>NC_140186.1:28023449-28623449 GCF_965226575.1 Pagrus pagrus
GGCGATTTCTGCATTTCTAGCTATGGGCATTTTAGGATTTACTTTTTCTGGTATGCTGTGGACATTTCTTGGCTGTGGTTTGGATTGCATTGCATAGTAAGGTGTTTACTAAGCACCTTAGCCACCGTCGATTGAATTACAGCACCACCAACTACAGGCTCAAAAGAGAGAGAGAGTCCCAGATGGATCTCACTTCAGTGGCCCAAATTAAATTCTACCTCACTGTCGACTCTCTTTGCACACAATCATGCTTAAATGTGGATTTTCATTTATGTGATAACACAGTTAGAGATGTTTCTAATGTTTTGTTCAACTCAATTATCTAAATTAGAGGAGATTAAATATCAACTAATGTGTTCAGTGTGAGCAGCTGCACCACAAACTACATTTTCAATAATTATAATGAGGTTGAATCAACACCTGTTGTTGTTGAGTCTGTCATTTATTTTTATCCGGTGTGAACAAAAAAAACATTTTTGGAACATGTTTCAGCCTTCATGCAGTGTCTTTTAAACAAAGGAGACATGTTCACGGATTAGATAGAAGGATATTAGAATAGGATGAAATAAGATGTATTTCTCTGTAATCTTCTCAGATCTTTTGGCAGCCATATTAGTCATTTTTTATAAATGGATACCTTGTTAGACCTGGTCCTCATTTATTTCTCACAAATATGCTGAGCTCAGCTGTGTGACAGCTCCTCTTAAATGTTCAGAGCAGGTGTTGCATTTTGTTTGAGGAGTTACCTGGATAACTGAGTAATCCTGCCTGGTGCAATACCCCCACCTGTCCATTAGTCGATGGACATTTTCTTCTGTTTTCTTCTGTGATGAGAGGGAACCAAATTTCCATGACAATGGATACAGACCAGATGAGAAGGATGGAGGACGACAGGAGCAGCTGGTGGTGGGCACCTTTCTGTCAGTGGGCTAACTGAGTGATCCCCTCATGAAGACGTAGATTATATTCATTATAGGAGCCTTCTTGAATACGACTCCATTGTTTATAAAATGTATACAAACTCAAAGGTTGTGTATTTGTGTCCAACATGTATTCCTGACTTGTTTCTCTGCGTCTCAGGGCAGGACCACTCTGAGTTTGTGGTGTTCCTGGAGCAGCTGAAAGTGACGTCAACCAGCCAAACATCCCATGAGGACCCAGCAGACCACTGACCCACTCTCAGCACCGTACTGTCTGCGCTCCCAAGCACCAAATCGCCGTCTAGAGACCCAGTGAACACAGTCACGACCCTGCCCGGCCCCTGCCGCTCCACCCCAACCCCCCGACACCACCCTCTTCATCAGCCAGCCAAGACGATGAGGAGCGCCCCGGCCCGACCAGCACAGAGGACGATGTTATTTCCATCTGCTTCCTCTTCTTCTGTGCTGGTGGGTTTGGGACGCTCCTCACACACACACAGGAAGCTGTCACCACCTCTTTGCATCGAGATGGTCAAGAAAATATTAAAGATACAGTATATATATATTTAGTCTGTTTCTAAATATTTCTTAATATTATCCACCGTATTCTAATTTTTAACGTATAATTCATCAATGTGATGATGTTTGACATCTTAAGTTAAATTAAAAATGTGCAAATTATGATTTAGTGTGTTTTTGCCTTTAACTCAAATACATTACTGTGACAAGAGTGACTTTGAACTGTGGAATTTTATTTGTGTACATACTTTCCTGCCTATTGTTAGGTAACTAATCAATTATGAACAATGAAACTAATAATTAAGCTTTTCTCCTGCATGCTACAATATTTTGAGGCACATATAATGTTAGACATAATGCATGTTGGGTCATCTTCATCAGAAAAAATAAATGGTGATGATTGATGTGACACAGCTGTGACATGTTTGATCTGGAGGTCTGCTATTGGCTCATTCAGTGCTTGAGGAGGGGCACTGTAGGTTGACCTGATTGTAGGCCTTACATTTCAACGCTGCAGTCAGCGCTTAAATATCACGCTTAAACTTTGCAAAAAGTTACTTTTAGCTTAATTTTACAAAGTGCTGCTCTTAACTGAGTGAAATTTCCCATCTTGGCAAGCGAAGAGTTGCGAGTGCAGTATACTCAGCAGCAGTAAGCGGGTATGCTGCCCCCTGTAGTTTTGGAGCTATCTTTGAATTCTGACCATTTATTCCAAATTACACCTTTAAAATAGTTTTAGCTGAAAGTAAAGTGATAAACAAATGAATTGGTTATTAAAAGTAATGAATAGATGGATGGATAAGATAAATAACTGGATAAATGGTTGAAACATCAAGACAAGCAGCATAATCATGATGACTATTCAATTGTACAATCATATTTAATAATTTCCCCTTTTATATAGTTAATAGTTTAAAACCAATGTCTGAAAAAGGTTTGGGACCCACTGTCATAAATACTTATGAAACGTGCATAAGTTGTTAGTGATTATCAAGGAAATAAGCTGGTATAAACAATATTAACCATCCTGATGAGCAGTGTGTGGGTTCATCTCTTTATACATGTATGAACATTTAGAAAAGATATAATGGTGCACATCAGCTCAAGTAATTATTAATGATTCATTTTAATTATTATAAATCATGCATTATTGTGTTAAAGTATTAATGTGAATGAATTAACTTTTACTGTGTTAAAGTGTTGCCTTAAGTAGCTTAAACAATGAACTAACTTGACTTTCATGTCTCTTCATCTGTGGCTCTGATTTCTGAATGGTGTCACTGTTTGTCACAGAGCAGCAGTTTTCCAGGACAGGACTTTTTTAACTGGTCTCTATCCAACTCTCCTTTTCATGCCACACCTCGCCCTCACCCATCCGATCTCTGCAGGCGGAGCTGGCCTCATACCCGCTGCAGCGTTACTTTAAGTGAACCCAGCTTTTATTGTCCAACACACACACGAGTACACACTGAGCACTTTGTCCATTTGTTAAGGACTATATGTAGTGACTGAAGTGCATGTGTCTTTTTTTAACTGCTGCAGCTCCCAGTGAATATGGTGCATGCTACCATGGATGTTTCAGTTGTCTTAAAAGAACAGTCAAAGGGATCTGCTTTTATTTTGCCGTTAGAGTGGGATGAGATGAATGTCACCACTCATATTGTTGTGTGTTAACATGAAGCTGCAGCTAGGACGTAGTTAGCTTAACTTTGCACAAAAGAAGTTCCAGGGGTTAACGGAGAGCCTGAAAGTCCACAGCCTCCCGTAAAACGAGTTGTTTGTTACAGTTTGTATACAGATTAAACATATACAAACATGTTACAGTAATTAGTGAGCTTTAGAGCGTTTTGCTAACTTTGGACAGAGCCGTGCTCGCTGTTTCCCCCAGAGGTGTGGTGCTGTTTGTGCTGAGTGCCAGAACCCACCCATGACAGGCGTGCATGTGTCTACGCACATGGTTAAGCTGTGGCTCATTTCATACGTCATGTAGACGGATTTTATGAATAGTGTCATCTTGTTGAGAATATTATACGGCAGTCAGCCAGATATCTAGCTAATAGCCTATTAGGCGATAGATGTAGTAGGCTGTAATTAATTAGCACTGCATTAAGCACCATAGGTGAATGAACACGAGTTTTATTTGGAATGATTGGATTTACTTACTTGTGCCAAGCAAATTAAGCCACTTTGGAAACATCCACTGGGATGAAAAGCTGCAGTGCAGGCCGAGGTCAAGCTCATCTAATAGGCTAGGCTGTGAACAACATAGCTAAGCGAGCTTTCATTTCCTGGCCAAGTTTAACAGACTTGGCTTTGCAATGTTTCTTTCCAAACGCATCACAAGAAACAGTCAGAAGAGTG
The DNA here is from genome assembly GCF_965226575.1 of Pagrus pagrus. Lineage (NCBI taxonomy): Eukaryota > Metazoa > Chordata > Actinopteri > Spariformes > Sparidae > Pagrus > Pagrus pagrus. The sequence continues at coordinate 28,027,250 of NC_140186.1, forward strand.
AATGATGAAAGGATGTTTTGCTTCCATCATTCTTCTTCTTTAACACTTAACATTAGTTTGCCGTGGACTGGAGAAGGTTGAAACATGATTCCTTTCCTGCCTTGTAAGACAAAATGCCAGTACGAAGCAACCATGTGTTGAACCAATCACATTGCAAGCTTTTGTATACTAATTACTAATTAGGCACAGCTACTGTGTTGTGGCTTCTGGAACATGGCTACAACCTTTACTACACGGCTACAGCCTTTGTTGGTGCAGTTACTAAAAAGTAATGTAGCGCACATTACTTTCCTTATTTACTTGCTGGAGAAAGCAACATGCTCAATTAGTTTTGCATTATTCTGCAGCATCACCTGTGATTCATTGTCACCTAACAGCCAGCTAAGAATATAACATTTAACCTGACATATGCCAACATATAAGCCCCATCCCAATGTGGCCTCGATCTTTCTTTTAAACCACAAAGCTGATAAAAAAAGTTAGTGAAGACCTTCACACTTCACACAAAAATGTTGCAGCTTTAGAAAAAATTAAAAACTATCATATAAAACAATTTAAAAGTGGTTGTCCTTCCGAACACTGCCTATAGCATCCTCCATTTATTTCTGTTTGTAACTGGTTTCATTTCTCTATTATTTTTCTCATTCAGACTAAATGTAAATTCCACTGTGGAAACAATCCCCAGCCCTCACTTTGACCTGTCTTCTCACTCATCAGCATGACTTGATGTCTCAAACCACATAACAACCATCGCACTCATACTCGTGTGCCCTGCGATATTTGTCTGGGTTAACAGAGGTCTGCATCATGCTGGAAAATCTGGCTCTCTGCGTTGCTTGAGTTTCCTAAGCTTTGCTCTCCGAAGGATTCTCAGGCACCCCTGCAGTCATCCGACGGGCTCGTTCTGCTCCGTCTGCCCGCGCTCGTGCCTGAGGGCGGAAACACTACTGCTCCTTCACACACACTCCACCAGACCTGGACACGTGCCAGGCTCCATCTCTGCCGCCCATTCCTCCTTCTTTTCCTTCCCTTTATTAACCTCCATTCCTCTCTTCCCTCTCCTCTTTATCCTTCTCCTCCTTATCCTACCCCTCTCTCTTCTGCTCTCCTTCACTCCCTCCGCCCCTTTTCCAGTCTTTTGTAAATTGCGTGTGGAGAAACGGGAACTAAAAATACGCCAGTGATAAACCCAATTATCTGTCCTTTTTCACGCTACACGCCCAAATAGCTTAGAACATGGCACGGGCTGTGTGCCAGATACCAGCCCTCACTGTGGATTCCTGCTATTCTGTGTTCCTCCACCTGAGTGTCGAAGGAATTTAGCAGCTTCAGCTGACTGTTAGCGGTTTGAATCTACAAATCAAGTGACCACAGCATCCGAGTGTGAGAAACTGAAATAGACTTTGGGAACAATTGTTCTTTTGGACCAGAGAAGTAAAGTGAAAGCTAGTGGAGAGAGACACGGGCGAGATAAAGTTGTGCCAGTGCAGCAATAGGTCACAGATGACCCTGCAGTATTATACTTCCTGAGTTTTCACTGTGTGGCTCCTCTAGATATCGCCTGCTAAGCATGATGGCTTAAGTCAGCTTGTCCCACAGGATAACCCACTTTCAGCAGAACACAATATTTGATCGCCCTGTGCGTCAGCTTGCATGTGTGTTTGTGTGTGTTTGTGTGTGTGTTGGGCCTGCTGGCTGAAGATGACCAAAAAGGACACCAGCACAGAAACACTGCGCTGGCTAATAAATTCAAGATGAAAAAGGAATGCCCAACGTTTCCGTCCGGTGAACAAATGTCAGAGCTTTGTTTTTAAAGACTTATCCTTTCAGATATTTCACAGTCTGCGCATCGCTGGTTCACGATTCTTGGCAGCTTGGGTTTAAGTCTGGCTTCTTACTTCGTTTCGGATATCCAAACCATGTAAAAACATCCCCAATGTTGACAGTACATTTGGTCTCTAATTATACTCCCCTTCCCCTTCTGCCACCACAGCGATGAATAAAAGATACCCAGCTCTGCAGACAGTAATGAGTGCGATGCTCTTAGACAGCACTTATGATGTACTAACAGAGGTTTGAGCTTGTTTAAGTATTCCTCTTGCCTTTGGCTCGAGTACGTACGAGTGTCAGATACTCCTTCCCTCACTATCACAAGCTGTAACAGTCAAAGGAGTGCCAGACTGGTGAGCTGCCACATTTATTTCAGATTCATACCCATCAGTTTACAATTCCTAGACTTGCAATCTCCTCTCACGGAGACCTGCGGAGCATGAGTGAGCGTGTGCATGTGGGGACCAGTATAAGCCACAGATGAGGACGGATCTCAGGACTTTAAACTTGAAATCTGGGACTTTTGTCATTTAGGGCAAAAACTGGAGTCCTCAGTTTGATTCATTACAGTTACAGCATGAGCTAACCCATTTTTGCACTACATGTAATTTACTGTCCCATGGGAAATTAGTTTTGCAAAAGCAGCATGTGCGTGTCCCTATGTGTATGTTTTCGCTCCAGTGTAAAATATGGTTCCTGCTGCTGACGTAAATCATCCCTATGTAGGTGTTCTGTGCACCCAGGTGTGTGTAAAGCCACACAGCACTGCACTCACACTGTCGAGCTATAGATCTGCGTGGGCCGAGTCAATCAAATTATTGCTTTTCTTAATCAGACAAATGAACAGACGTGTTTGTGTAGGTGTGTGTGTGTGCTCCTCCACCTGCATTTGTCAGTACGTGTGTGGATTAAGCTGGTAATCCTTCGTTCAAGAACAACATTGCTGCTGTTGGCAGACCTCTTGATTTAGACACAACCACATGTGTTTAGAGAAATTATATATAGCTTTGACTGAGGTCACTTCTCTTAGTCTGAATATACATTTAAAGGAACAGTTCGCTCCCAAATTTGAAAAATGAAGTCATAATCTTCTCATGCCAAAAGAAACATTGGGTCATGTTTCGTAGTCCACCAAACATTTCTGGAGCCTCACAGCAAGACAGAGTTGCATTCTCCTAAACAACTCACGTAGATGAGGACTTGTTTCAAACTGTTAGAAACATCACCTGGAAGTTTCCGGATGTCAGGTTAGGTCAGGAGTCAGGAGGTCAGGAGTCAGATTCAGGCAGGTAGCTGTGAGGAACACATGAGATGATCAGACAGAGAACAGGTGGAAATGGGCTGGTACATACAGCATGGCTGAGGGAAGTGGGAACAGCAGTCAGCTGATGGAGAATAGCGGGCCCAGGGGTTACGTAATGTCTGGAGCGAGTGGCATTGTCTGAAATAAGAAGACTAGGGAGAAGATAATGGCATGAATCAAGCTGCTGTTGTGACAGCCTCATGTGCACAATCTGCCATTACCACTAATACTACTCTAAAGAGACATAATTACTGAGTTTAAATACGCTGGAAAAATGCAACCCAGTTGCCAGAATAAATGTTCACAATGTACATTTCTGCAAACCATGGATATGTTGAAACCCCAACATCTCTTTATGTTGCAACTTTTTGTTTCTTTAGGTTCAGTTTTGAATGTAATGTTGTGACTGCACTGTGCTTATGGTCTGGTTAGGTTTAGGCACAAAAAGCACTTGGTTAGGGTTAGAGAAGGATCATGTTTTGGCTTACCTTGTTCTGTCGCCACAAACACAGCTGGGAGATGTTTGAACGTCTCATCAAAAACAACCGGCCCCAAGGTCTTGTCGAGAATATGCAGTGGTTTGACATTTACTAATGTTGAAACACTTGGGCGTCCCTAGCTCAAGGTACAGCCTGCACCCTACAAAAGGCAGACTTGTTACTATAGCAGCCCGGGTTTAGATTTCAACCTGTGGCCCTCTGCCCCCAATACGTCCACAAAATCTCCAATATGTTCTTTTGCATAGAATATGTCCACCATGTATCACCTCTGAACGCTAAGCTGGTCAAATGGCAACATAGAGTTATGTCAGATGGTAGATGTCAATATTTAGTTACAACTATAACAACTTTTGAGAGCTGTTCTGTTAAGAGGCTCTGAACCAAGCTACCTAACAACATCAAAGAGATTCAAATATTGAATAAACCATTACAGATTCCTTTTATTGAGTCTGTTTTTGACAAGTTTTGCTTTCATTATGTGTTATTGCTGTTTTGTGCATAGTTAAACAGTGTTGTTGGCTGTTATTCCATTAATTACTACTGTGCAATTTCAATTTGTTCTATTCCAGGCTGTTGTGTTACAGTAAGTAGGCCCCAAAGAGGAGCAGAAACTGCTTAGTGGAAACAATAACAGCTTCTCTCTCTATAAAAACTCGTTTTTGCAACACAAAATCTCAGGAATCAATGATCTTTTTACTAAGCCAAGTTTGAACTCAGGAACATTTGATGCAGCTGCCTCCAGATCTGAAACAAACTTAGTTGCGATATAGATTGAATTGCCACTTCATCTGGTGCATGCATCTTTATTCAGTACAACCAGACGAAAGCCTTACAATAAAGCCCTACCTTCATGGAAGTTTGAATCAAATCTCTCATCATTTTAGAGGCTGTTGCAGTGCAATCAATGTAAAGTCTTTTGCATTGGATTACATTGGATGAACTGTAGCGAGGTGTACCTACAGTAATGAACTCCACTAAACTAACTAAGGAATTAGACAAAATGATGTATTGATTTTTTGGTTTTTAAAAAGATTTGTGATGCGTGCAATAATCCTGACCACGTTTTTGTCTTTGTGGGTGTGTGAGTGATGTGATTTCCTGGATGCAGCAGCACTGAACCCCTCTGAAAGTCATGCCTCCTGCTCTGTCCATACAGCCCTGACCTCTTTACTGTTCCACCACGGTTATATCTTCTCCCACCATAGCAGGAAGACATGATATCCACCACCCTGCCTCCTGGAAGCTTCCAGAAGCCTCTGATCAGATCCGCTCCATTAAACCCACCTCAGTGAGACGATCATGCAAGGGAGAATAAAAAAAAAAAAAAAGAGGCCATCCAGATTTCATTACGTGGGGTTGAAAATAAAAGCACTTCTCTCGGGGTCAGGAGATGTGGTGCAGATATGTGGATGTGAATAATTCAGGATGGTCTAAAAGTTCTAGCGAGAGAGATAGATATTTTTATGTGTTGTGTTTCACTTGAGGCAGAAAGATGGCACCAGTGTACGCCGTATGAATGAGAGCAGGTGCAGGGGGGGGACGGCATGCTCAAGGTATGTGAGGTGAAAGGAGAAGGGTGACAGAAAAAGGAGAAAGCAAGAAAAATCAAGTGAAACAAGAGGACTGAGAGGAAACAAAAGCATGAACAGGAGGACAGAGAGTGATTGATGACGAGATATGTTGAATTATTGGAATGACGACTGAGAGGAGAAGAAGTGAAAATGGAGAGAAGACAGGATGACGCTAATGGCTTTCTGGACTTGGTGCATCCAGCTTTTACGAACAACATGAATTAAACATTGCCCGGGGCAGAGCGGCAGGACAGGCTATGGTGCGTCACACTAAACAATCCTGGCAGAAACACTGATTCCCACCTAGTTCCTCCTCTAAACCGCTTCGCTAATAAGGCTGGCGAAGACAAGCGTGTCATGACGCCACGCTGTGAGCTCAGCACTTGTCAGATGGCGACACCAGCAACAGCAAAAACACATTATCCCCGTTGTGCTTATTCTGTTTCTCCTCATCTGTCCTTTTTATGCAGCGCCTGTCTGCGGGGATTAGACTCTGTAACAGTCAACTCCTTCCAATAGCTAAATAAGGAAGAGAAGGAGATGTGCGCACAGTTTTGATGGCTGCACTCGCGTTGGAATGACAGGATAGTGACTGTTGTGACTACACTCAGACATGTGTGAAAGGTTGATTGTGTTTATCCTGAGTGAGAACGCCTGAGGGTGAAGCAGGGGTCCTGACATAAAGTGTGTGTATATAAGCGCCAGTGTACACACACATATGCTGCATATGTTGAGAGGATATTTATATCCATCATGTCACATCTGGTGGAGCTTCACCTGAGGCAAAACACCACCCAGTTAGCTGTTTCACTTCATTGAAATACAGTAATTGTTTCACCCAGTCTCATGTTGAAGTGGTTTCATGATCTTGGTAATTAAAAGATCATATTAAATTAACGTAAGCTGATGTGATGATAATGGGTGTTTTGGATGGGTGGCTCAGTGATACCAGGATATGTAGTGTATAAAAACACATTTTGGTACTTTTAAAATGGAAATAGGTCATTTTAGTATTTAAAAAAACAGTTGAACATCTGTAGTGCATTTTCATGATCTGACAGACAAAAAAAAGTTAGCAGTGATGTAATGTAAAGTGCATTAACTGAAGTTCTGTGCTTGAGTTCAGCTTTGAGGTACTTTACTAGAGTATTTCCATTTTCTGCTGCCACCTCAATTCAATTTCAATATTATACTTTTGACTCAATACATCTGTTTGATTACTTCAGTTACTAGTTGCAGATTGCACACTGCATCACAACCATAGCAGCACATTTTTAAATGATTTTATTTTATTGCACCGACAGTTAGAAGAAGAAATCACTGATGTAGCCTGACAGGTAATCAGTTTTGTTTGGATGCTTATGTACATTTAATATCTGATACTTTAAGCCTTTTACTTTGTATGGGTGACTTTCAGCTTTACCAAAGTAAGACTCTAACACAATATTTTTAGTTTTACTCTGGTATGTCTTTTGGGTACTTTTTACACTGCTTACTAGTTTATTGTCTGTCAGATCTTGAAAATGTACTGTAGATGTTCAACTGCTTTTCAAATATTTAACTGACCCATTAAGAAACTATTTATGCTTAATAAATGATTACTTACTGAGCTCATTGGGAACTGGCACAGGGACCCCAGGGGTACCTCCGATTGAAGTGACTGTCAACAGCAACCTGTCTGTGGAAAGTCACAGGACTCAGAAGTAGGGATGATTAACTAAACTACACCAACACATTCTGTTTATTACTTGTCACAGACTAGTGTCTTAAGTGTCTTTACCTCATTACCTGTCCCTACTAAGAGAATTTAATCATGAAATAATTCATCATGAAATAATTAAAGTTGTTAAATAGTTGTGAAGACAAGAGATTCAAATTTACCCCCAGAGGCCAAGCTACTGGCTGCAATTCATCAGTTTTAACAGAAAGTAGAATATGCATACGTGTGTGTGTGTGTGTGTGTGTGTGTGTGTGTGTGTGTGTGTGTAGGAAAAAGCTGATTTGTGGGTCAGTGGTTAAGGTTAGGGTTGTGTCTCCAGGAAATGAATGTACGTCAATGTAAAGTCCCCGAATGTGACATAAATACACATCTGTGTGTGTGTCCATGTGTGGAGGCACACACACACTCACACACACACACACACACACACACACACACACACACAAACAAACACAAAAGTCTCTCTCTCTCTCTCTCTGTGTGTGTGTGTGTGTGTGTGTGTGTGTGTGTGTGACACCAGGACACATCCCCCTCAGTCAGTCAGTCGCGTCTCGCTCACTCTCTGACGCTCGGTGTGAAGGTTCTGTGTCGGCTCGGTTCAGCTCAGCCCGGCTCAGCATCACGCTCCCCTTAATTACTTTGTTTGATGACGTCAAGCCAAGCGTGGAGAATCGCGAGCTAAAATTAACCGTAATCAGCTCGATCCGGAGGCTGGTAAACAGACACCTGGGGAGCGGAAGATACGAGCGGAGCCTCTCAGTGAGGCAGAAACGATGTTCGGGAGCAGCTGAAGTTTCCTCCTCAGATCAGATCAGATGAGCTCTGCGCAGCGCGGTGCTGCTGTGTAGTGGCCGGGGAAAGACGCGGCATGGCGAGGATACATCAGGATACACTCACATAGCTGCAGATTTGAACACACAGTTGTCTCGTGCAACAGAACACGCTGTAACATGGTAATAACAATTGCAATATCCCTCGACCATGAGCGCGCAGCTCTTTCAGCACCATGGACAGCTCTCGGGGAAACTAAACACCAGGATCAAATCATTCAGTCCTCCACAGCACGAAAACTTTCCAGCACGTCCCCATGAGCTGGTTCTAAACTGACATAAATGTAATTAAGTTTGACATGATCATGTTTTATTAGCTTGATAGACTCATCTGGCTCAGCTTGGAGGAAATGAAGGCACATTTTTTGCGAGTTTTGGCTGTTTTTTACCATCTTTGCTCTATTCAAACAAACAGAACTTGCCTTCAGTTGGCAGGCACCAGTGTCAAAACCTTCCCCCTGAATTCAGACTCACGTTTTGATTTATTCATTCATTTTCTCTCCCTGACATCCACGGAGTCAAATTACGCCTATTATCCTTGAGAGCAATTGTCAGGGCGGTTTTATCTCCCCTCCCTGCGTGGAGTCCGTGTGGATGCGCCAGAGGGGAGCTTTGCGCTCATAGGGGAGGGACGAGCCAAGTCAAGTTTGGATCGGATCAGGAAGGAGCGCACCGGCAGAGCGAGACAGGCGGCACCAGGGGACAGACGCGCGTTTTTAATGCCATTTCACGTTATTTCTTCCTCTCGTCGACTGGAACCAAAGAGTTCCTACGGAAAAAAGTGAAGAAACGATGGAGCCGGCGGCGAGATGTACTTTGCTGCTTGTTCTCGCGGGTTTGATGGCGCAAGGTAAGTAGGATTTATCCCAGGTTGGCTTTGATACGATGTGGATTTGATGCTGCCAGATACGTATAGAGGATTTTAGATCGTTGGGTTTAAAAGCGATGGAAGTGAGATTTACGCACGGCTGTGCCTCGACAGTCAACTTGGAGATGTTGTGATGGTCAAATCAAACGCTTTTCACTAACTTTCTCTTAATCTCTGAGCTGCGAGGAGTCGGAAAAGATGTAGAGGAGTTTCTGTCCGGCGCGTAAAAGCCGAAGAAGTTCATCAGCAAAAACCATCGATAATCAGCCTCTGAACTTTTTCAGTTTGATCATAATTGTGAAAGTGACAACATAATCGTTAGACGTCCGATGATAAAAAGCCAAACTGCCCATTTAAGCCCTGTGAATATATGCAAAATGTCTCTGTGTCCCCACATGATCGTGTCAGAATCCTCGTCCACGAGTTGTTTCTCTGTTAACTAGGCCAACGAAATGACATGCAGAAGAATGCGAGGAAAGGCAAATGAATTTTGATGAATGCAAATGTTGTTTTGAGGCGCGAGTCGTGATTTCAGGAAACCAGAAGAGATTAGACTTTGTTTACAGGATCTGTTTCCCTGCGGACGGCGGGTGAGAGAGCTCGTGGGGTGACGCGGGGCCTGCGCCAACACGGTTTTATTCAGACTGAGGGCAGATAGATAGGCGCTGTTCAGTCAGGGCAGGGAGAGAGTCCGTCTGCAGGCTTCTGATAAAAACCTTCCTCGTTGCAGTGTGCGTCTTTGGATAAGTCTGATAACCTTATTTCGTTTTACCTCCTTTATGGAACAAAAACAAAGTTACATCGGCCTTTCTTTGGTGCGTTTTTTCCTGTACTTCTTTACCAGGTGATAGAAATGTATTTTTAGACCCTTAGAGTGAAGGTGAATTGTAAAGTGGGGTCATTTAAAGGCTATTTCGATAGAAACCCCCCAACACAATGGGGTCGCTTGGGGTTACAAGTTGTGTTTAACTGGGTAACGTTTATTAAGAAGTTTATTTTTAAGTGTGCTGATGACTGAGACTAAGGCAAGGTCAGGCCTAAAACAAGATATATAGCAGCTTTGACTGCAGACATTGAGTTGAAAATGCTTGGATGAGGAAGGAAGGAAGGAAGGAAGGAAGGAAAGAAGGAAGGAAAGAAGGGAGGGAGGGAGGAAGGGAGGGAGGAAGGAAGAATAGACTGAAGGAAGGAAGGCAACAAGGGATAAAGGAAGGATGGAAGGAAGAAAAGGAGGATGGTGAGAGGGGGGACAGAGGGAAGGAAGGAAGGAAGGAAGGAAGGAAAGAAGGGAGGAAGGAAAATATTGGATAAAGAAACGGTGAAAGGAAACAAGGAGGAAGCAGGTTCAGAGGAAGCAAGGAATGATGGGTGGAAGGAAGAAAGGGATAGAGGAAGGAAGGGACAGAGGAAGGAAAAAAGGAAGGAAGAAAGGAGGTTAGGAAAGAAGGAAGGGATTAGAAGGAAGGGAGAAATTAGAAGGAAGGGGGGGAAGCAAAAATAAAGAAAAGAATAAGGAAGGAAGGAGGAAGGCAATGAGGGAGGAATTAAGGAATAGAGAGAGGAAGGAAAGGAGGGAGGGGGCAGAAAGAAATAAAAGAATAATGAAGGATGGAAGGTGGGCAAAGCAAATATGGGAGGAAGGAAGGAAGAAAGAAAAAAATATTAGAAGGATAAAAGGATAGATGGAAGTAAGCAAGGGACATAGGGAAAAGGGAAGGGAAGGGAAGGAAGGAAGGAAGGAAGGATTTGGTCCTTTTGAAGTACATGTAGAGAGTTAATCAGTGACCACAGCTGAGGCAGAGCCTGGCTGTGACCTGGAGCCACTCTGTGAACAGATGCACAGACGTAATTATGCAGCGGCATTTCAAAGCAGGAACGTAAACATTTGCTCTGAGGGCACAAATAGCAGCTATCTGATTTATGGAAGGTGGCAGATAGGCTCTTTTATGGTTTATCAGCCTCTACACATATTTTATTCTGTGCATGACCCTCTCGGCTGAGAGGTGTCTGTCTCTGTGTGTGTGTTTCTCTTCCACCCTGCGTTATCTGAAGCCACATGTGTAACTAAATCATTTGTAAATGTTTGTGGGAACTGGTAAACCTGAATCACAATCTGTAGTTGTAGTAAATATGTGCTCTGACCGAGGGACTCATGGGGACCATTTTAAGTAGTCACTGGTATTTACTGGGGACCCAGATACAGCAGCTAGCATTAGCCAGATAGGATAAGAGCTTGCTAAGCTGCGGCTCCAACATTTACTCTGAAGCTGATGAAGCTCAGAATCGTGTGATTTTCATGATCAAATCTGAGCAGGTTTTTACAAATTACAGTAAATTGAAGCATTTCAGTGCACATTTATAGATTGTTATATTTACTCATGGCATCTAGATTAACCCTTTTCTGGTTATGTCTTTGTATTCCAAAGCACAAGATTAAAGGGTGACTTCACCAATTTTACACATAAAAGTGTGTGAACAGGTCCCACTGTACTACTACTGAGTACTACTGCATACGTAAGTAGGATAAAGCCTTTTGTGGCTCTAGATGAAGCTGCATGTAATCTGTCAAATTGCCTCCAGTGATGTCACTCAGTGGCTATGTTGCATTGTGGGTAATGTAGGCACGATATCTCTAGTTCTGCATCAGTTTTGATCACTTGTTTCTAAAATGTCCATAATGAGTCCAGCAGTGTTATCGGAGTGCAATGCAGACTGGTGGACTACTTTTCGAGACCTTGCACCTAGATTACCCACAATGCAACTTAGCCACTGAGTGACATCACTGAAGGCAATTTATCAGATTCCTCTAGAGCCATAACAGTCTTTATATCACTTTTTCACATGTGCTTTTGTACTCCACAAGACCTGTAAACACATTTCCATTTGTAAAACTGCTGAAGTTACCCTTTAAGGTTAAAAAAGGATCATGGTGTTAAAAAACTTGAAAGAAAAGATTGATTGGCTGGTTTGAAGCAAGTTTTTAAATAACCTAAATGTAGAACACAATCAGGGCAGCCATTATGTTTCCTCTGATGCATATTTCGCAAATCAAGTTATTAGACAGGGTTAAATTTGGTCACATACAAATCCAACCGCACATTTACAGATGGAAAAACATCTTCACAATCCTACACATAAATTATCAAACGATTTAAGGTATGTTACTTCACAGATACACAGTTGGTAAGTCTTTGAAGCTGTGGATATACGAGGTTGGCATGTAAAAACAATGATACGCAGACCTGTGTTCACATGTCTACATAATAAGTGCAACAGCACACCACAGGACTACAAACTGGAGCAATCACTCTGATCAACATTTATGTATTACCCTTATCAAAAACTGTGACATCACATCACATCCACACGCCAACTGTTCTGCACAAGGAGGTCCCTGTGCCTTCAAAATACATGCCAACACACGCAGAGTAAATAGCATGTACACATATATACAGTATTTATTTTGCTTCCGGGGGTTTCAATGCGCTCCAACTAATGTGTTACCTCAGCCTGTAGGTATATTCATGATGCTGTCCCTTGTATTCAAATAGAGGCTGCTCTCTTAATGCATTTGAATGCATGACTGATGATCCGGTCAGTGAACTGTGGTGATAAATTGTGTATGTGTGTGTGTACAGTAGCTGTGTGGTAACAAGGGCTTATATCACAGTCACATTTATAGAGCAGAACACAGAGCAGAGGGGGCGTGGCTAAAGAGAACTGAGTCATAGATAAATGCTTCGAGCACGCCTCACACCGACGCTGTAATCGTAGACCTGTTTTAATGAACACCCAAACTGAGCACTCGATTTCACACTTTTACCAGGTCATATACAGTAAAGTCTGGGAGTGATTTCATTTCCACAAAAAATATGTTCAACCTCAGAATATGTGTACAATCCCCAAAAAAGACGCATAGGTGATGATAGATAGATTCCTCTTCTCCTTCGTCAAGGTTAAGATGACATTTCCTGAACCCCAGAGACAGAGGAAGAATATGGCCACTTCAGGGCCTCATTTACACCCAATCACCAGGAAATGTACATTTTAAGATGTTCAGATATTGAACTACAAAGGTTGAATGACTCTTTTCCATGAAACATATTCAAATTCATGCAACCCACTTTTTGGGGGGAAGCGCCTTGAGGGGGAAAGACGAGCGATTTCTTCTTGATCCGCTCATTTTGAAGGTGAAAAAAAAAAAATCATTTTCTTTCTGCATGTTAATGTGCGAGCGCACAGAGAGCTACTTGTGCAGTCTTCTGTGAATGTCACAAGGCTTTTAATAGCGCCATATTCGACCTGTATTAGTGCTGATATCTGCCAAAAAATTATAGAGGCAAAGACTGACACTCCATTTGCTGGACACACACACACACACACACACTCAATCCCTGCTCCACTATCCTATCTTCTCTGGCTCTTTGCACCTGTCTCTCACCATCGTGTGCTTCCAACACACTTTCTCACTCACAAATCTCCCAGGTTCTGTTTCTGTCATCAGCTTTCCACTTGGTCTTACTCAGTTGTATCTCTGTCTTCTCCGCCGTCTGTCTCCCTCCCTCTCTCCACTCTCCTCCCGCCGTTTAATCTCCGTCAGTTGACTTCAGCTCATTTCAACCCGGCTTTATCGTTACAAAAGGAAAACAAACAGTCTGAGCAGAGCCTTCCAGCTCATCGCAAAGCAATTACTCCTTTTTTTATCCAGTATTTACATTGTACATGATGAAGATGTAAAGAGTAAAAACACACTTTCTCTTTCACCCCTGTCTGGCTCTCTGTCTCTCTCACTCTCCTTTAAAAGCTTTTGCACGCTCAGGGGAGACTGGAAGCTAAATGGCTCTAACAGTATCCTCTCATAAAGCCCATAAAATGGTCTCTTCTTCTTCCATCACTCATTATTTGTCCTTCGCTCTGTTCCTCTTGTTCTCCTCATGCTCGCTCTCCATCATGGTCCTGACTGACAGTCATCTCCAGACCATTTTTTCTGCAGTATGCCGATGACCTCTAACCCTCGTGTCTATGGGAGCATTAAATATCTCACGGGATCTGTATTTCAACTTACTTGCTTTCTAAGTGGGTTTTGACAGTTTCTGCATATTGAGGTGAATAATTGATACTGTACATTTGAGTGCATTAAATGTACACGCTGCTGACTTGACTGTAATCACTAACTCCTCTTAACGCTGCAGCTGGCTTCTTTTTTCTCTCATTTTGTTTAAAAAAGGAGGCCAATTGCAAAGATTACCTCAACAAGTCATGTAAAATTTACATAGATAAACATTTATTTGAGTCGTATCAAATTGCTGTTTAAATTGTTATTACATTAGGACAGAGGTCGTCCATTAGCATGTCTATGTTGACACAGTGATCAAGAATTAAATGCTGCTAAGAGCTTCTACGTGGCTAAAACTGAAGCTGCACTAAATTACTGCCAAATTGGTGTGCTGGCGTTCCTTACATCAGGACAATTAACCTGTAACCTCCCAATATCGTTCCCTCGCTGCTATGGCGGCTCTGCTTCAAAATAAAAGCCTGAAGATGCTGTCACAGCTGTTCGTTACTAGATAATGTGAAAAATAACCCATATGACAACAAATATAAGATAATATCTAACATCGGCCCAAGCCTACTTCTATATATAAAACATGACCCAGGTTGTGTCAGATGCTAATAAGGAGCCAGATGCACCTGCTGTTCTTCTTCAAATCTAGCCTTATAGCACATACTGTATGTGTATAGGTGAAGATTTAAGCACTACTAACTTTAGCAGGGTTGCACCGCATAAACAAGTTCTTACAATGAGATTAGTCTTAAATATTTCAGGCCTACCTAGTAACTGCCAGGCACAACTGCTGCTTGGCTAACTCAATCATTTGACAAAACTGATGTTAGCCCAAAACATGATTTGATTTGATGGCGGAATTGCATTAAGCTGCTTTAGTGTCAGGGTCCTGTTATTTTGCAGGCCGGTTCACAGTCACAGTATCATGGCTCAGCCCACTGGGACACTTCAGTAGAACAGAACCATGGTTAATGTTATTAGTAACACCTGTTCTGTGCCTGAATGACTGCTGTGACGCCTCATGTGTGACAGCTTGTGTTTCTTGACTTCTTTTTGGCGACGTTTACACATTCCTAGATGTCAGAAATTCTCCTGGTGAGTACAATTCTAGTATAACTGAAAGGAATTAAGTGTTTGTGAATAGTTTTGCTGGTGGAAACGACAACTTTCACAGGCAGCTCGTGCTAGCTAGCTTTTTAGCATAGGAAAACAGGTGAGAGTTACACTGGTAGACATATAACTGGAAACACAGATAGAGAGAGAGAGAGAGAGAGAGAGAGAGGACAGAAATGTGATAAACCCAGATGAAAGTGGTTAGAACCTGTGGCTCAAATGTGAGCACGTGTGTGTGTGTGTGTGTGTGTGTGTGTGTGTGTGTGTGTGTGTGTGTGTGTGTGTGTAGGATGCTGTTTTGATCAAAGAGGTGGTTTAGTCAGTGGACATGTAACAGAGAGCAGCTCTGCTTTTGTAATTACACTAACAAGTCGATGAAGCAGCGCGTCCATTTCTCATTTCTCAGCTTCTTTTATTTGATCTTTTAATTAAAATTACCTTTTATTCCCTCCTTTATTCCTTTCGCTATTGTTCCATTCTATTCTGTTTCTTGTGCGTGTCCATAAATACTGCTGTCAGTGTTGTCTTTTGGAATGTTTCCCTTTTTTTCCACACATGGATCAGATACAGCGTGTTCTACCTCGCTGCCTTTAAACTCTATTTAACTCTATTTAGCATAGCATTAGCACATGCTAGGCAGCTAACAGACGGAGGGCTGTGAAGTCTGGATTCCCATAATCTGCAGAATGACATCTTAAGAAGGCTTTGCTTTCATTCTGTCTCAGCTTCCTCTCCTCTCCTCTCCTCTCCTCTCCTCGTCTTGATGTTTTTTAAATTCCTCACGCCGTTCCCTTCAGAGGGTCTTCAGCACCAGCTGGGTTTCTGGTGTCATTGTTGTCTGCATGATGAGGGTTATCTCTTGCCTTTGAGGAAGGGATCTTGATGTAATAGGGTCAGCACTGTTTCATCGTGGTTTTTAATGCCTTCTCCAAATAAGTCCATTTCAATTAAGAGACTTTCCTCTCATCTATCCCAAACTCAGTTTGGATCAAGTCAAATGAGGATGGTGTTTGAAGAGTTTAGGGGAAAACAACAGAAGCAAAATCTGCTGGTGTCTTTGAGATGGCAAGTTCTGCAAAGTTCTTCTGATTGGCGGACGTCTTCTTTGTCTTTCTGCTTCCCGTGTTTCTTTGGTTTTTCTTTCTCACTTTCTTTGTCCCTTTTGCACATTCCCTATCCAATCCAGCTCTTTCCTGCACCCTCTCCTCCATCCACCAACCTTGAGAGCTGTCCAGCAGAGAAGAATGCGTTATTGATTTAGATATTTATGGAGTGTGATGGGGAGCGAGCAGGGTTTCTGCGTGACAACGGAGGGCACTGGGGTCTTGAAGCAGGAAGAGTGGGTGATCATCTTCACAAACTGCGGGAGTGATAGCCGCTGTGACTCAGTCGGCCCTCAAGGCAGCAAACTGTGTGGGGAACTTTCAACTAGTCGCTTTGATATGGTACACTTTGAAAACGTGCGCGGCTTATACAACCAACAAACACTGGTTTATCATGATAAAGAGTGCAGTTTCACTCTTATTTAATATCACATCTAGATTTAAAGTTATAATCTGAACGATTTCAGTCCTGGATAATTTGGCTTTACCAGTAATTGCTGTTGTTAAAGCAAGTGCAGTGTAATACTACAGGACCCAGAATATGGGATTACGAAAAACTAGCGTCCAACAGTGCACATTGCCTATCATTAGTTTAGGAAAATCTTCATATTGATTTGGGGACAGTGACATGGCTGGCTAGCTATCTAGCCATGTTGTTAAACATACTGTCAAATTAGATTTACTGTTCGTCAACTGTACACAATGTTATTGACTTGAATCTTGCTAGCATAACTTTAGCTTTCTGGCTAAAGGTTTTTATGAGCTGAGCAGACTAGTTTATCTTCCTATTGTTCTATTTACAGGAGCAGTAAACAACATTTCCATTACATAAGAGCATTGTAATAATTGTTCCAGGTATTAGTCAAGCCCTCAGAAAGAGAATTATTGCTTGTGAAAACCTTTATATGTGATCACAAAACGCATGAATACATAAATGAATGGTCTTATTATACCCATGGTAAAAGAGGCATAATGCCATTTGAGGTGTTCATCATCAGGAAATGATGGACTCCCCAGAGGTCGTCCATTAATTCCTAAAGATGGACACCTTGTCGAGCACTTTATTTTACGGTGACAAATAAATTGCATTTCCTTTGGTTTCTTGGCAATAAAAGCCACCCCCTGTTTATGCTTTTAATGTGAAGCATCAGCAGAGGGAAGTGATTGGTTTGCAATAGCAGTAATTCAATACTAATCTGATACACTGAGGTTTTTATCAGTGAAATCAAATTTAAATAGTAACACTGTTTCCTGTGCATCCCTCGTACATAGCAAGGTAATTTGAACATAGATGAGAATGGCAGACCCCGCCACTAAAACTGATATAAATAGGTTATTAGTTAATGTTAATGTGTGTGTTAATTGGCTATTGGTGAAAAAATACCGACCATTCATGATACCAAAAATTAAAATCACAAGGATTATTGAAGGATTGGATCAGATTAGTCGGGAGAGTACAGTTTTTTTGTCACATAATATTGAGGAACAGAACTTCTCCCACAGCTTGATTCCTAACCTGCACTGAAAAAATAAATTAAAATAAAATAACTTTCAGTTCTTCTTCACCTGCCCTCAGGCTACAGTCTACAACTCCTCTTCACTATGTTAAAATAGCTTGCTCTGCATTTTTTAATATCAGCATGTAGACATGCTGATATTGTGCCTCTGGCTGTCCAGGCTTCTTCCTGGATAATTAGTAAATAAGGCCCTTCATATTTTGATTATGTATACAGCACTGAAGCAGCAGTCTAGACCTGAACATACCTCTATTCAGGTAAATTATTATAAACTGTGTCCTCATACAGGATGAACTCCCACAGCTGCCAACACCCACCTATCTATATTTACCATTAGTGAGGAGAAGAGAGGAGGACATGCTTGTCACTGTGATTTATCTCCATTTAGATATTACATTTTTTATTTGAGCTTAAATGAGTTTCTATTCTAGGATATGTTGGATATGGTAATATACCACCTGCGCGTAATTCTACAAAATAAGCAGACACGTTTTGGGCTTTTCAAGTGATACTACTCCCACACACGTTTTGTAGTAACAACAATGGACTGATGTGAGGCAGGGGATTCAGCTGAAATAGGCTGCTTCCATGTTGGACTGACTTGAACATTTACTGTAGCCATGACCTTGAGGCATAACAAACCCAAGGAAAATATATTGCCATTGTATAGTACACCTTCTGCATGTTGAACCATGGCAACGATACACACTGAATACCAATATAGCTCAGATGACATGCTGTAAACATGAGATCAAAGTGGAGGTAGAAATAGAAATGAAGGTTCGGTTTCTTAAATACTATTTTAATATCTGCAGTTGTAAAAGCTGAGAGAACAACCTAAATGTAAGTCTGTAAAGACAGTAGGTCCCGGGTCTAGAGGCCAGGTGATGGCTTTGGAAACAGGAGCTAATGAAAAAGGCCTCACGGTTAACTGAACTGAACTGAAATAAATTGAGGCAGTGAGACTGAAAGCCGTCGTGTCACTCAGGAGGTCAGGTTGAAAGGTCACTGTGGGGCATCCGTGTCCTGAATGAAGTGATGAGTTTCTTGCTCCCTTCTCTTATTCCCAGTTGAGAGCAGCAGCAGAACATGAATGTCATAGATCAAATACTAAAAGAAGAAAACAGACTACATGTGATATACAGCTACCATTCAGGGTGGTCATGGCTGTTTTGTGCTTCCTTACTTCACATTTTCCAATGCTATGACTCCATTTAAACACCCCAAAAAGTCTTCTCATGTCACAAACTTGTTCAAAGTGGACTTTCAACTCTGAAGATCTGAGCAGAGGATCTATAATCTAAAGAGATTTCTTTATAGATGATTCATCAGATATCATAAAACATTAATCCACGCACTCAAAAGACTCGACTGATGTGACGCTGCATCAAAACTGGAATAGACTGATTTCTATTTTTCTCTCAGCTCCCGATAAAACTAATGCGCAGCGTGACTTGAGTTGATTTGAATGGACTGATTATCACTGATAGCATCAGCCTTTCAAAATCTATAACATCATCCAGACAGTTAGATTTCTATTGGATTTGGAACTTGTTTTTCTTTCAGTCTCTTCCTCTCACTCATCCAGTCACTGATCACTCTTCATGTCCTTTCTCTTCTTAATGTCTCCGTCCATTGTACAGAATGCTTTGCATCCAAGGCAGAGGACCGGCTGTTCAGGAAACTGTTCAGAAGATACAACCAGTTCATCAGACCAGTCGAAAATGTCTCCGACCCGGTCACAGTGGAGTTCGAGGTCTCCATCTCGCAGCTAGTCAAAGTTGTAAGCTACACACCCATAAACACACACACACACACACACACACACACACACACACACACACACACACACAGGAGTAGATATTCTTATCATAATGCATGCACAGCTTATAAAAGCTCAGTCTAACATGATGTTAAAGGTGTTTTAAGCACCTTTGCGCTTCCATTTCATTCAGCTCTGTACGTCTTGTCTTCTAAGTGTGCATGAACCAAGGTGACCAAAATTATGTTTTACTTACAGCGTCCTCTCAACAGTGTGTGAGTCTCTGTGAACTTAGAGACGTCTTCCTGCGAACATCGTGATCATATTTCATACCTTTTGATACAGAAAAGGCAAAAGATAAGCTGCAGAGCGAGAGAAGTGAAAGCCGAAAGTGAATGCAGTCTTTATTTAGTCTGCTCAATTTCACGGATTCGGAAAATGCCACACAGTGTTGTTATACACTGCTATTTTGCTTTGGCAATGTTAAGTTTAATGCGGATGGGGGATGGTGGTGTTCGGGGTTTGCGGCACATCCGCCAGTGAAAAGAGGTTTTGAGCTCAGAATGGAAATCCTCAGATTAAGAGAAAATTGCCTGCAGGAGCCTTTTTCAGACCGGACTGATATGTAGCTATATCTGCTTGCTCGGCAAGGTGAGATTAATCTAAAGGTGAGTGTGTGAATGCGGGTGCACTGACTGAACGTGTGTGTCTGTGCACATATTTTCACATGTCTGTTTGTATACAGAATATGAGGCTTATCTGTATGTGGTGTATGTGGAATTTAGAGACTCACATGACTGCAAATCAAACTGAATGGGTCACAGAAAGGTAGAGAGGACATCTCTTACCTCTACATTTATTATTAACTTACTCATGACCTTTTCTGTCAATCAACTCCGGCCCCCGGAGGACAAAGAGAAGGGATGAATTCCATTTCTTTCCAGCAACACACACTCTCTCACATGGACACACTCAAACACACACATGCTCTACTGGCTAACAAGCTCTCCTCCTCCTCCTCCTTGTCTCTGCAGGATGAAGTGAATCAGATCATGGAAACTAATTTATGGCTCCGACATGTAAGTACACACACACACACACACACACACACACACACATACACACACACCATCACACACAACATGCAACACTATTGACATAACCCCATCTCTACAGGAGTCTACAGAGACAGAAGTAAGTGAAGATTGAGGAGGGTTCATGTGTGTTAGCACATATCTATGCATACTAAGCGGTCTTCAATATGAGAAGTCACCGCTCTGTTTCTCCCTCCCCTTGTGTTTGTTCACGTTTGTGTGTGCGTGTGTGTGTGTGTGTGTGTGTGTGTGTGAATGTCATACATCACTGAAATGTTAAACACAGTAAGAATAAAGGAGAGGGGACAAGTGAACAAGAAAGATGCTTATCTCGGATAGACACCAGAATGCAATCAGCTCGTGATCAATGTTAACATTATGTTGAGTCACGCTCTGCCTCTCAGCAGACACGGACCCTGAACTCCTGACCTCACACAGCAAGCTATCCTCGCAAATAACGTGTTTTGTCTCTGTCTTCCAGGCTGCGTCTTCTCTGATTCCTTTTACCCATTTTATTTTCCATTTGTCCTGTACTAAATCTGTATTTCCCTTTAAAAAAAACATAATTTAAGCTGCAAGTGATAATAAACATTGCAAACAGACATTGCCTTTTTAAATCAGTGACTAATTGCATTACATTGGACAAACAGCTGCTGGATGCTGATGCGATTCAGTGATGGATAAGGCGCTGTGATCTCTGAGCTCTCCAATTAAAATGCATTGAAAGACCGTATAGACTGATCGTATTTGTTGTTTGTAATGGCTGAGCTGTTTATTTATAACAAGGCATCACTAATGAGAAGCTGTGTCAACACCACAGTCACTGATAAACACTTTGAATCGCAGCCAGTGGGATTACAGTGGTAGCCATTTTAGGAAGCCCCCCTCGATGAATGTATTGCATCTGTGCTGCAGTAACACTGCAGGGGATTCCTCCTGTAACAGAATACAGTGTTTCTAAATGTGTTCATTTTAGGCTCCTTAAACCAAACTCCATTGACTGCCTTTATGTTGGAGATAAGAGAAATTGATTTCAACAAGTACAAACTGTACACTTACAGACAGCCTTTGCGTAAGACTCATTAAATAAGTGATCTTCGCCGGGCTGTAAATGTATAGGTGATTTATAGCTGAAGTGTGCTTACAACACACAAGAAGCAACATTTAAGAATACTTTATCAGCTTATGAAAAGTTTAGTTTTTATGTTTTTTTATATTTTTATTTTTCTGCTCTTTATCCCGTATCTTTTTTTCTCCCTGTGTACGTTACTTCTGTCTTTGTGGCTCGTTTTGTTTTTTTGTCATTTTACTTCCTGTACTTTTGCCCCTTATAAGCCGGTCGATATGAAAGCTGCAGTAAGGCACTGTACAAAAATTACTGGTGTGGGGACGAGGGCTTAATCCCATGTTTTACTTTGGAAAGCAAGTTCCTATCGTCAACCAGATGGGCCATGAATGTAATAAATAAACAGACAATTATACAGTTATTGCTACATTTAATAATGATATATTGACATATGAGTATCTCTACCTAAATTAAATATGATAAATTATGTTAAAACTCCATTACTGTGATTTATGTACATCTATTACAGGATTTTGAATGTCAGTTTGCAGGCTGGCTTTTCTATTTATGTCATTGCATTTTAGTTTTTTTCCCTTCTTTCCTGAGAAGGTCTCTTTCATTTATTTTGTGACGTAAATATTTCAGTTTGTCAGACAACCTTTAATTTGATTGGTTGCTCTGTTGCTTGGAAGAGATTTAGTCAAAAGCCATCGAATCAGACCAGTATCTCAAAATAGTATATGAGTATCTAAGGATGTTGTACCCTCATTTAGAATGTGTTTAATGGAATAATGATAAGGAGATATTACATGATCCCAAATTTAAGAAAAATATAACAAAATCTGCATCCTATTTAGCTACTATTAGTCACAGTGACCGTATAAATATCTAGTCCTTGTGGAAATACTAGTTGTTCCCCACTCTGGCAACCTGTTATACTGCATTAAACAGAAACACACATCAAATTCACCAGCGTGTTTAAATGTACTCACTGTATGCTTTTCTCATTGCTAGATTGTTGTGTTCATAGATAGTGGGTGTGTGTGGATCATTTTATTTTGTGAGCCATAAACCTCGACCTGGATCGGGAATTACATCTCCAGCCAATCAGATTGTAAACACTCTGGATAGATAAATGGAAAAGCCACTGTAGCATGAAGTGGTTAATTAAACTGCTCCCAGGTCATAACTGGGTATAAATCCGCCGTGCTAATGAATGAATTCATCGTGAATGACATGCAAATAGCCAAGACTAATGGATCTACGGCTCATGAAATATTACCCTCAGGTATGTTGACTGAACAGCAAGTGAGCGCACACATCCTTTATTTCTCCCCGTTCTTTATACAGATATGACTAATGTAGATGTCTTATTATTTACTTATTGAAGCTCCGTGGACGTATTACCAGGAGGAATTGCACGAAAAACATACATGTTTGTGCTTGATTTTCAGTAAAAAAAATGTTGTTGTTTTTTGAAAAGCAGCAGCAGATGCTCCTTGAAACTCGTGTTTGTGTCTCTAAACATCAGATTTTTAGCTACAATATCCTTATTTGGCTCTACTGTAAGACATCAAAGGAAGTTCTGCCTGCAGTATAAATATGTATTTCAAAATATTCCCATGAAGGGGGATGTCTCCAGTGACTGAGACTGTCTGCAGTGTACAATGCAAAACACAAAACAGATGGTTGACTCCTCAGTATGCTCACAATGTTTTTCTCTCCCTGCCTCTCAGATTTGGAACGACTACAAGCTGCGATGGATGCCAGCTGAGTTTGACGGGATTGAGTTCATTAGAGTTCCATCAAACAAGATCTGGAGACCCGACATTGTGCTCTACAACAAGTGAGGCATAATTATCATCATCATTACCATTACCTTGTTCACTAGTGTTGCCATCATTATTAGAGATCTGCATCAGAAAGACAACAGCAATGGTTTACGGAAAAAAAAACATTCACGTTTTCCTGGAAAGTGACATCTCCAGGGTCACTGGTTCTATGTACGAAGGATCTCCAAGACTCTCACCAGAGTCTTGGTCTTGGTTCCAACGCCTTCTACTGTCAATATTGCTTACTTTTAATCCAGACCACAATCTCTCTCAAACTATTATAGCTGAACTCAATACCTTGATTGTAGCAATGGGTTGAATGAACCCCCCAGTTCCACTCAGCTCTAGGCTTCACAGCCTCACTCTTACCATTCTCATCCCTCAGGCTTTGGTGGAGACCAAAAAATAGATTTCCTACAAAACTGAATATTGGACTTACATCCATCAAATCACCAGAACCATGACTCCAAATGAAGGCTAATGTTGGTCTATCTCTGCAGATGAGTTAAGAGGCGATTGTTGCTCTCATGTTTGCCATAAAGTCAAGTCAAGTAAATACGACAGCTGTTTACAGCTTGTACGGCCCCCCCAAAAAACAAGAAAAAAACCCATAAACAATTGTGTGTTAGCCTATTGTTTTTGAAACTTAAAGCTGCTGTTAGAAAAATATATGACTAACAGCAGCTTTAACTAGACCTTTACCCATTGAGTTGGCAGTTAAACCACTCATATGAAGACACTGACAAAAAACCTTGTAATTTCAGTATGAAAACCTGTTAACATCATCAAAATATGACATTATTGTCCAAATTCATTGAAGCGTCACTTTCATTTATCCCTCCAGCTGCCACACTGTGAAACACAATATAGTGTAATAACTGAAATATGCGAACATGATTGTCTATTGTTCAGGGTCAGCTTGTGCTCAGCTCTATTCTACAAATGTTAATTATGGTCTCAATTATTTTTTCTACATACAAAGGTGACTCATAATGTTAATCAAAGGCAATTTTGTATTTCACAATACTATGTAATGCAGCCTCATTGTCCTCTGTCTTTTAATCCTAATGCTCTCTCTCACCTCCCTATCTTCACCTTTTTATCTTCTCCCCTCTCTTATGTTCCTCGCTTTCATTTTCTCCTCGCCTTCCCTCTCATTGTTTGATGGATCCGCCTTTGTCTAACCTTTGTGTCCTTTTCAAAACCCACATATGATTGTGTCATATCTCCTCATTCCCCCTCGCCACTGGAATACTTGTGCTCGATGATACAAACACACACACACACACACACACGTCATACACAGTGCTGTAGGTGATTTCCTAGTGGAGGATAAGACCAAGGCTCTCCTGAAGTTTGATGGCACCATCACCTGGGTTCCCCCAGCAATTTTTAAATCCTCCTGCCCCATGGACATCACCTATTTCCCCTTCGACTATCAGAACTGCTCCATGAAGTTTGGCTCCTGGACTTATGACAAAGCCAAGATTGACCTGGTACTTATCGGGTCTAAGGTCAGTGTTTGTGACTGTGTGAAAGTCTGCTGTAACTATCAGTTATTTATCTCTTATATTATTTTTCTGTCTTTCCTTAACTTATTACACTCATCCAATCAGATACTGCATGCATTTACTGTAGGGATCATTATCATTTTTTTCTATTGGAGGTAGCTCCTGATCTCATTTCCTCTTCACTTAACTACTATATTACTGAAAGATTGTTTTGTCATATTCAGTGTAAACAATAGTGCTAAGCGTCTTCTTGCAACAACATACAACAAATTGGGTGCATGTAAACATGAAGTCTGTGAAAATCAGCTTTAAGTTATTTGTATATTCTAAGAAAAATCCATTTTGACAGCAAAAAGAATGAGCCTTGTATCGTATTGACTAACAGGGCCTAGCCTGGCATCGCCAGACTAATTTGCAAATGTGTATTAGTCTGCAATCTCTCAGTCTCATTTCCAAGGGGCATAATCATTCACTGTAAAAATAGCGAACAGAGTCACCGTGACATCACCCATAGGTTTTCTAAAGAGCAAAAATGAAGCTCAAGGTGGGTGGTGGTGGAGGGGTGGAGCATGAGTGGAGCTGAAGCTGGAAGCTGCTAACAAGCAAAAACAAATTTTGCCTCAAGTTAACAGTGTGAGTTTGATTGAGATCATTTCTGTGTATTCAAGTTTCTGTCATGTTTTTTTAACATGTATTTGCCCCAAAAAGCCAAAATACCTGACTGTACATTACCAGCAAGAAAGTGAACAACAACCGGCTCTGAGGGTTTGTGTGTTTGGGTTTGCAAACACCAGATACTCTGTTTCATTCCCCCCATAAAGTTGCCATGAGCAGGGAAATTAATGTCTTAATACTATTAATTAATTTCAACATGGACTCCAACAGGAGTTGACTCGCTTTTGGAGCCAGCCTCAAATGATCATTCCAGTACTTCCTCATTGGCTTCATTTTCCATCCCTGGAGGTTTCCGATTGGGAAACAGCCACAGAACAAAATGCCCGTGGATGCAACTGGATAGACATATACCCAATCAGAGCACCAAAATGATTTCTATTTGACAGTTTGATCTGAGTTTTGAGACCCTTGTACTAGGCGCTCCTGTGTCAGTCATTGTATTAAACTTGCTCAATATAAACAGTTGTGATTAGCTCGTCACAAAGCAAGTCACAGACAGAGCTCTCTGAATGGGAGGCTGGTCAGACGTATCTGTCAGAGCAACTGAAACATGAGCTTGCAAATTTGTTTGGCTCCCAAGCTAGACATGGCCCTTTTAAGAATGGTAAGTTGATCCTGAATCTTGTGCTTGTGTTGAATCTTTATGTGATTTTAAGACCATTATCCATCTCCCAGGTGAACCTGAAAGACTTCTGGGAGAGCGGTGAATGGGAAATCATTGATGCTCCAGGCTACAAGCATGATATCAAGTACAACTGCTGTGAGGAGATCTACCCAGACATCACCTACTCTTTCTACATCCGGCGCCTGCCACTCTTCTACACCATCAACCTCATCATCCCCTGCCTCCTCATCTCTTTCCTCACAGTGCTGGTTTTCTATCTCCCGTCTGACTGTGGTGAGAAGGTCACGCTCTGTATCTCCGTCCTGCTCTCCCTCACTGTGTTCCTGCTCGTTATCACGGAGACCATCCCCTCCACGTCGCTGGTCATCCCGCTCATTGGAGAGTATCTGCTCTTCACAATGATCTTCGTCACACTCAGCATCGTCATAACTGTGTTCGTGCTGAATGTACACTACCGCACGCCAATGACCCATACTATGCCGAATTGGGTGCGCTCGGTGTTTCTGAAAATGTTGCCGAGGATTATGCTGATGCGGAGGCCGATTGACGAAGACAGCAAGGCTCGGGGGTTGGACAGCAGTGGGGAGGCAGGAGGAGCTGGAGGGGGAGGAGGAGGCGGAGGAGGGAAAGGAGGAAAGAAAAGGAAGAATAGCTTGATGCAGGTAAGGCCTCCCCATCCCCTAACATCAGGTCCAGGTCTGGACTATTTAATTAAAGCACAGAAATTTAAGGAGGGCATGTCTCCCTTTCACCACCTTGAGAAGGTCAAAAACCTGATCAAGACAGGTTAGATGCATGGCACCTTGTCTTACCCTTTTCGTCATGAATTCATGTTGCTTCAAAGAGTGCACGTACTGCCGGATGAAAATCTAGACACTTTTCTTTGCTCGTAGAGAAGTTGGTTCTTGCAAACAATGTATATACAGTATGATCACATAAGTGCCTTATGGTCAATACTGAGAAGCCCTTATTAAAGTTTTACTACCCAAAACACTGGAAAGAAACAGGTCTGTCCTTGTAACGCCTTGTTAAAGTATACTGCTAAGATCCTACTGATATACCCCACAGATCCTTTTGATTTATACATTACTATTACCTGAAAAATGTCGATTTTAGTTGAAGCAGAACGTGAAACTAAATCTTACCTCTGCTCATGATTCACAGCAGGTTGGAGGAGGCTCCCTCAACTGCCTGGAGTTCGGGGACAGTAAGCTCTCGTCCGTGGAGGGCTGCACTGGGAAGAAATGCCCCTGCCCCTGCCAGCACGGGAAGGAGGCCCCAGAAACACCAGAGATGGGGAAGGTGACGCGTCAGCTAAGTCCACAGAGCATCAACACAGTGGTGGCCTTTTCTGTGGTGTCACCTGAGATTAAACAGGCCATCGAGAGTGTCAAGTACATCGCTGAGAACATGAGGAGTCGCAACAAGGCCAAAGAGGTGAGTTATTACTTTCACTGAATGACAGTGAGAGTAAAATACATCAAATGCAACACAGATCAAGATCCGCTGATGTTCAGTGTCTTCCAAAGAATACACATATACAAATATGGATGCTCAAGGTGTTCCTTCTCTACATTTTGGTTGTTTGCTTTCTGTCAGATTGTTGTCCTGGGTTTGTCCTCAGAAAAATCTAAGTAAATACCAAGGTATTGTTTTATTTAGGGAAATACAGCATGTTTTCCATAAAAAATAGAATAAAATGTTTTTAAATGTCAGTAAGCTTTAGTAGATGCTGTAAGTTAACATCAGCTTTTGCTAAAATAAAACCACAACTAAGGAGGGAGATAAATGGAAAGGGTCAAGTGAAAGTGAATCGAAAAGAAAATCAAAATCCAGACTCAGCAATATGTGAAAATTCATACTCAAAACTAATTGTGGGCAGCATAGTGCTAGACGAACCACTAAGTTCTGCAAACTGTTAGTTTAGTTAGCTGTGCAGCTAGCAGCCAGGACAGGGAGCTCGGGAAGTCTTGGTGTTTGCACCATTTACACAGGAGCTTACCAAGACTTCCCGAGCTCCCTGTCCTGGCTGCTAGCTGGTTAGCATGCTAAATTAGATGCTTACTGACACAGATTCTCTGAGTCTCAGTACACAGTACTCATATTGTCAAAAAATGTTATTACCCCACATTCTGTTTTTAGTCAGTTTTTAAATGTTTTCAGCCAAAACACGTATGGACAATATTGCACGTTTAATTAAATTCCCCCAAGTGTCTTTTTAATTATGGAGACTGGTATTGTGAGGATTAGCAGGTGGTGTGGTGTGATATTTTGAGAAAATAGCAAAAACGCCGGTAGGTGCTACCCAGGGAAAAGAAAACCTCCAAAACTGTTAGGGAAGGAATACACTTAAAATAACATGGCAGTGAACACACCTTTCTTTGTCTTTGCGGTTCCAATTTTGGTGATACCTAGCTCTTATGTAATGTTGGCAAGAGTGTAAAATATTAAACAGTGGCGAGCTGCTTCCAGTTCTTTTAAGATTCACCCAAGCACAAACCAAAGTTGGTCTTTTCCTATCAGTAGTCATTTCTATCAGTAATGACAACATTGTATTTACGTGGCTATTTGCTGAGATCTAAGAACATCACTAAAAGGAAGTCAACACAAGCAGTCCAATGATTGGCCTTGTCATGGCACATGTGACTGCTCCCAACAGGAAAATAACAGGTGAATTTAATCACATTAATAATGGCGCTGTCCCAAAAAGTGTCCCAGTGAGTTAGCATGCAGGATTCTTCACAGCAGGGATTTTGACCCGTCACAGGTGTTACTGAACGATGACTCTGTGGTATTCTAGTGTCCCAGTCAGTCATGGCAGTGTGACAGTGACAGTCAGCAGACAATACAAGAACTTGCAGATAAGCAACTAAATTCAGCCAGTGAATATTTTATTTACATCTAAGCTTGCTCCTGCTGTGACACATCAACATATTTTCTGTGGAAAAGGTCCATATGAAGGCCGTGGGAATGAAATGCAGCCGTTTTTGGTCTTAACATTATTACGGTAGTTCAACCTGCTTTTTTCTGCGTTGACGTACCAAAATGTCTGCTGCGAAAAAGGATTATCAGACAGAGTTTAAACAGACATGGGTCAGCTCTCGTAATTTTGCAGACAAAACAAAGACAAACAGTGTAATTATTATCCAAGCTAATGTAAACAGTTTCCTGGTTCAGTTTGGACTTAATAGAGCTGTTTTCTTGTGCAATGAGGGATTCATTTCCAGTGGTTCGAGTGGTTTTGATAATCATGCTAAACTATGGGCTTGTTTACAACCATCTTACTGCTCATGTTTCTTTATCAGACTATCACACAGAGAAAAATGTCATAATAAAAGATAGGAATTATGCCCAAGCGATGACAATGTGGTACAAATTGTAATTAATCTCATTTATCTTTTTAAAGATGACACTGCACATCAGCACAATTTTCGGCAAGGGAAACAAAACAAGACCGCCTCTATTGTGTTGTTCCATAAAGATAAGTTGTAGTTACTGTACTGTTGTGTTGAATTTAACACCAACAACAGTAAAATGCTCACTGTGTATTCTGCAAATAAAGACTTTTTTAGGAACGACAGTTGCCAACAAAACTTTTCCGATCAAGTGTCATTGGAAATCTGATATTGTAGGTTTTCTAAACTTTTATAAACCTACAGTCAGTCATGGAAAGCAAACAGACAGCGAATGTGGTCGATGCATAATGCATTTATACAAACACGCTCCAAGCAGCACTGGCCCCGGGAGCGTGCTGCTGTGATCCAGGGCAGCATTGTTGCAGATCCTAACCTGCTTCATAAGTGAATATCAGCGTAAGTTAGAACCAAATAATTTTAGATTTGAGTGGAGAGCTCTCCCTCCTCCCTCTGTCAGTTATAAATACAGTGGGTGAAATCTCCCAAAGGGGAGAGGCAGCCTTTGATATGCAAAACTCGTGGCTCAATCAGCTTTGTCAAAACGCCTGTCGCTTCTTTTGACACCGTGGTTTGAATGTGATTATCATAGTAATTTCCTCCTGTGTAAATTATGTATCAATTTTCTGTTGGCTTAAAAGAAATCTTCAACTCTTTTTCTTCTTTCTTTGTTTCTTTCCTTCTTTCCATTCCTGCTGTGTTATTCTCCCCATCGACTCCCACAAACCTCCCACCCTCTGAGATTCTGAACCACTCTGTTTCCTCTCACCGAGCACCTCTCCTCGCTTGCTTTTCAAAAAATCTCCTCACTTTTCATCTTGCATTTGTCACCGCTGACACTGTCCTCGTTGTCGTGTCCCCTCCCTCACTCACAGGTGGAAGATGACTGGAAGTATGTTGCCATGGTGATCGATAGAATCTTCCTTTGGGTGTTTGTGACCGTGTGCGTCCTGGGAACCGTGGGCCTCTTCCTCCAGCCTCTTTGTGGCTTCGTCTCATAACTGCTACCCGAACAGGGTTCATTGCCGCCCTGTGTCGACCAATCCTGAACAAGTGACTAACTCTCAGTTCTCAGTTGACCAATCAGAAGACAGAGTTTTGAGTCCTAAAGCACTACTTGGTGTGCAGGTTTTGCTTCTTGCCTTTTGCGGAAAGCAGTGATGTAGAAATAATGAAGGTGAGAGTAAAGGGTTGGTAACACTTCATTATAACTACCATTGATAAATGTTATATTTGTAGTTAAACTTTAGTTAATAGTTATATGACTGTTAACAAACGATGAAATGCTTTACAAACCATTTTTTACGCAATTGTAAAGGTTTATAGACATCACCTTCAACTTTACAATAAGCAATTGCATAACAAATAGTTTATAAAGTATTGTATTGTAATATTAACTAAAGTCTAATTAACTTTAAATTGACCCTTTATTAATGATGGTTAATCAGTAGACTGGCTGATAAAGTGCAGATACAAAGGTTGTAATGCCTTAATTTTAAGCTTTTTAACTAAACATTGACGAAGTACCAACATAATTCCTAAAAGTGTTGCACTCTGTCTCTGGATAAAAGTGTGTTCTTTCAGCTTTCATGAAGATTTGAACAGGTTTAAGTTCACAAAATTCAATTAGAAATGTTGTAGATCCCGGAGATAACTAAACAGACTGTAGTACAAAGAAGTTATTGTGTGTTGGAGCTCTTTGTTGCAAGTTTTACATGTTATCTCTACGGACTTCATATGCTAACACATCAAAGAGTAAAATTGAGGTCTTAACTTACTTTTGACCAAAACAGTTACAGTGTTTTGGCCTTGTAGTCATGATACCTGCATAATTAAAAAGAGGTGTGTTAGAGCTTGGCTGGGAACAAAACTTGGCACATCTAGTAGTCCTTCAGGACTGGAACCTGAGAATCAACATCCAGCAGATGTGAGCGAACTGGGAACTTTTCCACATCCAGTAGATATGACACAAACTCTCCTGAACTCCGCCCTGCAGCAGCCAGTTAACTCTCTCCCCTTTGAGCTGACTGATGACTGTCGTACCCGCTCCCCAGTCTGATTCATCAAGCTGCTCCCTGTCAGAGCCGATCGCGCTCACCGCTTTTTGTGTCATTTCCAATTAGAGTACCGATTTCTGGCGCACTTGGCAGCGCTTTATACAAATAAGGGCAGGCTGTTCTTCTTTTTGTAATTAGAAACCATGTGTTTATAAATGTTCTCTCTGATTAATGTTCCACAAGGTAATTGGTTGGCCTGGTAAATATTGGATTAAATGCTACTTGATGAGATGTTCCTGAAATAGCATCGCATTAATTAATTCATGAGAGGATTCTATCATCCAATTCCACGGCTATTAATTCAATGTTTTCTTTTTCTTGTCACTTTTGATTACGTTTGTTATTGTGAGCAAACATGCAATGCGAGAAACATGCATGACAGACATTTTGATTGCTTTGACCACAAATATATTGTCCTCTGATTACAGCACTAGAAGGGTACTGCTTCAGTGATTTGATTTCATTTATCCCCAGTCCTTTTTGGTCATATGATGCGTTAGAAATTCACAACTCATGCTAAAGGGAGAAAACATGTTTGTATGAAATGATCTTTGTCTTTCTTTTGTCTGATTGTCTTTGAACTTAAAATAAATGCAATATTTCTTCAAATAAAGTGAACGGCATTTGCTGGTAGAGGTTTTCAAAAATGCCACTGAAAAGAATCTATAACGTAATAATATATCCTTGTTAGGGCTATAAGACATACACATTTACAGTATGAGCACACACACACACTTACACACTGAAACAGGAGGATTGCTTTGATATTTTTCTCGTCATTTCACACAAAAACAGTCACCAGAGGTATAATTAAGCCTCCAGTTCCAGCGTCTTATTTAAATCTGGACATTTAAGTGCTAGAGACTTAATTTCAGAGGTAAGATGAAATGCATTATTACGCATGACATTGCCACATAATCACATTCATCTGTCAGAGGCTCGACCTCCCAGCTTTATTATTCATGTGTAAATATAAGTCGCAGCGGCAGAGTCAGCTGTTAGAGGTTGTAATGAGTCTGTAAGTCTTATTACAGATGACTCATTTACAGTTGTTCCAGAATATGTATTATTTGGACTACTTGTGCTGTACTGTAGTGTCTCTGAGCTCCCTCCTTGTCTTTATGTCCATCCCTCCAGGTACAAACATACAGTACGCAAACCGTTTTATGCTATGGGACAGTGGATTATATGCTGTGTCTCAAATCACTCCATTTGTTTAGTCATTCACTGCAAACATATTTAATTGATATTCACTATAGTGAGCAGTAAATTGTGATGTTAGACACAAATAAGAGTAACAGTAATTTTATTTAGAGAGTTTGTGTGCGTCAGCGATTCTGTAAATAGGTACTATAGTTGATTGTTGAATGTCATTCCCAGGTGGCAAATTACAATGCCTTGAGTTGGCGGCCCTCGAACAAGTTTGAGGGGCTATAAAAGAGTGATGGGTTCCACTTCCTGCCCCTTCAGCAGTTCCTCTCTTCAGGGCCTGACTGACCTCTTCCTCAGCCTTGAGCTTAGTGCCAAGCTTGAGGTTGGTTGAGGCCAATTCCTCCAGTCTTGTTTTCAGGCCCTCCAAGTCCTGCCCGAGAGCATCCAGCTCATTGCTTAGCCTCTGATCAGCTTCTGATCCGAACCTTTTCAGCATTAGACTTTATGTCGGCTCCCAGTTCTTGCTGATGGGTTTCTTTTTGTTGCTGCACTGCTCACCAGTTCAGGCTCCTGGTCGGCCCTTCCTGGAGCTCGTTGGTGAGATACTTTGCGTGTTTCCAGAAAGACTTGTTCATTTTTGAGAGCTCACTGACTTTCTCCTCCTAACACGCAATATGTCGTTACATTTAACTTAAATCTCTGGTGCAGAATAGTTGTGTATATGAATGTAATTCATGGGAGACGTGTGCTGCACACACACAAACGCAGGCTTGGAAGAGATCAGAGAGCAGTTTGACTCACTGGATAATCTCTTCTATGGTAAGTTATGGTGCCATCAGAGCATGAAACACACGGCTGTAGCCCAGAGGCTGGAGAAGCCTCAGTGATGCAGTAACACTGGCAGAGAACAGGGACAGCTAACAGGGACATTGAGGCTGGTCTAGAAGAGAACACACTGTACATGCTGAGTGGGACTAAATGCTGCATTACACAACTAATTGTTGCCCAGTGGATAAAAACCTAATGAAACCGCCAAATTAAAGGGCTTTTCCTGTTTGAATATTCCGTATTGACATAGAAATATTAGAGACATCATCTTTTATTTTCAGTGTTTCCAGGACTCAGTGTGGTCTTGCTGTCAGTAATTATTTGTAAGTGAGGGAGTTCATTTGTCTCTCTGTGTGTTGGTGTACAGATTGAATTTGGATGATGGATTAACTGGCAGAAAGTCTTTGCTAAGCAAAACAAATTCCACACAAAAAACGTTAACACTCAGCACTTCTTCCATAAGTCAACCAAACAAAGAAGTTGCAAACAGAAATAACAGCTGTGCTTTTATATTCAATGTATTGTTCATCACAATCTCCATACAAACAAGAGCAGCCTTCCTAGCTCAATAATACGCATAATAAACAAATATTTAGTATGCTGAGTGGGTCTGGAGACCCAGAGAGTCACACAGGAGATGAATGGCTTCATTTGTTGTGATAAATGCAAAAACATAATATCCTGAACTGTCCCCTGGGGCTTGTAATCATGCAAACGGCACTTTAACAAACTTTTGTGTGTCTGTGATGTGTGTGTGTGTGTGTATGTGAGAGAGAGAGAGAGAGAGAGAGAGCAGCAGAGTTTTTCAAAGACTAGATTGGAGGGAGGGTAAGGTATAAGTATGAGAATGAAAACTTTCAAATGAAGCAGGGTCACTGTGAAGAATGTACATATTAGCTGTTAGTC
Source organism: Pagrus pagrus (assembly GCF_965226575.1). Taxonomy (NCBI): domain Eukaryota; kingdom Metazoa; phylum Chordata; class Actinopteri; order Spariformes; family Sparidae; genus Pagrus; species Pagrus pagrus. The sequence continues at coordinate 28,061,591 of NC_140186.1, forward strand.
TGCAAAAATAAACCCTAACTAGAAGTGCACTCAGTAGAGCGTATACCTCCACCAAGGCCCAGCACTCCCCTACTCAGTCATCGATACCAGCCACCTAATCTATGTCCGGCAAACAGAATATACTCAGGCTGTGCAAAAAGATGGAATTAAAAGGTCTTAGGAGTGGGTTTTTATTATTACAACGAGGTGAGGGTATGCTCAATTTGCTTGGTTTGTACAGCACTTGTCTTCTTTAGAGGCTGAACAAACGTGTTGGCATCCATAAACACATTGTGGCTTATATTTGACGCTATCGGTCCCTAAAGACTTCAATGTAATAGGCGGATATTGCACATGCCGAAATTGCTGATATGTTCATTTTTTATATCCTGCCTAGAATACAGCATCTCTACCCAGCTGTGTTTTCTCCCGGTGCCAAAAAGCATCACTCGCAGGCAGCGCTTGAATAATAAATCCTGGGTTTGCAGAAGCTTCCAATTCTAACGTCTTCATCTTTAGAGTGGTTTGGCAGTGGGTGTTGTTTTTTTGTTTTTTTTACACCCACAGACCACAGGCGGGCAGTAATGAGATTCTATCTGCACCAGAAACAAACTTACACAGGCCATGCAAAGGTGAGATTTATACTTCATTTTCTGACAAATTTTGGAGGGTTTGCAGGACTTAATACAATGCTAATCGGTTAGCTTTTTGATGTGAAGCATCTGGATCCATCTTCCATGAACTATAATCAAAAACCAAGCCTGTGCCTTCAAATGTGATGGTTCACCTTGTAAGCTCCAGCTTCTTGTCTCCAAAGGAGGAACAGACTTTTACCCTACCTTATGATTAAAGCAACACTATGTAGAAATTTGTATTTATGCAGTGCGGCAGTCAAAGTTTGCAAAAACGTTGCACACAACTTAGAATAGTAATGCCAGGCTAATGTAACATGAACCAGAGACAATAACACCTGTCGTAACATGCTACCAGCTAAACCGCTGACTTGACTTATGATCAAAATTAAAAAAACACATCCGAACATCAAGCAAGAGCAACAACACCAGATATATAACTAAGCAGTAGGCTAATATTACTTACCAATCTACCGCAACCAAGTCCAGCTCAATGTCTATTTAGCAAAGCTGTTGCCTCTCGCTTAGTCACTGTTTCATTTTCACTTCTCAGCTTCCTCTGTCAGCATCCTCTTCGGCCTCTTCGCCTCTGTCATGTCCATGGAGGCTGTTGGGCCTGGTTCCATGGCCCGCTCACCTGGAGAGCATTCTGGCCCCAGACCTGAAAACCTCCTTGTCCCGGTGATCCAAAGCTGCTGTGATATCACCAACACTAACAAAGCTAACCTGCAGCTACAGTACGCAGCAGCTACAGGTTGCTTTCAGTAAACTCTGTAAATTGCAGAAAGTTGAGGCAAAGCAGCTGGAGGACGTCAGATTGAAAACCAGAAAACATTTCCTCCACAAAATATGATCCAGATTCACCAACATCAGTGATAGTTGGTGCTGTGTGTAACATACAGCTGCAAAGTTACATAATGCGATATGGGGGCATAGTGGCTGAGACTCTGTTCACCTTATCAGAAGCCTCCTGACTGACAGACTGAATTCAGAGGAACCCTTTTTAGTTTGACAGCCAAACACCTTTGATGTCTCTGGAGTCATTCATTGATTTTCTAGTCAGAAGCCACATGTAAATCGAGTTTAGAAAAACGAAGATGCTTCTTGGACTCGATGACGTCGACATTATGTCATCTGGCCAGAAAGTATCAATAATGGATGCTTTGCAACTGGCAGGGGTTTTGTGTGCTCTGTCGCTTCATTTCCCAATTTGTATACAAGTGTGCAATTTGATTTATATTTAATTCGGAACCAGTTTAGCTCTATGCTTAAAGGCAGAAGAAACATGGCGAAATGAAAAACATTAATGGAGCAGCGTGACTCCATACTATAAAGTGCCATCGACAATAGAGGGCTCTTAGTAACGGAGGTCAAATGAAATTGGGATGTCAGGCAGAATTGGAATTACACTGTATGGGCTGATTCATGTTCTATTTTCCGTGGGATTTGCAAAAAAGGAACGGCGCTCAATCCTAATAGGAAACATTATCATATGTAATACAAATTTACATCTGAGTCCCTCTAGAAAATTGCCTCTCTAGGCTGCACTGGCATATTCAATCATGTTATATGACTTTATGAAAAGCCAAGTTGTGGAAATGAATGACGCCAAGCAACCTCCTGCACGGTTCTGGTGTAATATTTATATTCATAATTAGTTTTTTTTATGCTGCCAGGGATTTATGATGTTTTTGTTAAGAATTCTATTTGAGGAAGAGTTTGTAGAGAGTGAATGAGAAAGCATATTTGATAAAATGAATGAGAGGGATGTTGACAATGTTGAAAATTGTGTTAAATGTAACAATTTCAACATTGTAATAAAGCAAGTACACCGATGTATGGCCCCAGATTGTGTTATCTGAAGCTCTGTTGCTCTCACAGAGACGCTGATATAGTGGCTGGCAGAGAGTGTAAAACAGCTGTGCATTCGATTTAAATTCATTTTGAGTCGTTGGTTTTTATTTTGTCAACACTGGAGATTGTTATTAAGAGTTATGATGGGACCAGAAATACAGAAATCTCATCTAAGACTCATATCCAAGCAGCTTTTTAATAGTATCACACACACACAAAGGACTCCTTCTCGTCCTGGCCACCTTGGTCCTCACAACAACTGTTGACTGTAATAATAGTTTATAGAGCCACCTGACATTACCCAGAGGTCCCTGAAGAGCCAGAATGAAGCTCAAAGTGGGTGGTAACAGCCGCCCCAATCTTGGCAGTAGCTAACTCCCGGCTAATCAAAAATGGGCAAAGAGGTGGAGTGTGGGTGGAGCTGGGGCAATCAGAATGACGCATGTTTACTGAAATGCACCCACCTAGCTCCAAGCTACCAAGCTAGATAAGGCTAACAAAATAGCTGTGCTCACACGGAAAGAAAAGCAAATCCCCTCACGACATTCGGGTGTTCGTTGGATCATTTGTGTTTATTTGAGTTACCTGTGTGAGTCTGACCATGCGTTTATTCACCCCAAGCATATCTAACTGTACATTAGCCAGAGAGCAACAGCCAGCACCGAGGGTGTTAGTGTGTGTGTGTTTGAGTTCAGTGTAAAGTTCTGACCTTAGCCAGCACTCACCAGAGACTCCAGATTTTTCTGTTATCCTCCAGTGTGTTTCTCTGTTTTCAAGCTCTTCTCTGTATGTTCATTAAGTAAAGTACATTTGCCCTCCATTCACCTGTCAAATAAGAGAGAATTACAGTACATTACAGGGGATGTCAGCAGCTCCATGGCTCACTGCTACAGACATTTTAAGAAGCGACAGTGAAGATAAATCCTCTTTGAGTCTCAAAAGTCTAAATAACAAACTCTGTGCTCTCCTAGACTCCAGGTGTTTATTCCTCCAGAAGCTCCAGGCTCTGCCCACAGCTGGCTCCTCCAGCAGCTGCTAGCTGGTTGACACTGGCATCTGAGGGGGTAAGAGGGGATTCAATGCAACCCCTCTGCTGTTTAAGTACTCCATGAGCCTCAGTCTATCTTAGAATAATTAAACTGACTGTAATGGGACACGTTTGTTTCAAATCGTGCAGCTTCTTCTGATCATTCACTTGGAGTCACAGGAATCAATGTTGTTATCAGGCACTTCAGTGATTTACCACAATGAAAGACTGTATTAAACAAGTTGGCCAACTTCTCCCCTTTTGATCCCATTAAAAGATCATCCCAGCTGATAAAATCTGATACCGTTCAATATCCTGATGCAGACAAGATAAACATATACAACAAGCCTTAGCTTCTATTCTTCTATTCACGTGATGCTGTTGGTGGACACGTGTATAAAACATCTGACTTTGTAATTCATCCCAAAAACTTCACTTTCAGCCTTTTCATGTGTGAAAATCCTTCCCTCACTTTTTTCAGCGGTACTTATGAGGGCGACTTTCCCTTTATGCGAATCTGTTTGCGTGTGGGATACTGGAGGAGGAGGAAGAGGTAGAGGAAAAGAAGAAAGACAGTGATGCCGCGGTCCACAGCAGCAGCAGAGAGGTGTTTCTTTGATGGCTGGCGGAGGCAGGAAATCACAAGATTTAATGTTCAATGTTAAACTGAGCAACTCTCACAGGCACACTTCAGACAGAGCAGTGGGAGGGAGATGTACAACAACGCTGCATACTGGCTTTAGTATTGTGATTTCACTGCAAAAATATATCATATACTGGGTGCTGCTTAGCAATGTAACATTCCCACGCATAAATGATTCAATTTACAATGCAAAACGATGTAACAATTTAGGGATAAAAAATCATTTCCATGACGAAAAACATCTTAAACATTGAAAATGGGTAGTCGGAAAAAGTGCTTCTCTTTGCTGAAGTCTAAAATCTCAGGCTTGTTTAATGCTGCAACACTACATATTTTTTATCATTTAAAAAATGACTTTGTCTAATGTCAAAGGCGTTAGTTGTAGTCATGAACTCAAAGAGAATTATCACAGAACTCAGCTCTACAAAGTGTCATCGCATCTTTCAATTCATTGTTCTGGTTTTTCAGGGCACAAACTGTACTCTCAACCTTATTTCAAGTGGCAGCAAGCAACTGTTTTCAGAAGAAACCAACGATACACTCCCTGTCCTGTACCAAATGGCAGACATACAAAATTAATGACTAGCTGGTGATCATAATGGAGCATTTCAGAACTAAAGAGCCAGATATTTCCATCAGTTGGTTAAGACCAAAACAATGCTAAAAGATAGTAAAGTTTGGACTTATGGGCTGTTCACACATACCAACTCAAAAGCAGACCTGGCTTTCAAGCCTGCCACATGCTGCTGAGCTACAAAGGTCTTAAAGGCGCCCAGTATGGAGTTATTTTTGTGTCTTTATTATGCAATCGAACAGAATAGCTTTGAGAGCAAAACTATCGACACTGCAATAAAAAAAATTATTATTGCAAGTAAGATAAATTTGTGATGAAAAATGTAAGTCCAAGTCCTGTTAACTAGTGGCTAATGTTACATGCACATGCAGGCTAATAGGCAGCCTGGGCACGCAGCTACAGGCTGACAAAATAATATGCATATATTTTTAACCCATTACAATATCACAGATCGTGAAACAAAAGCAATCTACATGCACCAGTTCAAACATAACATTCTTGCTATTGCTAAGACAGAAGTTATGTGTAAACATACCTGCTAATTGATTATGTGTCTATACATCCATGCTCCCCTCCCGCTGTCATCTCCATGGACTTCAAAAGTGGGTACTGCCAAGCTGTCACTCCGATTGACACTGGCCAATGGAGACGTGTCTTACATCTTTCAGCGTAGGTCCCGCCCACACGATGCAGCTCAGCAGCGAGCAAAACTTTTTTAGTTGCAATAACACATTCTTTAATCACAGTGTCGATTGTTACGCTCTCAAATCTATTCTGTTTGATTGCATAATAAAGACACAAAAATAACTCCCAGCCCAGGAGCACTACAGGGGAAAGTTGAGAAAACCTCAACTTTATGCAAATGTCCTCTGACGCAATGCGAGCGACAACCAGGCAACAGAGGCACAGAGTTGTTTACGTCTCTGCTACACCAGTGGAGCGGGGGCTCGCTTCCAGCACAAACTCAGGACCGCAATCAGTCTTGCCAGGTCGGACAGCATATTTGTTTTTAAACACTTTCAACAATGCCTCCCGGTGTACACCTTAGTAACAAGCCAAAAACTGCCTTCTGCTGCCTGTGAAGTCAGCGTTACATTTGTCAGTTATCCAGAAACACTACTTCAAATTAATGATGATGTTGCTTCAAAGTTTGCGTGAGGTGTGAAGGCGGCTGTTGGCTAACACGTTCACTGCAGCAGCTATTTTAGCTGATAAGATGTCAATATTGAAATTACAACTTACTGTGCTGACACCAAATTATTGCAGCTTTAAAGCCTGTTGTATTTACCCTACAAGTTTCTAACTCTCGCAACCAGGGCTGTAAATGGTTTATTATTATTATTACACACCTCACCCCTGATATTTTATATTTTTTTGACATTTTTCCAAGAACACTGTTTCTTTCAGCACTGAGTAACATAATATCACCAAGTTTTGAACTGCAGAGAAAGACCACTGCAAATGGCACCAAGGCCATGTATAATTCAGACGTCTGAGCCCCTTGTAACCTTCTGCCTGTAAGAATCTCTTTGACGACTCATTTAAACCGATGACCGAAGTCCATCTCTCTTCCTTTCTGAACACAAGGGGCTAACTAGACATTAAAGTGTCACTCTTCTGTATCAGTCTTGACGCAGATGCATCCATCTGCCTTGTCCTGTTTCAACGTATTGACAAGGTAAAGTGCACTGTGATTCTCAAATATTCCAAGTTCAACTTGTGTGTCGTGTGCCTTTTTAAGCAGCTTTTGTTCTTCAGCTTATCTAACTCTCCCGCGCTTTACATCTTTTTACTTTATTTTCTTGGGTCATCAAATATTCACAACCCCTGAACTGAAACGTTCTGGCGTGTGAGTGCACGTCTTGGGATCAAATACAAGTTTGTGTCAGCGTCCCGGCTTCCCACAGGCGGACCCACACGCCATCCCCACATCTCAAGTCGCTTGTTTTCTCCGCCTGCCTCTTTGACTTTCACTGTCTCTTCCTGTTTATCCGACAACATCGTGAGCATGGTGGAACAAATCAGCTGGGCTTCGAGCCTGCTTGTTTGCACTTAACACAATCCAGCTCCTTTTTTTTTTTTTAGGTCAGCAGGGAAATGATGCTTCCTCGAGAATGCATTCCTGAAGTACATGTACAGTACATGTTGGCAGATTGTTTATATTGTATGTGCATTTGTGTGTGTAGTATTTCTGTACAGTTCAGTTCAAGCTGCCACAGAACTAACAAGGAAGAGGCTGCGTGTCTCTCAATAATTTATGACAAGTTGGACATCCCTGGGTAACAACTCCTACTTCTGGAATCCAACCTGTTACTGAATAGATTCAAACAGTGGAGTCGGTAAATTTATAATGTTACCCTTTCTGTACAAGCCTTGTACACTGTGTAAAACATAAATAGAACAGAATGTGATCATTTGCTAAAAAAAAATCAGCATACCCAATTTTAAACAGTACAAAGACGATACATTTAATATTTAACTCACTCAACTTCATTGACTTTAGTAAATAAATGCTTCTGAATTCTTAAATGTTCTGAATTTGATGCCAGCATCATGTTACAAACAAGGAACAGGAGCAACAAAAGACTGGGAAAGTTGCTCAAACACTCTACAGGTAAATAGGTCCATTGGTAACAGGTGATAGTATCAGGATTGGATATGAAAGAGGCATTCGAAAGACTCAGACGTTTACAAGCAGGGATGGGACGAGGTTCACCACTTTGTTAAACACATGTTTGTATAAAGGGTATTACTACATGGGCTAAGGAACACATTTGTAACACAGTTTGTTTGCAAATGATGGCATTCTGTTTATATTTATGACTAACATAGCATCCCAACGCTGTTGGAATGAGGATTGTACAATGTCCTCTGGTGTCTCATTAACAAGGGTTGGTTATCCTATCTATTGATAATGATAACATGCTGTAGTAATAAACTATGCAAATTTTGGATTGGAAAAAAATGTTTATTCCCCTGTTGTATATATATATATATATATACTATATATATATATATAAACACAGTATATATATATATATATATATATATATATATATATATATACACAACAGTAACATGTAAACATAAACAGGGAACATGGAAAATTAATAATTCATATATTGCTGTGTTCAAGCAGCTTCACTAAAGCCTTGACTTTAACATAAACATACAGACTGTAGTCATGAAAATCATCATTAACTCAGTCATCCACGTCGCTCATTTATTAAAGTGCTCTCTCAGATGGCTTCATATCGCTGATATCAAAAGGTCATTTCAGGGAAGTCACGCAATCCACAGCATGATCTGACCCTCACTGAGACGACTGGCATGACATATTCATCCTACTGTCCTTGACGATGACTCAGTGAGAAAGCGCTGTGACATCATAATGGCTTTTTAATGACCCACTCATTAGAAATCTCCTCAAAGACCCCTCACTTAGAGCTCTTCTCGCAGCGAACAGGAGTGGGTGGCAAGAGATATGTTTTTATAATAACACACTTATCACTCTTTGAGTGTCATCTCCACCTTTTTAACACTTCAGAACGAGTGTGGCACTCACAGTCGGCTGGTGAAGCGTCGCTACTGCACGGTTTTCAGCTTCAGTCATGTCCTCCGCTGAGATTTACCAGGCACATTTACGCTGAGCAAGGCCTTGTTTCCCAAAAGTGTTCATCATAACCTGGTCGCTTACTGGAACAAAGACTGTTAATGCCGGTTATCTGACTACAATTCCCAGCGTAGGGGACTGTAATAGTAGATAAACTGCTCTGGTAGGTTTTGCAGACATTTGAAAATCCAGTGAAATCCTGCACGCAATCAAAGAATCAAACCAGAGCACTAGTTTCTATTTTCAGTGTGAATATAGTAATACCACAAGTGAGAGTGTATGTGTGTGTGTGTGTGTGTGTCTTTAAGTATATTAGAAAAAATATATATTCCGTATTACAGCAGGCTGGATGAATCATTATGCTTTGATAGCTGCCACTGCTTTGCCCCCTGGGTACTGCAAAGACTTCAGATACTGGTCTGTTGCAGGGTGGTAGATAACAGGGTTTTTGTATGTGTGTGTGTGTGTGTGTCTGTGTGTCGGTGTGTGTCGGTGTGTGTGTGTGTGGCAACAGGAAGGCTACAGTCTCAATGAGTCAGATCCGAAAGTGTCTGCATCTTTGTCACAGCTTAACGTGAAGACATTTGTGTACGAGGTGTGTGTTTGCGTGTGTGTGTCGAGTATGCATACACTGAGACATGCAGTGTGTGTGTGCGCGCGTTCATGTGACGCAGCGGGTAAAGGGAGTAAAATAAGGAAGCGAGAAGGAGTCTGATTGAGTCATACCTTTAAGTCTCGGTTCAGAACATTTTTGTGACAACTTCGGTGGTGGAAGAGCAGGAGGAGTGTGTACATAGTGTGTGTGTGCAGATGGAGCATGCGTCCATGTATCAAGGTACGCAGCATCCACGAGAGCAGACAGTGAGTCGCACTGAGTCAGATCTCTGTCTCTCTATCAGAATATTTTTGTGACAGCTTTAGTCGAAAAGAGGCAGAGAGGTAGAGTGGAATCGACAGACTTGGTTTTAGTTAATGCCAACTCCTGTTTCTCCGGTGTGTGTGTGTGTGTGTGTGTGTGTGTGTGTGTATGTGCCTGCGTATACACATGTAGATACGTTGTGTTTGCTTATTTGCTGTTGTGATGACTTTGTTTTTCACTGAACGGGCATGTAGCTGTCTTCAAACAACAAACAAAATGTCAGTTCAGCTCTAGATGTGCTACAGCGCACAAAAGACCTGCTGAGAGATGCTACACGACTGATAATGAAATGATGACTTTCACTATTAAAAACTTCAATTCCACTCCACGTCTGTCAGACGGTCGCACTGACACTATACTTGTATTTATCAGGTCGTGCAGTTTTCCTTTCCTTCAGTGTTTTATATAGATTCTTGTGCATGGAAAAGATCTTGAAAGTTGAAAAGGTCAAAGTCCGCACCAACAGATGCTCCACAACCTTGTGACATCACATTACATCACAGAGTGACACATTTGCATAATTTATGCCCAGCGGCTAGCTTGGCAATTACTTATTTGGCTGCTCTGTTGTTGTTAACAGTGCTGGCTCATTAGCTGACCAATCAGAGGACACTGGGTATTCAGGCGGTGGGGCCTTAAAGAGAGACAGGAGTTAAAACAGAAGGTTTCAGAATCAGAATCAGAATAGAAAGAAAAGAAAGAAATTTCCCCATTTGCGGACAAATAAAGGAATTCTGATTCTGATTCTGATTCAGACAGAGGGGGAAGCACTGGACAGCATGAGAAAATGTGTTTTTCAGCACTAAAGCATGTAAACCTATTCTAGTAGTAACCTAAAATAAAAAGAAGAACCTGAAAATTAGCAAAATATGTCTCCGATTTGTTGGAAAAAAAGCTGGTCCCCATCAGGTAATCCGTTCAATTTTAGGGTTAAAGGCCTTTACACACTGGGGGCATGTGTGTGTGTGTGTGTGATTAATTCACACGTCAATATATTTTTTTCAACTGTTGTTGGAGTGCATTTACACAGAAAAGCAAATATTTCGCAGCAAAAAGGCAACATCTTTTTTATTTTGGACCAAGGTTGACTTTTCTGAGCTTGCGTTGTAAGAGAGGTAGGGATCTACAGCTGATTCGTTTAGGTTAATTACAGCATCCAAGATGGTGTGTCGGTCAGGACACAAGAAGGAGGGGAGGCCGGCGTCTCTTCAATGCAGTGGTGCTTTATTCTGACACTCACGTGTACATGCACACACAGTTTCTGAAATAATAATAAACAATAATAAACAATATTATTTCTGCCTTGATAATTTCTTGTATATATTCACATCAACCATAAACATAAATGTATACACCATTATCTCCTGTGTATTTATCTTGATTTAGCCAAAAAATGCCCAGAATGCATACATATTAAGATAATCATGAGGTACATATGCACACTGCCCTCTGCTGGCTGAGAGAGGGAAATAAAACACAAGCGCTCACAGACGGCGCACATGTCGGCTCTCAACGAGCAATTAAGGACCAGAATAACAACCACATTCATAAACACGTAACTGCTAGCATAAACAACTTAAGGCTGCAGAGAATCACATGTGATCTCTAAACAAGGTGAGGATAACAGACACAGCAGTGAAAAATACACACATTACTGCCGACACGTTTTAACAGTTTAACGAGGCAATAAAATACAACGATATGAACGATACTCACGTTTCTTCATTCACTTATACCCGGAGTGTCAACACAAAGCACATCTCCAAAAACACACGTCAGAAACACAGGTAAGTTTCAGGTCTCTCAGGTGCATAACTCTCAACAGGAAAAAAGGTAAAAAGGTCCGTCAACATGGCTGAAAACTATTGTTTTCCTGACGTCTTCACTCTGTACTGTCGTCACTGCCCGTGGCAGCAGGAAGGAGGGGCTATGCTCTCCCTTCAAAATAAAAGCCTTTTATACAGCCGCCCCCAAATGTGCATGGCACATTTGCGCCAAATAAAAGGCTCAGTCCGTCTTAGAGGGTCTAGAAGTTGGAGGAGGATCTTCCTCTCCAGGTGGGAGAGCTGGTAACATCACCAGCCGGGCTACTGGCCGTGTGAAGATGTGACCTTTAATGTTGACATCAGCTGATCTAACACAACCATCATCACTGCGATGGACCTTGACCACACGCCCAACTGGCCACTGGGACCGTGGTAGCTGTGGTTCCACCAACATGATGACTGCCTCGTCTTGCAGATCAGGAGGAGAGGACTGCCATTTCTGTCTCGTTTGAAGACCAGGTAGGTATTCCCTAATGAACCTGGACCAGAATTGGTCCGCCAGGACCTGGGAATGTCGCCAGCGCCTGCGGCTCAGAATCTCAGTCTCTGGGTACACCACCTGAGGGAGCGAACCATCCGGCCGCCCCATGAGCAAACTGTTTGGTGTCACAGGATCAATGTCAGCTATGTCAGCTGATACATAGCCTAGTGGTTTTGAGTTGAGGATGGCCTCAACTTCCAGGAGCACGGTGAGTAGCACCTCTTCAGGAACTGATTGTGATCCGACACACGTGTAAAGTGCTGACTTGACTGACCGAACTTCCCGCTCCCATACCCCACCGAAATGGGGAGCAGCAGGAGGGTTGAAGTGGAACTTGATCTTCTGACGGGCAAGCCGCTGCTGCAACGTTGGAACCATGTTCTCGAAGGCTTCCCTGAGTTCTCGTTCGGCTCCTTTGAAATTGGTCCCTTGGTCTGACCACAGTTCAGCAGGAGTCCCTCTTCTGGTGATAAACCGCCTCAATGCCATCAAATAGGCATCAGAATCCATGTTCTTAAGGAGATCCAGATGTACAGCTCTGGTCGTTAAACACTTAAAGATGATTCCCCAGCGTTTCTCTTGACGTCTGCCTACTTTTACCATCATGGGTCCAAAACAATCCACGCCAGTGGAGTAGAAGGGGGGTTTGTGTAATCTGAGGCGAGCATCGGGAAGATCAGCCATCCTGGGAATCGAAGGCCGGCCTCTCCACCGTTGACACTCAGCGCAGGCCCGCTGATGCTTACGGACTGCCTCTCGCCCTCGGATAATCCAGAATGATCTCCGCAGCTCTGAAAAAACTCGCTCGGGACCTGGGTGATGCAGATCACTGTCATACTTCTGGATGAGGAGATGTGTCACTGGATGAGCGGCATCAAGGACAACCGGATGTAGGGGGACGTCTACATCTTCCAACCGTCTGAGCCGTCCACCGACTCTTATTAGGCCAGAGGTCTGGTCGAGGACAGGTGCCAAGGTGAGTAGGCGACTTGAAGGTGACACTGATTTCCCTGCAGCAAGGAGCTTGTGTTCCTCAGGAAAGGACTGTTTCTGAGCTCGCTGTAGGACTTCGGTTTCGGCCTGCTGATATTCCTCCGCTGTGGGTGGGGAACTAGAGGGGGCCGTTTTCTGGAGCTCTTTGACAGTGTCATCCATGAGTTCTTGCCAGGAACTGTAACCTTTATCATCTGGACCACAGTCAGTAGGTGAGGTGACTGTAACTCCACAGAAGGCAGTCTTTCGAAGCTCGGCGTGATCCTCGGGGGGTTCAGCATTGGGCCTTTGTGGCCAGCTGTCTGGGCTTTGCAGCAGGAAGGGAGGGCCCTGTGACCACCTGTTAGGATCTTTGAGCTCTTCTAGTGCTTTACCTCTAGTCAGGTCATCGGCAGGATTTTGGTCTGAGTCCACATAGCGCCAGGTGCAGTTCTCAGTCAGGTCCTGTATTTCTGCTACTCTTGCCCCAACGAACACCTTGAAGCGGCAGGACTGGGAATGGAGCCATGTAAGCACCGTGGTAGAGTCAGACCACAGAGTGATGTGAGCCACATCCAACGTGAGTTCCTTGGTGAGGAGACTGGCGAGTTGCGCTGCTACAAGAGCGGCACACAGTTCCAAGCGTGGGATGGAATGCACCCGTTTGGGGGCTACTCTGGAACGAGCGAGGATGAAGGACAGATGAATATGGCCCTCTTTCGTCTTTGTCCTCAGGTAGGCCACAGCCCCGTAAGCCTGTTCTGAAGCGTCAGCAAAGATGTGCACCTCGTGAGTGACAGCCTCGAGGTCAAGGTCTGTGGGCACGTATGCTCGAGAGAAGTTAAGGAGAGGTAAGAACTTCAGCTCATCCTCCCAGTTGGACCAGGCTTGTAGCAGAGCTGCAGGTAAGTTCGGGTCATCCCAACCGCGCTGCTTATCCCACAGTTGCCGGATTATGAGCTTTGCCCTGGTGGAGAAAGGCAACAGGTAACCTAAGGGGTCATATTGCGAAGCTAGGACCTTGTAGATGTTCCTCAGGGTCGGAGCATCGTAGGACACCGGCCTGTGCTTGTAGCTTAAGGAGTCTCTCTCCCAGTTCCAACTGAGACCCAGGGTGGATTCTTGAGGGTTGGCCTTGTCTTGTGCCAACCACAGGTCTAGGCTCTGTGATCGGGCCTCTTGTGGCAGGTGATCCAGGACACTTGGCTCATTGCAGGCCCACTGTCGCAGCTCAAAGCCTGCTGAAGACAGAAGATCTCTAAGGCGATCCACCAGCAGCTTGGCTTCGGCTGGTGTACGCACACTCTGAAGACAGTTATCGACGTAAAAACAGTGGTCGACGGAGAACCTCAGGATGTCTTCAGGCTGACAATGATCGGTAACATGGCGCTGCAGTGCATACGTAGCACAACAGGGGCTACTGGTTGTACCGAAGGGCAGGACCTGCCATTCATATACTCTTGGTGGCTCCTCCACTTTCAGGTCACGCCACAGGAACCTCAGTAGAGGGCGATCTTCAGGAAGGAGGCAGACCTGATGGAACATCCCTTTGATGTCTCCACTTACTGTGATGGGATGTTCCCGGAACCTCAGTAAGACGCCCACCAAGGAAGCTCCAAGGGTGGGGCCAGGCAGTAAGTACTGGTTTAAAGTTTGCCCAAGGTATTGGTGGGAGCAGTTAAAGACGAGCCGATTCTTCCCATTGTGAGCAACCAGGTGATGGGGAATGTACCAACACTCTTCAGGGGGTTCCTCTTCGGTTACCTCTTGCACCGCTCCTGCTCCAATGAGCTTCTGCATCTCGGCTCGGTAAATCTCTGCCCGCTCAGGATCTTTTAGGAGCCGCCGCTCCGTACTCCGCAGAAGAGCCATAACTGACTCCTTAGGTGCCTGCAATGGAGGCATGGCTGTGTGCCGTAGCAGTGGTGTAGCGTACCTCCTTACTCCATCGACCTCGGTGCGGACTGTCTTGGTGTCCAACAATGCAACTGCTTGTTGGTCCTGTTTTGACCGAGTCACTTCTCTTTCTGGTCGGTGAAGTACAGTGTCTATCTGCCAGAGCCTCTCGACATGGCGATACAGCTCATCCATCTGCGGGGAGAGGGAGGTAAAGAGACACTGCACCGAGTCAGCTGGCCGCCCCATGGAACGGACAGGACCTTGGAGGGTCCATCCCAACCGGGTGTGGACTGCTGCAGGGCCACCAGGCGGTCCAAGTCTGACTGGTTCCACAGGTGTTATGAGATGTGACTGATCAGAGCCGAGAAGGAGCGATGGCTTGGCATCCTTCAAGGCAGGTATGGGAAGGCCACAGAGGTGTTTATACTTCTTCTGGAGTTGATCTATGGGGTAAGTATGCTGGGCTAAGCTGAGGCGACCAGCCGTGAAGGCACCGTCGATCTTATAACTGACCTTAGGGTTCGCAGCTGGAGACAAATGAAAGGATATCTTATGTCCATGGAGCACCTGGATGTCCTGCCGGACCGTCCGCAGGGGAAGATCTTCCGGGGCCCCCTTTATTCCCAGTGATTGGGCCGCAGCTGGTAACAGCATGGACCGCTCTGAACCATCATCCAGCAGAGCGAAGGTGCTGAGACTACGCCCTTTGTGATGTAGAAGCACCGGAACGACCTTTAACATGACCCGATTACTGACTCCAGGTCGGTCGAGGTAGAGGGAGTCAGAGGCAGAGCTAGTGAGGCAGCTCTCTTCCTTCCCTGCAGCCTCCTTATTGCTTCTCTCGGGCCTCAGGTTTATCTCATGAAGGGCTAGGAGGTGTTTCCCCTGGCAAAGGCTGCAGGGTTTCTTCAGCGTGCACTGAGCTGCTTGGTGGTTCCGCGCACAGCGCCAGCACCGCTTGTTAACTTGAATCCACTCTTTGAGCTGCTCTTTAGAGAGTTTGGCGACCTCTCTGCACTGACTAAGGTAATGTTCAACACTCTGACAATAGGCACAATAGGCTTTCCCCATAGGTTTCCTCTGCCCAGAACTTGGTTTCGGTGCAGAAACCTCCCCAGAAGGTTCTCCAAGGCCGTGTAGGACCGTCACCATGTGTTTCCCAGGACGAGTATCAGGCCTAGGAGGCTGTCTTTCTCTGTTGGTTCTTGTACTGACTTGGCTGTCAAAGCTCAGGCACCAGGACTCGTAGCTGAGCCATTCTGACAGATCATGCAGGGTGTGTGAGGTCCCAGGCTGCTTGAACTGATGGCGACGGAAGTCAGCTCTCTGTTCCGCTGGAAGCTTGGTCAGGAGACGAGCTACATGGGAGCCGCAGTTGAGTTCAATCTCTCCCTCTGGGCCTAAGGTCTTGAGTAAACCCACTAAGGATTGAATCTGTAGAGAGAACCTCTGAAATGCTGCAGAGTCACCACGTCTGATTTCAGGGGCTTCTAGGACACTAGCTATCTTCTTTAAAGCTAGCTGATGAGGCTGGCCAAATCTGTCATACAGAGCTCTCATGGTGTCGGTGTAGGGGGTGGGAGAATTTAAATAAGCATCAGCTATTAGCTTAGCTTCCTCCAACTTCAAGTGATCCACAAGGATCTGGTACCTGAAGAGTTCTGTAGAGTCTGGGGGGAGTAGATTCTCCAAAGCAAGGCGGAGTCTAGCGAACTCACTGGGGTCTGGCTGAATGAGCTTGGGGATTGTAGGTTTGGGGCCTCGATACACGAGTTCTGACACAGGAGCCTGTACATGGTGGTTAGTGGGGAGTGAGCTGGGCGTCGTCCTAGTGGCTGCTGGGGGAGGTGCTGCTTGTAGCAACACTGGGGGTCTTGAGCCTGTGGAGACAGGAGCAGGGTAAGAGGGTGACTGAGAGGGCTGCACCAGGGAATGAGGCAGGGCCGGGTTATAGGGGGTAGAATGGGTGAACTGATGAGGTAATGAGGCGAATGTAGGGGTCTTATAGGTTGACTGGGCTTGATTTGGGGAACTGTGAGGAGGGTGGTTCTGATGTGTGTCCTTTTGCCCGAGGTTGAGACCACTCATGCCCGTCGGCAGGTTATCCTCAGGTTCAGGCCAGGGTGGAGGAGCAGGCCAGTCCTCCTCAGCTTCTTCCTCCGACTGTAGTGGAATTGGATTGGGCTGGGATGTTGCAGCACTGGCTCTTAGAGGTCTGTAGCTGCTGTGACTTGAAGCTGATCCAATCGGTCGTTCCATATCCTCCCTCAATGAGCGGGCTACATCAATTAGCTCCTTCATTTCCTTCCGTGCCTCGTTGAGTTCCTTTAAGGTAGACTGAAAAATCTGTTGGGATTGTAGCAGCTTCACGTTCTCTTCCTGGATGGCTCGGATGTCAGGATAGAGGGAGGGGTCTCTGTAAGAGCTCCACTGGGATGAGGTGGGAGCTCCAGGTAGGATCTCTGTATGGTTTCTCCTCTGGAGGTGACCTGGGGCTAGCTGAGGTGTCTCGTAGTGAGCAGCATCCCAAGGGGAGCCACCAAAGGGAGGCTGAGGTGAGTGGAGTTGACTCAGATTAACTGGACCATACTGAGGGAGGAAGGCAGCCTGCTCTGGGGGAGGGGAGGAGGGTGGCGGTCGCCACTGTGATGAGTCTCGAGGATGATCTCTCATGTAGTCCACATCATAATCCTGGAGCCTGGCAGGTCGACGTGTCCGACGCCTGGGTCTCACATCAGCGAGGAGCTCTTCATCTGACAGCATCTTGAATGCTGTATCCGGCTCGAAGGACCAATGTAAGAGAGGTAGGGATCTACAGCTGATTCGTTTAGGTTAATTACAGCATCCAAGATGGTGTGTCGGTCAGGACACAAGAAGGAGGGGAGGCCGGCGTCTCTTCAATGCAGTGGTGCTTTATTCTGACACTCACGTGTACATGCACACACAGTTTCTGAAATAATAATAAACAATAATAAACAATATTATTTCTGCCTTGATAATTTCTTGTATATATTCACATCAACCATAAACATAAATGTATACACCATTATCTCCTGTGTATTTATCTTGATTTAGCCAAAAAATGCCCAGAATGCATACATATTAAGATAATCATGAGGTACATATGCACACTGCCCTCTGCTGGCTGAGAGAGGGAAATAAAACACAAGCGCTCACAGACGGCGCACATGTCGGCTCTCAACGAGCAATTAAGGACCAGAATAACAACCACATTCATAAACACGTAACTGCTAGCATAAACAACTTAAGGCTGCAGAGAATCACATGTGATCTCTAAACAAGGTGAGGATAACAGACACAGCAGTGAAAAATACACACATTACTGCCGACACGTTTTAACAGTTTAACGAGGCAATAAAATACAACGATATGAACGATACTCACGTTTCTTCATTCACTTATACCCGGAGTGTCAACACAAAGCACATCTCCAAAAACACACGTCAGAAACACAGGTAAGTTTCAGGTCTCTCAGGTGCATAACTCTCAACAGGAAAAAAGGTAAAAAGGTCCGTCAACATGGCTGAAAACTATTGTTTTCCTGACGTCTTCACTCTGTACTGTCGTCACTGCCCGTGGCAGCAGGAAGGAGGGGCTATGCTCTCCCTTCAAAATAAAAGCCTTTTATACATGCGTACCACAAAATAAATACTGATATATACAATAATTGTGATATTTAAAAAATGAAATAAAATAATTAGATTTTGTGTGAATAATGCACATGATGATAATATTGTGTAAATATATCAGCACCTCTTCAGTCATTTCCATTCCTTTCCACTCTCACATTGTCAGCAGGTGGCTAACGCACCTTAAAGCTGGCTGCCAACTGCCATGAAACAGAAAAAAAGACATAGTAGTTAGCTAGCTACTACCACAGTGCGTGGCTAACTCTGCACTACTTTCTTGCCTCTGTGAATAGTTTTGATGCATTATATTTGCATGCAAGTATTTTGCATATTTGTGTTGTTCGCTCATCACATCTCTGTTGTGTAAAGGCGGTGTACAACGGTTAAGAATAGGGTACGGATAGTCCTGTATGAGACAGTTTGAGACTGTTTCATCCAAGGCTTCACAGACATCGCCAGATGTTACCCAATGGACAGGTGAGAGAAGCAGTATTACCAGAATGATGTCTCTGCTGCCACCTGTAGCAACAGGCTGTTAACCCATTTTCAGTTATGTGCAACATAATGAAGAGAAGAAAACAAACTTGGCCACAGGTGAGATTTATGCTTCTCCGGAGGCATCCAATCAAACACGGATGCGCAATGTCATTAAATCCAATGATATAAATGTGTGCTTGACATGGAGTCATTGCCATATTCAGTATCCAGCTCATGTGTGGTGATGTGGCATCACACATATGGTTAATGTTAGTGTTAATCCCCAGGGAATTAATGAAAGTCGATACAATTACCTCCTAAGGGACATAACCAAATTGTGTGTGCGTGTGTGTGTGTATGTGTGATTGTTTTCCATTCCCTATTGTCCCTCATGCCTCTAAGCATGAACTGGTGTATCAACGAAGCCAACATGTCCCCTTCTCCCTCTCTCTCTCTAACCGTTCCTCTCAGTGTATGTCTCACCCACCTCCCCCCTCCTGAGGCCCCAGCATGTGCTGGGCAGCGGGCCCGGCAGGATCTTCCTTGCTTTTCCGTATCATTGATAATCGACCGGCTCGGGGAATGGAGGAGCGGAGCTGTGGAGGGAAATGCTACCCTGCCACTGCAGCTGCTCCTGGCTGCCACGGCAACTGGGGCAGAAAATCAGGCCCATCGCTTTGTCGTAATCAGCAACGGATCGCGGTTCCCGATGTGTCTCTCTGCTCGCTGTCTTTGTTGTTTGTGTTCTCATTTTCATTTGATGATTTTACTTTTCTCAGGTATGATTTTGCACTGAAGTGTCTGTTTTGCTTAATTTTTTCCGCATCTATCGCTCTCCAGCCAGGCACCTGATCCCTGCTGTTTGTGTGAATAGGTGTGTGTGTGTGTGTGCAAACATACGTGTCGCCCTTTACTCTGAATCTTTCCTTTAGCACCACAGAACTTTGTAAGCACTTTCTCTTGGGAGTCTGACAACAGTGCAGCGTTTACAGTACATGTCGAGAGCATGTTTTGCCTGTTCCTGCAATCCCTACAGAGTCGAGAGAAACAGGTGATTTCTGTTCTGTCCTTCAGATCCTTTCATTCTCTATTAACCTGCATTAAAATACACAACATGTGCGTGGATTTGTTTGGATCTAAACGATTCTCTTTGAAATCCACGACTCTTTCTTAATTCAGCTGCGGTCCTCTTCTCTCTGATGTCTGTCTCCCGCCTTTTCGCTCTTTCTCTCTCACTCTTGGTCTCTGTCAGAAGATTTAGCTTAACTCCCCTGAGCGCTGCTCCTTGCGAGAGACACTGGCCACTCAGCCATACTGGATCACTGCAGGTGGGAAATGCTTTGCACCAACCTTTATATAAATAAAGATGATGGTATGAAAAGGAGGGACAGTGGAGGAGGGAACAATAAAGATGTGACATTGGTTCCTACACAGATGACAGCAGCTGGAGTCCCTGCTATCGGCTCTTGCAGCAGGGATTCGTCTGAATCGTGTCAGCTTTCTCTAAATCTCCTCGTGTGAGATTTAGCTGCTTATATGCTTATACCTTAATGCATAGATTCATTCCTAGAGTTATCATGCTAATGCACCTTAACACTATGCCTTACCGGTATGTCTACATTAGATTCATTCTCCAGTACAGAAGCTCAACTCTACAGGGGTAGTCCAGCTATTTTGTATGTCACTTCCTCAAAAAAAGCAACGAGGGAGGCTGAGGTAGCTAGCTGGCTATCTTAACTTGACTGTATTTTTTGCAACTTGACATATTT
Source organism: Pagrus pagrus (assembly GCF_965226575.1). NCBI lineage: Eukaryota > Metazoa > Chordata > Actinopteri > Spariformes > Sparidae > Pagrus > Pagrus pagrus. The sequence continues at coordinate 28,081,906 of NC_140186.1, forward strand.
CATTGTTGCATTCCCTCTCTTGGATGGCATATGACGCCTGAAAAGTCCAGCGGTGAAGTTGCTGCACTTGGTACTACTCCAGGGTAGGAGCACGGGTTGCTTATGTTAGCCTACAAAGCACCGCTAGTGGCCAGGTAATGAAGCAGTGTTCCTTTTTATTTGATGACTTGATTGATAGCATGAAGTTGTGAACGAACTGAGTGTCCATGTTTTTCTATCTCAGCGGCTCTTCCCTTTGATCCAAATGAATCCCAAATGGCCTCTCTTCTCTTTGCTCTCTAGGGTTTAAAATCAAGCTAGTCCTCGTAAAGATAGATGTACAGGAACACACGTGTACGCAGCCCCAGGCAAATGCTCCTATTTTAGCTGTAGTTCACTTTTTCTTTCACTGTCTGCATTGAAAAGGTCACCGAGCACACTCTGGATCCTGGCTGTTAAATGGTGTTGGGAACAACCGCAGTTTGAATCGAGCATGGAGGCATGCGTTGTTACAGTACTTTGTTTTGCCTCTCTCTCTCTCTGTGTGTGTGTGTGTGTGTGTGTGTGTGTGTGTTTGGGCAGTCAGGTGAAGGCGCCTTTATGTTCTTGCAATAAGCCTCGGCCTGTTAAGGACAGCTGAAAAGGCAGCTGACTGAGAAGTCCAAAGCATAAGATGTCGCATTAGGTCACCATGCGTCCACATTCGTTGACAAAAACACACTTACTCCTTTCCTCCTCAAAAGGACAGAAAATTGAGATTCTGTTAAAATTTTTGATAAAATGTTAAGGGTCAAGACAAAAAAAAGTTTATGTTCACCTAAAAAAATAAGATTCAGTCATACTCACCCTCATGCTGATTAAAAGTTTCAAAGTCCCCCAAAAATTTCTGTATCTTGGGGCTTCTGGAGATTTGGATGATCCCGGACGAGTTGTATGAAGCCAATTTATGTTGTTGTTTTTGTTTGCATATAAAAACAAGTCCCCATTTACTTTAGCTGTTAAGCAGAATGCTGTTTTGCTGTGAAGCTACAGAAATGTTATGTGGACTAACTAGCTAAAAAACAAAACTTCCCCCGACTTTCCACAGGCATGGAAGGTGAGTACAATGACTGAATTTTCATTCTGGGGTAAACTTACTCTTTAAAACCTATTGTGAGGCAGAAGAAAGAAAGAAAGAAAGAAAGAAAGAAAGAAAGAAAGAAAGAAAGAAAGAAAGAAGGACCTCCTATCTTCTGCAGAACACTCAGCAGTTGAGACAATTCTCTCAAAAACATGGGGCTTTTCACATTTCTCTTATAATTAAAGCACAGATTGCTCTCCAGACTTCCCCTCAGCGCTGATGACCGTAATGTGAACTCATTTTCTTAATTAACATGGATTGAAAGTGGAATGAGACTAATTACTGAAGTAGTCTGCAATTTAAAGACCATCCAGAATCTCCATTTACCTCCAGCGCTGGATAACTAGCGTAAGACTCTGGCTGCCAGTTTGTGTGCACTGACACAGAAGTGGCAGAGTTTGTTTGGGTGTTAGATAAGCGGGAAGGTTGTGCCTACTTGAAAGATGTGCGCGCGCGTGTGTGTGTATGTGTGTGTCTCTGTCCATGTGTGTTTGTGTGTGAGACAGATAGGCTGGGTTCCCCCGTGGGCAAGTCTTGGCAATCGCAGAGCAGCGATCAGGTGCCTGAGTAAGACAGCATTTAATGAGATACTCGAAGCCAACCATCAGCCAAGTGGCAGATTTTCAAGCACGTGACCTGCGTGTGTGCAGCAAATCGGGGTGTGTGCATGTCGATTATGAATGGACCGTCAAATCCCGTGCATTTGTTTGTTGTGTTTGCGCGTGGGTGCAGAATGATTCACCTTGCAGTTCTTCTTCCAGCTGCTGTTTGCTCCAAATTAATTACGAGACGGAGAGAGAGGGAGGGAGGGAGGGAGGGAGGGAGTCCATCTCCTTGTCGAGCCCGCCGTGACTTCTTTACGAGTCAACTAACTGCTTTTTTGATTGCCTGAATAAATGACACAAAGCAAATGAATCCGAGCTCTCTGCTCTGCTCCCTGTCAGATGGTCTGGCTTGTTTGGACGTCGGCCCCTCCATAAATCACTCCCATTCTTCACATTCTGTCTTTTACACAGTGACACAATGAATTTTATATCACATGTGAGGGAAATAAACACGCTGAGCCTGTTGTGGAGCCTGATTATATTCATGTAGCTCCGATTTTCTCTCCATATTAACTCCAAACAGTGGTTAACTGAGCTGGAGGAGATGCATATGGGAGTATGGAAACTCTCTGTGCGATCAATAACTAGATCGCCTCATCCGCTCAGCTTGTACAGCAGGTAATTAGATAGATGGTGCTACAGTAAGTGCTCATATTTGCCACTTTACCTTTTAGCAGTGAAAGGCGAGAGGTTTGGAATAACAACATACATAACAAAGTAGCCCGAGCACCTCCAGTCTCCACTGGAATCAGGCTCTAATCAGGGTCCGGGATGCTCTCGTACATAATGGGCTCTAATCAGATTCGGTGTCAGGATGTGATGTGGCAGGGTGGATCGTTCAGTCATCTGGGATCTGTTTTTCCCTCTGGTCTCTTTACATCATTCAGTTTTGCTTGAGTCATTCTCTGTGCTTACGGCCTCACCCACAGTCTCCTGAGACAGTAAAGAGATGACGGTATGGCGTGACGTGGCATGTATAAGTTTGTGTGTATCTGAATGAGAGAAGCATCAAATTGCCCTCCCCCGTTGATTTACGATAATGTGCAGGCTCACCGCCTATAAAACAATGTGATGGGCTTCTGAGAGGAAACTTACAGGTCACTGCTTCCCGAAAGATGATCTTAAGCCGTTTATCATCGACTAAAGTGCTTCACGACATCTCCAAGTGTTACTCATAAAGTAAATTGCTCGGCCTTGTTGTTCTGCGCAATCCTTCGCTCCTTACTGCACGTGACCTTTTGTGGAATAACTTGAGTTGAAGCCTTGATGAAGTCATGTTGATGATTGATGTCGGTAATGTTAAGGAGTGAAGAGTGAAGAGTTTCTGTCTCTGATTTAAAGAACAGGTTCACATTTTTCAAGGCTGTCTTAAGTGATACTCGTGCAAGTTTGTACACTGAAGGAGTTTTTGTCTGCTGGCTGCTTTGTTTGTCCACTCTTAAAGTATGGGCAAGGTTGACAAAAATCCACAGTCCTCATTCTGTGCAAAAGTGTATTTCAAGTTTCAGCAAAAGCTTGAACAGTATAAGTTTATTCTTAGTCAGCGTTAGACAAATAAAGTGGGTATCTTTAAAAGTCACCTCCCCTCATTAAAGCTTAGCAAGTGCAGACTGTCTGTTCAAACACAAATAAACAATACTACACTGTATCTTGAGAAGACACCAACCTCATTTGTGTAAAAATTAGACTCGGAGATTAAGAACTGTGTGGACCCAGTTCAATCTCCTTATGACCAGGAACTATTACAGCAGGTCATTTCTTTTTCATTGTACAAAAAGGCGTGTGAGTATTGCACTAAGATACACATGAAAAAACGTAAACCTATTTTTAAATCAAACGTGTCAGTTGCAATCAAAACTTAAGAAAAGGCCTGCTGCACACTGGACTCAGCTCTGTATTTAAGTACTTTGCCAGTGTTTCGCTCCATCAGGCTCATTCTCCCACTTGCAGAAACTGCTTTGACGCACAGTGTACGATATCTGCCACTAGGGGGCTCTCAATCAAAACAAAACAAAAGACTCAGAATTTACGATGACCTGGATGACTGAGAACCTTCATCAATAAAACAAATGTAGCGTGGGATCATGGGGGTTGTTGTTTTCATTGTTAAAGCAAAATTATGTAACTTTTTCCTTTAAAATAAATGCTTCAAACAGGGTGAATGGTGTCTCCGTCACTTGCTTCTGCACTATGTAACTTCAGTGAGAGGGTAGGATCACAGCCTTACATACATGTTTACTTCAACATACAAGCTTTCAACACATAACATTGTTATGACGTAATGAGTTTTGTCTGACAAGTTGTTACAGACCTGGGATTTGTATTTACGGCAGTGGTGTTGCACTCAGAAACTACGGGGGGCGCCAAATCGCACAAAATGCCAATTTCTACATAATGTTGCTTTCAACAACCACTGTTGCTGATGAATATATCTATCTACGTGACTGAGGCAGAAATGTTAACGGACAATGTAATGTATTAAAGCTTTATTCACGTTACATTTAGTTACGCCCGTGACTTCCTCCCTCACCCTCTGACGTATCTGATGTCTACTTGAAAGTTAAAGTGCCGGGTGACGAAATGAAACACACCATTACCTTGAACAAAAATACGGATTTCTCTGGGTTCAAGCATCGTTGGAAACATTTAGGATCATGTAAGTACACCGCTCAACAAAATATATACTTTTAGACATTTTAAGGCAGAAATGTTACATATTGTATCTTTAACAGTAGCTGAACAAGTCTTCAATCTGTTGATCTTCAGTGGTTTATGTGTCATCTTACTACAGTTATGACAGAGCATAGTTCTCACCACCTGTGACCACACCATCAATGACGGGAAGTCAGAAGTGCCACACACCTGAAACTTTGAACTGCCTTTTAACCTGGTGCATTACTCTTTTAAGAAATACCTATTAGTATTAGTCCTTTCTTTGCTTTGGATTCATTTGCATCAGCCGCATTAGAGCATCATTCAGATTACTGTGAACTGTTTAAATATGAGGCATTGTTTCATATTGTTTGACACCAAAACTGAATATATGCATTAATCTGAGTTTGTATTTTGACCTTTATCAGACCTTTATTTGACATCTATCTATCTATCTATCTATCTATCTATCTATCTGTTTGTTTGTGTATGTATTTATTTATTCCTCTCTGGATGGGGACCGCGTCTGTCCTCCCTCCATCTCCATCCTCTGACGGGCCAGCCCTCCTCCGTCCCGCCCTCAGCCCGGCTCCGCTCCGGCAGCGTCCATCTCTGCACCGGGACACACACACACGGAAAGCGGCAGCAGGGAGACGGAACAGGCGACACAACGGGAGGAATCAAAAGGGGGACGAGAGGAACTGAAGCTGCTGCTGCCTCACATCGTGTTATACAAAGCCACCAACACGCGTCCGTCCTTCATTATTCAGACTGGACACCACAGCGGTGACGCTCCGGAGGTCCCACTCGGCTGCTGAAGTGATGCGCGGCCAGTAAAATGAGCTGATCCTCGCTGTGGACGCATCCAGTCGGTGTTGTTGAGGACCGGAGGGAGCATGAAGTTTGCGGTTGCGGTGTTGTGGTTCTCCCTGGCTCTCGGGAAGGCTACTATGCAAGGTAAGACTGAGAAAACACAATCTGTCTTTAAACTGTTGAAGCTGTCGACCTGGCAGGAAGCGTCCTATCTGTCCACTGAAACGACTCCAGGTCCGGGAACAGTTGAGCCCTGGAGAGGATTTGGGATCTCGTTGCGCGATGAAAGCGCAGCATCCCACCGCGGTGCAGCCTCATCCATCTATAACACACTAATTGGTGCTTCTTAATGAGGAAGGAGCTTTATATATATGTTGTGTAATTCATATATTAATGCGCTTCAACCCGTGGAGGAGGCAGCAGGACAACACGATGGGGTCAGGCGAGAGGAGCACGGTCATGATTTATTAAAGAACGGGAGCGCAGCGCCACCTTGGGATTCCTGACCGAGGGTGAGTGAGTGAGACGCTACAGGAGGACAATGTGAGGGGGGACAATGAGGACATGGACATTAATGAGGACAGAATTGCCTTACATAATAATACAACTGTAAATCCTCTGTCTCACAGGGTTTCTTATGACAAGTGAAGAATGAGATATTGTGTCAGCTAGGAAAGCAAACACTTACACCGACTGTGTGTGTGTGTGTGTGTGTGTGTGTGTTGATTCAGCTGACTGTAAAGCATATACACCACTCTAATCTTAAGATGGAGTGGCTCTTGGCAGCACATGCTCTAAATCTTGCTTGCTGTATATTTATGCTGCATGTGTGTGTGTGTGTGTGTGTGTGTGTGTGTGTGTGTGTGTGTGTGTGCGCGCGCGCTAGTGTGAAAGAGTAAAAGGGAGAAGGAGAGAGATCAGATGAAAAGTTGACTAGAAATGATTAATGTGCCTTCAGTAGGGATGGGCAATATATCGATATCATATCGATATATTAGATTTTGGATATCGTTACATCGTGATGTGGTAGATATAATAGTCATCCCTACAATATTGCCACAATATCCATATCGAGGTATTTGGTCAAGATTATTTTGATATTTGATTTTGTCACCAGTTGCAGCATTTATAAAGTACTTTTACAGAGATTAATATCATATATCAAGAAAGCCTAAAAATATCCTGATAGTATTCTAAGGCCGTATCGCTCGGCCTTAGCCTTCAGCGACCAATTAGCTGTCCCAGTGTCAGTCCACACCGAAGCTCAAGAGGAATCACACTTTAAACCGACACTGAGCTTCCTGTAAAGAAGGTTTAATTAATGCCACCCAGTGGAAGCAGGTCTGCATGCTGCATCATGCTTGAATTTGTTCACCCAAATGACAAGAAAACACCATATTTTGTCACTTATTTCTAGTGTAAAGCTGCACAATTAATCAAATATTTTATCGGAATATCCAAATTTCAGAAGTTGCAATGTTTTGACAAAGGTAAATGTGTTAGCATTGTAAAGAAGTACTGTAGTGCTGCAGAGATGCCCTGGCCTACAAAACTGGCTCTCCAGATGTAAGTAGACATGTTTGTTTGGTCACACCGTCATAATTTTATCATTTTTTTCAATTAAAATGAAAATTGTGACGCTGAAATGACCATTCCCAGTAATTGTGAATCATTTTGCAGTTGCAATATCTCTCAAAATAATTGTAAAATGTTTTCTTTTTGCCATATCGTGCAGCCTTACTCTAGTGCCATGCAGATAACTTGGGTTTTATCTGTCCAGGTTTTCAGATCTGCTGCCACCTGAAAAGAAATGAACAGAATTTCATTCGTGGAGGTCAAAGCTTTCAAAATTTACCTTAAAAATTCAACTGCAACCGGATCTGTTACTCGAGATAATTCACATATCCTCTCTGACAACTGTTTCCACAAGTACTATTAATTCAATGGAAATGAGTTCCAGTGAAAACAGCTCATAGCACGACTCTAATATTGCACACGTGTGGTCACCTGTGGTCACCTCTGGTCATGTGATGTTAAGTGTCTTTGGCATCAAGTGACTACCAAACCAACATGTGTTGGCGTGCACGCTCACATACAGTAACCTCACGGGCATTATGACTAATGAAGTTAACCAAAGTGAAAAGTCTTGGCTACCCTAGAGGTACCTGTCTTGTTGCATCATGGGTAAACAAGCTGGTAAACCTCGCTTCCTTCTCTCTATATTCTGGACTGAAAATATTCCTCTTCTCCAGCAGCCTGGAAGCGCCTCATTATAAACCGGTGACAGCTGCGTGGAGAAAAGACGAAAAGTTAAACTATCTTTCATTTGCACTACAGTGTGTAAAGACAAAATTGGATTCCCCTCCGTTTCCCTATCATCCCTTCACCCCTCTCAGTGGTACATCCCGCTGTGGTTCCACAGTGAACAGATGGCGGCAGTGACAAGGTGATCATACCACTGTGTCGCCCATGGGGTGTTTCAGATTGAGAAGGAGGCAGGGTGTTTGTTTGAACACTGGGTCACCCTGGTGTCTATATCAATCATCAGGAAAGTCTTACACACAAACACACAAACACACACACACACACACACACACGAACAGTGTATGCACGCACTAATGCATCATAATTTCCCCACGGAGAGTCAACCCCACCCCCCCGCCATCAGACATTGCGTTCTAATCAATACTCTCCCCTTCACCTCTGCTCAATCAACCACACACGCGCACAGACACACTCAGATTCAATCAGCCCCTGTCTGAGGGAGGACGTGGTCTCTTTGAGGAATCCATCCCTGCGGTGTTTGACTTGTTGGGCTCCTGCGTTTTCTGTTGATGACGATCTCGAGACAGAGTTGCTTCCTGCAGAGATGGTAGATGGGATTCAGCTGACTGAGTGTACCGACTCCCCGCTTCAAGCCTTTACAAACTGAGAGCTTTACGGGGGCTCTGATGCAATGGGAGGTAATCTGTCTGAGTGTGAACTCTGCTTTGACTTCAGTTTTCAGCACGCCCAACAGGAAGCAGGTGGAGGCAGAAGACAGGAAATATACTTATTTGTGTCACACACCCTAAAGTCATTTAAAGCAATGTTAGCAGTTTCTCATGATAAAATGTAGACAGTGTTGATTTAATATGTAGGAGAAACTATAAAACAAAAACCAGTGATGAATTAATCCGTTAACAAGCCGCTTATCCAAAGTCTGATACAGCTTACTCCTCTGTGCCATAGAGCCCCATTGTTTCTTAATGAACAACATTCATAATTCATTCATGTTTGAGTAACATTTGCTGAAAACTACAGTGTCCAGCTGTTTACTGAATTACTGATTCTCTTTTTTTACTAGTTGAAACACACAGGCAGTGGAAAATATGGAAAGTATTGAGGGACGGACTAAGACATTGTTGCTCTTGGTCTCTTCATAGGATTTCAATCAGGAGAGACTTATCATGAGTGAACAAGTATTTAATGACCTGTGCTCAATAAAGATGAGAAATGTGAATCGTCTTTGGTGATTGGACTTCTTCACAAAGTCTCGTATTTTAAGGGATTAACGGAGCTGTGCTTTGTTTAGGATACTCCCCTGGTGGAGTCGAACGACTCAGATCTGGATGGATTTGAAGGAGATCAGGCTTCTGAGCTCAGACCTTGGGTGCTGGAGGTGAAAGGGGTGGAGGGTTGGGACGGTTTGCACTGAAATTACAATTTGCAGCAGAGAGAAGAACAGTTTTAAAGTTTGGCAGCAATGATACGAGTGGCTTGAGAGGATCGTGGCATAAAATGGGTGGAGTAAACACCCGAAGTCAGCTGACTACGACAGACACAGGCGAAGAGGGGGAACGACGCAGCAGCTTTCTGCTGGAAAAACAAAAAATATGCCACACTGGACTTTGCATTGACGGGCAGGAGGTGGAGCGAGTGTTCAGCTTCAAGAACCTACTGTAGATGTACAGAATCTACCCCAGAAAAAAAAAATCTCCTCTAACTCTTGTAAACTACAGTAGCACACTACACAACAGTAATTTGTGTGGCATGTCGGATTAGAGGGTTTGCACACTAGAACCTTGTGTAAAGTAGTTGAAATGGGAATTTGCCTTCTCCCCTCTATCTGTTTTGCTGTCTGTTCTCATTCTCCTTGCCCCAGTTAACTTCTCCTTCTGCACCAACCTCTACCCTGCCCCCTCGCTCTGTCTCTCTCAGACACCGCGGGGAATTGCTCCGGGTCACTCTGTCTCACTCTCTCCTTATCAGCTCTCTCCATTCCTCTGCTCCATCCCTCTTGTTTGAGTGGCTGTTGATTCGAACTTCTCTTTCCTGTCTATCAGCCTCGGCCTCTTACGTGAGGCCACTATTGGCGGTGCCAAAATTGGTCCTCTTATGCAGTCGAATGATCGGAGCGCGGAGCTGATAGAGCCACTGAAGTACAGTGGGAGTCTCTGTTGTGCAGCTCAAGTACAAATACCACAAAATGCTCTGAGCGTCCAGCAAATGCTGCTGTCATCTGCATCTTTTAGACTGAGTTACAAAGTGTAACAGGGAAGAGGTTCAGTGTCTCGCTTGAGGACAATTCGAGGGGACATATAGCTCTTGGTGAGCGCCCTGGCTGTCAGTACAATCAAGTATGCAAACTTTAAGTCTCATAACTGTCTGACTACAAGACTAAAACATTCATTCTTACTAAATACAGCATGTCCCTCTGTCCATTGAGCGACTGTGTACTTTCAACTGAACCAAACTGAATTACAAACCATAATGTGGGTTTTTTTTCTACAACCGTAAAACATCAGAGTATGTTTACTGTAATTGTCTACCAAAGAGACCTGATATCTCCCCGCTGTCTGCACTTGAACCACGGCTGGTGAAGTGAAAGCCCTGTTCCTTCACTGCACTGTCTCCTGCTCAGTGTGAGCGTCACTCTTTAACTGACTATTATGTCTTGTGCCTGGCTGCACAAAGCGCTCTGAGCTCAGCTCGTCTCCCCTGGCAATTGTTCTGTCTGAGGTGATCATGTCAGCATGATCATTTTGTCAGCCTTGGGAGCTTAGATGCATTTGCTCGGCCATGACCAGCTGTCAGTCCATGGCTGATGGTGTGTGTGTGTGTGTGTGTGTGTGTGTGTGTGTGTGTCTGACTCTTAGGCCTTGACTTAAATTATTCTTTCCACTTGCTGTTGAGACTCTTGAGAGGTGGCTCACTTTGTTCATGTATGACCGTGTCTTTGCATGATCTCGCGAGAGGGTTTCACACATCTGTCTGTGCACATGAAAGTGACATGAAACTATTTTATTCAAATTTGTTTTGTTTTTCTAAATCAAATAATTTACTTTATAAAATGTCTGAAAAAATCCAGTCCAGGCATGTTAATCAGTCAGTCCACTCAAAAACCATTGGATGGATTGTCACCATTTTGTACAGATATTCACGACAGATGAACCCTCATGACCTTTTTGATCTTCATCAGCCGTATGCTGTGCTTAGTGCTAACTAACAAATGTTAGCATGCTAACACACTTAACTCAAATGTGGAACATGGTAAAGATGACACCCACTGAACATCATCATGCTGCAAGCCCCACAGTGTCCATACAGCCTGCATGCGCCCTTGAGAGCAGCACGTTAGCAGAGCAGTATGGTGAGGCGGGGAGGCCATAATCATGTGAAACTGACATCTGAAGTCAGCAAGATAACTTCACAGATGAACACCACTTTTATGATGTTTAAAGTGTAAATGTTCACTAGAAGTATAAAGCTAATGGTAGGCTGTAAAGGAACTATCTTGCGGTTGCATGACTTCACCAACACCAAGCTTCCTACTACACTACACTATACACACTTTACTACAAACTGATCCATCTACAAGTTGTAAAGTTAGAGTTAGAATAGTTTGCAACTAATGCAGCCTGTAAAGAATTTGTTTCATCGAAGAAAATGTGAAAATCTCTTAAGCTTGCTGTTAACAGACATTATTTAAGGCGTCTCACTGTAACACATTAAATAAAAAACTATTGACTTTGAGACGAAGGAAAAGGAAGTGCAAAAATGCTGGAAAACCTATTTCCAGGTTGTATGACTCATTTTATTGTGTGTAGGCCTCCTGTGTTTTGACAGCACTCACACAACAAATCCAACAACAATCACTGTTGTTACACACATGAAATGGAAGAAAACAGGCTTTAAGGGCTCTGGGTTGTGTTTGCACAACAGCTGTGTAGACAGCTGCATTGATTGAAAGAGAAGAATATCTGTTCCAGCGGCTGCCAGATGACTGAAAAACAAGGCTGAAACGTCTTCTGTGCAGACACACATCTCTTCCTTTATCAAAAATTAATGTATCAATATTAATCAATCAAATCAAAATTGTTGACAAAACATATCAGCTTACTGATAATCAACTACCTCACTTATTTCACATTCACAGCTTTGCTCTGATCAACACCTTGTACTTCCTCTGTCTTTTGTCTTCATCGCGTCTTTCTTCTCTGGCTCCTTCAGCTCAAGAAGACTTTGTGTCGCTGGCCGAGATGGAGGATTCTTTGTTGAGGAACCTGTTCAGGGGTTACCAGAAGTGGGTGCGGCCCGTCCAGCACGCCAATGACACCATCACTGTACGCTTTGGACTCAAGATCTCACAGCTGGTTGACGTGGTGAGGAAACAACACGCAGACACACAAACACATACGAGCCACTTAAACAAATTGGTCCCTCTGGGTTGTGTTTGTGAAACCTTGTGAAATTGCTCTTAGTAATTTTCTTTGTTTTCAACTCCAAGGTCACAGATTGTGCTATTGTGCTTCCTCTTATTGTGTCAGATGGGAGGATCTCAGATTGATATAAAATGAGCATAAACATGGACGTTATTCAACAGATTTTGATTGGAACAACTGCATCTCATTGGTATGCAGCTGGCGAGCTTACTCTGCATTTTTAGTTACATTGACAGAGGGAGAGCAGCTGAAGGAAAATCAATAGAATCAGTCTGGCCTCTTAAAGGTCAATCAGAAATGAGATGTTGCCCAAGCCCATAAATTCAGCATTTAGAAAGAAAATAAAATACTGAGGACATGACTTAGTATCCTCAATGTTAGCTCTGTCTCTCTCCTTGCCATACATTATGCATTATATTAATATGATACAGATGAATTTATTTTAAACCGTCTCTGCAGTTCCTGAGCGCCCTTGAGCAAACCAGACATAGAGGCTGTAAAGCTTCCAGGAGACAAACCCAGCACAGTCTTAAGCTGTGTGTACCTGTTAAGGAAGCACTGTGCAGAAATTAAAATAGCTTTACGTAACATGGTTAATAAAATCCTGTTAGAGTCTTCTGAGGATCAGAGGGAGGAAAGAAAGGAAAGGAGGAAGGAGGGGAGGACGTTAGACTCAACATCGCAGCGATGCGCGAGGGAACAGAAAGAAGTCAATGAGGATTTTGTGGTGTTCAGAGTTGGCTCATTATCTGTTTAGGACGGGGCAGAAGGTCTTTATTTAATGTTAGGAGGAAATATTAAAAGGTGAGCAGAGCAGAGGAACACGTGCAAACACAGAGAGTAACAGATGGAAATGGCTGGCTATTGAGGGAGTTTAACAGAGGAACTACAGCACAGAAGCTACGCTGAGGACAGGAGTGTGAGGATAAACAAGGAGGAAGGTAAGGAGCCGAGGGGATTTAAAGAGTTGAAGGCAGGAAGAGAAGAAAGGTGAAGGGAGAGGTCCAAAGTGGTCTTTCACAGCAGCAGAGGAAGTAATGAGGCCATCAGGCTGAGAGGAACCACATCACATTTATTATTTACGCGAGGACACACACACACACACACACGGACAGACACACATACACACAAAGTTGCCTCCACAATTCCACAGAGGGCCACATTTTGACTACATCAGCATTTGATGTTTGCACTTCTGAAATAACATTTAGAAGGGTGCCATCTTGTGGTGTTCTGAATAAAACACCTGCTTCAGCTCAATTTCTGGTCCGAGAGGATGGGTGTACAATCAGGCGTGCCTCAGCGCTTCTCGAAAAGCTACAAACCACAAAATCCATTCCATAGATTTTCTGTTTTCTCTAGTTTTGCTTTCCGTTGAAGCTTCCCCTGCACAGAAACTCTGGCTTCCACACATTCATTACTGTCTTTCTCCTCCTCCTCACACCTTCTTTCACCCACCCTCCATGCTTCCCCTCTTTTGTTTTCTGCAGTATACATCAATACTCGTATTCAGCAAATGAGGCAGAACTATCCGTGTTAGTCTTGCCAACAGTACCTTCTCTCGCTCATTAAATGGTAAAGACGTACCCCGAAACAAGGCACTTAACCCTCGAGATGTTCCACTGTGCTTTCTTAGTGGCGAGCAACAGAAGCAATTAACCCACTTTGAAAAAAAATCTTCCTTTCTAGCTAGGTTTAAGTACTTTCTTTCATCTCACTCAATTTTTTGTCTTGTGGTTTGCTCCTCACCACCTCATTATCCTCTCTTATTGTTCACAGTAAGTCCCACTAAGATGTATAAATAGTGAATAAAACCTCTTCTGTCTTCCTGCAGGATGAAAAGAACCAGCTGATGACTACAAATGTCTGGCTCTGGCAGGTAACACTTGATGCCTTTATATACAAATACTGGATCTTTAAACTGTGAGGTGCTATTTTCATATCTGTGAACTCTTCAAGTACTTAATGACTGCAATGGAGATTGGCTCATTTTAACAGTTTGATTCATTAGCTGCAATTTGCTTCTGTAGCCTGAATGAAATGTTCAGTGTCACGCATTGTGGTGTACTACTGTATTCAAGCGGAGCTAACAAATCTAATATGAGTATTTTCCAATATACACATATTTTATTAAGTGCAATATGAAGACACTATACAGTATTATCTGTGGAAGTATTTATCTGCTGAAAGTATGTTCAATGCTAGATGACTGCAGTACAGAAACACAGTGAACACACACCTTCCAAGTGTATTTTCTAGTGACTGTAAAATGTATCATTGGTCATTATGAATAATATGTTCGCTGAAGCAATATGTACAAGTACATACTATTACTATAAAGTACTATTTGCATTTGTTTGGCTTCCTCTTAATGTTTTCAGTTATGCTCAGTGGCTATTTGCAGTATTGCAGCGAATTATGATTTTTTGATCCATGAAGGATTTATATATATTTTTTTGTAAAACTTTCCTCAAGCTGAGAAAAGTGATTTTATAAGTCTCTGATGTCTTCACAATGTAAAGTGTATTTAAGGGTAAATCTAAGGGCTGAGCGGGAACTCACTGTGTATATTCAGTGGGCCTCATTACCAGGAAGTAAACCTGGAAACTAGAAAACTTTTTTGGCATATGCACCAGGCAAGGAATTCTTATTGGACTGAATGGGTGCCATCTTTTTGGGTTCACTATCTAATTCTATTCTATCTATGCTATAACACCTTATTTAATAATTCCCATGACTTATTATAAATGTATTAGATTATTGTTAATTTTACATGTTAGTCGAAGAAATTAAACATTTTATTTAAAATAAAGAAATTATTTTGCAGAGCAATATATCAAATTCTAAGAATTGAAAAATGAAAAAGAAAATATAGATAGAAGGTAGATGAAGGGTAAATCCTTGTCTCTGATTGGCTATTCCTGCTCAGGTTAGAACATACATGTGATCGTCATGTCATCACTTGAGAGCTGATCTTATCTGTTCCTCCAACACGTCACTGAGAAACTTGTGATTTATTACTCATTTTCAGTGAAGGCAACAGAATTTTACATATTAATCAATAAATCTTGAAGTTTAAAGGTGATTACATGGAATCAAAGACACACAATCATGGACATGGACAAGGCAACAAGCAAAGTTGGGACCACTATACAGTGTTAAACCTAGTTCCATTGCCTTTGTACAGTCGGCTGTCGGGTGCTGTCCATGGTGCTGAAATGCAGAAGATGCAGCTGAAGGCTTTCATATAGCGGTCTAAAATGTAGGCTTAATGTATCAGATTGTATAACTCATCACGCATTGTTATTTATTCATTTAAAGGAGTGGGTTGATGTGAAGCTGAAGTGGAACCCAGATGACTATGGAGGCATTACCTCCATCAGAGTGCCTTCAGAGACGATATGGCTGCCTGACATCGTCCTGTATGAGAAGTGAGTTATGCAGCACTCTGCACACATCAGCAGCACATTGTGAGGCACTGCTTGTTAACTCTGCTGCATATTTCACATCTTACACCCACTGGTCTTTATGACTTTTTCATCATCCTTTCTTTCTCATCATCTCCCAGCGCGGACGGTCGTTTTGAGGGTTCCCTGATGACCAAAGCCATTGTGCGGTGGGATGGCACCATCACATGGACTCCACCTGCCAGCTACAAGTCCTCCTGCACCATGGATGTCACCTTCTTCCCCTTCGACCGACAGAACTGCTCCATGAAGTTCGGCTCCTGGACCTACGATGGAAACATGGTGGACCTGACCCTGGTGGATCACTATGTGGACCGTAAGGACTTCTTCGATAACGGAGAGTGGGAGATCCTCAATGCCACAGGAGTAAAGGGAAGCAGGAGGGACGGGGTGTACTGGTACCCGTTTGTCACCTACTCCTTCATCCTCAAGAGACTGCCCTTGTTCTACACCCTGTTCCTCATCATCCCATGCCTCGGCCTCTCCTTTCTGACTGTGCTGGTGTTTTATTTGCCATCTGACGAAGGAGAGAAACTGTCACTTTCCACATCAGTGCTGGTGTCGCTCACTGTGTTCCTCCTGGTCATAGAAGAAATCATCCCTTCATCCTCAAAGGTGGGTTTCCTCAGGGGGGTTACATCAAACCCTATGTTCACTTTGAGCTTTCCACTGGGCCGATTTTTACATCCATCCAGCCTTTTTTCTCTGAGTTCAGTTATCCTAATTGTAATCTTAATTGCAGCATGTCCTAATTAACACAGATCACAGCCACAGCCCTCTCAATTACCTGCAGCTTAAACTGCATGTCAACTCAATTAACGAGCTATCGACTTCAGATACATCTCAGCCCAACACAGAACTCTACAGGAAAAAAGAGCCTAAAAAGACACAAAAAGACAAAATACTTTCCCCTTTACTGTTCACTTTACTATTCCATTTTATCTTATACTAACTATAATTTTATACTTTATGTAGAAGTATCAAATTATCTCTAAGTCTAATGACTTCGGTGATCCTCTGATTTTTCATCTAGTGCCACCAGATGGTCAAAACCTTCACTCATTCAGAAAAACAGCTTGGCACAGAGTTTTGTCATTCAGTCATTCAAGGTTCCCAGATGATGAACCATAATGTGTTTGGTGATCCTCTGACTTTTCCTGTAAGGTCACCATGAAGTTGAATGTTTTGTTTGCAAGTGAAATACTATGATTGGATGGGTCGCTGTGAAAGTTTTACTGCAGATATTTATTCAAGGTCTCCACAGGATAATTTCAAATCATTTCGGTAGTACCTTGACTTTTCATTAAGTGAGGGGACTAACAGGCTAAACTAAGAATCTGGTGAATGCCACCTGTACACATCAGCATGTGACAGCGTCATTCTCAGCATGTTATCAACAAGTTTCCTGGGGAAGTTACTGTGTAAGTTTAAGTTCACTTAAACAATTATGTGTGATACTGCTGGTGCTCAGTAGAGTTAGCGTAGGTAACAAAGTATCATAATATGATTACCATCCTGTTACCATGGAAAACATTTCCTAAGGGAATATGCACAATGGAAAATGCGGCCATAAATCAAGTTACCATGGAGGCTAGGAATAAGGTGTATAGTATGACGATGTTGGCCTTTGCCAAAAAACAAACTGCTACAAAATCAATCCAGATTTGTAACATCATAATTATATAATATACATTAATACTTTTAAAGGGGCAGTATCACAGGAGACATCATACTGGGCTGTACAGGCTGAGTACTGCTCGTGAAGAGCAACCTGAACTTGTTGGAGTGCCCCTTTAAGAAGCAGACGTTGTGTTGTGTTATCTTTTTTGATGTGCTAAGTCAACTAATCCTCCTCATAAATTCCCAATAAATGTTCTCATCGGTACATCCTGTGTAAGTAACAAGTAGCAAACAATAGAGTGAGCTGTTGAGCAGACTCAGTCACCATTACATTTCTGTCCCCAGGTGATCCCACTGATTGGAGAATACCTGCTCTTCATCATGATCTTCGTCACTTTCTCCATCATCGTCACCGTCTTTGTCATTAACGTCCACCACCGTTCCTCTGCTACTTACCACCCCATGGCCCCCTGGGTAAAGAGCCTCTTCCTTCAGAGACTGCCCAGACTGCTGTGTATGAGGGGACACACTGACAGGTAATACAGGATCAACTATAGTTAAAGGAATGGTTCAAAATTTTGGGGAAAATGCTTCTTTGCTTTCTTTTGCGAGAGGTAGAGGAGAAGATTAGCTTAGCAAATAAAGAGCTAGCCAGCTAGCTAAGCAGTCGCCAGGCAATTAGCTGAGACCCCAGGAAGTTACTGATCCTGGCCAAGAAATAGTCTGATATATAACCCTTGTGAAATGTTGAATTGATGGCTTTACACTCGCTGTTTCCAGTCTTTATGCTGAGCTATGCTAACCATCTCCTGGTGGTACCTTCATATTTACAGCCATGAGAGTGATATCGATCTTCTTATGTAACTGCAAAAAAGCAAACAAGAACATTTCCCAAAATGTCAAACTATTCCTTTACAATCTTCTAGTACACATTAGAAAACACATGTGAAATGTATTAAACAGCGAGTGTCCATTATCCTCAGATACCACTTTCCAGATATGGAGATGCGCAGCCCGGAGCTGAAGCCCCGCAGAGGTGCGGGGAGGAGGGGGGTTCCCGGCCACAGTGGCCAGCAGAAAGGCCCCCTCGCAGGGAAGGAGGACGAGAACCAAGCCTGGCTGGCCATGCTGGAGAAAGCCACAAATTCAGTCCGCTACATCAGCCGTCACATCAAAAAGGAGCACTTCATACGAGAGGTGTGGGGGTGGGCAGCCTGAGGGAAGGCGTGGGATCAAAGTCTTTGCATGCATGTGTATCACATTCTCTTTTAAACTTTGTCTTATATTCTCTGTAACTGCTTTAAAAATGACACAAAGAAGTTCTGGAGCTCTGAATGAGGGATGTTATCACATGTTATGTGACAGAAGTGCTCGAGGCTGATTCTCACCTGTGCACCTTTCTCTTTTGTTCTGTCCCTGTCTATCCCTCTCTGTCTCACTCAGGTTGTTCAAGACTGGAAGTTCGTGGCTCAGGTGTTGGACAGGATTTTCCTGTGGGCCTTCCTCACAGTTTCAATACTGGGAACTGTCTTAATCTTCACCCCCGCTCTGCAGATGTACCTCAGCACACCTTGACAAACACACAGATACAAACTTGTGAATACTCTCCAACGGCTCAGTCTTGTTTTCCAGTATGTCTTAGACTATGATTTATTGATAACACTCAACAAAACATTCACACTGTATATTTCTACTGCAGAATCAAACTTTTACCTCCCTACAGTATGGTTTACACCTGCAGCCTGTAATGACTACTGGAAACTGTAATGTTCGAGATGCAACTTGTCATTCATGTGCATGCACAGCAGTGCAAAGGAGTGAGAGCAATAAGCAGGTTAAAGTAGCGCGTATGATTTGAATATCCATGTTTGTGTAACTTTAACATTGTGATTATACATGCACACAACATGCACAATGAATAATGAGTTGTTTTGTGTGTCACATGCACCATGTTGTCGAGCCAGCTGTTCTCTACTGTCAGTGCTGTAATTATGACGATAAATAAAATAAATCTGATGTACGAAATACATTTTTCAGTCCTGTTTTTTAGACTCTCTGTCACCCTGGGGCCCCGAGACTCTCAGAGAAGCAGAGGACTGCAGGTTGACAAATAGCGATTTCTTTGTGTTAATTTGATTAACTGCAAATTAGTTTGGTAATATCGCCTGCACCACAAAAGCATCAGAAAGTGAAGTAATAGGGACCTTAAAGGTGCAATATGTAAGAATAACAAAACAAATAGGGGCGAGCAAATCACCAGAGTAACCTCTAACTACAGCTAACTACAGCTAGAGATGTGGACTGGGAGCTTAGTGACGAGAGGACTGTTGGTGTTACGCGGGCCAGGGCTAGCTGGTTAGCATGCTTACTTCAGTAGATATCTCTGCAACACAATGCATTGACATAATAACGCCAAAACCATAATTTCTTCATACTCTGTTGATAATTATAGTTAATTTCCAGATATTTTCAACTTAAATTCTTACACATTGCACCTTGAAGGTGGTCCATTTTGTAGAGGATAGTGTTTGTGCATGGTGCATATTCCTGCTTAAATTCACTACTTGCTAATTACTAAGTAAGCACAATGAGATCACAGTCCCACACAGACTCTAGGAGAAACAGGGTCAACAGGGTCCTAATAGGGACCTCATTTTTGCGACCTCTGGGGTTCCTAAAGGGTTAATCTGGCCCTTTTCATGAGAACAAGAGCTGTGAACTACAGCAGCCATTCCCACACTTCAGAATGACACAGCCCATTTTGAAATCGAAAAATCGTTTGAGACCAACCCAAACTTTTAATTTGCACTGCTGGCTGAAGGTTAAGGTTGGTAGGTCGCAAACATATTAATGTGAAACGGACTTTAACACAACACCGGATTTAAAGTAAATCAGATAACCTTTTTACATGCACATATGTAGTTTAAAATATCTTTTGGCATATATTGAACATTAAAGACGTTTTCTAATTTATTGTAAACTGTCATGACCCACCACAGGCCACAGTACCTCACTGAGCTACAGTACAGACCAGAGCAAAGATGCCCAAAATGGGGTCCGCACCTCCTAAGTTGGCCCTATGGAAGGTTCAATTTGGCCCCCAAAAAATAAATATATATAAAAATGTATTTTAAAAATACTATAATGATTATACAATTGTTTTTTTGGTGAGTTGAAAATCCTCTTTATTATATACATCCTTTATCATTAATTATTTTTCATAATCTGAGCCTGGCAGACAGAGTGACACAGGAAGTCAGTCAATTAAGAGAACTTGGGACCTTTGTACCATTTTGCATCTGAACAATACAACACAGTGATGTTTCCTTTTGTTTGAAGTTTCAGTTTCAGCCCTCCAAGGAAAAGTGTTTGAGCACCCCTGGACCAGAGCAGACCATCTACAGTGGACCAGTTAGGTTGTGTTTATGGCTGTAATGACACAGCATCACCACTAAATGGCAGCAAACATCATTTTTGCCACAAAGAATGCTGGTCCTGCTTCATTACTTGCTTCACAGAAATAGTGACGTGATTAAAAACTATATCAAATAAAATATATGAGCACACAGATAAAGAATTAACCAGACAGAGACTGATGATGTGTTAATATGCCCTGGTATAGATATTTAGACAGATTGTGACCATCCTCTAACACTACTCATCTACAATCACAGCATCAACCAGGATGAACAGCTGCGTAGGAGGCTACAACAGAGCAATGCAAACATACAGGAAAGGGGATCAGTGGAATTTAACCCTGTACAATGAGATTCAGTATGACGGATAATATCTCTATGAAGCTGATAATATCCGATGTTTGTTGATTTAAGGTCATAGAGCATTATACTGTACCATTACTGTGCCTTTACTGTACTGATCGGCTATACTCAAGCTTCCCTGAGTTGCTAAAGGGCACATCCTCAGCAGTAAGTACAAGAGGAGACAGTGGTTCATTCAATCCCACGCACTTGTTTGCCCATCTGGCTGAGTTCACTCTCCGAACTTTCCGGTTATTAGCTGCTGTAACTTTCAGGCCTTCAGGCTTTTGTCACCCAGCAAATATTGTTACAAGTGGCTGTCCCCAGTGATATCATAGCGTTTTGCGCTTTGGCCTAGTTTTCAGAGACATGAGTTTGTTCTCTGACTTATTAAAAATGGCTGGCATGCTTAAGTGAAAGCCTCTCCCCTGTTTCCCCTGCACTTGAACAGTCTGACCTCAGCCCAGTCTTCTATTATTCACAGCTACAGATCTGACTCAGGCAGACAGGTGTGTGTGGTGTGTGTGTGTTTGTCCATATGTCTGTGTGTTCAGGTCAGACAGAATGAGAGTGCACAAGGAGGGTGTGTGACACTGACAGACAGTGACAGAGCATGGTGTGAACCCCTCAGGACGACGCATAAATAAACAAGCTTTTAGGTCTTTGGATGGAGAAAAATCTGTGACCGGATGTAAGACACCGAAAATATTTTGAAGGGAAATCCTCTTTCCACCAAAAACATATTTCATGTACTTGTGTTCTCTGTGGAAAATTCATAATTTAATACTGCTACATTGTATGAAAAAGAAAAAAGAGAGGGGCAAAAATAAAATCTTCAAAAAGCTCACATAAAACCACAACAAGAATCATGTTATTAAACTATATGAGAAATAGTATTCTAATAGCGAGTGCTGCACTTGTTCATCATCACCTTTTTCATGTCAATGGAAAGTCTGGTGAAGTTTGGAAGTCCAAAAAACACTGAAACATGAATAAATGACTGAAAAAAAACAAAACTAAAATGGCTTCATACAGCTCGTCCAAGGTAATCGAAGTCTCCATATCTAAGAGAACCCAAATTGATGAGGCGCTGTTTACACCCTTAACGTGTCGTGGAGCTTGTGCAGATGGGGTGCACGCTAACACTTTTAGCTTAGCAGCTCAAGAGACGATTGCAGCTTTAAAAAAATGTGTAAAAAATGTTTTTTTCAAATCAATTCGGGATCTTTTGGCTTCCGGAGACTTGACTCGTGAGAGAAGAGCTACATGGAGCCATTTTATATTTTTTGTCATATGTTTATTGACTTTTTAAAGCTCTCCATCGAGAGAGTGAGTACATAATAACTAAATTTTAATTCTTGGGTGAACTTTTCCTTTAGGCCAAATATTAACATCACTGTCCTAACATGCTCACAATGGTAATACTAACATACTAATATTTAGCTGGTTCACTTTCTAAGTTGAGAGTGTTAGCAACATTCGCTTATTAGCACAGAACAAAAAGTGCAACTGAGGCTGATGGGAGTATCTTTTGTTTTTACAGGTCATAAACGAAAGCATCGGGGAAATTCAAAATGTAACTGCAGTCCTACAGTTCATCCTGAAAGGAACATGAATTACATATCACAATATTACATATAAACCTCATGGTGGTGCAAGAGGAAAGGATTCATCCTCTTGGGACCATGGATGTCTGTACAAACTGTTCTCACAATCCTTCTAGTAGTTGTTGAGATAATTCGGTCCAGACCAAAGTGTTGGAACAACATTACTATCCCTAGAGCTGCTAGCATGGCTTATAATAAAACCAGCAAGTAGTTATTAGATGTAAAGTGAACTGCATATATACTGTACATCTGGGGGCCTGAGCCAGTTATACTCTGCATGGAGTCTACAGACATTATTTTTATATTCATAGAAATTCCAGCTCAGTTGTAGTATTTGCCTCATGCCACAGGGCAATCTGATCCATCTGAGTGAGCATTCTTCACTAACCTCAATCCTATACGGCCTGAATCAGCCTGACCTGCATTCATGTGTCAGCTATAGTGATTTAAAGTCATGGCATTGCTTGACAGAGACACAGGCTTGAAATACACAATAAAACCTAATGCTGGAAAACATTCAGAGAGTCTACAGTTTTGCCTTTGTTTAGTATTGACTTGGAAAGAGCATACTTTATTTTCTGTGACACTAATGTACAGCTCCAGCGGCAATAAACAAGACAAGATTGAAACGGTGATCACGGGAGAACTCTGGGGAATTTCATGGTATATGGAAAGACTCAATTTTCTGCTTCACATCTGTTATCACTGCTGTAAATTGAAGCTCATCTGGACTGAAAGACTGAAACACATTCTCCACAAGGTCAGTCTCACATACATTCTTAATGAAGCAAGTCCAGGCTGTACATCTTAGGAGAATTACAGGGTAGGGTCCTGCCTCTGTGGCTGCAAGCAGCTTGAAGGGAAAGCTGATCATGAATCCAATTACTAATGGAAGAACCAGGGACCAAAGCAATAAGATGGCAGTAACACACCTGTGTTATTCGTTATAACATCACATATACAAACTGTGTGTGCTTAGGTGTGTGTGTGTGTGGCCCTTGTCACTTCCTGACTACATGACTCAGACAGCCAGAAGCACCACAGGGCTGTGAAAAGGTCAGTGTAGGTGCTGCAAAACATGCTCTGTTACTCACCTCGGCTTCCACATCCGAAGGTGTGATCCTGCCTTTTAAAGAAAGACTATCCTGCCAACGTGACCTTTACCTCTTACATCACCTGAGAAGACAGTCAACAGTGTGAATGTTGTGACACGTGTTTGTAGGTTAATGTCTCTTTGTTTTTTGCTGACTTAGGCCAGAGAAAGGAAAGTGAGGACATGTATAGAGAAGCCAGAGAGGCAAAAGAAGAGGTTTCTGAGGAGGCATCAGCTCTTATGGGACTGTTAACGAGGTACACTGACTGTGATAATGGCTGTGGATTTGAAGACAAGGCTACAGTACAGTGCACAAAAGCCTGTATAAATAAATGTAACTATCCTGTATGACCCAAAAGTCATTATGGTAATAGTCAGAGTCACCCATATGAATAGTACTTGAGTAAAAGTCTCAAATGTACAATTAAGTAAAATGTACATATGTATGTACATACTGTATACTCTGGGTCGACTGATTATCAGCCTGGCTAATAACAGTAACAATAGTAAAATACTTTTATTTGAAAATGTGTTACCTTGGCTCTGATGCAGCCTGTAAACTGTAAAGTAACTAAAGTTCAAATAAATGTAGAAGAGTAAAAAGTACAGTATTTGTCCAAAATGTAGTTGAGTAGGAGCATAAAGTAGCAGAAAATGGAGATACTCAAGTACAAGTACCTCAGAATTGTACTTAAGTACAGTACCTGAGTAAAAGTACTTCCATCACTGTTCTATCTACAGTACAAATGGTAAAGGTCACATTAATATTTTCCGCAATTACCAATAAACTTACATTTTAATACGAACAAAGGTTAATGATAAAGTCAAAGGTGTCATAAAGACGGAACAACACATAAAAAGAAAGGAGACATTAAAAAGTACTGTAAATCACTACCTCATAGCATAAAAACGGGCAAATGAGATGCAATAAAGTAGCAAATCAGTGCATCTGATTAATTACATTTTAATTTGACAGTATATGCTGATCACATCTTTTATTAATGAACAGTAATAGTCACCTATGCTCTCACCATTCTCATCAGACACATTTCCAGCTAAAGAATTTGTTCCAAGAGAAAAACTCTGATGAATGCAATGTAGGCTATGTTACCTGCCCAGCACTACACTGCAGACAGACCAAGATATCAATATCATAGTAGGTCATTTAGCTGCTAAAGAGCAGGAAACGTTTCCTCATCAGCATGTGCAGACCAAAAAAGAGCAACTGTAAAAGGAAAGAGAAAATGTAAGCTATACCGGGCCAGAGACACAACTCCAAATGAATTCTGACAGCGTTGCATGTCTGCTGAATGTAAATGAACAACTGTTTGCTAAGATGTGTACTATATCTACTTTAAATCGAGCAGTCTGGCAATGTTATATTAAGAGCTTGCTGTACTTGTATGTAATTATTGTATGTAATCCTGAGGACTGAGGACTGAGGACTGTTGTAAGTAGAATTGTTTTTCACTTTTTCACTGTTTTTCTTCTTAATTAAATGCCAATACTACGCTCCTGCAGTAGTGGAGGCTGCACTTTCAGGACTGCAGTTTCAGAACCCTGGTTTAATACTTTTTGTTATAGTTTTAAAAAAGGTTTATTCCACCCAAATAACACTTTCTGACTCATTATTTATAACGCTTACGCAGCTGCAGCAAACTGTCATAAGATTTAACTAACGTTTTGCAAACTTATTGCACACTTCATCAAGCCGACGTTAACTCTCCTGTCCAGTTCAAGACAACAGACTTGTTGCACAATAATGTCAAACAAGTGAAACTTTATTCACTTTCTTTTGGTCTCTACCAACTCAATACTGCTCTATAGCTGCTAAATGCTCCACTAAGTTCACCTGCCTGCAGCTGACTGAGTCGGTCTGCTGTTAGATGCTGAGCAGATAGCATACAGTGGATTACAGGAGATTTGTTCGCTGCTGCCTGATGAAAACACACTATGATGTTGGTGAGAGCGAAACAAAGCAGTAGCAAAGGTGTGGGCGAGACCGCTAAACAATGAGCTGAAACTCACTATAAAGCTCTTTAAAGCTGGAGACTCAGGTAACGATTCTCTTTTCACAGTATCATTTGGTTTAAAATCAATTTGGGGGTTATTGCATTTCTCTTCCTCTACATGTACAGTACAGTACAGTGTGGTGAAGTGTGCTGAGACGTATGTAATGGCATAAACCTCAGAATAAATCACGTCCAGCCCTATGCTTGATGATCATGCTTGTGATGTTTTTTATATGTTTATGATATTTATGGCCTGGGCTTGGGGCTACTATGCCACACAGTGTTGTGTGTGTTAAAGGGCAGAGGGGTCTCTTTGAGTAAGAGGAGAGAACACACACATACAGTACAGCCGTGCACTGTAAATAAACAGGTGGACGCACAGAAAAGGGGGATAAAAACATACATCACACAAATACACATAGCACCACTCCAACCCCTGCAGGCCCAGCCAAGAGGACATTTATTTAATGTGAGCTGATGGCAGTCCAGATACATGTGCAACACTGTGTCCGGACTGAAGCCGGAGGGAGACAGAAAGACAAGGAGGGGAGGCGGTGGGAGGTGGGAGGTGGGGGTTTACACACCGAGGCTGAAGCGAATGGGAGAGCGAGAGTGATAGATAGCGAGAGCTGGAGAGAGCGCTGCAGGCACTCTCGTAATGGTCTGAGGACATCACTGCATCTAATGCTCACGGGCAGAGCTGCATGAGTACAGAACAGAGAGGTGGAGGAAAGGAAGCAGAGGGGGGAGAAGAGAGATGGAAGGCAGAGAGAGGACAAAAAGGAGGATCAACAGGGAATGAGTGGCAGATGGGTAGAGGGTACAAGAAAAGAGAGTCAATGAAGGGCGACGAAGAGGAAGGCTTAGAGAGTGAAGAACGTTAAGGTTGTGATGTAAGGAAGACAGGGGCCAGCACACATGATCAGGAAACAGATCATCAGCATCACAACTTGAAGCATCTCCATGCAAGCTAATGAGGCCACACACTGACTCCTACACACACCTGCACACACACGATAATACTCCATCTCTTGTCATGGCGCAGTAAGGTGCGCTGCCCCGAAGATGTTTTCCTTCCCGCTGACAGCACCACACTGAAGCTCGGGCAGTCTCATTAGAGGTAATTATGTCATGCAATATGCTATAACAACTGGCCACATGCACCAAAATCCACCACGTTGGACGGCTGCCACGCTGATTAAAGAGGCATTCAGTGGTGCACGCTAACACGAACTTCATTCATCATCTGCGCTGCTGCGGCGCAGAAAAGCATGTTACTCAAAATAGCAATGTGTAATGCCCTTGTTATGAAATGTACAGTATACCAGCTAAGATCACGAGTGCAGATTTCCAAGGTGTTTAAAGCTGAGCAGGAACATGTACTGAGAAAGAAGCAGCGTATGTACCAAATGAGAAATTAATGGGCCCCAAAAATGCAAAATCTTTAAGGCTTAGCCTCCATTTTGAAAGGGTAACTGAGCTGTTATCACATAGGACACAATGATAATGAGCAGATGGGGCTGGGATCAGTGCCAATTAATCAACAGATTCTTCGCCACATGCTGAGATTTATGAATTTCACAATCAAATCGTACCATGAGAGAGATGAGTCATGGGCGCCTGAGCAGGCTGGACGAACCATTCGCCTATGTTGAGTGAGCGTGCACTTTTTATCAAAAATGAATGGGCCTCCATGTTGGGATACATGATCTGTTCTCTAACACATCTGCAAACCTGCCTCACCTTTCATTAGCTCCCTTTTCTAATTGTCCTTTAAGGGGCTCTGTGGAACTTCTGTGTTGTTTACACCAACCTTCAAACATTTCTTTATTTGCTGGCAGATAATAAAAGTTAGAAGACATCCAGAGGAGAGAGTTGAGGATGACACAGGTGATGCCTTGTGGCTGTAAGAAAGAGAATGTCAGGTGTGATGAAGCCAAAGAACAATGGAAAGAGGGGGGGAGAGGGGGCATTACGAGGAAAAACAGGGTCATGACAAAGAAGTGTGGCTGACATTACTTTCAAAAGAGGACAAGGTTGTTGACAGAGAGGAAGGAGGTGCAGAAGGATTATATTTGGGCAGTGCACTTGAACTGAATGTGTGTACTTCTCTATAAAATAGCGTTAGACTCTTCCTTCCCGCTTGTAGGAGGAAAGAGTACCAGGTGATTGGTTCACACATTTACATGAATGAAAGAAAAGTTTTCCAAAGTCAGGGGGAGGGGTCGTGTCGCCCTCTGTTGGAGGTGCCTGTGTGTGCGTAAAGATCGCGCGTGTTCCTCTTTCCTTGAGTCATCACCCATAAAGCAGACGAGGATGATGAGAGGATGAGTCCGAAGTGTCTGGAGGGGACACACGCTGACGAAGTAGACGACATTGGAGCAGGAGGAGAGGCCAGCGGACAGGTGGCTGTCATCACCGGTGCGCACGGAGACGACAGGAAACACGCACGGAGGACAGGCTGGAGACGTTTGGTATAAAAACACAACTGAGCGCAGAGAGAGGGGGCATCCAAAGTGACTTTTGAGGCGACAGTCGAGTCAAACACAAGGAGACATCAAGGAGAAAGAGGAGAGTGTGTGTGTGCGTGTGTTTGAAAGAGACAGAGAGAGAGAGACAGAGAGAGAGAGAGAGAGCGCGCGCAGCAGCGGCAGCACCAGCAGTCTGACAAAGCCGCACTCCCTCCAACTTTGACATCCCCAGCGGGCTACAGAGGGAGTTCTGCTCCGCCGCTGACATGGAGCCTCGGAAGTGTACTGGATCTGTACTGATAGGAGTTTACCTGTTGGCGACGTTCTGCTGTCAAGGTGGGTCACTGATGGAGCTGTCAGTTTTGTTTTCTGTCCGTCAAAAGATGCAGGGACCCGAAGAAGAAGACGCTGCTCGGCACTTTTTATTTCATATCTCCGTCATTTGTGCGTCATTGAGAGAAACATTTGTCAGAGCGACGAGAGCTGCTGTTAAGGCACACTTCGGCTTAGTTCGGCTGTTGAGTGCGCATCTGGCGTGACAGAAACATCTGCATCTAACTGTCAAAGGCGTGTTCAGGAGTTTATTAAGAAACATGTTCATTCAGAATAACTTACAGGAGAGCTCAAATCGTTTGACTACATGTATAATAGTTTATATATGTGGTATATTATGAGCTGATTCTCAACTAAATGTGTCAGTGTGTGTTGCCGTGCGCACACGCCAGTGAGCCTTCTTTAATAGCCCGACAACATCTGGCTGAGAATAAGGAGGGCGTCCCGGCGGTGATGCTTGAAGCCCATTGGGGCCGCTCATCCCCTCAGTGTAATCTGCAGCTAAAGGATTGTAAGATGCGTGACTGCAGTGGACCAGAGCTAGTGGACCCTCAGAGGAGGTTAAACCTCTGTAATGTGTCTGAATCCCTGGTTTACCGATTCTGTATGTTTTATTTATTTATTTATTTTTCCATATATATACATGTTTTACATATGCAATCATG
The DNA here is from genome assembly GCF_965226575.1 of Pagrus pagrus. Taxonomy (NCBI): domain Eukaryota; kingdom Metazoa; phylum Chordata; class Actinopteri; order Spariformes; family Sparidae; genus Pagrus; species Pagrus pagrus. The sequence continues at coordinate 28,110,805 of NC_140186.1, forward strand.
TTGGAACCTTCTTCTTGCTCCGTCAGACTGATTGAAGGAGAGACATAGAGAAAAAGTGAGAAGATTCTGATAGACACATAACACATCCCAGGAGATGTGAACCAACACTCTCTGAAATAGATGAATTAGTGTAAATGATGTTAAATGGTGCAGAGCTTTTGTTTCTTCATCTATGAGCTCCAACATGCTCACAGGTGAAGGTAAAAAGTAAAGAGCATCCTCATATATGCTCCCAACAGGTTGTAGAGACTTGTGTTGAGGAATAACACACACACAGAGACTGGACACTAGGTTCAGTTCTACACTGTGATTACAAAGGTGGGTGCTCTGCGTGCGGTGTGATGGCTACGGTACGAGGTGTAGTTGTTCCCACCTGACAACATGGTGATGCCCCGCTGCCAAACAAAATTCAAGAGCACTTTCACACACACCAAAACAAAATCAGACGTTCCTCACGAGATCCCTCATCATGTAAACATCTTTCAACCTTCCAAGTAAATGTCTTCCTCTTTTATCTCTCAGTGAAGGCTATCACTCTTGAGGAGTGATGTGGCGTCTCCACTACACACTGTAACCAGGACAGCATTGCAGGGAGGACTAGCTGACATTCCCCTGATGTTCACATAATTAGCTGTTTGTATTATTATGTCCACCAACTGTTCCAGACACAGTCCTTTTGATGTGTCAGATGTAGTCCAGACACAGTCTTGTCACTGCCCACTGATCAGGCTTGTCACAGATGTTTTCAACAGTGCTATTTGCTATTGAGAGTTCTGACTCTGAGACAAACTCTGAAATAGTTGGCTATGATACTCTTACTGTACAACAGCCTCAGTAAGATTGATTAAAGAACCTTTTAATAAGCTTTGAGACATTTTGTATTGTCCTTAATCAAGCTCCATTAGCCAGTGTTAAAGATGTAATATGTAAGAATCCTGCATTAAGATATCTAAAAATGACCATTGTTATATATTTTGTTGAGTTGTGTACTAACATGTTCCCAAATGTTTCCAACAATGTCCAAACCCAGAAAAATCCACAAGTTTACTTAAGGTAATGATGCATTTCAGTTGGTCGCCTGTCACTACTTCTGGGATAGGGAAGTCTGCAAACAAAACTAAAGTTAACGTGATTAAAAGTTTAACCCATGACCTCATCTGTGAACATTTGTGTCTGCGTCAGTTCAGATAGATTTCCATTAGTAATGGTGGTTGTTAAGTGGTGTATACAACACCGGAGAAGCAAGTTTGAATATGGCATCATTTGTGTTTATTACTTTACTGTACATTAGCTGTAAGCTAGTAAGCAATGGAACAAACCACAGGTGTGTGTCTGTGTGTTTAAATTCAGGTCAGCTCTTACTAAATTCAGCACTCACCAGTGACTCTGCTTCTCTCTTCTTCCACCCTCTCTTCTCTGTAATGTCATTCCTGTTGTAGAGTACATTTTACCCAGTCAATATTACATAACATAAACACCCGACAATGGCAGTCGCCTCCGCGGACCGCTGCTGCAGTCAGGTTGATAAACAGGAGTTAATCCGAAAGGGTAAAAAGTGATTTCTGAGCTCTGATTCCATCTGTCTCCGAATCAGAGCAGAGTCCGATGTGACTACGGGTGTTTATTCCTCCAGAAGGTCTGTCTCTGCACTCGACTATTTCCCCCAGAGCTATCCAGCCCTGAGCAGCTCACCATTGTTTTGGTTTTTGTTGGACTGCTACTTTACTGTTTTTCTTCTGTCTTGCCAGTTGCATTCAGACGTAGCAGGCAGAAAAGTTAGCGTCCAGCTGATGATCATAATCAAACAGTTTGCAGCTAAACAGCCAAAACAGAGCTAAAGGGGGAAGTGAATGTTGGACTTACATTCACTAGGTGAGCAGAAAAATGTCTCCAAATGAATGATAATTCTACTCTGTGTCTGCTGGATGTGTCAATAGGCAAGTGCATGCTAACAGGTTTGACATAACAACTTTAATACATGATAACGTGTGTTGTGTGTCCAGCCTGTCACACTGCCCACTAGTGGCCGTAAAATCTGTTAATGCAGTCTTGAGGAAACAAGATAATAGAAATAATGCTGCACCTCAGCATAAAAAATACATCACGTTTGTAAATGTGAAACAAATACAGAATGCAACCAGGAAATCTTGCATAATGCATGAGACTGCTCTGCATTTAAGAAACATGTCTGTGTGTACTCTTGAGTCGGAGGAAAACGCTCCTTGAAATGTATTTGCATAAGCTAACGAAGTGACCTTGTTTGATATTCCGGAGAAAAATAAGTTGACCAGGTCAGATTCTGTTCCACTGTCTTCTTTGCTTTTCAGATTCTGGATATGTATTGATCTTGTACATATACCTGTGGACCAGCTGCTTTAATGTGATTCGATTTTAAACTTGTCCAAGTCTCTCGATGTTCAGAGCGCCTGAGGCTGATCAATATTTAATCTGTCTCTGTGGTGGGATAGTCCTTGTGAGTGTTGTCATGTTCTTGAGTTGAACTGTATTTAGTTTCTGGTAAATTCCTTCATCAGACGGCAGCAAAGAGTCTAACAGGTGCCTGCTGGCACTCTTCTATTGCTATGCGTATCTCGAAGTGAGAAACTCGTTTTCAGCGCCTTCGCTCAAATGCTCATGGTGACAATGCTCCATCGTGCTTTTTTTTATTGCTGTTTATTGCTATTCAATCTGAATACTGTCTGTAAACTAAACTGCCTCGTGGGGACGTGAAAGACTCTTCTCTGGCACTGCTCTACTGTCCTCAAATGTCTCTCTTAGTGTGAAGTCAATATTGCCGTGGGCAACAAGCTGTTAGGGGTTTGCCTTCAGGCCCTTGAAAGCTCTTATATGGGTCAGGATAAGATGGAAAAAGCCCAGGTTACGATTATGCTTAGGGATGTAAAAGTTTAGTGTCCTACAGCTGCTCTCTACTGTACTCCAACAATTTCATAAACATGGCCTGCAGTGAAGCTGTGACTGAGCCATGTTTCATTTTATGACTTCAGATTATGCAAGGTGTGTTTATGCCGTGGTCAGCCAAACAAGATAGTTCAGATGTGGTCTCATTTAATGTTGCATGTCAGTTTCTGTTAATGCTCTAGAACTTAAAAGTAGTGTGTCCCCCCGAGTGGCAGTGAAGCAGGAGTTGTTGGTGTTTGTGATATGTAGCTTGGTAACATTGGTAACATTGGTGTTCCCTTTCTGGGGGCTGCTGTTAGAGTGTTTCTTTCAATGGTGCTGTTGTTATTAGCATTTTCTCTGCTTAGCTTCCTCAGTATATCCAGCTGGCTAACTTTGCTTTGAGACTCTGCGGCTGAGCCCAGCTTAGTTACGGGCCTGAGGTGGGTAGACAATGACTCACCGGGCAGGAATGTGAGAGTTGATCGGACTGGCTGGGCGGGACAGTCAGAGGTAGCCATCAGAGCAATCCCATTGTCCATATGGTTTCATATGCCAGTTTGGCGGACACAACCCAACCAATATGACTGGAAAATCAAACAAATTGCCTTTAGCTGGTTGGGAATGGGTGTGTTTCAGTAACCAGGCTTCCTTTAGCTCGCCTTAGCTTCAGCTGTTTGTCCATGTTGGATTAAAAGTGGGGTTAGGCAGAGTCAGGCACTGCTAGGATGGAGAAGGTAGGAGCCACCACACCGAGCTTCACAAAACCTGACGTCACAGAGGCTACATCCATGTTTTTGCACAGTCTATGATGTGAGTTTGAAAGACATTGACATGCTGTCCCATCTTACAACTGCATTGTAAAATCCAGTGTTTTTGGAGACTGACTATGCCCTCTAGTCCACCATTTTGCAACTCACTAAATTAAACGTGATTTGAGACTGCCATTACAAAATTGTATGGTTATTCCCAAATTGCAGTCGGTCAAATAGATCCACCAATCAAAAAATGCCTGTTTTTAATTTCCCTGAATGTGAGATTTGAGTTGGAGTTATACCTGGGAATACTGCATGTGAAACCTGTGGCAGGCTTTGTCTCAGTGATTTGTTACACCTGTGAGTGTCATTGTCTGTGACAGGAAAAATGAGCACACCATGGACACCAGGTCTGTAAAAATGATTTTGAAGGCAGCGAGTACTTTCAAGGGTGAAAGACTCATAAAGTGAATTGCCTGTGTGTCTACGGCTGCGTCCTCCCAGCAATAAAAGAAACCCTTTTTATTTCTGTACATGATAACTGAGCTTTAATGATTAAGGATCGAATGAGGCCCCCAGTGGGCTCTGAAATGGAAATATGAGAGGTCAGTAATGCGATGAGGGAGATATATGGTAGCTATTTGAAATTGATAGATGCCTTCAGGCTACATCGGGGATCTGTCTGTATTGGTATGTTCAGTGTATCTATTGGGAGTGTATGTGCATGCAGCAAATCAGTGAGTGCTCGGTTTATTGCTGAAAATTGAAAAAAAAACAAACAGTTACAATGTGGGAGAAGCAAAATAGGATAGAAGTGGAATACAACATGGAATGTGGGTAATAAACAAATATTGAGCTGAGCAATCACATTATTCAAACTGTATGAGATTGATGCTGCAGCCAGTAGCCAAGAACTGCAATACTGTGTACAAGCAGTGATGATAGATATCAAGATCAAGATACCATGTTTTAAAACCGCACAAGCAGACATTTGCAACTGAAATGCACTGCAGACCCCATACATCCATCATCTATAGCCGATAACCTTTGGAGGGTCGGGGGGGTGGGGGGGCTGGAGCCCATCCCAGCTGACATCGGGCCAGAGGCGGGTTACACCCCGGGCAGGTTGCCAGTTCATCACAAGGCAGACACAGAGAAACAAACCATTCATGCTCAAATTCTTTCTGCAGATCACAAATGATGCACTTGCGTTGCTGAATGTGGTTGAAAAATACAACTTCCTGTGTTGTCTGCGTTGCATTTCAGTAGAGCTGCAAACATTAGTCGATAAGCGATAGACAGAAAATTAACCAATTGAGTCATTTTTCAGGAATAAATGCCAGACATTTCATTGTCTCTGTCCTACATTTTAGTAAACTGAATACTTTTGCTTTTTTGTTGGATGGATAGAAGAATATGTTTGATCAGAACACCTAAAGCGCTGGGACATCACGATGGACATTTTCTCTGTTTTCTGACCCCACCACATGATTAATAAAAAAAAATATTGTTAGATTATTTGATAATAATCTGCCAATCATTGCCTTAAATGAAACAGAATTTGAGCAAATTCAGTGACACTGAACACAACATCTGGTCTAATGTACGTTTCAGGTGCAAATGTCTCCATGTAGGGTCAGAGAAAATGTTGTGACCACCTATTTAAACCATTTGCACTGATTAAAAAAAAAGCAGTGTCAGCTGTCATCTGCAGTGTTTCACCTCTTGCTCAACTGGAAATGTTCATTGTCGTGTTTTTGTAATCGTGCTGTGAGCATTATGTTGATTCCCAGCACAGTCGTGCCTTTACAGCTGCCCTTGACAACCATGGCCTCTTGAACATCGTCCTTTAGAGCAATTAAGATAAAATAGAAGTTTATATGAGGAGTTTAATTCACACGTTACAGCATTACAAGCAAGAGTCTAAAGTGGAAGGAAACAAAAAGAGCTACAGAATTTAAAATGAATACATTAAACAAAATAACTAATTAGCCAAAGACGTTCCAGAGCTAAATATTTATACTCCAGTTGTACAACACCACAGGCCATACTGACCCAGTAAGAGTTAATGGTGACGAGGCAGGGAAGAGTGTTTTCTTAAGCGACTGTGAGCATGCAGGAGTGGAGAATTTTGTTTATTGATCCATAAGATGCTGCTGCACACACGCACACACACACACACACACACACACACACACACACAAACACACACTGCAAACACATCAAAAGACTCAAGGGAGAGACGGTGTGAGGGCAGGAGCGTGCAGACAGACTGCAGTAGCTGCCATCGGGCCCACACAACTTAATGAGACAGTAATCCGGTCTTCCTTAAAACCGCTGTGACCTCCTTTCACGTGGTAGGTCACACTGTCAGCCAAGTACAGTGCACTGGGGAGGTAAACTGATGCTGAACAAGAGACGAGCTATTTGCTCTTATCCCTCACAACAATCTTGTAACAGCACTTGTTCTTGCAGCCTGTCATGACAACAGAGGCTTTTTCTTTATGTGTTTCAATGAATCATTTAATCATCTGTGCATCTGTCTGTCGCTCCATTCATGCGTATACTCATTCATATCTATCATACAACAGAATTAAATGTTTAAACTAGCGAGGACAGGTGGGTTTATTTGTAAAACACCAGCGAGGTACTACAAAGTGCTTTACATAGACATGAAAGACTTTCATTTGTCTTGTCTGTCAATGACTGTAACAAAAACAGGGTTAGGAAATGTCTCTTCTTTGTAAACCCAGAAAGAAAACAAAAGACAAAAATGCTTTCTCCATTTCTACTTGCAGTCTTGTGCAGAAAAAAACTATTTATAACACCATTTGTAAAAAAAATGAATAAAAGAAAAGTACAAAATAAATAACATAGTACAATATAGTATTGTAACGTAGGTCGAACCTTGGAGCCATCAGTACGTATTCATAATTAGAATTTATTAAAAATCTTTAATGATCCCCTCCAATGAAAATCAAGTTTTTAACCTTGTTAACCTGTCCAAATCGTGTTTTTTATATTATACAAGACATTTCAAAAAACATCGCTCAGCATTTCTGCTCTAGAACTGCAGTTTATCAATGAAATTTAAAAAAAAAAAAACTGATTCAGACAGCCAGGGTTTCATATGTCACAAACCTAAGGAACCAATCCGGTCAGCTTGCCGATGGGGCATTCCATCTCGTTAACATGTTGCTGGGAAACGAGCTGTAATCAGAAGAAGTCAGGTGTGCAGATGTAACCAATTATCTGTATTTCGCATTCTGAGTTTCCCTACTTTCAAAAAATGCAGGTAATGCACCCATCTGCTGTGAAGCGGGGGCAAGGCTGTTCATTTGCTTGTCAATAGAACCTTACATACTTAATGAGGCAAAGATGTAGATTTACATCCAAGCCATTTAAAGGCACGTGGATATTTTTTCCATAGAAAAAAACTCCAAATATGTAATTCTTTGGTATAGAGATGAATTTTCAGGGGTTTTCAAGTCTGTTTTCACCTCTGATCACAACACTGATGGTTGTGGTCAGTTGTGTGCTCTGTTGCACCTGTAGCCATACCTGACAGTGATGTCATGGAGATGTCATTTCAGAGTTTGATTTGCAGATGTCTGAGGCACTGACTGTCCGATCTTTCCATCTGAATTGTAAAGAAAGGACCTACCAGAATATGATTCTGTACATGCAAAGCAATGCAGTGGCGTGACCTTGATAAGTCTGCAAACGGCGCATTAAAAGGAGACATACTGAGAGAGTAATGAGTAAGAGAGACATTACATACAGTAACTGGTAAACTGCTGACATGAAGCATCACATATGGGACACTGCAGCTCTCACAAACCTGTCCTGATGCAAACCAGCGCCCAGTCTAATAACTCAGACACACTGCCTGAAGCCACTGTGTGGTGTAGTTCAGTCTACGGGACCTGTTAGCAGTTCAGTCTGTCTGAGGAGGAGCTTTTATGATGTGTGTCTCTCTGCCCTTTTGGGATTCACAGATAAAATGGAAGCACTGGTCACAGTGTCATTAAATTCACCCCCCGGTCACCGTCGTCCGCCTCCACCACCCCGACCATCACATTCTGTAACACCAACCTTGCTGATACCCAAAAAACAAGAAAATGAGAGAGCAGCTCTCTCCTGCCCCGCCGGACGAGACTGACAAGGCCAGCGAGGTCACAGAAAGTTTGCCTCATCGGTAAAAATAACTTTTCTGTTTACTACTGCATTTGCGCCCCTTGTGCAAGGTCTGCGTCCTCACTGCAGCTGCCCAGAGTTCAAATCCGACCTGTGCTCCTTTCCTGCACGTCATTCCTTTCTCTCTCATCCTATTTCCTGTCACTGTCAAGCTGTCCTGTCAAATAAAGCCACGAAAGGCCAAAACAAAAAGAAAGAAAAGAAAAGAAACAGCTTGTGGCAGTTAGGGAGAGACTTGCTGCACATAATAACTGCTGATTATAGCTAATAGCAATGGATGAGCATTACGCCCTCGCCATGGAGCCAGCGGTCTGCTGACTGGACCCAGATTGGCAGCTCCCAGTGAACACAGGCAGGCTGGGATGGAACACAGCACAGCCTCTGAGAAGACGGAGGCCGGTTTGACAGTACTGGGTTTGGCTCGCTCTTTGGCTGAGGGGCTTGTGTGCTCAGTGCAACTGAGTTATCAAGCTGCTGAGGAGCAGGCAGTGGCTGTGTCATCACTAATTATACCCAACTACCGCATGTCCCACTCACATGTAAGAACACAACTTATATCATCATCATGAATGGAAACAACAAACATGGCTATTGTGAGTACTCACCGCTGTCAAGCTAGTACGTTAGTATTGGGATAGGCATATAGAAGACAGGTATATTAAGATGTTAAATTAACCACTATAAAAACAAAATAAAATGTATTAATTTAAAAAGCACACCAGTTGAGAGAAGGCCCATATATAAAAGAAAGTTTTAATTGATTAGGGTTCTCCTGCCAGAGGATCTAAAACAGCGATCAGGCTTGTAAAAAGTTAAAAGATCACAAATGTAACGAGGTGCCTGACCATGTAGGGCTTTAAAAACAAGCAATATATTCTTAAAATCAACTCTAAAACTAACTGGTAACCAGTGAAGGTCAGCAAGAATTTGGGGTTATGTGCTCACTTCTGCTAGAACAAGTTAAAATCCGAGCAGCAGCATTTTGAATTAACTGAAGCCTATGAATGTTTCCCTTACTGATACCAGAGTACAGTGCACTACAGTGGATGAGTCTCGAGGTTATGAACTTCATGGGACGTTTTAGCTAAACTTGGGGCTATTTATTCATCAAATGCAAAGCAATTTGAATAACCTCATTGTGAAAGGTGCAGACACATTGATCTGTTTTTCTTTACTGGACTAGGAAGTACTGGTGTTGTGTTTTTCTCTGCTGGAACCCAGGAATCCAAATCGTTCAGAAGTTATTGTACTCGACTGTACCGTCTTCTGTCTTATGGGCAGGAGGTAACGACTGTCACTACTTAAAGGACATGAAAAATGACTGTAGAAAACAGATGCATCTGTTGCAAACAATGGAAATACTCAGCTAGGAAAAAGAGGGATTGACTTAACTAAATGTATTGTAGTATATGAGCTGCAGTATATCCCAGGTTGCCATCCATTCACAGTTATGTTCATTTATACAGTGGCTCGGTGACAGGGTTCCTCACTGTTGAGCTCAACTCTGTTCAGCTTGTTTTCACTCAGCTCGCTTCACTCCATCGACCCTCGACACTTTTGCTGGCTGCCACTCTCACCCATTACGCAGATTCCCTGTCACGCCAAGATTTAGGGGCGCCTCAGCCGACACTTGCCAACACCCTCACACCCAAACACACAGCGAGCCGTCTTTGTTTATTTTTGCCTCATTAGCTAATTAGTCATCCACTCAGTCACTGTGGGCGCGCTCGCGTCTTGGCTGTCACTCGGTAATTGCTGAAATATGTTGAGACAACATCTAATTTGGACAAGGGTCGCTAGGGAGATGCAGGCTGAGACCTTTTCAGTTCTGGCTGAGATGAGACACTGAAGGATGAGGGAGTCTGGAGGTTTTGTAAATGTTGTGCTGGTGGCGACCTTGACATGAGACTAACAGCCACTGTGTTTGGAATTTTTATGTGATTATGGCGACCAAATGATTCTGATGGACATGAAAATGAAACGATCTTGATGCACCCAATATTTGGAAAAAAATAAAATGTTCTCCTTTAAGTCCTCCTCTTTGACATTTATATGTGCTTATAACATTATGGCTATAAACACATGTAAGGACATTTTAAGTGTTTATTAAAGTTGTTTTTTAACATTTTCGTTACATCTTGAGACTTAAAGCTGCAGTTTGGACCACTGCCTTCATAGCTTGGATTGAAATATTGCAAACAGCACAGGACAGTGTAGCATGCTGTCACAGACAGATTTGCAGTCAGCGCCATATTGGCAGGACATGATGTTGGTACCATCCAAAACTGTTAAATTACTGTTGGAAAATAAATCTGGGTTGTTATCAGGCAGCACTTGGGTTAGGGTTTGGTTGGCTGGAAAAGGTTAGGAAACAAAAAGTGGTCTCGCCCCAACCCGACCTCCTCTCTATGTGGACTTTGTCGCTCAATAATTTCACCTGACTTTCTCCTTTGCTGTCATTATTACTAAAGCCACTAGAGGGCTTCATCACTAGAATGTAAACATGTTTAACGGCTGCAACAACTGACACTGTTTTTCTTGTCTCTGTTCAGTCTCTAATTATGAGGTAAGCTACATGTAGAGGAGTTAAATTGACTTCACCAAAAAAGCAAACAAATTCATTAAAGTATTGTACAGAGCCATAGTTTTGTGTAACTTTTTTTCCTGTGCATGTAATTCAAGGAGCAAATAAAATAAATTATGTTTATTACCGTACAATTTTCTCCTTCCTTTTATGAGATAGACTCTCCTGAGACTCTCCTATATGCATGGTGGTTAAGGAGAACAATATTTTTTTGATCTCATCTGAATTATACCATGAATTACACACAGCATAATTTTGCAAGTCAAGAAAGTAATATTTTGTTGTAAATAAATAGTAAAATACCATTTAGTTTTGTGTAAAACCACCCAGTGAACTACACCATCTTGCATTATATATGTCACCAACACCAACACGGCCGTCACCTCGGGATAGAAAAAGTATTAAAAAAAGATTAAAATCGCAACCAAGTCCATGTCTGGGCATGTTGACAGCTGCTGTTACAGGAAAGGAGAGTTAGTCAGTTTTGTGAGCTAGCTTACTGTATATTAGGGATGCAACAACATTCAATATTTTATCGAACCGTTCAATACACCCTGTTAGGTTCAATACACAAAGACAAACAATACAATACAATACAGTACAATACAATACTACAATAATGTTTGCTGTTTAACTTGATTGGATACTGCATATGTTTTTTATGGAAGGCAATTAAGATAAGTTTTAAATTTTTATAATAAGGTTTGTGGTTTGACTATATCTTCTTTTAATTATTTTTACATGCAATATTGCCTCTGCTAGTGTGAGTAGTTTTATATTAAGATATCGAAACCGTACCGTTACCGTGGCCCAAAAACTGTGATGCATACCGAACTGTGGGAAAACTCTACCGTTGCATCCCTACTGTAGAAACAGGACCGGCTTACGAGGTTTTGGTTATGGGTTTCGGGGAGCGTTAAACAAAACCACATCACTTATGTGACTGGTGGGTGTTTAGTCTTTCTAATGACATATTTTCACTTATACTTCATTAGTTTTGTGACAAACTACAACTTTCTCGAGTAGAAAAACTATTGACAAACATCATACAGTATATGTAATTCATGGCACAATTCAGACAGGATGAAAACATTATTTTTCTACTCCATGATTTTCTCTGAAATAATGCTCCATGCTGGTCCACTGGAAGGGGAGGAAATTGGCCTCGCTACGCTAACACCTACCTTCATGACTCACTGGGTTTTCCTTTGCATCAGGGACTGAGCTATAATATCCATTTCTGTTAAAGATGGATGCCTCAGTGTTCAATAACCCTCTTGATGAGGCCCTAATGAACACAGGAGAGACAGAATGAAGGCACAGTCAACGCAATTATAAGTTCACTGAGTTAATGATGTGCTCATTACGTCCAGTATATTGTGACTTAATCAGGATTCCTTGAGGGATTTGGTGCGGTGTGAACAATGTTGGAAATAATTGCAATAATAACTTTGATTAGATTACAGACATTAATATGAGTGGGAGAATACTCTGAGAATGTTTTATTAAAGTAGTGGGTTGAGATGAGTCTTTGGAAGATGTAAAGAGTAAAATTTTAAAATGTCACCTTCTGCGTTATCTTCCTTTCTCACCTGTTCCTTCCTCTTCCCTTTTACTCCTCGAACTCTACTATCTATTATTATTTCACTTTTTCTCTGCTCTCTTACACCCCAAATGACTTCTATTCTCATTTTCCTCTCTTTCATCCCTCACTTTGTCTCACTGATGCTTTTCCTCTCCCTCTGTCCTTCCTTATTTGCTCAATTTCCTCGTCCACCCTCTTCCTCCAGGCTGTCATGGCGGTGTGTACCAGAGGAAGCTGTACCGCGACCTCATGGTAAACTACAATCGGCTGGAAAGACCCGTCCAAAACGACTCTGCACCCATCGTGGTGGAACTCGGCCTCACGCTGCTACAAATCATCGACGTGGTGAGTGCGCGAGCTTGTTTGTGTCTTGGCAGTGTACGGTGTAGAGTCTGTTTGAAGGTAGAGAGAAAATGTGAGTGTGTTGTGAAATGTGTTTTGGAAATCAACACAGAGCGCGAGAGAGAAAGTTATGCTGAATGCTCTTCGTCAAACTTTTTGCACTTGGGACTTTTTCCAGGGTTTTTTGTTTTGTTTATGTTTAAGGTATTCCATCTGCTTTATCGACAGTGACTGTGGTGCATACTAATTCACACAGTTGCACTTTATCTTCCTCTGAAAACTGTTATTCCAACCAGTGGAGCCCAGCCCCCAACCCAGTGAGAATATTCACCTTTGAAAGAGCAAAGTTCTTTGTTTCACCCCCTCGATCCTTTTTCATTTGGTGGCACTACAGGCCTTTCTTTCCGTTCTTTCATCCAACAAGAAATTTCAGTCTCAGTGTTGAGATATGCTCCGTCACATATTTTCCCCTCTCCTTCTTAGCTGCTCCTCACTCTCCCTCCCCCTTGGACATTTTTTTTCCATTCTGATCACAACTACGGTTATTACGTGTCATCTTTAAAGTAATAGTTTAACATCTTGGGAAATGTGCTTATTTGCTTTCCTGCTGACAGTTAGATGAGAGCCTAAATACCACTTTCACATCAGCATTGTTTTTCTCAATTGCTAGCTACAGTAAATGCCGTCTTGTTTTTTCTCAATAGACGTGATGTTGAGTTGTCCCTGGAGCAACTCTCCTCACACACAATTTCAATGAAAGTCACACACAACGATACAAACATCTAAGCCCTGGATCCAATTCAAGCCGTCGAAAGTCAACATGATCTCAGTCCCAACTCCTCAAATACGACAGCTTGGTCAGTGGCCTTAAACTACAAACTATGACTCTCTCCAAGGGCTCTGGGGTCAAGTTAGGCACAAAACTACTTGCAAAGTTCAGTTAGATTTTCAAAATAAAGCTTGCTGACACACAGTCACGTTGTCAAATGGTTGCAGTTTGGTTAGGTTTAGGCACAAAAAGTACTTAGTTAGGTTTCTGTAAACATCCTGCTTTGTGTTATAATAACATTCAATCAGGTGACTTAGGTAACTCAAGTTACATGACTGATGCAAGTTGAATTACTTGTGCAACATTACTTAAAAACAAATCACTGTTGTCACTCGGTCACACATGGTTTGTGAACCCTGGTCCTTTAGGGGAAGTCCTGTGTATGACCCACCCAACCACCACCTGACTTGGACTTTCAAGGCGAGAGGGAAGCTTCCAAAAGTGACGCTATCGGGGTAACTAGCGTCAGACTTATAAGCGTAGGGCTTCTGACCGGGTTGCTGTAATAGTGAGAAGTGAGAAAGGCAACATGACTGTTAGTAACAAACTGCAAGGATTCATCTAGAAATAGTTTACAGAAATAATTGTAATACTTTGTAAAATCACACCACTGACTAAGCAGGTAAACCTTCAAGAGATATTCAAAACACCAGTCTTGACAGAGATCGTTTTTGTAGTAAACCCCCATTTTCAAAAATACCTGTATACGTGACAGGGCCTAAATGAGCACATGGTGCAGCCAGTGATAGGCTATATTTGTGTGGAGTGTTTTTCACAAAAAGTCCAATAAATCTGGATCTCTGTGGCACATATGTACCATTCACATGCTGCTCTCATGCCTGGTGGCGCCAGTTTCATTGATTACAGTGGAAGTGTTGTGTTGCAGCAGCTGCTCTGTGAATGCGCTGCCATACGTTAAGTGTTAAATGTAGCCAGCCTGTTAGACTCCGAGAAGTCACCCAGCCAAGAAATAATAGAGCCCGTAAAACCACAACATGGCATTTTTACACTTTGTTGTTGTACATGTTAAAATGAGAATTAGTGAGCGAGAAGAAACTAGTCCTTTAAACACTTTCTGTACACTCACAAAACTAAACACAACCGGCTATCACAGTTTTTTTTTGCTTTTTATTTTCATGTATGCCTATAACATCTGAAGTGGTTTGTTAAGGGAAAAGCGTGGTTCAAAAGATCAGTTTTTATGTGTGTCCTGTTTTAGAGCCACAAACACACACACAGAAACACACAGAAACACACAGAGACCCCATTTAGCTCAATGGGGCCACAATCCTCCCTTCACTCTTTTTCACGTCAAACTTCTAGCTCCTAAATTGACGCTTCTGTGGTTTGGGCAGATTTTCTGTCACATCTCATTTGATGTATTATTCTTTGTGCTTCATCGTGTGTTTCCTCCTGCTCCCTAACGCATGCACCTTTCCTCTCTCAACCCACACATAACCCCGCTGCCTGTTCGCCCCACCACACAGCCGAAGCACTCATCCAAAAAACCCAAGCCGACACCCCGTCACATCCCTGAGCCAGCCCTGTCACAAGACGTGCATGCAGTCTTCTCATGATAACTACATGTTGGTAAGAGCTGTACGCTCTTATGTGTCTTATTCTATTATTAATATAGGCAACTTTTCTACAGCACATATGAAAAAACATTTGAATGTATTCTGAGAGCTTGCAAACAGCAGACTGGAGACGGTCGAGAGGCGAAGCAATCCCCTGAGAGAACATATGGTGCTTTGAACACAACGCGACGAGATGATTTAGTTACTTTTCTGAAGGATGTTTCAATATAATAATAATTTGGTGTTGATTGAAAATGTGCTTTGATTATCGTAGTAGTTTCATTTGTTGAAAAGTTATTGCATGTTTTCATATATATGTGTGTGTGTGTGTGTGTGTGTGTGTGTGTGTGTGTGTGTGTGTGTGTGTGTGTGGTTGTTAACCACATTGTTAGTTTACTCAATACATTATGGATAAGCTGGCAAGATCGTGTAAATTAATGCTTACTGGGCAGTTGTAAATAATGTAAAGCAGGTTGTGTGTGTGTGTGTGTGTGTGTGTATGTGTGTGTAATGTGGCCTTTGATTCGTCCATCTGCTCCTGGGCAACTGTCTAACCAGGAAACTGGGGCAGGTCGATGTCCACAAACTGGGTTCATCACCATGAATAATAACAGATACGCAGACAGACGGGCAGACGTGGACAGGACTGGTCACCATCCACTATGTAAAGGGACACCATGTTCCTTATGTTGCTTACAAAGAAACCAATACATTTCAGTACTTAGATACTGTACTTAAGTACAGATTTGAGATATGTGTGCTGTACTTTAGTATTTATATTTCATGATACTTAATGTAACTACTCCTTTATAATTCAGAGGGGAAAATTGCAATTTTTGCTCCATTTATTTCACACCAACTACCAACTATGCGATTAGTGGATGACCCTCTGGACCTCCTGCTCATCAGCCACCTAATTACTTATACACTGTAATACTTTCACTAAATCTGAGGTAGTATTGATGCTTTTACTTAAAGCAATAGTTCTATATTTTATGAAAATTTTCTCTCACACGGAAAGGATTAAAGGAGAACAAGTATAAGAAAATGAAAATGTAGTCATTTTCTACTCACCCCCATGCTGATGGAAGGTTGGATGCAGCTTCATAGTCCACAAAACATTTCTTCACAGGAGCTTCTCAGCAAAACAGCGTTGCAGCATTCTCCCAAACAACTAAAGTAGATGGGGACTTGTTTTAAAATGCAAAAAATTAACTGAAAAAAAAACATAAAACGGCTCCACACAGCGTATGTCCTGTGGGATCAAAGTCTAAGTTGAATTAATTTGAAAAGATGTCATTTAAACCCTCTTTTAAAGCTTAAATCTTCACTGTAGCTCTATGCTAGAAGAATTAGCGTGCACCTGATGTGGGTGGATGAGCAACAAGGGTGTAACTATTGTCTTTTAAAATTAATTTGGGATCTGAGCTTCGGGAGACCTGGATTACAACAGACAAGCTGTATTTTATGGTTTCTCCATCTATTCCAGTTGTTTAGGAGAATGCTGCAATGCTGATTTGCTCCGAAGCTCCAGAAATGTTTTGTGGACTATAACTTTCCATCTGCATGGGGGTGAGTAGATAATGGGTGAGTTTCTTGCCAGTCAGTTCATTATATTTTTTGAAATTATAATAAAACATTTGTTCAATCAATCAAAAAAAAAAAAAACTTTCCGTTTTGAAGGATTATTTCCAGTAACTTCCTGGACGCTAATTTAATGGCAATTGCTCAGAGCCATGAAATAGTTCTGCTAATTTTAAATTGAACTTTTTATGAATTTAACAAATGAGATATAATGTGTTAATTAATGAGCTTCAGAAGTGCTTGTGGGTGGATTCCTTTACCTTTGGACAGACCAAGGCTGGCTCTTTCCCTGTTTCCAGTCGTCATGCTCTGTTAAATTATCCAGCAGCTGGGCCTATTTCATAGATAATGGACAAATACAAGAGTGACGTCAATCTTATCTCAAGCCTGATTCAGAAAGGACTGTTACACTGCAGGTGAGTTGGGAATGACATTTATGAAATTTCCGGATTTGGTCTGTGGACATGGACCTTCCATAGGACCACCTGTAGCTGACATTACAACAGCATATTTGATGAGCTCACAGTGTCTTGCTTGAACTTGTTTTCCCATTATCCTACGGGCTTCCAATCAGGCCTTCAGTACATATGAGTGTTACCATGTTTCTATTGTATAAGCAAAATAATTGTATTTCACACTAGGCTAAAAAATGTATCTATGTAATAGCACAGTGAGACACCTACTTTGTAAGCCTATCCTCTCGTCGCTGTCTTTTTATATATGATTCTCCTCTCTGCCTTTAGTTCAGTCATGCTGCTCTTTTGCACGCCCCCCTCACCTCCCCGCCACAGCCCAGTCTTTGCACATTCAGCAGCTTCGTCATTTCATCAGCCTGTCGGTCTCAGTGTCTGGGTTTCATCTTGGTGATGCTCGGGGCAGATGTCCCTTGATTACAAAACTCTCCCTCTAGGGTCTCAGCGCCAAGTACTTTCTAACAAGACTATCACATATCATCTGCTGTAATTATCATTATTTTTACTTCATCCACTTGTCTCTCCTGATTGAAACGAGGCTTAACTCACCACTAGAAAAGCGAATTTCCCAAAATGTTGGCTCTAAAGATCTTAAAACTTCCTGCACCACTTCCAAGGTTATATTTTGTGCATTAAGAGTCGATATAAAAAGAGAGAAGAAATAAAAGATACAGTCAACCTAAGTTTCTGTTGGCATGGTAATTATAATGTAACTTTCATAAGTGCTCCTGGTCAAGATCCACTTGGTCAGAAACATTCTTCTTAATAAATTCTTCTGCTCGCGTTCCCATTTGATTCTATCAACCCTGACACAGAAAGTTTATTCAGATTATATTTGAAAGACACTTCTCGTTGTGCCCCTGCTAAAGCAGGCTGTGTTGCATCCTTTGTGCACACACTACGTTGTGGTGGAGCAGAAATCTCACCGTATCTGTTGAACCATTCAAACACAAGGGCATCTGGTTCATCTGTCATCTCAAAATGTCCCTTTAAAGATCTATTTTTTCAGGAAACTGATGAAAATCCGAAGTGAAGCCAAGCGCAGGAAACACAATAGAGGATTTTGAGATACGCTTCATGATTTCTTTTCTTCACTGTTTGTTGATTCAGTATCTTTGAAACAGTGATCCCCTGATCTGGATCGAATGAAATGATGTAGAAAGTTATCCTGTCGTTCCCCACCGGGGATAAACCTGGATAAATCCCACAGATGAAAAACCACCTCTGGAACAATATACAAGGAGATTTACGGTAGAAGACCAATTCACATACTATATATATATAGATATATATATTTGTGTCCTTGACAATATGATGTCGGATGACTTGCAATAAAACACAGTTAAGGAGCTTTCAGTCAATGCAAGTGCCCATCACTCCCTTGCCAGTCTGTCTGCAACCAATCTGAGCAGATTTATGAGGAGATTAGTGTTTATGGTGGGTGTGACGGGGCTGATACTGCCCATAGCAGCTGAGTGAAATTCCACAAAACACCACAAAAGAGAGGTCAGGCAAATAATAGAGCGAAAACACAGCAACCTCAAAGCCAAAGCCAAATCTCCACAATTGTGAGCTTGATCACAAACACTCACACTGAAAGGACAGAGAAATGCTGCTTTGTGAGGAACACAATGGGTGGCTGTTCTATTTCAGCAGCGGAGAAAGGAGGCTGTTTATATGAGGGACGGATCAGAAAGGACAGGTGGAGATAAGATTGGAGAGCGGAGGGAGTTAGGGAGAAGGTGAGGAGGCGGGGACGAGACAAAGGAGCTGCGATTGTGTGAGAATCGATTTTCACTACAAGGAGAAGTAAGAGCAGCGAGTTGCTTTGCTTGTCGTTCATGACAACAAGTTTAAGCACTTTTTGAAGTTTGTCATACAGTTGTTAGAGTCACAACTTATATAAAATACGTTCCTTGAAATGTACCTGCGGGTCTTGTGTGTAGGATTTAGTGGCATCTGTTGCATCACTGTCAATGTCAGAAAATCCTTTGTCAGAGGAGGATGGAGGGAAACCTGACAACTTTAAAGGTCATGAACACCCCAGCCATTAAAAGTTGATGAGTTAAGCTGATTTCAGCGATGGCGATCTGATATCAGGCTGGATTTCTCAGTCCTAAATCCGGCTTTTAATTATCTGGAGCAACAAGTCATTAAACTCACAAGTTGGTCCATCATTTGTTTATATAGTGCAAGCGAGCACACATCCTGCAGTTTCACGCTATTCCACTGGTAACGGCTAGCAGCAATAATATGCTGACAATGCAAATGAAACCATTTGGGACATTTAGAGGGGAAGTCACTCTGCGGTGGAACAGATAACAGCTCACTGATATCTGCTTAGGAACTAATGTTTTAATGTTAAGTAATGTTTTTATTGTTATCAGCTTATCCTGTGTAAAAATCATAATCTGTAACTAGTAACTGCTGCTGTCAAATAAAGGTAATGGGTATAAAAGTAGTACAACAGAAGTAGAAAAGTAGCATAAAATGGAAATAAAGTACAAAAAACTCAAAATAACATAATTTTACAGGACTTGAGTAAATGTACTAAGTTACTTTCTATCTCTGGAGCTCACGGATACACACAAAGTTCACAGAATACCTTTAACTGGATCAACTGGATCAGGCCTTTCACAACCCTGATTTCAAAAAAGCTGGGACGCTGTGTAAAACAGAAATGAAACAGAATGTAATTGAAAACTGTACAAAGACAATATATATTAATGTGTCACTTCGTCAAATTCAAGTGGGAAACAGGTTCACTGGTTACAGGTGAGAGCATCATGAAAGGTGCAGGTGTTCAGCACTAAGGACTGGACGAGGTTCTTTGTGAAGCACATGATTGTACAGAGGGTGTAACTGCTGGGGCTCGGGAACACTTCATAAAGCTGTTGTCTGTAAACACAGTGTGTTTGCTAATGACTGCATTCTGTTTTCATTAACGCACAGCCTCCCGGCCTCTTTTTCGGAATCTGGTTTGTAGGTTCATCATGTTTAATGACCACTACTTTCTTCAGAGGCACAGACAGAGCAGCGCTCCTCTTACTACACTTTGATGAACAGGGCTAATCAAATGTGGTACATGGTACTGAGACATCACCCAGATCTTTTAGTCTTTGACAGATACAGGTTTGGTTGAATAACTATCACAATCGAAACACTAAAGAATTAAACACCAAGGTAATCAAATCAAGTCCACGCTTTTACAAATATGAAATGATCCACATTTACACAGATTTATCGGACTGATAGTAAGATGGCTATTGAGTTTTCACTTTTGCATTGAAGTTTATTTGCAAGCATATGAAGAAGATGGACTGAAAGCACACGCACATCTCAACATAATGCAATGCAGTCCAACAGAACCAGGAAACCTCTGTAGAATAATTCAATAACAACTGAACATTATAAATGCAGGGAAGGAAGGATTGAGTTAGTGCAGGTATGTTGAGTTAGTATTGAAAAAGGTGCACCTAATAAACTGTCAGACGGGTTTCCGGTCTCTGATCATGCAGCCTTTTGTTGTTGTTTGTTTCTGTTATAAATCACTTTTATGGACATTAACAAAAAACTCTGCATGTGTGGTTTTAAAACTGAGGTAGCTGTGTAAAAATAAGATCATCAGACTATAATCCCTCACTCTGTTCAGGCGCGATACGGTTTTGCTCAAGAGAGGCTTATGCACTACAATCTCATTAAATGCTGAAAGCAGTGTACACTGTGATAACTTCAGGAACACCTTTTCTCTTCAAAAACCTTTCAAAAGACAACACAGGCAATTATGTTAAGTTTTATCCCATTAACTACAAATCGCGCATACTGCTAAGCATTTTGAAAAAGCACCGATGGGGACTGTGAAACCAGCAACTCAGTTAAGGTCAAATCTAAACACTCCTCTGTGAACAAGTTTCATTTTTCAGCTTCCACTTCTAAAAATGTGCCTTGGAGAGGCAGGAGGAAACAAGTGAGAACAGTATGGAGCTGTGCGATAAGAAAGAAAGCTATACAGTGGATTACGTCTGCTGGGATGAGAAATAGAGAGGAATTAAAGTGAGCAAATTGATTTCATGATTTCAAAACATTAAAGGAAAACTTTTCAAAGGGTTGAACCAGCGGCACAGTTTCAGTCATGGGTGGAAGATAAAGTGATAAATCTCATAAATGATTCTGTGGAAGTATAACATCTGTGAATAAACAGAGGACAGAAGACGCTGCTGTGACCGGCTAACACTGTCAAGCAGTTTACGCCTTCTTCAGGAGTGGGAGGGAGGTAATAAGTGAGCCACACAGCGTACCAGTGTGGAACAAGGAGAAAAACTTGTCGCCGTCATGTAAGATTCTGCAAAACAGAAGTCCTCTAGTCTCTATTTATGACCTTATCTTTTTCTCTCCGCTGTGCCGTGAATTATCTCAGCGTCTGTTTGTTCTGCTTTCCTCTCTGTCAATCAAGATTCATCTCACTCTTTCCCTATTTTCTCCCTCTGACTATCTGACCATGAACTGACCCTTACAAAACGAAACTGAAGAGCTGCATAGTTTCTACGCAGGGTCGATGTCTATTCCCTGCTCAAATAGCTGTTTCAGTTATTTTTCATTCGATTCCTTATTACCTATGATTTCATCCTTGCTTAAAATGGC
The DNA here is from genome assembly GCF_965226575.1 of Pagrus pagrus. NCBI lineage: Eukaryota > Metazoa > Chordata > Actinopteri > Spariformes > Sparidae > Pagrus > Pagrus pagrus. Next base: position 28,132,270 of record NC_140186.1, read on the forward strand.
AAAACACAACTTGCATTACAAGAATCCCATACAAGAGGGGGAAAAGCTGTAGTGCATCATTGTCATTCGGTGAGCACGCCGGCTCTGAGTCATCAGGGTTGCGGTTTGACTTCATTGCTGATCCGTCTCATAATCTCATCTCATGTTTACCAGACATGCGGCGTTTATTTTTTTATTTCCTCGCACCCTGCGGAATAATTTCATTCACTATCTGTCTACAGTCGCATCTACTCGCTGCTGATTGCTCTCTCTCTCTCTCTCTCTCTTCCTGTTCCCCTCCAGGATGAAAAGAACCAAGTGTTGATCACAAACGCCTGGCTGCAGCTGGTATGTCTCCTCTCCAAGCACATTTTGTGTGATCACTGCATAATTGTCATTAAGTATATTTTTGGAAAGTGCGCGTGTTGTTCGTGTCCTATGGGCTCACATCTTCGGAGCCACAAAGTATGATGTGAGCTGCAACCAGAAACCTTTTGCGTTGAACAGAAACAGCTTCTGTGACCAAAGAAATAAGTGTTTACATTTCAGTGACTGTTCTGGGCCTCATGTGACAGCAGGGAATATAAGCTTCAAGTTTATGCTCAACAGTGTCAAATGGCTTCAATAGATTAAAAGGCAGTCACATTAGGTTGTGTCAAAAATATAGGGATATAATATGTTTTGTCAGCATTAGGGTACGTAACAGGAGGATGAGGATAAAAATATCTTATTAAGCCAGCAACTCATGTTCTCAAAGACACTATCTCAAGACAATTCTCAGCCTAACTAGAGGCTGCACTGGATTTCTTATACGCATCTTTATGCCTGTAAGCTTTCCATTCTAGCCCAATGATTACGGCGCATATTAACAACTTGAAAGTGATTGGCTGGTTTTGGTGGAGTTGTACATTTTGTGGACAGACGGACAAAGTTGTCACAATGTTAGCCTCAGCTCTGAAAGCATCAAGGACTTAAATGGAGATGAATGGCGTTATTTTCTTTACATTATCTCTAAATCCACACTTTAAAGGTCCTATATTATGCTAGTTCTCAGGTTCATACTCTTATTTTATGTCTTTTTCTCATACTGTCCATTACTCTTGCTTTTAAGAAAAGCCCAGTCTGCTCTGATAGGTCAGCTCTGTTAGGCCTGAGCAGGCACCACCCACAGGCATCAGCTGTGCTGTGTTGTTTTTGCAACCACTGTCACACTAAGCCCAAGGCTGAGGGTGGTGACTGTATGGTTGTGACATCACATTCTCAGTGAAGTGCTGATGGCTCGTTTAAAGGCAGAGTTTCTGAAAACGAGCATTTTGATACTTCCACAGTATTTACAGTGTAAAGTACCTACACCTTCGTTATATAGGACATGTAAATCTAACTTTCCACAATATGGGACCTTTAATACAGTAAGCTGATGATATGCTAACTCTTGGACTTTGAAGTAACTCTCAGTTACAACTGTAGATACTAAGCTAATTAGCCAAACATGCTAATAATTAAAAATTATGTTAGAACAGATAAATACACTGTTTAATCCGACATACTTAAACTGCTGTAGTGTTTTTGGTTTGGAAAGGTAGAACATGCCAAATTCTTTAAATGCACAGTGCTAACTCTTAATCCACGCACACCGCTCGTATCCCATTATAGAAAGCTGAAACTAAGTCAGTGGTAGAGGGAATATGCATTACAATGCTCAGGAAACTGTTACATCGAGCCGGTCAGGTAGGTACAACAGCCTCATTATCACCAAAGCCTCAGTCAGAACAGCCCATTAAGGATTTCAGCATACACTCAGTCAGGTTGAGTTGGCTGCTGACTGGCTTACAAGGTATGAATGAATCAATTATTCAGGAAGCCACCTCTTTAATACTGGCATCCACTTTGGTGTAATGGCTTACGGGACTTTGCAGATGCAGCAGATTTTGAAGGAGACTTGAGAAGTAGGCTACATTAACTAGCTCACAGACAGTCAGACAGTGAACGGTCAGGTTCACCCCCACACTGCAGCACGGAGGATTTTAGGATTACAGGTTTATCAGGCAATGAATGTCCCACATCTGAATGGATTGAGAATAATGAGCTTGAGATTTCTAAGAACTGGGTGTTACCTCTGTGTACCCCTCTACAGCCAGCTCTTACGGGTGATGAAAGACGACCTTTTAATGGGTCAGTTCGCCCTAATTTCCAAAAAAATGTTTCTGTGGAACCGTGTTGCCATGAACCGATAATCCACACATCATAGTGTCAACGGTTTTCACTGGAATTGTTTTCTACCAAAAGAAAATATAACACCTGTTCACTGTGATCTCTGTTGATTATCCAGAGTAAACAGGATTGGAGCTTCACAGCAAAACAGCATTACAGCAATATCCTAAACATTCTCCTAGAAACTTGGATTACACCTGAGGAGCTGTTTTGGAGCCATTTTCTATTTTTCACGCTGTTTTTTTAACGTTTTGAATCAAGTCCCCATCTACAACAAGTGTTTAGGAGAATGCTGCAACACTGTCAGCATGGGAGTGAGCAGATAATGACAGAATTTACATTTGTTGGTGCATGTATCCTTTAAAACCAAAGACGGCCTAAATAAGAGTTATTATTATCATTTAAGAATTTACATGTTGTTACACGAAAAAATAGAAAAACCTATCACTATAACTATAAATAATGTATGCACATGATATATATGTATGTATGTACATATGTAAGCATATATAAGCATATTTGCATCCTACTCCCTAAAATGTATCATCCTCAGTGTTGCATTCACAGAATAATTTTCACACCCTCCTAATAAGAACCGAGTTGTCTCAAATTAGTGACGCTTTCTTAAATTTCTCTTATGTAACTCCAAAACCTATTCTTAGACAGCTGTTACCTTACGTTGCCTAGTGTCCTCCTCATCTGTTCCTGACAGACTACAAAGTTACCGAGCTGTAATTTGTTCTGTTGGCTGTTAGTTGTGCTTTCCCAGCCAGCGAACATGAAAAGAAGACTTTCAAGCACCAAACCGCCAAGGCCCACAGATGACAAGTGTAGTGATTAAGTCATTAGCTGCGTGAGTGGAGACATATGTCAGCAGGCCCTCTTTAGATGGATGGCATCTCTTAGTGGTGATGGTGTAAAAGACACTTTTATGCACACTAACCCAACCCCAAAGGATGATTGTAGGTTGCAGTCATTATTTAGACTGACAGAGGTACAAATGCACAAGTAGATTTGTCTGTGCGCAGACACATACATCAGTTCTAAGAGCACATCCATGCAAACACAATACACATTGCATACTTTTTATGTGCACATATACACACACAGACACACACACATACATATATATAGGCACAAACAGATGTGCCCGGTGTACTGTGGCCACATTAGTAACGGGACTGTGTTTGCTCCATAGAGAATGTGCCCTGCAGCTACAACATCTGAGTGCCTACATCTATATGTGACTTCTATATACTGTATATATATCTGTATACTACACACACACACACACACATTGAAAAACACAACAGTAACAAACAAATCAATGTGCTTACATGCCACCTATTTGAATGACCATCCCACAGATCTCACGTCTTCCAGCTACTTATTGTAAGTCGTGAAAAGAGGCACAGAGGCAGCACACAGCACACACACAGGCTCTCAGTTCTTTGAAACGCTTTGATGCCCTTTGCTGAATATGGACCAGTTCAAATGGGAGAGCAGGAGTCAGTGCCAACAACTGTTGCCTTGGCAAGGCTTCACTGCCAGGCTCCATTATCAGAGCTAGAGACAAAGCGTAAGAGACAACAGTAAAGACGCAATGTTTGACTCTTAATGGTTTGAGGTCGATCAAAGAGAGTTCTGACGCAGTTTGGTTTGCATTGCTGCTGTGTAACATATTGTTATGTTATATATTTTAGGAAAGATGCTATGACGCACAGAGGATACATGTATTTTTGTGGCATTGTACCAACACCATTGAAGCTGTGAAATGCCTGAAGCTGTCAGAGCTGTAAACATATGCTGTCCCTGCCACACACGATATAATCAACAACAAAAGTATCAAAGTGGCTCGCCTGGCTGAGATACAAACCAAAAACCGATTAGTGTAAAGAGCCTTAAATGTGGCATTCATCCCATTTTAGTTAAACCTCAGTCGTTTGTCCTCAACTGTTCTGCCATTTGCACACTTGTTTTGTCCTCGTTTATATGTCTTCCCTCATCTATTGCATTTTATATCAACTCCTTTCACTCTCGTTGCTGTTTGTTTCAGTATTGGACAGACATTTACCTGTCATGGAACCCAGAGAGCTACCCCGGGGTTCAGAACCTGCGCTTCCCTTCCAACCTGGTATGGGTACCAGATATCCTCCTCTACAACAGGTAGGGCATATCAACAATCCTTTGCTCTTTTCAGCAGCCAAGTCTCGTCTCATTTTATATCCTCTCTACTCCTCTCCCACTTAATACTAATCGATGCGTTCTTTCACCAGTTACTTGTCGGTTGACTTTAAGATATATCATTAATTACATCTAGTTTTTCACTTTTCAACAGGGCCTTACACATCCTGAGATTATCAGTTGTGGTAGTGATAGTCTTTTTTCTCTTCAGTCCTCAGGCAAATAACCTGTCGACAGGCAGGAGCAATAAAAACACATTAAGGTCAAGGAATAAACCATTTACAGCAATTGGTTATGCAGTTAGATCTGGCAAAAAAGAGGCTGTCCACTTTGGGTTAGCTCACAAAGAATCCAAGAGACAACAAGGATTCTGCTGGAAGAAATAATGCAGCCCTACCAAACATAAATTAATGTCAAATCTTAAAAGCTAGGGTTGGTAAGATACTGTAGAAGCATATATCCTGTCAACATTCATTAAATCAAATTCTCTGACAAATAATATCTGTGGCAGTTCCATTACATTTGGCCCAGATGAAAAGATTTGACAAGCTAACTGTCTGTCTGCATGCTAACGTACTAGCTAATCAGCAGTGGGTTTTAATAAAATAGCCATGTTCATTGTCTACATTCATTATTATAGTGTTAAGTGTTTTCTTACATGTGAGTGAGACATGATACAGTTGGATATGGTTAGCGATGACAACCACGCGATATGATGCAATGATGCGCCCTCAGTACACAGCCTCTGAGCAGGTCGTTTGGCTAGCTAGCTAACTCAGTAGCACAAAGCACACAACCCCTGAGCCAAAGAACAGAGCTGCAGTGGCAGCAACAGCCTCCTTTAGCGGCTAACTCTGTTAGCAAAAATCACATATCTACAGCAGTAAGAGTAACTGTCACATCGGGCAGCCTTTTTGACTGAAGTACATTTTGCTTGTGTTTGTATCATTGTTGCCTTTAAGTGAAATGTTGTTTATTTAAGTGAGTTGTTTATTTATCCATTTATTAGACTTAAAATGCTAAGAGAGCTTGTGGATCGTAGGGAAAGTAGTGAACTAGCCGCTTACCCAGGAGGAGTGGCTCTGTAGGAAGGCATGATGGGATGGGGTGGGTTTTTTGTGGTTGGGTACTTTCAAATATAGTTTACTCTTCTGGTTTTCTGATGGCACATAAATGAAGGCGTTAATGCCAATAAGCTACTGCAAGCACTACTTCCTGCTATGCTTTCTTAGTAATACAAAAACCTTGCAAGCTAGTTTAGAGAGTTATATAAGATATTTTATAAAGTCATGTCCGTATTGGTATATTAATTTTAATGTAGTGTTTAATCTCTATTCCACAGACTGTGAGAATCCCTCCACTTTTGTCCTGACAGAGTGATTTATTATCTCACCGTACTGCACTTAAAATCACAGAGAAGTTTTACTCTTATAAAATAAAATGGTTATTTAATAAAGTACATTGACATAAAAGAAGGAATGATGAAAGGAAGCTATAATGATGAGACCTCACTTTTGCGTATATCAGTGCCTACTGGCCACTGCCATGAGCAGCACAGTGGTTAATTCGACATTGCTCTGGCTGTTTCATTCCATTTTGCATACTCTCTTCATTTTATCTATTTTTTCTTTTTTTTCCCCCTCTCTTAATACCAATTTGTTTTCTGTAATGCATGGACAGATATTCAAGATTGTCTGGGCTTTGTTTACCCAAAAACACAGTGGGAGAAAATATTCCCCAGATGAAATTTCACTCTTGGTTACAGCCTTGATTAATGAGATGATTGAGCAGATTCCCGCTGGGAGGACATAAACCATAAATCCCAAGGGGCTTTGCATCTGTTGCCTGCAATGGGCAGTGGGAATTAGACTACTTATAACATGGTGCTTAGTGGTTGGGAATGTCAACAGATACACTACTGTGAAACACAAATAGTACGCCCAACTAGAGAAGAAAAGACAGAATTTAATCTCATATATTACATTTGTGTAGTGTTCCTTTATTCATCATCATACTGTAACATATAAAACTCTCATATCAAACTCCACAGGTCTTATTGGAAACAGTCATCTGGCTGACTTCATTTCTTTTCATAGCTTTGCCAAAGAATGGGACTTTCATGGTTCCAAAGAAAGAATCTCTCCTGTGAGCAGCTCATTGGTTTCTTTTATTCATAGGTCAGTCTAACTGAGCCTCTTTTCTATTCAACCTGTGCAGCCATTTTGGCTTTTTTTGCTTCTTGGATGGAGATGAGGCTCTTGTGGCTGCACAAAGAAATTAGGTTGCTATGTGTTTCTGAGATTGATATTCACAATGTGGTCTAGACCTGCTCGGTTTTGGAGAATGGTCCTTGGAATCAATACAGACTTGATAATTTTCCAGTGTCCATTGTGTTTCATGCTTTTGTGAACATTAGATGAATACGTGTGGCACCAATTTGGTCCCCAAACACAAGCCAGTTTTAGCCATAAATTGCTGACAGCTGCCTTCACGGTAAACATCCCGAACATTTACCATCTTGTTTAACAGCTGTGACATACTGAAAAATATACAGCCCATGTACCTGTATGTGGTGCATACAGTGCAATCATATGATTTCATCTAGCACATGCAAATGGTAACAGGTCTTCAAAAGGACAAAAGGAGGGAGGGACTGGCGAAATTGGAAATAAAAAATATGTTTACGTACCTCTCACAGAAATTCTGTGTTTGGTCTTGAAGTTCTTTTGGCTCTTGAGGATTCCATTATTTATTTCCGGGCCTGCAACACCAAGATAAATTCATACGTTAGATAAAACGCTGTATGTGGAGAAAAAAAAAACAGATGCTCTAAGTCTGTTATCTGGTTATTGCTATAGGAAGCATTTTATACACTTCCCCAAGCAAACAAAGTGATGGAGGAGAATCCTTGCTTGAATGAGGAACCTCCCTTATACATACATAAATCATATTAATGTTTGAGGGAATACCACTTGAGGAAATAACAAAGCCGTGTTTGTCTGGTGAGTAAAACTGCTTTTTTATAGCGTTGCTGACTATAAAAGATACCATGGGGAGTTTGTGATTGTTGCCCATTATTTTACTGTCTCGCTCCAAGAGAGGGCATTTAACAGGGGACTAAGATGCTTTTAATGCATCAGTCGTTCTCAGGCCACCTTAGAAGCACATGATCTTTTCCCTAACACATACACACACACACACACACACCAAACGCACTTAAAGAATCACACTTATAATGGGGGAAAGACAACGCGATACAAGGCAGAGGTGAGGTTGATTGATGGCGCTGGCTTTCCAGCTCTACCTTCAAGGTGATTGAGGATTCTTTTATGGCTCAAGCTGCATATGTGTGTGTGTGTGTGTGTGTGTATGCATGCATGAGACACGAAGAGGGAGAAGGGAGAGGTTTGGCTATCTAACAGGGATGATACAGAACATTAAGCAGCTTACGGTGGGGATCAGCGATCACTAACGATAACGACAATATAGTCCTGACAGCACCAGATTGAAAGTGACATTCGGTGTGCATACAGTGTAAATCAGGAGTAAAATCATTCATTTCTATTTTTATGCAGCAAGAAATGAGATTAAAATTTTGAGATTTTGAGATAAGATGAACTTTTACTGATCCCCATCTGGAAATTAGTTCATCGCAGTAACAATACTCCAGCAGGGACAATGACAGAAAGTGTAAGAAACATAAAAATTGCATATAAAGAAAAAAAAATCAACCACGAAACAATGACAAGTCAAGCAGAATGCAGAAATTGTGAGCTTTTAAATATGGCCAAGTTGTATTGTCCTTTGAGATTGGGCTTCATAAAAGCATTGACTCTTTTGATTTCACCCGAGGGATTACCAGGAAAACCTCTCTAAGAATCACCCTTTGAGAGATGTGATGTCATTTAAATATGGTGATAACGACTTTGAAAGCATTCATACCGTTGTATTTGGTTGCTCACAAGAAAAGTGACAGAAATTGTTGTGACAAGAATGGAAAAAGAGAATTTGAGTGAGAAGTCCAAACTCTAGGTCCTTTCTCACGTCTGCACAGCTCTACGCTCTACACAGTCACTCTAATCCTAATGCCAGAGACGCATGCTGCGGTGGGGGTTCAATGCTATTTGACCATCAGACAACCATCTGAATATGCAGGCACCTTAAAGCCAAGAGACAACAGACAATCACCACTCTCTGGATTTTGGCATATAATGAGACTTCAAACTCATGGATCTGTAAGTCAAACTCGGCTTCCTGGATTGTATTTCATGTCTCACCGGTACCTGAAGCAGCACATGCGGTGCTGTTTTTGATCTCAGGGTCTTGCTTTAAACAAAGTGCTTGTCAGATTGTCAGACACTATTTCAAACATGGAGTGCGTGGCTGCATTCAACATTTTTTGTAACTCTGAAACTGACAGTTTGACAAGCATAGCCACTTCATGCAGCAGTTTGGGCGGTGTGTGCGAAAGTCTTCATTCTTTGCACACCTACGTGCCTTACTTTTTGTGTACAACTCTCTGAGGAGAGACTTACTGAGAGAGCCATTGTCTGTGCTTATTCCCCTTTGTACGTGCATCTTGTTCTGCTCGAAGAGTAAAACCACGTGAACATGTTTGTTTCAAGCGTACCTTGTGCCTTAACCTTTGGTTCAGGCTACCTTGCCTGGGGTCCCCTCCATGAGCAAAGTCTGGGAGGGAACCTTGCAGTTAAAGCAAGTAAAGTTTACTGTAGAGGCCTGGTGCTCTGTCTATCATGAGGCAGGGGAAGTTGGTGTCCCTGGTGTGCTGACCTCTGTCTGCAAAAACTGTCTCTGGGAACACGAATTGTCTGCGCCCTGGTGGGAAAGAAGCTGCAGGTAGTGCAGGAGGTGGAGAGGTACCAAAGGTCACAAGCCTCTTGCTGAGTGCTTCAATGTTGGAGTTTTCTCCGAGAGAACAGGAGGGTTGACTCTTTGTGACTGGGGTTTTTGGAGAGGAAGGCTTTAACTGTTGTTTATGCTTAAGCAGCAAACAGCAGTACAAAGTACAGTATCTGATCTTGGAGCCTTTGGACGGGGTTCAGAAGAAGATGCTGCCTGGGGACTTATCACCAGGCTTTTTTTGATCATAGGGTGGTTCATACAACAACACCTTAGGCCAGAGATCAATGACTGACTTTGATGTTATTGCATTCACAGAGAATGTGCATAGTTATGCATTTTCATGTATCCGTGGGTTGCAGAGAGTCTGTTTCTTCAGGCCTCAGTAGGGTAGTCTCTCCAAGTTAGCCAAGGCTGTTTAGACATGGAGACTTTCTGACTGGTGGAGGATCTAAGAGTTAGACAGCTGTATGTTTTGTATGTCAGCACAGGAAGTCCTGATCCCATTCCAGATAAATAATATAGGAACCATTTGTGCCATCCCTGACATGATGACTTGAATATTTCACCATCTATAGACACTTGGGAAGCTGGGACGCCAAGGGACTTGGGACTGAGTTTTCTGCTTTCATTGTGTTTTCTATGTAAATAATGTAAGCCACCTCACTGCTGTGCTGCTTTCTTTACATGTGCAGATGGTTTCACTTGTGAATCTAGACAGCACAATGTTGTCTTTCTTTACCTTAGCAGCATGTCTCGATGGTGACGCTTTATCATATACTGCAACAGTGTTTTCACAGGCATGAAGAGTCATTCGAGCCAGTGGACATTGAAGCAATATGTTCTATTAGAGGAAGGGTTATTTTCAGAAAATGTTATTCCTCGATTGTTCCTAGGTTTAGCAGGTTATTTAGCAAGTAAATGGCAAGCCATTTTCTCAAATGTGTCTTTTGGTTTTTCAGTCAGTGGTTCACATCGAAGAAAAAAACAATTAAATTGTGAAGGAATCCCATCGGGGGCAAAAGGACTCTATTGGGATTCAACACCCTCATCATGCCCTTATCTTTTCCACATGACATATGACCTTTTGAAACATGTTCTACTCACCTACTGATCTGATTAAGATGTGATTCAAAGTATGCATCAAGAAGTCTCCTGTGACACGAATGTCTACCTGTCCTATATGTTTAGGTATGGTTTAATATATCCATATTTCGATAAGATTCAGTTTTTAACAATTTATTTCTTAACCGGATATTTACTGAATCTTATTTTAAAACACCCTCTTTCATTAAAACAATGTCCTGCATTAGTAGTTTGATAAATGTTAAATGTTGATGCTACCCGGATAATGTGCCTGTTAGGTAGATGTATTCCAAACACCATTACAAGGCTAAATGCTAATTTAGCCCATTTATTCTTGTAGTGGATAAGAGCGATTGCTGCTGTTCCGACGTATTCTCACAGCCTCTTAGTTTTTCCACCCTCCGCTAAGTAAAACAAGTGATTAGATTTAGATTATTGATGGAGCAGTTATAAATCTGCATTGGGTAAAGCCTTGTCTTTTTAAACGCCTCCTGGGCTCAGTCCCAGTGCACTTTGCTCAAATTTATGTTATACCTGTCCGACAAAAAGCCTTCAAGAGGAGTTTAGGCATGCTCCTCACTTTCTCCTGCTGCTTCCAGTCTCATACTGTAAGTGGCAGAAATGTACTTATGTAGAATAAAAGATGATGGTATGAGTCAGGCTGTTCTGTATGGCTTTGGACTGTATTGTTCACAATGAGGTGCATTCAGTGTTTCTCATTCAGTGTTTCTATGGTGTCACAGCATACTAAAAGAGATGAATGAATATTATAGTAGTTATGAATACATACATAAATTCTATGTTGCCATCAAATGAAGCTTTTTACTGTTTAATTACTCCTGTCAGGGAGATTATGTTTTTAGTCCCCTATGGTCTATTTGTTTGTTTTTGTCTGCCGTGCCAGCAGCACTGTAAAGCCTGATTTAAGGAAGGGTGCTAAATGCTTTTTATGTGTCACTTGACAGATGTTAGTGTTGCTCAACACTTTCCATTCATGTCACACATAACCCAGTGGCCAGACTAATGTTCGCAATGTACATTTCTGCAAAACTATGTTGAAACTTTACATTTTACATATTGCAACTTTTTGTATTTTCATGTTAAGTTCTGTGCTCATGCTCAGGTTAGGTTTGGGCACAGGTATTTGTAGCCAAAACATGATCTTTTGTTAACCCTAACCAGCTGGTTTTCCACTTCATTAGGGTTAGATAAAGATCATGCTTTGATGAAACAAGCTCAGCTGGAGGTGTCCTAAGGTCGTTAAAAACACCTGGCTTTGTTGCCACAAACACAGATGGAGATGTCCTGACTTCCCGTCACAAATATACGGCTTTTGGCACCATAAAAGGGCTGTCATGCTTACAAATGTTGAAACACTATCTTGAACCGGAGTCACTGGCTTGCCTACAACTGCACTAGCCTCCCCTCCTCAAGACATGAAAGTCAGGTCATAAACATGCAATGTCAATGTTAAGTGATACGTTTTTCTGAAATGTCAATACGATATGTAGCCTATGATCAGTCGTTTGCACGTTAACTAGCAACATTTGCTAATGAGCACTTACTGTAACACAAAGTACAGCTGAGGCTGATGAAATGTCACTATTGTTGCTGGTAAAGTTTTGAGCTGATGATGATACCAGAGGAAATGTTTGAGATCCATGAGCACGCCTCAGTTGAAATATTGTACAATTTATTTTTGCACAAAGCCCTAAAACCCCCCGACAGCATTTAGGACTGTCACTGTGTATTTTATTGCACATTCAGTTTAAAACATCTAACCTGACATTTTATGTTTTTATAACATTAAAAGCAGAGGGCTGTGTAGCCTTGGCGGGGGGATGTGTTCTGTGAGTGCTTTTTAGTTAACACTACTACACAATTGAATGCATTTCTTGGGGTCTTTTAGAAATCTGTCCACTCTTGTTAAGGATTTTTAATATTTTATGTTGCTGACAAGCTTCTCTTTACTTTGTATTGATCAAAACAGAGTCCCCAACATTTGCTGTTACAGTCTAAGCATGACTGTTCCCTGTCCTTGGGTCCTCTTTTACCCCCTGTAAGAAAATTGTTGTCACGTTCCTGGAATGATTTTTATTCTTGTGTGAAATATGTATTTTTCTGATTATATAGTCTAGTTTTTGAGCGTACCTAATCCCTGTCTGTTTGAAGGACGTCATGATGGCCGACAATCATGTTTGTTGAAGATGATCAGTAAAATTAAACACCGTCTGTCTGGATCGACACTAATCCCGCTGGTCTCTACCTCTCTGTCACCTTCACTCTCACTTTCTCTTTGTTGTCTGGGTTTCTCTTTGTACCTGACTTTACCTTCGTGCTCTGGACCAACTTCATAACCCCTGGTCCTTTTATTCACCTTCCTGGCTTTTTTCCTCTTCTAAAGATCAGTCCCCTTGTTTCGGGGGCTTCCCTCTTTAAATGCTCCATTGCTGTTCTCACATTATCCACTCTTTTCCCCTTGCAGTGCTGATGAGAGGTTTGATGCTACCTTCCATACAAATGTGCTAGTAAATGCTTCAGGATCCTGCCAGTACATCCCACCAGGTAAGACATTCACTGTGTTACAAATACGTCACTTATAACTTAAATTCAAATTTCATTTTGTCAACAAAGTCTTATTACTGCATAACCATTATGAATGGTTGTTCTGAAAGTATCCTCACCATCATTAGCATCTTGTCACAATAAAACTGTTGAGATCGTCATCATGGTCTTCAGAAAGATCATTAGCTCGATCATTGTCATCAACACCCAACTCGCTAACTAAAACTTCCACCTTAGTCATGGTTTTGGTGATTTGAAGGTATAAAGACAAGTAAATTTCAGGTTTCAATACTGTTTCCATTACATTACAATGTGGGATCTGCCACAGGTTGAAAACTATTGAAACAACAGTTGAATTTGACCTTTACATCTGAAAACTGTTACTTGTCAGCCAAGAGCTTCTTCCTAAAAATCACCAAAGCATGCTGATTACTACAGCCTGCTTTAATAATGGAAATTCTGTTCATTTACTTGTCATTATTATGACTCTGTACTCTTGTTTTCCTTAGAAATGACATATTTAGTGACTGAAAAATAAAAATAAATGATCATCATAATGTTACATTTAAGCAACATTAACTACAAGCAAAACTCAAACAAAACTCACGACATAACAATGTTATGTCTTGAAAACCTTGTATCTTGAATTAAACATGTATGTGATGCTGTGATCCTTCCCTCTCACTGAAGCAAAATGAATCAGGGAAATTACTGACATGAAATAAGACCTTCCACCTCAACATGTTTTTGTGTAGCATCAGATGGGCCATTAAAAACCTTGTTCAGTGCCAGAAGTAAGTCTCCCCAACACTTTTCTCCAGGCATCCTGAAGAGTACCTGCTACATTGATGTGCGGTGGTTCCCATTCGATGTGCAGAAGTGTGACCTGAAGTTTGGCTCCTGGACCCACAACGGCTGGCTGCTGGACCTCCAGATGATGGACGTGGACATCTCCACCTACATACCCAACGGGGAATGGGATCTTGTAGGTAAGAAGAACCAACAAACAAATACACATTCAGTGAGTAAAACAAAATATATGACATGACCCTCCTCCAGTTTCTGTCTGCTTATAAAAAAACATATTTTCTTACATTGCTTTTCTCAAAATGTGTCTGTTTTCTGACTGATTTACAACAAATGTGTTACATGCTAAGTGGGAAGAGCTTTGGGCAACAGGTATATCGCAGTAAATGCCACCGCAGTGTTGTCAATCACAGAATAATTTGATGATCATGTGGTACGGATGAATCAGAATTAGAATCTGGATCAACTTAATAACGGAGTGCAAAAATAAATACTGAGTTTGCACGGTGCCATGAGCGGGATAAAGACTCTTTGTGAGAGCTGAAGTGAAGATTGACTGAAAGCTCTCCCAATATTTGAGAGACATATTTGAGCAGCACACTGTGAATTCCTTCAGGGACTCTGACAGACTGAGACAGACAGACTTTCAATATTAGCTCGGCCCTTCATGTCATATTTCAGGGAGTTAGACAGCCAGTCGGCATTATACAGCTCTGACAGCAGGTGTTTTAGCGATGTCAACTTTCTTGTAAGATGCAATTCTCACTGACATTTTTCTGTCCATCAGTCATCGTTATAGAGCTACAGATAGCCTGGAGCGGTATCCACACAGTTTCCTCTGGCTGATGAATTCTTCAACACACCAAACTTGCATATTTATTTGTTTTAAAGATATTTGTTTTCAGGTTGATAAACCCCTTTACATAATTATTACCTGATAAGCCCTATCGATTCGAGACTTGTGTGGGAATTATGAGATGAAAGGTTAATTGGCTGCTATGGTTTAGAGGAAATTACTCTGTTGATATGCATCGCCCCGTATGATTGAGGTGGGCAGCTCTTTTTAGAGGGACTTTTGGTACAGATATCAAAAAGGGAGGCCCAAAATGTAAGATACACAGAGCCAGGCTAGTAACAGAACAAAAAGCGAGCTTCAATAACTAAACTGATGAACAACAACCAGAAAATCCGAAATACAAAAATGCAAATACAAAAGGCAGTCAACAAAAAGCTGGCAACAAAAGGCAACAAAAACAGAAAGAGGGGGCAGGAGCCAGTCTGAGAACTAAAGCAGTACAAAAAACAAACAAACACTAAACAACGTACAAACTAAAAAGTGCTGGGAGCAGAGGCAGGAACACGAGGAATAAGCGGACACAGGACTGATGTGGGGACACAAGACAGGCTCTAATACATACTAATGAGGGGATGAGGTGTGGGGGGAGAGACACTGAGAACAAAATAAAACAGTTTACCATTTTGGGAAATACACTTATTCACTTTTTCCCTTATTTTTGCCAACAGCTACATGAGAAGATTCATAAAAGAGTGAGTACACTAGGCCTAAATATAAATCTACTACCAGCAGACAATTAGCTTAGCTTAGCTAAAACACTGGAAACAGGGGAAAAGCTCCTGGCTGAATGAATACAATATGTCTCATTCGTTAAATCCATACAAACAATAATTTGTAATTTTACAGGTTCCTTGCGGTGTTCGAGAACCTATACAAAATGGAAAGACATTACGTTATCAAATTTTACATTGGTACCAGGCTTTAGTGCCAGCTCTACTGTGGTCTATGAGAGATTCATGAACAAGCAGACTTAAACCCAACATATCTACGTCGTATAACCTTTGATGAATAAAGAAGAAGAAGAAGAAATGCTTTTAAAAAATCAGTAATCAGTAATAGTCTAATTTAGCTTGTGTTTCCTGTGTTTTCAATGTGCATTTTGTTTGATTTGTGTATTCATTCAATGATTTATCATCATGCTAGTTACTTTGATCGTATGCTAGATTGACGGATTGGATTGTCTGATTGAAGTCAGTCACAGATTAACATAAATCAGCTAAACTGTGATAATACAATAACTAAACTGGCTTTAAGCCATTAGCTAAGTCACATAGGCCTAAAACAGTTTTTGATACGGTGACCAGGCATTAGGTATTTGCCAAGTGTGATTTGATCCCGACAGAGATCGCTTCATTCATAACTACGAGGCATTATTTCCTGCTGGTCTAGTTCTTTGTTGAAAGTTTTTCTTCAAGTTTCTGATTGCCATCAAGTGTAAATATGTTGTTGTTTTATAGCTAAAGGTTAGTTTATAGCATATTTAATAATCAGAGTTTAGGTTTGAATATGTGATATTCCGATAACATCAGCTATTATCAGCCCCGTCAATCAATGAAAAGCTACGGAAGCCCTAAAGGGCCATGCATTCATACATTTTGTTTCCTCCGTTTTCCCGTGATAACAAGTTAATTTCATTTGTTTTCTCAAGATCTCAAGTTATTATCTCGAAATAACAACTGCCGTTTTCCCAAGATAATTTCCCGGGATAATTTTCTCGAGATCTCGAGATAACAAAACCTTGTTTTCCCAAGATAACGATATAATTAATTCGAGATCTTGAGAAAACAAAACGATAGTGTAGTATATTAAATCATTGCAGGAAACATCATTCAGTGTAGCAATGTCAGGAGCAGGAGCATATCGATCACCGTGTCACATATCTTTTCAATCAAGGCCTGACACAGGCTGAAATAGCATTATGCCTTGCTATTACAGATAACATACACATTATTGTGTGTAATCTAAAAAGACAGTTAGCAAGGCTTCAGCTATATCGGCGGCGCAATCTAAGTGAGCCTGATGTCGTCGTTAACTACATAGCTGACCAGCTACGAGGTCCCGGGCTTCTCCATAATCTCAGGCCTATCATATCACAGTCGTTATCTCAAGAGCTCAAATTAATTATATCGTTATCTCGGGAAAACAAAGTTTCGTTATCTCGAGACCTTGAGAAAATTATCACATTATCTCGGGGAAACGGCAGTTGTTATTTCGAGATAATAACTCGAGATCTCGGGAAAACAAATGAAATTAACTTGTTATCACGGGAAAACTGAGGGAATAAAATGTATGAATACATGGCCCTTTAGGGCTTCCGTAGAAAGCAGCTTCTGGATTGCAGTTTTAATACTAATTTCAAGGGACACTTCACTTGCAACTTCTTTTGTTTACAATGCTGAGCCTTTTTATTTGACTCAAGTTGAGCTATGTAAAGAATATCTTCCATGCTTATATACTATTTGGCAACAGCAAATAAACTAATGCGGCCAATTGGAAAAATAATTCAGCTTATTCTCCGAAGTGTGTTCTTTGGACAGAGTCAGGCTAGCTGTTTCACACTGTTTCCAGTCCTAATGCTAAGCTGAGCTAACCATCTCCTGGCTCAAGCTTAATATTTACCACACGGCATGAGATTTGCATCCATTTACGCATCTAACTATTGGCAAGAAAGCAAATAAGCGTATTTGTGTGTCAAACTACACCTTTACCATTATAGCTTTACAAATCCAGGATTTTCCTCCATTTTGGTGGCTCAGTTCATTCTTACTTGTGTCTGTTACATTGTGTCTTTCTCAGTCTGAGTTTCTCCAACTCTGTCTACACAATGCCTTAGTTTTGTCTGTCTCTTCCCAAGAGACAAAGGTGAAGAGAAACGGTCAAGTTTAAGAAAAGATAATGAAGATAATAAAGCATACTGATTCTTTCTCTCAGTTTTTTTCTTTCTTTCTTTCCCTCTCCTCTCATTCCTTTTTCACATTTTTTTTCTCCCCTCTGACTATCCATGTGGAAATGAGGAACACACTTTATCTCTAGCCCAAGTTGGGGTGTTAATCAGAGGCCAACAGAATAATTCACATTCACATACACAAACACACTTTCAGAAGTGAGCTGTGAGTGGACCCAGCTGGCTGGGGGAATGGAGGAGGGGGCCATGGGTGTGTGTGGTGACAGCTGGCCCAGGGATGGTTCACTTAACTTGGGCACAGCCAGGCGGCAAGCCGGCCAAGAACACACACTGTCCTGGTGCCTCGGAACATACCCATGCCAGCGCACACACACACGGATACACACACACGCACACAAACACACACAAACACACGCACACACGCACACACACACACACACACACTCAAAGGATCTGGTGGATGCATCTGCAGGTCTGCAATCCATCAAATTAATAAATGGCTAACAAAGGCTATTTCTCTTCTGCCTCGAGGTGACAAAGTTTAAATGAAATGAAATTGAATCCGTGCAATTAATTTAAAGTGAATTTCTGTTGGGATGAACAGTTTCCACACACTCACACGCACACACAAACACACACACACACACAAGCACCAAAATGAGTTGCATATTGTGAATATGTTACTGATTTTGGTGTTGCAGGCTCTCATGCAGACTGAACATTTAAAGGTATGAATGGTTGATACAGCTGTACAATGATGCTTGAGCCATAATTAAATTCAGGACACTTGTTACTCTCCCTCCCTCTCTCACACACACACATCTACACGCACAGACGGACAGAGAGGGGAAAAGCGAACACTACCTGTAGTCCACTTTGAAATAATCGCGCATATGAAATCTGTCACACATCTGGCTGAACAATAGCTCATACACACAGATACACACCAGTTTGTTGGACTTATTTGACTCTGACTAGTCCAAGGTGATTGCTTCCTGTTGTTGGTCTAATGTACAAGGCAGATTAGTTGCGTGAATGTGAGTATGCCAACCAGACAGATAAGACCGCGGGGATAAGCACCAGGGATTAATAACTGATTTCAGATTGTTTTTGGAGGTGTAGCGGGCTCATCTGAAGTTCATACAAAATTTCAAAGATTTTAATGTAGTGAAAGCCTGTTCTGTAGCACAGAAGGTTTTTGCAGTAGTTTGTTAGCGTACATATAGACATGGACTATTCCTCCTGCCCAACCAAGCTCATACTGTACAGTACATACAACACTTAGGTGTACAGTAAAAAGAGCTCATGTGTATTTGGGTATATAAACAGAGATGGGTATATAACCAGTGTTTAGTCATTGCGTTGCTATTATTTGCCACAACTTTCTCTGCTTTTTCTGGAATTGCCTTTTTCTCATCTCTGGCAGCTATCCAAGGAAGGGGATGTGTTGAATTACCTCTCCTAAGTTCTCTTCCATTTTCTCTCAAGTCCTAAGTTTCCTTGTCCGAGAGGGCTTGGCTTTTGAGGCTCCAAGGAGCGGAGTGAGCATAAAACTCTGTATTCCTCTCTGCTCGAAGTAAGCAGCCTGAGGCAACATTAAAGGTGCAGTGTGGATGTACTGGCAGAAACAGAATATCATATTAATAATTCTGTTGTCATTAGTGTTTAATCATCTTAGCCGAAAACTGCTGTGTTTTCGTTACCTTGGAGTGAGTCTTTTATATCTGCAGAGGGAGCGGGTCCTCTTCAAGCCCCCAGGAAGTGCATGAGGCTTTGAAGCCAATTCTCCATAAGCTTGCATTGTGGAAGAAGTGGCAGTAAAATGGTGGATGAACTTTTTTTGAGCATCACAACTCCTGCTAAATGACTCATTTGACTATCATAATATGATCCATTCAACCCAATAAAATTTGGAAGGTCAAGAAGAGCTGCAAGATTTAATAAGTTTCTCCCCATTTATCTGAGCCACAGGCTAAACCGGATGTTAGCCGGCTTGGCTAACGCCTCTGGTGCACAAAATACTGAAGTTCTGGTTGATTTTATACCAGCCTCAAGCGCCACTGAGCAGCTTTCATAGGAATGAATGAGGCTCTGCCTTTGACACTATAACTAGTTCTTATTATACGTCCATGGTCCTCTTCCACAGAGACCACCATGTTGCACTGCCATGTTTCTGTGGTTGCACAGAACGGAAAAACCAAACACTGGCTTTAGAGGAAGCCTTTTCTTTTTCTTGCATTTTTACAGTAACAGCCAGCGTAGGAGAGGGTGAGCCAAGGGTTTCATTTGTTGAAATCTGCAACCTCATCGATAGTTAAATCGTTAAATCCTACACACCAAATCTCTGCAGTGTTGCATTGAGGGTAATGGTTCTGGCTGCATCGATCTTGATTCTTCTTTAAACTTTTTGAGTTAGACAATTATACAAGAGTGTAATGCTGAACTGGTGGAGTACTTTTTTTAAAACAATACTCACATCAATACTCACAATCCTCATCTGAGGTATGCATTGGTTGCTGTATTTGTTCCAGCTGTCTCCACTGGCTGCAAAGAGATCCCTTCTGAAGGCTTTAGCAGTCTGAGTTTCACAACAAATCAAGTGGGTATCTTCTAAAGGTACAGACCATTTAGTACCAAATTCTCTCTTTGTGCTCCCACCGACTGTGTTTCCTTGCTGAGTCACAGCAGAGTGACAGTAACACAAAGAGGGGATTTTATACTAAACCAAACCCCTTCACTTACAGTTTAATTGCTTTAGGAAGGGAACGTCTTCACAGCAAATATGAACAGAAGGAACAAATGCAGCCTACAATAACTTGTTCAATGTTTATATGGGCATGTCAGTATTGAACTAAGAGACTGGAAAAAATATGAACCTGCCTTTTCACCACTGTATATTGAACTTTAATTCCTGCTCTGGTTTTATAATTTACTATGATCATCTCATTTTAATGCTCTAATGTTTTATCCCATTTTATTTACTATATTAACGCAACTTGTAAGTCACCATGAGCTGCCACTCAATTTTAAATATGCTCTATAGATAAATGGCCTTGCTTTGCATCAGGAACTGTTGCTGATGTTCAGCTGTAAAATCTATAATCACACTAGATGTGATATTGAACTTTAATGCATAAACTTGACCTGTCTCGTCTGCGGATCACCTTGCTGGTTTCACTGAGAAGTCGCCTCAGAGTTTAGGAGCAACAACTACCAGTTGGTCAGCGACTCCACTTAACTCTGAACCTCTTTCTGTCTGTTAAGGTCACAAACCACATTAAGCTGTCCTTTATAGTGATTTTGGATGAGCCAGAATAAGTTGTTGTTGAAACAGTGTTGGGGAGATTATTGTTTTATATAAAAGATTACACTATGACATCATTGCATTATGTACAGGATTCATTAAGGCAGGAGTCCATTTGCTGTTTTTCAGCGACAAGCTGCTTCCAACATGTTGAATATGTTTATGGCAAAATCCTAATCTTCTGTGCTCGGTCTAGAATTTACCTTCAGACACAAGAGATGTGGATTTAGTGGCATATTTGAATGCTTGGGATTGACTGATATTAAATCTGTAACATACTGCCCTGTGTATGATGAACCGTGTTTTATGTAAATGGTACCATGTTATTAAAATGATTAATAACTGATCCCCCCTGCCGAGCACGCTTACTTAACAGTGGCATCGACACTGAAGGCAGCAGTCACAGCTGCACATTAACAGCTTATTTTACAAGGTCTCATTATTATAACTCAGGCGAGCAGAACTGAGGACTGGACCTTCATTTAATCCTTCCGTGTGTTTGACCTCTAACTGACACCTTCTCACCTCTTAATTTCTCCCGCAGGTGTTCCGGCTAAGCGTAATGAGCTGTACTACGATTGCTGTAAGGAGCCCTACCCCGACGTGACGTTCACGGTCACCATGCGCCGCAGGACGCTCTACTACGGCCTCAACCTGCTCATCCCCTGCGTGCTCATCTCTGGTCTGGCCCTGCTGGTCTTCCTGCTCCCCGCTGACTCCGGAGAGAAGATCTCACTGGGTACACGGCAGGACACACACATCAACACATCCCTGCGCACACTCACTCCCCACACTCTCACACTAACACAGAGGGACAATGATTCGTGATTATAATATACATGCAGACAAAAATGTATCTCTCTCCTCCGCCTTGGTGATCTCAGCCCACCAGGACCCCACGCCATTGCTAACTCATTTATTTGGCATTGCTCTATGCTAATGCTGACATTCTAGCTGTGAATTAGCATTTGTGTTGGATTTTATTCATTAGCAGATGAATAAAAGCTCCATTATAAACATAGAAAAGATAATCACCTGGACCTGAAAATGCCAGCTTGTTTCAAAATGCCATTCAGCGAGACAAGGTCAGAGTAAATATACAACAGCGAGTATTCCCTCGGGGGTGAGAAAAGAGAGCGAATAGTCGAAAATAAATCCACAGCTGCTTTTTCCACCTATTTTGAAGCGACCATCTGCATTTATCTTGAGTGGTCTCAAGTCACCATGTAAGAGAAAACTACACTGTGATGAAAGGATGTATCCTCTGTGTTCCTGCTCATCTCTCTGTCTACTGTCTTTCTCCATGCAGGCATCACAGTGCTGCTGTCTCTAACAGTGTTCATGTTACTGGTGGCAGAGATCATGCCTGCCACTTCAGACTCCGTTCCTTTGATCGGTAAGACAGTTTAATGCTCTAATTATCACTCATTTTGATTCACCTTCAAACACAAGCTTTCGACACTTAGATGTTCTGTTCAGCAAGATCATCTCCACAGATCAACACCACTTTTATGATTTTAGGAGCGTAAATGAAACGCCAGAAGTGGTTACATGCTGGCATTCCGACATCCCAAAATTCTGACATCCCAAAAGTCCGATATACCACTATTCCGAGATGCGAACGTCCCGGCATTCCGACAAAGTTTCACCATAATCCGCAGCCCATAACCCTAAACCTAATCCTTTTAAAAGATGTGCCGGAATGGCAAGACAATTTAAAAAATAAATAAATACCACCATTCTGACCTTAGGAGGCAAAAAATGTCGGAATGATGGGATGTTTCATTAAAGGTTTAAGTGTTGCCATTCCGACAATTAGGGCCTTATGTCGGAATGGCGGTTGCCTCCCGCCAGAAGTAAAAAGCTAACGGTAGGCTGTAGATGAACTATGTAGCCTACACTGTGCGGTCGCATACATCTTGCTACACTGTGTATGTATGTATGTACACACTTTAATATAAATTGATCATTCTGCAAGTTGTGAAGTTAGAGCTAGAATAGTTTGCAACTAAAGGCAGCCTAAGGAGTTGATGAGTGTCTGTGTTCGGCATTATGACGTTTAATGTCCCCGACAAGTTCTGTAGCCACCCCAGTCTTGTATAGATTAACCAAACAAGATTTAACGTGTTAATAAGTGAGCTTTAGAGGTGCCGGTTGGTGGTGGTTGTTTTTTTTTATCTTCACACAGAGGCAGGCTAGCTGTTTCCTGCTGTTTTATGCAAAGCTAAACTCCTAGATCCAGCTTCATACTGAATAGATATCTGTGAAGGTGCGTTCAGACAGAAACGGAAACATCATTCACTAAATTTCATAGCTGACCAGGTTTTTGAAATCTGTATTGATTCTCCCAAAAACAGCTAATGTATCTAATGTGCAGACTTTAGCGATAAACTAGCTACTGTAGAAACGGATTTTAGTTCTTTATGCTATTTCCCTCCAGTCCATCTCCTTTTTCTTCCGTTTTCTTCTCGTCTCCGTAGCCTAGATTTATGAAGAATAAAAAAGCCCCGGGACAGGCACACATTTTTCAAGCTGTCACATTTTCATTTGCTTTGATACAGTTGTTCCGCCAGGTACAAAAAAATCCCTCATTTTCTGTTTCTGTTTTCGGACAGTGGTATTGATCTTCTAGTCTAACTTTTGGCAAGAAAAGTTAATATGCGCATTTTCCAAATGGTTGAACTATGCCTTTAAGACGCTACATTTAACCAGTCTTATAAAATGATATATTGCAGAAGGGGAAATGTTCTATGTTAAAACCCATCATTTAAAAAGTTATACTTCACTTTTTCTCCCCAACGTGCACCAGACTCTGACCTTCATTAGGAAGCTATCAGCACATGGTGGACAGGCTACAAGCTGCTACAGTTTGGTCCGTGGGAGATTTTTCCTCATTTCCTTCTATAGTTGAGGTATAGGTGGGAAAAAAAAGACTTACTGATGAGATATTCCCACCTCATATTCACACTGGAGGCAGTCTGCTGGAAAAGTTTCAGTCTTCACACAGACTCACTGATATGTTGTGGCTGAGATGGGAAGGGGCCGGGTGTGGGAGGCTGCTGATGCAGGATGTGAAGAATACCCTCTGTGTAGGAGACGGGCAGAGTTGCATTGTGTGAGGTCACACTGATACAGACCAGAAGAGACAAGGCAGCCGGCCATGAGATGGGAGGGGAGGCTGCAGACAGAGACGCTGCTGGCTATCATTTGGCAGCTCAGTCATGTAAAACGAAGCCATTAGCAAACTCTGTTTATTGGAGTACACATATTAACACATTGCAGCTGGAGCAGAACTGATAGACAAAATGAAATGCTCCTCACCTTTCACTCTGACACGTTTACACATAGCTCCAATTATACTTTGACTTTCTTTCGGAGAGGTCGCTGACATGGACGCTGGATCAGAATAAAAAATGACATCTTTCCATTCCAGAGGGGATATATCTCATGTTTGTGTGTATTAGGGTGTGTTTTGACAGGGTAGTGTCGTATTTTCAGTGCCTGCCAGCTGTGTATGTGTTTTATTTGGTCTGTAAAAAATGTTAGTCATCCTCCGACCAGCCCCTGTGGCGCTCTGACCTTAGGCTTGTTGACAGGCGTAGACTCTCCACTGACTAACCAGCCAACTGAATGACTTGGCAACATTTCTGCAAAGTCATCGTGCTTCTTCTTGTACTGCATGATGAGCATTTCAGAAACTAACTTTCAGAAAACAGGCTGAGAATTTCGATACACTGTATGAATT
This sequence comes from Pagrus pagrus, assembly GCF_965226575.1. NCBI lineage: Eukaryota > Metazoa > Chordata > Actinopteri > Spariformes > Sparidae > Pagrus > Pagrus pagrus. Next base: position 28,156,772 of record NC_140186.1, read on the forward strand.
GCTCTTTATCCCTGTGTACTTTTTCAGCTCAGTACTTTGCAAGTACCATGATGATTGTGGGCCTGTCTGTAGTGGTGACCGTCCTCGTGCTGCAGTTCCACCACCATGACCCCCACGGCGGGAAGATGCCTAAATGGGTAGGTTAACATTTTGAAACCCAGTAACTATCACTACAACCTTAAAAGCAGAGGTTAGCATTAGACAGTGCATTATTTTCAAATAACCACGTGACCTTTACATATCTGTACACTCAACTACTCATCTAGCCTCTTAGTAGGCTACAGATCCCATTTGTTGGAGCAACAAAGTAACATTTACTCGATGGTTTGCAAAGGTTGTGTCAACACAAAGGTTTAACTAACAGATCATTTATATCTTGAAACAACAACACTTCATTTTAAAGGTCCCGTATTATGCAAATGTTCACGTTCATACTTCTACTAGAAAAAAGTTTACATGCGTAAGTGTTCAAAGAGCACATTATTATTCTCACACTGTCTAGTGCTGCTTCACCTCTATTCACTCTCTGTCTGTACTCTCTATTTAAATGGTGAACGGTCTCTTCATAGATCATTTGTAAGAAAAGGCCAGAATTCTAAGGTAGTTCCAAAAGTAAGGAAGAGACTCCGAGTATTAATTCAAGGTGGGCATTTCTTACGTATTGCACCTTTGTGGTTTTATGTGATTTCAAGGTTGACAAAGCTTTTGATTAAATGTGAGTCTACCCTCACACTTGTAGGTCAAAAACACAAAAGCAGCTTCAAGTCTTACAATATTTTCTGTAAGCCCATGGCACACAGTGTACCAAAATGTAGCACAGGAAAAAGTAAAAGTTATTTTTTCTTCATATTTCAGTCTCTCTGTAGTTTCCCTCTACCATCCATATCTTGATGTATAACTCACCATCTTCAATCTCTCCACCTTATCACATCTCTTCGTCCAGGTCCGAGTCATCCTACTCAACTGGTGCGCCTGGTTTCTTCGCATGAAGAAACCTGGAGAGGAAAACAAAACAGCTGTGAGCTCCAGTACCCCTGCAAGCTACAAGTACTCCACCCACCCTCCTCCTCACCACACCAGCACCAACAGCATCCAGATGAGCACCATACCGGGGCAGGCGTCTACGCAGTCGACCACGACCAACGGGAGCATGAACCTGTACTTCGGCTACCACTCGATGGGCACAGACAACCCTGCTTTCCCACCGAGCACTGATTCAGGTGTGGTGGTGTGCGGCGGTGGCGGCGGTGGAGGCCATCCCAACGGCTCCTCCCAACACGAAATTCTCTCAGAACACACGCGGACTTTGCTGCTGGAGCAGGTTCCGGAAATTTCCCGGATCCTGGAGGAAGTGCAATACATCGCCAGGCGCTTCCGGGATCAGGACGAGGGAGAGGCAATCTGCAGCGAGTGGAAGTTTGCAGCGGCGGTGGTGGATCGGTTATGCCTGGTGGCCTTCTCGCTCTTCTCCATCATCTGCACCTTCACCATCCTCATGTCAGCCCCCAACTTCATCGAAGCTGTTTCCAAAGACTTCACATAAGGCCGATCTCTTCCCTCTCTGAGAGGCGATAGAGAGACAAAGCTAGTCCCGATAAGATTCGAACTGCGCCACACGAGCCTCCCTGCCACAACTATGTGAAGCCTCACAAGTTATTTGAAAAGCGTTGTTACATTTACGGTACATCAAACCAAACCTTTCCCTCTATCTTCACACATCTCTTACCAGTACATGGTTGTTTAGGGTTGATGTGATTTTTCCCTTTCAAAGTGGCTCTCCTACCTGACACCGTACATACAGTATGCCATGTAGGAGGTTGAGGCTACATGCGGTAGTTGATGATGTAGAAACTCACGCTAATGCACTTTTCATCTGTATCCCTGCTGACATCCTTTACCTGCCACCCCTTGGTCTTCACGTCTCATCAGAATATACCGTTAACACTCTTTCCCTCCCAGCTCTTTCTTATCTGCCACTTTTGTCTACTCTCTTCCACTTCCTGTCCCCACTGTAGCACTTTTCATCTACGTCTTGATGTCTTCAGCAGTTGCAGTCAATAGAGTTCAATTAACAGTTGTTGTCAAATAGTTCTTGTTTTTAGGCCTCTATTCTAGTAATGTTAGTTTTGTATTTTGTAAATAAAACTACATCTTACTTTATTAATGTGGTGAAGTTGAGATTAAATTGGTGGAATTACTGAGAGCCACCGACATGTTAACTCACAGCACTGTACATTACACTTCTTGATTCATCTGCTGGTAATTGTCTAGATTTCTCTTATTAGTTGTTTTTGTATATAAAATGACAGAAAATAATGAAAAATTAGTCCCTGGTGACGTATTTCCCATTGCTTGTTTTATCCGAACATTTAAAAAATCAAAGCTATTCAATTTGCTCTTGATCCTTACATTTAAGCAGCAGGAAAATGTGAATGTTTGTAAGACTATATTCACACAGTGGCCATTTTCTTCTGGCGTCACGCACAGGATGGGAAGCTTGAATGCTGGGACGATGTTATGCTGCCGTGTTCTTGGTTGCAAGTTGTATAAAACTCAGAAAATCTAACAAATTCTTGCCATTTCACAGATTCTTAATTGATCAACAACTGAAAAGGGGACGAATAGTAAAAATCTAGAGGGACATCAGGCCTCATATCAAGGTGAAACAACATATTTGATAACCCATTAGCTAATGTTAGCATTCAACCACTTCCTACTGTAGCTAACACCGTTGGATTACATCCAGCGTGTTTCACTTCCAGGCTTAAATAAATGTGACCAAGATGTGTGTTGATTAATGGGTTATCAAACATCTTGAAACGTGGCCCAAAATCCTTCTGGATTATAATTTTTTTCAGGTCCTGATCAATCAGGAAGCCGTGAAATGATATCAATTTGTCAGATTCTCTATGTTTATAGGACTATACTGCAGTAACTGTACAACATTTGAACTTCCCACCCAGAGCGTGATGTGGGAGGAAAATGGTTGCTGTGTAAATACGGTCTATTAACTTCCTCTCCATCGACTATTCCATTTATCGACGGCTCATTTCAGCTCTACTCTGTTTCCTCGCCCTTCTTTTGTTGCCACCGATCTTCTCATTTCTTTCTTTCACAGCTTCAGGTTCAATACCCATAAATGTGAACAGAGACAGTTTCACCATTACCACTGAAAGTCATACTTTAATGTTGACTTCACTTTTGAAGACAGTTTAATAAATACATGAAGTGATTTCAGAAGGCATATCCAAGCTTTGCCTCCTCCCTTCTGCTAAAAGAGTATATTTAGTGTGGCACACTCTTGCTACAGTATGTGTAAATCTCTCGCAATGCATTTATCTTTTGAGAGTTATTCAATGTCATCAGACTAATGTGTTGGTTACACAATGTGTTGCTGTATTAAGAGAACAACTCACAATGAAGATCACAACAAGTAGACTGAAAGACAATATTTGTTTTTGTGAGGGATTGACAAATTTATTCTGAAGGGACATCGCCCCAGTAGAGATGCATTTGGTACTTATCTTTTGTAGTGCAGAGAGCTTTGTGTTTTTACTCTCTAATACTCAGCGAAAGGCAAACACTTTCTTCTCTAATCTCTAGCAACAACATGCAACAGGGATTAGTGGGTGACCTTATGTAACAGATTTGTGTTCAACCTTGTCTCCTCTCAACACCCGAGCGTCCCCTCTGATCCCCTGCAACCTGGGTGGGGAGAAGGCACATGTGAATCCCCCTTTGACGCACACAGCTGAGCTCGCAGACTCCTGCAACTTAGCACTCGGCCATTTTAAGTGGAATTTTAGGTGGAACCGAGAAAGAATGGAATCAACGATATCCGGCTCGCTGTGTGACTGCTGCAGAAATAGTCCCTGAAATGGAATTCATGCTGTTAGATTTAATCAATGGGCCGAGCACAGACAGAAAGCAGCCACCAGCTGACAAGCTTCACTCTGTGACTCCAAGACTGTACAGCATTTAAATGTCATATCCACGTGGACTGGCTGGAAAAGGTGATGTCAATCTTGGCTGAAATGCACATGCAGTACTCTTTCACTTTTAATCCAGTGTTTTTAGATTCAAAGGTACAAATATGCAAGAATTAGCCACCTGTCAAATTTATTGTCAAAACAAAAGTGTGACCACTAAATGCTGCTCACTGTGTCTGCCCCTCGCTATTTAGCTCAGTTAGCTGTGCAGCTCGTGGTTCAGACTGGCGGCACACGGACCAGGGGAGCGTAGTGTTTACACGGCTAGCACAAGATCTATGGAACAGGATAGCTGGATAACTTCAGTAGATATCTTTGCTTCACAATGCGTATCTTACAAATAATCTTTACACTCTAACCAGGAATGTGATATTTATTTTGTTTAAATATTACAAGTTGGTAAAGTGTTTTTATCCTCAAAATGTAATGTAACTGTTTTAGAGACACCATTGTTGTAACATTAAAGGAAGAATTCAACATTTTGGGTTTCTGGCCCAGAGTTTGACCAGAAGATTGATACCACTCCTGTCTACACAGTCAAACAGAATCTACAGCAGGAAACACTAATGAACAAAATGTTTTGTTTTTACACTTATGGATTACACAAAGGTTACATGAAGTGTTAATATGTGATCTTTAGTTCAGTATAGCTACAGTCAGCTAGTTAGATTAGCACAAAGACTGGAAACAGAAGGAAACAATATACAGATGGATACCAGTCTCATGCTTGAACAACAATTATGAAGCTACACCCAGCAGCAACTGTTAGCTTAGCCTAGCTTAGCATAAAATAGAAGAACCAAAGGAATAATTAGTGAGATTTAGTGGATTTTGTTTCCTTTAGACAGAGCCAAGCCAGTTGTTACCCCCGATTTCAGTATTTATGCTAAGCTAAGCTAACTGTATGCTAACCATAGCTTCATATTTTTAATGGACAACCATAAGAGTGGTGTCAATTTTCTCGTCTAACTTTCGGCAAGAAAGCTAATAATCATATTAACCAAAATGTTGTTCCGCAAATGTTGGTCCATATGTCATCCCACATCGTGTAGATTGTAATTTGAAAGGATTACTGCAGGTAAAGACTGAAAGGTGAACACTGATGATCGCAGAGAACAAAACTTTTTTTTGTTTGTTTTTTGTTTTTTATCCAAGGGAAACCGTGCTTGGTTTGTTTTTTTGCCTGTCAAAGTTCATGTGGACAGAAGTGGGAAGAGGGTCTAAGCTGCTGTAAGCAGGATGTGTAACAGATCGAGGAATAATTTAAGACCATGATCACTGACTCATCTTGGAGAATATGAACAGTGGAGAGTCATGAGTCATTCCTCACATGAGACGGGGGAATGAGAAGTGTCATCAACATATAGTAACTTGGACTGACAACTGATGACAGCCAATTATGTAGATACTTTGTGAGACAACCTGACCCATTTCTATTGTTACTCACTCATGCTGATGTTTATGGCACAGAAAGAGTTCATAGTGTGTCGAATGAATGAATGACTGATGGGACCTCTCAGATGAGAATGTGCTGCGATTTTGCGAGAGTTAGGTGTTCAGCGTGAAAGACATTCTGCAATTCACAGGTCAAAGCTGTACTGAAGCTAAAACCACATTACTGGTTCCTAATAGCAGAGCAAATGTGAAATTCTGTTGACTGATATTGAGATGTACATGTAAAATGAGGGTGTGACTGTTTGCTTTGCTGTTTGCCATGCCATCACCGGCTTTCTTTTATAATCACCAGTGTTGTATATTTGTCAACTTGAGTGTCTTTTTCTTTGTGGTCTGTGCCTCTCTGCTCAGTATGACTCATTCTCCTTTGAAGGATGTACATAACGGCTCACTGTACATGACTATTTTGAGAAGAAATAAAGGAGAAATGTGTTATTTACTGGCATTTGAGTGGCTGGCATGCTACCCTTTACTAAAAAATACACTTAAAAATGCTTTCACTCACCAAAGTTGTCAGACGAGCCTTGTTCCTTTCTTGAAGTGACTGGGTTAGAGGGTTGCTGATGTCAGTTAACTGGAAAGACAGTATAAATCACAGTATGTTATTGCCATTATATTGTTTACATACAGGGCCGGTTCTACTAAAGGTTTGCGTGTATTAAAACGTGCGCAAACTGCTTGCACACGCAAAAAAAATGTACAAACTGATTTACTAACGGTGCGCAAAAAGGGTTGCGTCTGTCAAAGGTGCAAAATAGCGCATCTGCATTCAGTTAGTACGTTTGCAGCAATGAATATGCAACATGGGGCGTTTACACGCAATTGTGCGTGTTGTGGGTGGAGAAAATGGAAATATATTAATTTAGCACACACAAAGTGATTTATCAAACCTGAAAGCAATTTTGCCCATAGAAACTGCGTCTATATTTACCACGTCTCAAAGGGAGGTGCAAACGGTTTGTATGCGCAATTGCACACACATGGCTGCCGTTATTGTTGCAAGAAGGAGATGCCGAAACAATGGAAGGAGACGCTGAGAACACATTTTTCACTCTCATGTGAACATTTTTGGGATGAATGAGGAAACATTATATAATATCATTAGAATATCGCCTATCCAGCCTTGCCATTTTGGAGCTGTTGGAGGAACTCAGAGTGGATTTGGAGCCAGCTACGAGAAGAAGTCACGCAGTACCTGAAATAACAAAACTCCTTGCAAGTTTACTACTATTATTGTATTTATATTATTATACGCCGATTTTCTTTTGTTCTTCTTCTGATGTCTTGGTATCTCCTTTTTACTTTATCCACTGTTCGCCTGTTTTTTCCAACAGAATTAACTTTTTCACCGATTTTCTCCCACACGGCGTTCCTTTGCGCGACCGTCAGATTCCTTTGCTGCAGCTCATTGAAATGTTTATTCTCTTCCTCTACCAACACTTCTAATTCCAAAGGGTCCAATTTCACTTTGCGCTTTCGCTTTCTCAAACTCGCCATGCTGAAAACCATGAAACACGCTAAACCCTCATTTGAATAGGCGTGTCTCCAACACGTTTGCACCTGTTGTCATTAATGCAATCACTCTTAGTAAATCGCCCGCAAACCGTGGTTCAACCCCACACGCACATTTCTAGATTGCGCACGCAGATTAGTACAAGCAATTTGGGATCTTAGTAGATCCGGCCCACAGTGTAGTAATAGGATATGTGATATTTCACAGCTTAGAAAATAAAGTAGTTTTACGTTTGGGAAATATTCTTGAGGCTTTGCCTTCTGTCCAACAGTCAGGATGAGAATATGGATCCCATTTTACATTTTTCTGCAGTAAAAACAGAGCTGGAGCAGCAGCTGGTTAGCTTAGCTTAGCACAAAGACTGGAAACAGGTGCTAACAGCTAGCCTACTCTGTAACAAAGGTACCAAATGCAACTTTTGTTTAACATTCACATTTGTTTCATGGGTACAAAAAGAAGAGTGTACCTCTAAACCGATACTCAAGGAATCTACTGGTGATTATAGATTCAGTTTTAGACAGAGCCCAGTCAGCTGCTCCCTGTTTCCAGTCTTAGCTGAGCTAAGCTAACTGTCTTTTGGCTCCATATTAATACTGCATGGACAAACATGAATGCACCAGAGGCTAAAAATGAAATGTATCTGAAGAAAATGATTACAGAATCATAATGTGTAATTTTACAGAGCACTTATTCAATTATTTAAAGCAAGCTAATGTAGCTATAAGGTGTGACGCATGAAAAGGGGCGTCCATATGTCCACAACTCTGACAATATTTTTTGTGCATTATAAACTCGACTCAAACACAGTGTACCTTAGTGAGATAGTTCAAGCTCCACCTGTAAGTCTCTTCAAATGAGTGTCCAGTGGTGTGAGTAGACCTTATACACATGGCAGCCATTTTCCTCCAACGTCGCGCTCAGGGCTGGAGACTTGAATGCGGGGATAATGTAATGCTGCTGTGTTCCAGGTTGTCGCATGAACGTAAGTAATCTGACAAGCGAATGAAAAGATGATGGATAGTGGAAATCTGGAGGCACATTCAGCCATATTTAAAGGTAAAACAACATATTTGATAACTCATTAGCTGTTATTAGCATTCAACAACCTCCTAGCTAACATTAACGTTTGGTTACATCCTGTGTCTTTCACTGCCAGGTTGAGACAAATGTCTCCAAGATGTGTGTTGATATTTCTGAATAAATGTACACCTTTCCTAACTGTAACGCATCAAAACAGTATTGTATCAAACGGTAACATTAGCTAGAATGTGGTTAAATGCTAACGTTAGCTGTTGTCTATCGGATGGTAATTGGTTTTCAAACCTGTGGTTTTACCTTGAAATATGGTCCAATGCCCCCCTGGATTAAAGTATCTGTTGTCTTTACAGTTGCTAATCATTCAGGAAACACTGAAATGATAGCAATTTATCAGATAGCCTACGTATGTATGACTTGCGCCCCAGCAGACGGCAGCATGACATTAAGAGCTTCTCACCCTGAGCGTGATGTCAAAGGAAAATGGCTGCTGTGTGAACATGGTCCATGACAGCTGTACATGCGAATCACGTTCATCACCAAGCATGATTGGCTGGAAAGAAGTCACGTGACTTATGCGCCATACTTTGCTATCCTGATCAAGTCAGGAAATGAGACAGCCTAGACTGAAACCATCCACTAATATAATCGTCAGGAAATGGTCACGTTATCGCACATTAAGGCAATTTTGGCAATGTTTATCCGACAAATATGATCATTATTGTACATCTGCCAACGATCTTCTTGTATAACTGTCGCTGAGAAAGCAAATATTTCCTAAAATGTCTACTATTCATAACTGTTTCTTTAAATCTGAAATCTCCAGCAAAAGATCCTGATGTAATAGTTTTCTGTACATTGACTAGTTCAGTGCCAGCTGACCGTGTGATAGAGATGTCACAACTGAGCCCAGCATCTGTTGATTTATGAAACCAGGCATCTCTCGGTATTGATCGTTTTTATGTTATTTGCTTTTTTTGGAATTGACAAACAAGAACTGACACGTTTTCTATTTTTCAGCACTTTCTCATAGTTATTGAGAACTATTCATCTGATTCTAGCTCAATATTTACATCTCACACACTGAATCCAAACGTTCAGGGGGTTCTGTCAAGGGGACAGTATTTATAAATGGTTTGTGAATGTTGTCGCCTCATAATTTGCTTTTTCAGTCGTGTCACGTGGCATGTGGAGGTACAGTGGTGTTAAAAGTTTTCGGACAACTTTTCAGACTTTCGTTTCAAGTCTCTCTGCACCCAGAGCTGATAGGTTAACATGAGCTCAGATCAGTAAACATGTAAGAGTGAGTCTTCAGACAGCCAGGCTCAGCAACATTTCCCATTCCCCAGCAGGAAATAAATGATTGAGATAGACCAAGTCAGGAGGGATCCAATCTCCTTACAGTCTGCGATATTAGTTTGGACATTTGGCAGGACACAACACACACACCTGCACACACACACGCCAAATGCTGCTCAGCAGAGTGACGACATGTTCAAATTGGTCAAATCTAATCTCAGGCTTCACTACATGCAGACAGACAGCTGTTGCTGGCTGGACCTGCACAACACTGCGTCACCCCACGCGAACACACACAAATGCACAAACATTTTATTTGCCAACAGGCCGAGCTGACAAGGACAAGTCGCCCGTCCAGCCTTCGCTTCAGACTCACCCACTGTTCCCTTTTCCTGGTCTTGAGAAGGAGCAGACCACGTGGGGTGAGTGGGGGGTTGAGTTATTCAGTCCTGGTGAATAATGTTTTCACTCTTCGGTGGCGTTGTTGGTACCAGGTCAGCTGGAACAGATCTCTGTGGATTTTGTTCAGTTTCTGTAAAGACCACACACCTGCCCCTCCTGTGAGATCTATATGGCTGTTTGCTTTGTAGAATAATCGCCTGCACGCACACGCACACCCTTCTGGTGTTCAGGTGGGGACTCGCCGACCACCTTACACTTACTATGCATGGATGAGGCTTCTTTACAGTCACAGCCTCAGATTGTGTTCATTCTGACCTTTAACATAATTATAAGTTTTATATAAGTTACTCCATCCTGGTTTCCCCCTAATCCCCCTTCAAATCGCCTACTGGTTATTATCAATCCAGGGCATGGATGAGAAGATCAATACCCCATGTTTGTACGCTTAATATTAAGGCAGGCCACAACTACCGACGGAGCTTGTAATCTTAGCGTAGCTTAGCTTAATTTAAAGAGACTAGGCCTTCTGGAAATTGGGAAACGGTGAGCTAGCTCTGTCTAAAAGTAACAAAATCTGCCTAATAGCACCACTTACACTCACTAATTCACATTTTTTCTCAGTTTGTGTTATCTGTAGAAAAGACGGAGTGTAAAAACAACAATACATGTATGTGTTTTACAGTAGATTACGATTGGCTACGTGTAAACTGGTCCTTCCAGCCTGTACATATACTGTAGTTTTACAAATGAATCAGGTCATTACGACCCGTTTTTACACTTGTTGGGCCGCGATCTTTAGCGGCTGTAGTAGTTATTACAGAGGGGAAGTGAGGAGAAGCAGTATAAAGAGCAAAAAAATCCATATAGGGAGGTTGTCAGGGATGGTGGACGGATTAAACAAGGACAGGACTTTAATTCAGGACACTGCTGTTCGTGCCGCTGCTAAGCTGCAACGGTCATATTGTTTTGGGAATGGTGACAATCGACCTATTCAGTTGATTAGGCATGACTGTGTTGGTTTCTAAGCGGCTGCAGCTGTATTAAAACGACACATTGAGGTTTTATGAGGAATATGTGCTTTACTATTAAACTTCAAAGTCTCATTTGCTTTATGCTAAGCTAAGTTAACCAGGTTCTGGCTGTATCTTAATTTTAAGCGCATGAACACGAGAGTACATTTTTTTATCTAACTCGGCAAGAAAATAAAATAAGTGTATTTCCCAAAACGTAGATGTATTCCTTTAAATCTGTCAAAGCAGTCAGGACACTATCTGAGTCGACGGCCAAAAACCTGAAAGTCACTGCTGCAACTTTTAATGAAATCAATCAGTTAAATAACCCGTGTGACCTAGACAGCCTAGTTTGATAAACACGGAGTAATCACACATTTCCTGCTCAGCTCGAATGACTGTTGTCAACATCATTAAACCGAATTACAAATCACTCCAGTGAGAGTACAAGGCTGACCCACTGCCAATTGGTGCTTTTCATCATTACAAACATGTCGATTAATTGTCAAATAGACGTGGTAACAGCTGTCCTGATTGCCCTACAGCTGTTTTCATCAGCTGTGTACACATTCTTTATCATTTTTAATCTCTGCTCCTCCTTCTTTCTTTACCCCTTTAAATAAAACACCCCCATTTTTCTTTGGACCCATCTGTTTTCGCGACATGAAGCATGTCCCCTTCCCTCTGACTTAATCCACGGGGATGAAAGTGTGTGTGTGTGGTGATAAAACATTGTTAATCTGGTTTCAGAGTGACTGGGGCATGTAATCTTATTAACTCCTTCAATCCTTTTCCTCCCTCTTCATTCTGACTTTTATCCTAATAACGGTACAGTACATTCACAGTTATTCATAGTTCATAATCTTGGCTCATAAAAGGATTGATCGGGAGAAAGGAGGTTAATAAAGGAGGTTAGGAGGTCAGTGAATGTTGCTGTTGATCCAAGAGCTGCACAAAATCATGCATGTGTGAAGCAATTTGTGCACTCATTGTGTATGCACTAGTTGGAATGAACTGCACCAAATTAAAACTGGAATGAAAAATAGATCATTGTGCACTTTCCAAATGTAGGAAACACAGGAGGGACTTTTTTAGAGCAGAAACTGCCTTCCAGGTGCAGGAAGTAGTCTGATTTCATTATCCGTGATTAAATCTGTATGAAGGTGAGATTAATAAACAGAAAGGTTTGACATGTCCTGATGATTTGTACTTAAACGCCCCCATAAAGCCAGACAACTCATCACCATTTACAGCTTTAGGGAAGCCTTTGCATGCCATGTAATGCAATTGTCTGTGCTAAAGATCCCAACCTTGCACAAAAATAGACGTTAGCCCAATAACCAAAGTGCATAGTGGTCTGCACAGTTGGGACAGTTGAAGGACAGAAGAGGGATCGCAGAAATATGACAGATATTGGAAAAGTGAGAGTGATTGATGAACAGAGTGTAAAACTGAGGTTAAAGGGGAAATCAGGTAGAAGCTCGAATCATTTTTTCGCCCTCCTTCAGCTGATGGATGCAGTGAAAAAGCCTCATGATGTCTCCAACACATTTAACTAAATTATCACTGTTATAATATGAATAGCGTGCCTACCCATTACACTGTGTTATGATTGACTCTATAAAGTGCCCAAAGAACTTGCTAAATTCTTATCATTATACAGAAATTGCTAGTGCTTAAAGCTACTACTGTAAGTCCTCACAATGCAGACACCTGACGTTATCTCAAGTTTCAAATTTAAAGAGTTTTAAGCATTTCTCCTTTATTATTTTTATTACAGACTCTAGACCATCTTTATTCACAGTGATGCATTTTCCATTCATGGAATGGAGATTTTTAAAGATCATTCCTACTCTGCATCATTTCAGATAATGACTTCCCCTTGAATGAAATATTTTGACTTCTTGTTATTTGTTAAATCTAGCAGAAATGACCAATGCAGTTGTGTGTTTTGATAACAATTGGTTATTGTTTGATATCATATTGATTTTTGATGACCGTTTCATTTCAGAATACAACAATTGAATGTAACAATGCTTAAAATCCAATTATAAACATACAGGTATTATGAGTATCTGATTAATTTACTGTATGATGCATTACCTAAATCAATTCAATTATTTCAAGTATTTCAGCAGATTCTAACCGTTGATTTGGCTTTATAAGTTATCTCTCTTCATCATAGTGAGCATGAGCTACTGAGGTTTTTCCTTTTTTCTTTCTGGTCTGTTCCAGGCTGACGTTAAATATAATGTTCATACGCCCTGTCCTGCTTGCCGTTAGTGGACCAGTAAGGTGTGGAGGAGGCAGGGTGTGTGTTTGTGACAGAGACAGAGATTGAGTGTGTCTGCACACTGCCCCAGTGCTGCAGTGGGTGTACTTAATGTGTTTGAAGAGCCATATTTTATGTGTTAGCACTGCATGCCCTAAGTGACACAAATAGGCTGCTGATGTGTGTGGGGGCTGTGGCGGAAACATTTCATCATTCGATGATCATCACTCCTTCTCTTGTCTCAACTCATCGCTCTTAGCTATGCTGTTTTTTCCCTCTGAGAACCATTAACATCCATGTGTCTGGCCACCCATCTCTGTTCATCCATATACTGTAACTATTCTGTCGTCCATCCCTCCGTGTCTTCTCTCCCTGGGGCTACACGTGTACTGTAAATTTCAGTAAGCCCATTCTTCCAGTGACTTGCCGCTCAGCAGTATTGGAGCTGTCCAGTATGGGAGTCTAGTATATGGTGTTTACAGCAAAGAGACGGTGTGTCACATCTTCAAAGATCTGGATGTACTGCACCGCTGTCATGGAGTGTCAGCAGGATGAGACTTTGTTGCTGCATAAACTTGATATTAACCTCGAGTGTCCAGAGGAAACAGATCAGTCAGCGTTAGTTTTGAAGTGTTTATTACACTGTATGTGAAGGAAGTGCACTTTCAGCATAAATCATGTATGTGAAAATCTTTATAAATAATTCCACAAAAGCTTCAACATTAACATAAACTTTAGGTAGTGCACAGAACTGTGCATTTTAGTTACAGTTAAAATTCATTTTTGTCCTTTAATAAAGACTTAATCATCCAACTGGCACAGGAGAGCGGAGCCTTTTGATATCCAGTAGTCGCTGGGTCGCTTGGAGGGGAGCATTACTGTCACAACACAATTAGTTGAGTGACCTGGAGGGAGACAAAAATGAGGGGTGAGAGAAAAGTCCAGTCAGATCCACTACCATTAGACTGGGCACCAAATATACTTATCGACGTGTTCTTCGATGCTAAAGTGCCCTTGAGCAAATCAATAAATCCCTGCTTACTCATGCAGTATAAATTTGCCTTCAAATATAAAAAAAGTGTAAACCAGTATGTAAGTGTGGGTCTCAGTATGAAACCAGTATGTACCGGTGGTGGACAGAGTCCCGGCTCTGGCTGATGTCTTGTACAGAGGAGCGTGGTAGAGGTCCGGCTCAGGCACGTAGTTCTGCATTGGCTCAAAGTGCACCACTGGCAGCATGGCGTTCATCACTCCAGGTAAAGCATCCTCAATCACCATCCTGTCATCGTCCCAGCGACAGGCATCCAGGAACATACCGTGCACGAGCACGCCGTCCTCCGGCTCTGGTAACTGTTGTATCCACAAATGAGATGGAGATGGTGAAGATATATAGACTTATATATGTATGTTGCATATTATGATTTAACATTCAACATTGCTTGACCTTCACTGCTCGCCTTGGAAGCTGGGTTACAGAAACATAACATGTATGTGTTTGTATAAGCTCTATGCATAAATCTGACCATGGCTTTATTTCATTTTCATCAGCTTGAAGTTGTAGAAGGGTTGTCACAATGGTTAAGTGATTTATGAGGTAATTCAGGTAAGAGGGGTCACATCACATGTGGACAGACTGGGTTTGATGTCCAATGCTAAAACATTATGAAACATTTTAAGTTAAACATGCTTGTAAAAAAAACAAAAAGCTTCTTTCATCTGTTGCCGGGACATTGATGAGAAGATAGGTGCCACTCATATAAATGTTCAATAAACATTTGAAGCTATTGCCAAAAGACAGCTAGCTTAGCTTAGCACACAGACTGGAAACAGTAGGAAACAGCTAGCCAGGCTCTTACCAAAGGTGACAAAATGCACCTTTTGTTTAATATTCCCATTTGTTTAATACGTACAAAAACAAGAGTGTAAATACGACACATGCTTTTGCATGAGGTTATGCGTTAGACTTTTTCTCGGTAGGGTGCAGCGACTTGCCAGGGTCTCTGCTGGTTGCCTGGCAACCTCATGAGGATGACAAGAGACAAGTCACTGCTAATGGCAAAGGAATAATCCAGCTCATAACCTGTCCAACCAGTTATTGTCTGCATCAAATAAAACAGATATCAATCTTTTCATCTAACTCTCAACAAGAAAGCCACTTAGGGTATTTCCCAAAATGTCAAACTATTCCTTTAATTAAAACTTGTAGCTCATGATCTAAATTTCAGCAAAGAGCAGATCTGAAGACTAATTTGAGAAAAAAACAACATAATGTCAGACTTAAGTGAGTTTTAGTTTCTAGAAAAGAACACATACTGAATAAGTGCGTAACGACAGTGGTTATCTGACTTAATGAAGGTAGATAGATGGTTCTGTCCTGACACAAAACAATCCATCCAAATCCTGTAAATACTTCCGACTTTACAAAGTCTTTGTGGACAACCATCAGTAACCAAGTTTGTAAAAAATCTTTAGTTGAGCAGACTATCTACTATTGTTAGAAGACACCATCATAGTGTTTGCTTGTTGTTGTTGTAGTAGTTTTTTTTCTAGTCTTGTTTAATATTTCCCCCATACACATATATGACGTCTGCTGCCTCGATGTTAGCTGCAACAATCATGGATGCATCCCGGTGCCCATGTTTGAAACATACCTCCTCGTCCATGTCCAGTTTAGTGTCGTTGGGTTGAGTGCGTAGAGCATCACAGACTGCTACTTGGTCTCTGTACATCGGCACCATGTTGAAGCGGAAGTCAAGCTCATCTATGGGCAAATTGTAGCGCCTGGCATGATTCTGAAGCACCCCTACAGGTCAGCAGGTAGAGGAGAACATGGGCAGTGTTGAGCAGTTAAAACTCACAGCACTTATATGTTAACTCATAAGATTTGTTAGAGTGTTCACCATACTGTAGCAGCTTTGAAATTTGCCTTGGTGCTACGGTTCATTAAAAAACATGGAAGATATTTTGGTGCTGCAGTGTTTTACCAGTGAGAAAGCCTTGAGGGAAGAAGAATCCTGAGATCCAGAAAGATTTGGGCTGACCACGTGTGATCCAATTCTAGCAAGACGGAGAGAAAAAGAGAGAGCGAGAGAGAGAAAGGAAGGGCGATGTAATTAGATGTGTGTTTGAATAACTTTTTCATGCGTTGTGTTCAGTGCATTACAGCATCTTTTTACTTATGGGACCTGAAAGTGACTCACTGACTCTGCTTGGACTGGGACAGTGAGGTAGACTCTCTTCTGAGGTAGTGAACATGTGCAGTCTGACTCAGTGACTATTCATCACTTTGTGTGCTAATGCAGCTCTCGCCTGTTTGTCCCTTTTGTGTGTGTGTGTGTGTGAGAAAGAGTGAGTTTAAGTGATTGTGCAACACACTTGTTCAGACCAGTCTTACGGAAGAGCAGCTTAAGTCAGGGGAGATGAACCAAGTGCTAGTGAGGGTGTACAGGGAGAGTGTGTGAGAGAGAAATGGTCGGTGCCTCTGGGAAGAACACAGAATGTTCATGTGTTATTAGTGTGTTTTGACTTGATGAGGAAAAAAAACACACACACACACAATCAAAAACACACGAAAATATAAGTGCATGTGCGCACACACACACACACACACACACACACACACACACACACACACACACACACACACACACACACACAAGCAAAGCAGTGTGCACAGTGAGATTTCTCTGTCGTGTACGTGAGAGTCAGTGATACAAAAAGAGACCTGAGCCAGAGGAAGGAAGTGAATCCAATTATCATATCTTTAGATTCATTTACATGGCTGTCCGTTATCTTTATGGAGTCAAATTTTTTCAGAACAAACTATAAACACAACTCAATGTTGCCTAAGATGCACATATGTGTTTTTTTTCCTTTTTCAGGCAAACCTGGAAAAAGGAGGTCCTGAGGGCCAGGTCTCTGACCCAGGAGGCCAGTGGTTTGAGGGAAGGGTAGGCAGAGTTTGACCAGTGGGTGGGAACGTGGTTGTTCAGCAGGCTCGTGTATATACAGTCCATCTCCTCTGACATCAACACCAGACCTGCAATGGACTTCTGCAGAGTGATGAGAGACATCTGGGAAACAAACAAGTACCATACATCACAATGAGGTGGTGGAAAGGACAAAGAAGATCTCATTAATTGCTGTTTATTTCTGATATACACGATAAATTGTATATTTTTTCATATGTAATTTTGAATGTGTTTTAATCTGGTAATTTAACAGTTTTAAACATTTTCATGCATCTAAGTATAACACCTCTATTGGACTTTAGAAATATCTATAGCTGACAGAATATCAACTTTGACCAAAGGTTCTTATAGTTAACTAAAAGTAAATTTAAAACTAAAACTAGGTGCGAAAAGACATAGTTAACTGACATGAAAAATAAAAAAGACAACTGATGAAAACAATATTGTGTACAAGTACTATTAAAACTAAAATAAAAAAAGGCAGGAAATGTCTTCAGTTTTAGTCTTTGTCAATTTGGATGAATTTGTCAACACAACACGCATGAGCGTGCATTTGTGTATATGTTTAATGAGATGTCTGACCATGTGTGACAGTGAGTCAACTGCCTTCACCAAGTGTTGTGTTTGCGTTGTAATGTATCCATTCTGAACTTCTTAAACCAAGGTCTTGACACATTTTCAAAAACACATACAGGAACTACTAGAAACTAAATTAAAACACAACATATTTAAGAATTAAAAACTAAACTATAATTAAAAAACTAAGCTATTAAAAATACAAAACTATGATAACTCTGGTGTGATTATGGAGGTTAGCCATGTGCGTCACCCTGAGCACTTTCAGCAGGTTGTTGAATCGGTCTGTCTCTTGGCTCAACACAGTTTTCAGGGAGTTAAGGCGGCTGTTTTCATCAAACAGAGTTTCCACTGCCTCATCCATGTCCAGACGTTCTGCACGCACACACACACACACACACACACACACACACACACACACACACACACACACACACACACACACACAGCAGGGAGGCATATCAGAAAGACGGGTAGGCAGATAGACAAGATGAACATGTGTGAACACTGTGTTAGATAATGATACACATTCTCTAGAATGACCCAAATGTATTTTTGTGTTTGCACGTTTACTTTGTTTGTTTAGGTTCGCATGTGTATATGTGTGTGTGTATGTGTACCAGGTAGCTTGGCTAGGATGGAATCAGCGAGCTCGCAGACTATGTCATCATTGCTTTTAGCTCCATGACGGGCTGATGAGCGAGGATTAACATCCAGTATGGTGCTGATTAGAGTCATGGTTTCTTGGCGCTGTGGAGGCAAACACATAGCACACATACACACACAATGTAGCATCTTTGTTTATTTTCTGTTTATTTACTTTGCAGTTGCACTCTCACGCTCTATGAATAGAAAATGCTTTTATAACAGTCCATAAACTGTGTGAGCAGCTCTGGATAAAATTATGAGGAAGCCCGTAAATAATGACATTTACAAGATCAAATGAGCTATTGAACACACTACGCTTTTACAAAACAAATACATAAAAGGGAAAACAATTAATAAATAAACATCTGCTCCTATGATTCTATCGTGAAAAGTCAGGAAGACAAGAAAGAAAAATGGGGACAAAGAGAGTTTTTGCAGATTTTTTAGAGGACACTACAATTGTTCCTCACCTGGAAGGCCAGGTTGGCATTTTCATGCATGCCGAAGATCTCTGGCCCATCTGTGATTGGAAGACTCTCAATATATTTCTCATATTGCTCGAGCTCATCTGTCTCTGGCGCACAGTAGATACCTTCAACACACAGGTGATAAAACCATTTATCCAAAGAAAATATAGAGTATACGAGCATGGACTGAGACAAATGGCCTTTTGCACACACTCACAAACACACAGCTTGAGACTGAAAATACCTGAGGAGGAGAAGGTGTAGCCAGGCTCCAGGGTTTGGGGAGAGAAGAAGCCTTTGAGGATTGTCCTGAGACAGCGTTGGTCCCAGACATCTGTCACTCTGCCTCCATATGTGATCTCACCTGGGGAGACGGACACAAAACCGCATGATGTTATTAGTGTGCATCTGTGTTTCTTTGTAACTGTCAAAAGTCCATTGAGAATCAGCACAATAAAACACTTAGCCTAAAGCAAACAGTATGAATACAATACATGTTTATGACATTTGACTGTGAATGAATCAAGTAAACTTTCTCAGGAGGAAGCAACCTTGAAGAAATGCTTGAGAGAACAGTTTGAAAAAATAAAAAAAGAGAGTGAAGTACTTGATGTTTGGCACTTAAAGTTACAGCACATACAGTACAGTACTCCCTCCTCCTCAGCTGGGCAGGTCCACACTGCACCATGTCACTCTACTTGAACCACAGGCGTTCAAAAATGAGTTTCAAGAAAAAGAACAAACAAAACAAAACAAGCAGAAGTAGAAAGCCAAACTCAGGTAGAAGTTAAATGTCAATACAAACTTTGAAAATGTGCATCGGGCAGCTTTAAACACCCCATTACTTGTGCTTTCAAGATAACTGAAGGGGGTGACAAGAGTTATATAAGAAGGCTTCAAGTATGCTTCTTATGTGGAAAAACTGACATGAAATAGAAACCTGAGACACGGTCCGGTATTCAGAGAATTTATTTGCCTGTAAGAGTCAATCTATAAAGACATAAAATGACATATGTAGCTACATCATTTAGCCTTGGAGCTTCACACAGACATCTGTCTTTGTCACATGTTGGTGAGAAAGAGGAGAGTTGGGGAGATAAATAAGGAGAACACTAAAGAGGCCCTGGACAGTCCCCATAGGAAATATTAAGTTGACAAAACAGACTAAAAGCAGGGTTTCCACACCGTTTTAAACATCAGATTCAAGGACTATTAAAGGACTCTCCAGGCCCAATTTCCTCAAATTCAAGGACTAAACACAGCACAGTTTGTGACATGGAGAAGGACAGGAAGGTTAATTACTGTTTCAACACTGAGAAGATTTATAATGAGAACTGACAGGCTTTAGAGAAGCTCACAGACAATGATTACAAAGAGAGAGAGAGGCTTGGAATGTGTGAACACTTCTCAAATGTGCAGCTGTATTACAGTGGTGGCAGATAACTGTAGGACACACATGCAGACGGCGGGACATAGCCCATTATCTACAGTCTTAATTTATATTTTTGCACAAAATATATAAATTCAGAGCTTTTAAGCTTTATTTTCCCCCTCATATTCAGAAACCTTGAAGGATTTAGGATCATTGGAAACCCTTTATGAGTTAAAACACACAGCTACACAGTGTGGTAGAAGACATATATAATAGTGGGATATCAGTCACACATTTTCATTTTGCAGTGTCAGGAATGTCTCCAGTTCTTCAACTTCTTATGTATCAATACACAGCACAGAGAAGCAATGACATGAAGACAGACAAGAGGAATGGGAATTGTGAAAAGACAAGTACATGTGGAAGGTAAATATAACAGAGGAGCAAAAAGGAAGACGGAATTTAAATTATGTTTAACATTTACAAATCCAAACTTACTGTAAAGACACAGTTATGTAAGACACTAAGGAATGGAGGGAACAATCAGACAAATCTCTGCTGAAGCCTTTAGTAAGCTGCAGGCGTGGAAAAGCTGGCAGAGATTTTTTTCTCTTTCTTTTGCACCAGAAGAGAGGAACAGCTCCTTCTAAAAAGAGGAAAAGCAATATCATGCTTGGTTTGAGCCCAAATTCTTTCCCTCAAAGAGTGTGCAGCTCTGGCACACAAGGACTGTTAGAATTAAGGATTAAACTAATAACACCGTAGTGTGATAACAACAATGAGAGACATCAATTTGATGGCGGAGTGGTGCGCTCCACTGAGACTGAACATAATCATCTGAAAGTGTAATTGAAAACGAGATTAGGGAAACAAATGAAGTTTAGAGATATGATGAGTATTGTTAATGTAAGGGATCCCTCCCTCTCCTTCTGAGGAACTTTGAAGATGTCTATTATGGAATTGATATAATCAAATTCAATTCCTGTGTCCATATGTGTGCCCGGAGTGCATTATATAATAGAAAAGTTCAAATAAAAAATGATAACTCTTTTGGCTGTTAAGTTTACCCTCTTAAGTTTAACACTGCTATAGTATGGTGGTAAAAAAAAAAAAAACTGTTATGTGAATTGTGGCATTTTCTAAACCATGGATGCCCGTAGAGGTTTGCCTGCTGTGAGGTTCATTTCAGCCTGCCAGATGTTTCTAGTGAAAAATAAAATACATATATCATTTAAATAGCTGTTTATGCTATTTTATTTTATGAATGTAAAAATACTTTTTAAAATTCTAAGTTGCTGATTTATTAATCATTCTTCCAAATATGAGTACTGCAGGTAGAGTGACACTTTCTGCAGGAAGTCAATCAATTAAGGGAATTTGGGATCCTTTTACCATTTTGCATCAGAACAGTACAATACAACAGGTGTTTGCTTTGGGCCTGTTGCCCGCCAGTTATTTGTAATTTGTTTTGGGTCCCACTATGGAAAACGTTCAGGCACCCCTGGTCTGAACAGTGCTGTGTTCCAATTTGAAGTTTTAAATGGAAATTTAAATTTCTATTTAAATGATTTATGCACAATTTCTGAGAATATGACAACTTATTTTATTTTTTCAAAAACGTGCCATAGATATACACTCAGTGTCCACAGTATCCAGTTTAGCCAAAATGAATGCAGTCTAATACCGCAGACGTGCAATAAAGGTTATTAATTTGACGCGCCAGCTGGCTTGTTACACAGAACCATCTGTGAAGTCGTCGTTGGAAACTGTTTGGAAAAGTGCAGGCACCTTCAAAAGACACGTGGCAGGTGATTGGACAAACTACAGGCTAACTTCCACCAGTCAGATCAATTAGTAGAGCGCTTGTATCTGCGGTTCAGACACAAGTGCATAGTTTGAAGCACGGTGGATTCCTGAGATCAGGTGAGATTGCAAATCCAACTATCTTACAAGGTAAGAAGGTTATAATGTCAACATTATGGTCATTTTGGAGGCTGTAGTCTGTGGTGGTACTGAATTGTGTTACACTGCGAGGTGTTTCAAATAATCAGTCTAGCACCATTGATATAAATGAGATGGACACTCCCGTATATCATGATAAACGCTGTGCTAAATGGAAACCATTTTATACGACAGGACATCTTAGCCACAACATTTTGATTTCTTATCTGCTGTCTTTTACATGGAGAAAGAGCTTTGCTGTGCATGGGACCATCTGCTCTTTTATTGTTATTTCTATAAACACAAAGCAGAGAGGAAGACGGCAGCGAGTTCACTGAGTGAAAGTTAAACAAACACAGGATCACAGCTGCAGGACAGAATTAAATCATATTAAAGAAATGCCCTGCTTTCCCCATTCCCCACATGATGCTGAAAAAATGTGTTGTTGACGAAACAACAGTGTGCTGTCTGTGCCACACACTGGCAACACAACAAACATGCCAGCTTTAGTGACAGAAAGAGACTGTTTCAAACCACGCTTCATGCTTGTTTACAGCCAGACATTCTGAGGTTTCATGTAATGCTTTGCTGTGATGTTGTGTTTCAGAGCAAAATTAATGTGTATACAAATATAGAAAATGTGACTGGATGAGTAAACCTCACATTCACAGTGCCAAATATATCAACCTGTGCTGTACATGTTTGCCTGTACACATTTACAGTAGATAGACGTGTTAAGGCTGTGTGTAAGCTTCCCTACCAGTGGTGTAGATGAGGGCGTCCCAAGGGATGGTGCCATCTTTGCAGTAAAGGTTGAGGTTGAGCAGAGCGCACTCCCTGTCGCTGTCGTTAAACTCATAGCAGATGTTCCAGCCCAGAGGACCAAACTTCTTCCGCTCCTAAAACACATGCAAAACAAGACATAAACAAAGATACACAAACACATTCAACAGCATCTAAGAGAGTGAAACATGTATAGGTACACAAAGCAGTAATGATCAAGTATATGTGATGTTTTAGAGACAGTGTGTAACCTGTATGATTGCATGGAAGAAACAGATTCCAAAGACCATCTTCCTCCAATTGCGCCCCAGAACGTGGTCTTCAAAGAAACTGCTGGAGATTTCTGTGAAAGCTCGTCGCATGTTGGCTCGCAGGCCATTAGGAGGCTCATTAACCACCTGGCAAAACAACACAGAGGCACACAGGGCTCGATGGCTGTCACTTAGAAGACCACAGTGACTTCTGATCAGACCGCCATAAATCAGACTATTCCTCTTTGTTGTGCACGCAGTCAGTAAGCCTAGTTATGATACCTGGTGCTCTCATGGAAACCTGTGCATGATTCCCACTCATCAGGTCTGTTTTGTTGCTAATCCTAAATGCTGGAAAACCATGATCCTGCAGATCTAAAGTCAAATCAGACTGTTTATCAATGATATTCAAGCAGCTAATCTTTTATAGCTAAGTGACAGGACAGTTAAGATTAGATATTTAATCAATAGCATCAAACAATGCTTACTGGAGATAGACCTAAAAATAGAGTTTCTATTGTTATTTGTGAGAGAGAGAGAAGATTAGTTAAATCAGTAAGAAAAGCCTGGTGCGGAGGTGCGCACATCCATCTGAAAATATATCTAACACTGATATTTTTCTTCTCAAGAACATTGAGAAAGATTATTCCTAATGCCTGTTGGACCTAACATACCTAAGGAAGTATTCAAAATGTATTTTTCTAACTGCTGGGAGCTCAGACTAAAGTATATGGTGTGTTCATACTGTAAAGAAATTGACCAAACTGCTACTGATAAAAATCAGGTGTCACAATGTTTCACAATGTTCACGTTTCCTACTAAATGACTAAAATCTTCCGACTGGCATCATGGCTAATTTTCTAAATGGACAAAGAGCATAGAGTAGATCTTCAGTTACTGAGAGCAATATTCTCAAATATGAAGTAATAAGATGGTAAAAGAGTCATACCATGAAATCTTTAACAAATGTTTCCCCAGTTAAGAGGCTGAATGAAAGCAGCAGCCGGTTTTAGCACTGTTTGTGAGTCAGCTTGGTCATTGTTCTCTAAACTATCTCTAACTTTTCACAGAAATAAGAGCTGCTGTTGCCACTAAAATGATTTGTGAAAGGTTGAGAATTGGGATGGACGTGAGTATATCCCTTATTGTACTGGCATGTTGCTATTATTTCAAGTTTTTCTGACACTCTGGTATTCTCCCAGATAATGTACAGTATACACAGATCCCAAGTTTTAAACATCCTGATTTGTGCCAACATCCACTATTAAAAATTTAAGAGCGCTCAGAGACTTTGGAGCAACAACAAGCAGCTGTTTGACTGTTGTTTAATACTGAATAGGCTCAGTGAGAGCTGAATATGCAAGTAACGAGTGTGACTTATGTAAGTTTTCCTTACATTCCCCATCAAATTATAAACATACAGTCCTCAAATAAACTACATACCGTAGAAAAATCCTTTTCTTTTCTAGGCTCATTTTACAACAACACAGCCTGACATTACTCACTACTGAAACACAGTTTACACTGATAGTGTGACATTTCCTTTTTAGGAGAAGGTATCAGTTCGGCCTTTTGTTCAGCTAATTACAAAGCACGCACAATGTCACACAACTTTCCAATAAAAGGAATGCAAATTCGCATCCATTTGGTCTTTTATCCAAAAGTTTATCTTTGCAATTAATGAGCTTTCTGTATCCTATCGCTACAATACAGAACAGTGTTGAAATAAATTATTAATAGCTGTTTGTACAGTGGGAAACTTATCAACTGTAAGTTTCCCACAAAAGTCTAAAAAGTTATAATGGGTATGTAAATGTGGAATATTTGCTTTTCCAGGCATGTAGGTGTAAATACTCTACATGAAAAAGAATGATGAGGAGCCATGTAAACCTGCAGAAGGTGCACTGGAGAAAATGCAGGTTTGTTCATGCTGAGAACATTTGTCGTCGGAGCAATCTTTGACATGCAATCTTCAAATGAAATGAACTGAAATAGTGAGATTATACAGTGGCACAGCGTGTGTGTGTGTGTGTGTGTGTGTGTGTGTGTGTACCTTGACAGAGCTCTGGAGCACTGTAACAGGAAATACTTTGGTAGGCATGGAACTGAGAAACAAGCGGAAATTCTGGTGGATTGATGTGTCTGTACAGGAACATAGAGGAACATTACTCAGAGCCATAAACAAAAGAAGAAAAAAAAGTTAATGAATTTCTTTCGACTACTCAGACAAACACACATTAAAGCATTTTTTCCACTGATACAAATGCTGTGAGAAAACGAGGAAACAACAGCACGAACATCATAACATCATTTAGTCATTTGTGTCCCCAGCAGCTTGGTTATGTCGTGCTGTGGGCACATAGCAGCATGCTTGATAGTGTTTTCTGTATTTTCTTAGTGAATTCCTTTTTTTTTTTCAATTTGAGATCAGCTCTCACATTAGACCTGTGCAGCACAAGTCAAACAAGGGTAGCAGATCTTGAGTTAGCAAACTTTTGGAAGAACAACTTTCTTTCCCGCTAGAGATACATTTTTTTATTTTCTTATCTAAAAATATAAAAACACACACAAAAAAAACAAGTAGTCGAATACTAATACAATATTTAGTGAAGTTATGTTCCTGACAAATTACATATTTTTATTCTGTGGTGCATCATGTATGCAGCCATGCATGAAAATCCTACAGCTGAAATGGAAAAACTCCTTCATTCTTCTTTCCAAGAGCAACAGTACAAAATGTAATCGAGAATGGGTCGTCTGAAATAGGTGTCATGATGCTTTGTCCTTGTGTGATCATGTGTGTAGTTGCATGGAGGTGTTTAGGTAATACCTGGCTCAGTGAAGGTCTTGATGAGCTCCTCCATGGCTAACATCCAGGAGACAGCCAGATGACAGTTCTGCAGGAACACCCATTTGCCACTCTTCAGGGCTTCATGGATCATCTTCTCTGCTATCGGCCCCTGGCCTTGACCCAATGAGATGGACTCAACTCTGAGAG
Source organism: Pagrus pagrus (assembly GCF_965226575.1). Classification (NCBI taxonomy): domain Eukaryota; kingdom Metazoa; phylum Chordata; class Actinopteri; order Spariformes; family Sparidae; genus Pagrus; species Pagrus pagrus. Next base: position 28,182,754 of record NC_140186.1, read on the forward strand.
ACAGGGGCAGATGGAAATACCCCAGTGGTTATGTGTGAACAAGTGTATATAGTGATCATTATGCCTCCTCCTCTCTCTCTACATCCAGACACGCTTGCCTGTTTTGCCACACATATTCACCTCTATTCTGTCACACAACCGCAACCGTACGTCCCCTAGCCTTTCTGTCTATCTTGTTTTACCTGTCAAGACAACCTCTTTCTTTTGCAAAGCGCTGAAAGGCCCCCATAGGGTCAGACCCTGTGCTGAGAATGAAGATCAGCGGTGTGGACGGGGACATATCTTTATAGATGTTCGGCAGGTCAACTGGAGGGTATTCCACAAAATGCTTCCCCAGGTTGACAATCACAAACTCTGTTGCTGCCACCACCACCTGGACAAGAGAGGGAGCAAGTAAATCAAAGAATAACCGGACAAAGAGGACAAGTAGAAGTTAAAACAGTAGTAAAGAGAGAGGGGTGCCTTATGTGTATGAGAGGATGGAGGACAGATGAAAACAGAGACGGCATCAGTGCGAGAAAAGCAAATAAAAAATGGGTCAACATAAGACGTATATTTGACGTTTTAACCAGGGAGACTGAGGATGACTGACATTATTGGGACATATACAGAATTAATATAAGATAGTTAAACAAGATGTTTTTGGACGGGACATCACTGACAAGACTGGAAGCTTTATTTTCTCGGATCCAGTTGCTGGGATGTCTGGTTTTTACCAAAGCCCTGTGAGGCAAGTGAGATTCTGGTGGAATATTGTGAATTTGATAAAAGAAAAAAGGAACTAATTTCTGTCCTATTCATGGTTTTATTGGACATGACAGCTAGTAATGTGACAGGTAACAGAAATGTGAGAGAGGTAGAATGACACATTCAAACCCTGGGCTGCTGTGGCGAGGAAACAGCCTCTGTACATGGCACATGATTTTTTTTTTGTTTTCGTCAGGATAATTTTTCTAAGTGGTTGTTTTTTAATACGTTTTTTAGCTAAGAGGCTGAAGAGCACCACTACCCACTTGGACAGAAGAACGTTTTGGCAGGGTCTTGCTTACGGCTGCAGGCCAGCACAATTGTAAATTAGTGTAATTGGCCAAATCTTTGCTGGGTTGAAAAATTGAAGATCAACTGACACAGATGATTCCTCTCATTTTAGATCACCTCTGTGAACTTGTAGACCTGAAAACAAACAAACTCCAAATCCTTGATAAATATCTTTCTATAGACGTCATCAAGGCTCACCTTCTCTTCCATGAAACTCTTGATGAGGATAAGCTTCTGGAAGGACCCCAACCTCTCATTCCAGTAGCCTTCGATCTGCTGATTCGCCTCTTTGGATTCTCCAAGAGGTGGCAACTCTGACACATAGCCTTCCCAGTCCTCGGGATTAATAGATGCTTGAAAACGTCCTAAAGGAGAGGCGACTGTCATTTAATGCTAGACCAATCTTTATAAGCAGTTTTACAAGACCATTGTTCAGCACTGCATGTATGGATTTGTACACTAGAAGGTAGAAAGTGATAGAAGAATGAATAGAATATCTAAGCCTGACAGTGAAAAATGTTTTATAACTGGGTCAAATGTACTGTATATTCAGCAGAAACATGACGCACTATATATACTGATTCTTGCCAGATTAGCCAGGATAAAAACAGTAGGTTTAGGTCACCTAGTTTGATGTGGATATGCGTTCTGGTGATTTCCTTGGAGATGTCCTTGAAGCAGGGCAGTGTGTCCTCCAGCTCACAACACGTCTGCCAGTAAAAATCACTTAGCCATGGCACATCTGGCCGTTCTGCATAGTCCTGGGAGAAGGAGAAATTAAAAAGGAGACAGTTAGGAGATGGTAAAAAGATGGAGGACAGACCTTGAGTAGAGAGACAGTAAAGCAGATGTCAATAAAACTGTGTAGAGAGGATGATTCAAAACATCGAAACAAGGAAGGTAGACATAAGAGATAAGAGACGGTGATGGGCATGAAAATGCAAAGACAATTTGAAATGTATTCAAAATCAGCGAGAGAAGCGTAGATGATGGATGCATTGAAGGTGCGACGCAAAAGACAGGAGACAGAAGCACAGAGGTGAAGGAGAGGAGAGGAAGGGCAGCGTTAGCATGAGGATCACGGGGGCTGACAGGCAAAACCACCAGCCTAATTATTGCCATATAAATCAGAGCCAAATGGTGGGTGAACACAGGAATATACCCCTGGGTGCCACCGACTGATCTGTATTGTGGTCTCAAAACCGTCTGAACTCGTCAATAAAACCAGAGCTAAATCTCTAAGGCCCTTTTATCCATTGCTCTGTACTACAGTTTTCCTTCTTTATTGGATGAACCAATGGTGCCTCAGTTGCACACCCATCTACACCTCTGGGGTTTGAGAAGGAAGATAACAATCATCATGAAATACATAGAGAGAAGGAGATAGAAAAGACAGAGAGAATTAAATTGTTCAAAGAAATCCAATCCAGAAATTTAAGAAAGTTGGACTATATTGAGGTAATTGGAGGCTGAGTTCAGTTGACCTCACTTAGCCTCTCTGAACGTGTCAGGACAGGCCTTGTATCCGACTTGAGGTACTCAGGCTTTTGCACTGATTGTTGAAGGCCTATTAGCATGCTACATACAGGTTGTATGGACAGCTGAGAAACAGAGATACTCTCATTTTCTTATCTCTCCTTCGCAGAAATATTTATTTTGTCAACCTCTCCATACTTTCTTTTGTCTCCCGCTCACTGTGTGTGTTTCCATCAGTGTCAGTAGTTCCTCAGCAAAAAGCTGGCCAAGAGAGAGAGAGAGAGCCTGATGACTACTTTGTGACAAAGGTTTTTTTTCTATCAACCCTATCCAAACACAAGAGGGGGAAAGAATGAAGACACTGCCTACAGGCCAACCTGGGGGGATTTTGGAAGGGGAAAATAAAATGACACCTTGTTTATCTGCTGTTAAGAGGATCCAGCCAACACACTGTAACTAATTTCTCTATTTTTGTCAAATTATAAGAATAACGGGAAGCCAAAATAGGTGGGTTTTTTCATTTAGAGCTAATGACACAGTTAAAAATAGGCTGTTATCGCTCCATTCCTGCAGGCGATTAAGCCTCATACCTTACAATTTGTTCTGGCTTCAGTTATCCAATCACCTTACTGACAGTTGGCCCGCCTGGTACATTCAATATCTGAACTGACGTAGCTTTTCACAACGACTGTTGCACCAACTGCTGTATATGTAAATTCAACACAGTGGGGAAGTTACACTATAACCAAGTAAAAATGGATGTCATTAATACAGGCTAGCTGGAGTGTAGAGCTAAGATTAACATTAAATGAGTTGTTTCCTGTTTATTTATTATGTTTCTTTGTCATCTGTCACTGCCTGTCTTCACCTGTTTTATTAGTTGACAGTTGAACTGTCACAGATGAACTGACCACAAGAGAGGCAGTACACATGGACTAAATAAACAAGGACTAATTAAGTAATGAAACAGGATAACGCAGGCAGGAAAAAAGCAGGAAAAGACAAAGATAGGAAGTGGAAAGCTCAACATGACACATGATAGAGAAACCTTCAAAATGAACAGGAAACAACAAAACTTAAAATATTAAGTATGTCTTACAACTTATGTAAGATACTGTAGTTCACAAATGATATAATACAATGTCTCTATTCTTTAATAAAACAATTAATTGTAGTTTGCTCCCTAATACACTAAGTGAAACAATGTTTTGACAACAGTCGACTTGTGAAGTTCTAGCATAATTACCGATGATGAAACTGAACAAAGTGGTGGGTTAAGTGTTTAACTAAGACCTGGATTATACTTCCAAATGGACTCATACATGGACAGCTGCAGTCACTACTGACAAGCGGTCAGAACAAATTGCTGGTATGCCGATGTCCGAAGGCACTAAGAATTTGATTTTACACTAAAACTTATGTTCAACTGTTGGCAAGATTTTTATCTGACACTGGTAATTCATAAGCAGGAATTTTCCTCCTTGATTTCCAACCTCACCTTTTCCAACAAGGAACCTCCTCTCAGGAAGTGCTGCCACTCAGCATCGGATATTTCGCCCCGCTGCCTCATGACCTCCACACACAACATGAAGCTGCAGCTAAGCTTGTGCTGTTTGAAGAGACCACGGGACACACTGATGTAGGAGTTGAACAGGATCTGGTCCAGCAAGATCTGGAGGCGCTCCTCTAACACACTGTTCTTCTCTGACGTCTCAATGGTGGAGTTAAAGAGCTGAGGGTGGAGATAGCAAAGAACAGGAAGAATTGGACAGTAAGATGTTTAACAGCAAGAAAATAATTATGTTCCCTGGGGCCTGGACATCTTTTCATAATGTGTTCCTAAAAAAATCTTAAGAAAGTAAAATGGATATTTGTCTGTGCCTTGTAAAATAAAGCCTGGTTACTCACCTGTTTCAAATACTCGAGGGAGAACTGGTACATTGGATTCAATTCAGAGAGACTGGCGATGACAAAGTACAAGACTGAGCCTTGGGTGGCCACGGGTCGGTAGTGCTCCCTTGCAGAGTTGATCATCATCTCGGTGGCCTCTGCCTCTTCCAGACGATGCTTTATGGTTTCTGATGTGACCTGAGGAATCATTGCACCAGGGAGGAAAAGGCGAAAAAAAGAAAGGGAGGAATAAAAACAAAATAAGAACAGAAGAGAGGTGGCAGAGAAAAGGAAGGAACAGCAGAGGACATAAGTGGAAATGATCTTCATAGATGTTGACAGCGTATGTCAAATTCATTATCCCAACAGTAAAGAACAAGACAAAACATCCACATGACCTTTGCAGGATTTTACAGGTACCTTTGACTCCTGGAGAGTCTGAACGAGCTCCTCGTCGTCAAGTATATTCCCCTCAGAGGTGAAAAGAAGTTTCAGGATGCGATCTTCAATATGTTTTAGCAGGTTGCGATCAGCATTGATTTGCACAATCAGCTCGTTCCTCTGCACCTCAAGATGTGGACTCTCCAGACGCACCACATCACTGAGGAGAGGCGGAGGGAAGGCAGGAGGGTCAAGGCAGAAATAAATCAAATACAAATATCACAAGACAAAAAAGACTGAACAAATGGTGAGACAGACTTATGTAGTGGATTGTTTATGTGTAATATGTGGTTTGGGAAGGATGGGATATCTGTTTTTCATGTGTGACTATTTATGTACCTGAGCAGTTGGTCCTCCAGGCCAGCCTTGGTCACAGTGAAGTTGATGATTGTAACTTTGATACACACCTAAAGGGGAAGAGGAACACACATTTTAAACTGCTGATGCATTTACATCAACAATCACTCAAACAGCCGATTCTGCATGTGCCCTTAACACTCATTTAAAACAATTTTAACTTTAGATTTTTAATGTGTCAGCCAATGACACACAAACAGGCTCTATAGATGTCAGGCGAAAGGCTTCAGGCTGTCTAAGTCACTGCCTTTATGCACTGCTGGTTTGAACTGAACACTGGATCAAAGCTTGTATTCACTGAGCTGGTAGGTTATTGCATCTCTCAACAATGCCTGCAAACTGACCATAGTCTATGCCATTACAGTAGGCCAAGCACTGATTGATGTACCAGGCTCTTTGCTACCGTGGCAGATGGGCACAAATGTTCTTTTGTGTCACTGTTCCTTATATTCCACAAAAAATGTGTTGTTCAAAAGCCTATAAACATCTGGTTGTCATGGCTGGAAAGTGTTTGGGATTTCTTCTCAAAAACCTTGAGGCAACCAGCAGGGTTGTGTCGATGTTTATTCCAAGACTCCATAGAGACCTGGCATTGCCTCTCTGATGCACAACTGCGGATGCCAGATGGACCTAATCGGGATATTGTGTGTGTGCTGTCCTTACCTCTGGTAGGTAGTGTGGATTGGCCATCTTGGTGGTCATATAGAACCTGAAGTTTTTGTCATAGTCAATATCTGAGTCTCCGAGGCGGATTAATGTCCGTCCACCAGCCACAAATGTCTGCTTAAGCAGGATGGGCTCCAGAGCTGGATCGAGGGTCTCCTTTAACTAAACACACAGAACACAAGAGGCAGGAACACTCACACACATATGGTAATAAACAAGACTGTTCAATAAAGGTCTCATTGTGCAATCTATGTCCAATCAATGGAAGTAAATGGGAAGCTCAGTTAAATGCCAAAATTGTGAACTATACAGACCAAAATAATGTGTACCTCGACCAAACTGCTCGGAATAATGTACCACTTATCACTTTCTTTACGCTCAAACATGTTTCAGTGTTTTTAATGTCTTCCTACCTCCTCTAGCAGTACTGGCATGCCCGTACTTATGGCATTTTCTAGGGTACGGAGAAAGTTCGGGTCTGTCAGCCTGATCACCTTGAGGCCATGCTTGGCCTCCTTTGAGCGGATCCATCGGTTGGCCTGAGGGACAGAAATAACCTTTATCTAATGTAGGGCTGTACTGAATGTTGTAAGCTTCGATTGAGGTTTTTGGAATGAAGCTTCAAATGTGAGTCATTATATTTAATGATGTCATCACCATAAACAAAATCCTCAATATGAATAAAATGATTCATTGGATTAAATTGAGCACCGGGTGCCAAGTGAATTCAGACCCACAGTATGATCTTTTTTGTTGTTGTAATGGTTTAAGTAATTTACAAGAGCTGAAATAGTTTTTTTGTTTCTATGACTCAACAATCAACTATCATGCAAAAAAAGGTGCACATCATTTAAATGTGGATTTAGAATTTGAATGTCATTGTCTTGAATGAAGCTTTGAACTAATTGGCACAGCCCTAAAAGATGGCCTGCACATGTATATGATAAGAACCATTTTCCAGCACTTGACATAATAAAGGTAGACTGTAGCCATCAAAGTGCAGCAGGCACTGAAGTCTTCACAAATAACTTTTCAGAGTTCCTGTCCAACCCATATCTGCATCCCTCTGTCTACGAAAAGCAAGAGAGAGCAGCTTTAGAAAAAGAACAACAGACAGATTTTCAGGGATGAAGGAGAAAAAAAAGGCTGAAACATGACAGGAGAGAAAATTGGACTTGTCAGTGGTCAAGAAGACACAGAACAGTCAGCTAAAAGGAGGCCTAAAAACTGAAGCTGGACAATTATTCGCCCTGTACATGTTTGGAGTTCTGAGAGAGCTGGTTTGTGTTCTTTCTATGAGGGGAAGCTGGGAACTCTGTGTGTGTCCTGGGGCAGAGGCTGGTCTGTGACTTTGTCTCTGACCATGTCTGACAGGTAGTTCTATTCTGAGAGTTGTTTTCTATTCTTTATACTGGTACCACAACCATGTAGTCAATGTTTTAAATTACATGGAAGCTAAAAAGACAAGGAATTTGTCAAAAAAAATATTATCCACTCGGGGTTTCTTAACTCAGCGTGAATACAACTATATAACTGATAAAACACAACTAACAACAAATCAATCCACGTCTGAAACACACTGAATGAATGTTGCTATAATGCCAGTTTCTAGTTCACCTGGTCCTGTGGGTCGATCATAAGAGGCCAGCGGCGGCCCTTGGTCACCAGGATCCCGTTCTCGGTAGAGAAGGTGTCACCAGGCAGATCCTCTGTGTTCCACTGGTGGATGACAAATGGGTCACCCAGAATGTTGATCAGGCTGAAGCTGGAGCTGATGGGGATGTTCAGTTCCTGACACTGAAGTATCCACTGGTCAGTTAGCTGGTGAAAGGGGCCACATTTTATGTTTAAATGATGATTAGTTTGAGGAGTTTTTAAAACCTCTTCTGTTTTTGTATTTTGCAAATTTTATAATGTTTGCTCTTCTTTATCAATTTCTTATCACTGATTTTATTGTTGTTCTACTGTGTTTTAATAATGAAAAAACAGATTCAGTACAGAGATATTACCATATATCCATTCTGTTCTGGGAATTACCTCTCAAAGAAATACAAGCCACAATAAGGTTTAGTTTTTTTTCATATGGATGCTGCAGTGTAAAGAGGCATTGAATAGCAACAAGGTCTAAGACTCTACACTGTACCTACCAGCTGCCTGTAGTAGGAAGTGAATGCTCCATAGTAGGCCACACAAGCAGCTGCAATGAACACATTCCCCACAACGTTGATGATCTCTAGCTCAAACAAGGCAACACTTTCTTCCCAGCGAACTTGGTCATCACCAAGAGCAGAAGTTAGCTTCCCTGCCCTGGTCAACCGAGCCTGCGTCAGAGCCATGGTGTTAACTTTGAGGAAAGAGAGGGGTCACAAAGTGAGAGATAGAAAAAGAATATCAGTAAGGTAGACTTTTTTTCTTCAAATCCAATGGGTAATAAAGCTTCCTTCAATACTGAAAGGGATGAATGACATTTTAAAACAACAGGGATTAAATCATATAAAATATGCAATGGCTGGGCAGTTTAAAACCCAGGTTGAGGTTAATAAATGGTAAAATATAAAGGGAATGGCCCTTTACCCAACTCCTCCTTCTCATTTAAGCTGCTGTCAAACTGTTCCTGTAGGACCTTGATCTGATTTTCCATCTCCTGAAGCTTCTCTTGCTTCTCCCTCAGGGTGGCCATGGTGACGTCCAGCTCCTCCTTCATGGGTTGGAATAGAAGGAAAAAAAATACAGAGGAAAATGAATCATTTAGATAATTTTAGTCCATTTTTTCTTCTCATTATTTGCTGCAATGTATGCAGGGCAATCCTGAGTGGCACTGAGGGAATGGATTGAATAGACTTGACAAACAGGTCTACACATTTTTTGGACACTTAGACTTTAGACACAAGCTTTTTGAGATAATTTTCAACCACATTTTAAGAGGTCATATTATGCATTTTTGTGCATGTAAAAGGTCTGCAGAGTGAAAAAGATCAAAATCTGTATGCATACAGCACTCTGCTGCATGTTACTAACTTGTGCCTGGGCCAGTTCTTCTCTCATGGGGCCCACTTCTTTGAGGGCTCTAGAGTAAAGGTTCATGGCTCTGACCCACATACACATAGATCTGCAGGCTTTGGATACCTTCTCCACCTAAACCCAACAGCACAAAAAAGAATTACATTAAGTCACAGATATTGAAACATACTGTGTTACGCTCCACAATATATCAATTTACATATATATACAATTTATGGTAACCAGTAACATACAGTACATATGACCATAATGTCATAATCAAAACTTAAGCAATTATTTTCCTGTTTTCGTCCCAGCTCTGGTACTTTCAAAACTGTCAACGTGTTTGAACTACAATTTCCCCACAATGTATTTACTCTGAACCCTGCACCAAAGGATCTGACTGACATATCAGAGTGATCAACATGAAATCCAAACAGACCTTCTCAGGTATGAAATCAGGGTTGTTGATGTATTTCTGCAGTTTCGACAGGATCTGAGGCTTGATATTGTCCTTGTCATAGTCTGTCAGGCGCCTGAGGAAATTGGCATCTTCAAGTAATTGCTTGGCCCCAGGCCAGTCCGATCTGTGTGGAGAAAGGGATGTTGATGGGGAATGTGGAAAAAAAGGGGGCCAAACAAAATGGCTAATAATGATTAATAGTGTTCATATATGGCCTAATTCATATTGGCACAAAGTATAAATTTCCAGTTTGACTTTCTACCAATTAAACAAGCACTTATAAATAACCAAGGCACATTGTAATGTAAACTTCTGCATGTCATGATACTGTGATTATAATCTAGGAATTACACTTTGACATGCAATGCTTACAAATCGCATTCAACAGAAAGACTCACATCACAACTCAGTGCAAGAAAAACAAACAAGTCTGATATAAAAACAGATATATATACATATTCATATTCATGTGACTTGACATCATAGTACCATACGCAGCGGTCACATGGGTGCACCCACAAAAATAAATGAATAAATAAATAATTGGCCTAAATAATTAAATAAAATGGAATCTTTGTGTGTGTAAGCTATGTGTATGTTAATACTGCACGACAAATTCCAAGTAATGGTATTCATATGTGTAGGTATGTTTTGCTTAGGTATTATTAAAGGTTGTGGTATTATACAAATGAGCAACATAGCGTTATGTTGTGGCCAATGTGTATGTGAATACTGCCCCCTCGAGTGCCCCCTCCGACAACAGTAGCCTACATTATGGAAATTACTACAGCAAAAGCAAAGAAGTGTTTTTTTGACCATCATCACTTTGGTGGTTTTCACTTAACCACAGACAAATACATAAATTGGCGCCTTTGCATTGTACTAGCAGTGTGTGTTAGTTCCACATAGTACTAGTGTACAGGAGGTTAAACAGTGCGTGTTAAAAGGTTAAAGTAGACAGGATATTAGGCAGGACTGGATTTAGTGCAGCAATGCAGTAGATTACTGCTTGATGAAATTTAAGGTGACAGAAGGATGAGTCATGAGATGGTAGGGTAATCTCTCTGGATGCTGACTACAAAATATATGGGATTAAAAAACTAGGCCTAAATCTCACACATTTGGCAGAGTGACAATTGTGATTATAATGAAGATCGCTGTTAAAATGGCTAAAATTATGGTAATAGTTATAATAATGCTGATGATATTTTAAGTGCCACAGTGATTAAAATGATTGATCAGTGCGATAAATGGGACACAGACATGGTGTGAATACATTCTCCTGTTTGGTACACTTGATTTTTTGTAGTCACTTATCCTAGACTGAAATTGGATTAGGTTCTCTCACCAGCAATTAATTTGGATCTGACAGAATTAGAAAGTGTTTACAGATGACCATTTGCCCCTGGTGTTGAATTAAATCAGTTGTGCTGAACAAATGATGTACTGTCCTGTCTGTTCTCCATGCTCTTATACTTGTTTATGCTTTAAATTGCTTCTGCCATCCCTATTTTTTTCTGAAATAGATTATTAGGATGTGACATAATTAGTGAGAAGTAGGCTAGTAATAATGGAATAGAAGATGAGGAGAGAAGGGCACTCTTATGTGACAACAGAGGCAGAGACATGTCTTCAATCAAAAATCCTTGAGGAATGGAAGTCTGTTTTTTTTAGAGTGGGAGAGAAGCACACTGACTTGGAGTTCAGCAGGATGCAGACAGCCTCCATGACAGTCATGACCAGGTCTGGGGGTTTGGTGAGCGCCTTGATCTCAGAGATGTCAGCCTTGTTGAGAGAATTAAGGGCCTGATTGGCATCCTCCAGGGCTGGCAGAGCCTCATCCAGGTCCCTCAAGGCCTGTGTGTGTTCAGCTTTGACCTTGGCCAAAGCCTCATCCTCTTGCACTACTTCACGCACCTGTGGCAAGGATTCATTTTTGTTTGATACACACATATGCTAGAGCAACAACAGAAGGGTATCAGGCTTTTTCAGCACTTTAAGGAGACAATAGACACAACTTTTGAAAGCTTTGTGTTAATCTCTTGTCTATCTCTCCCTGTCTCATATGTACACACAGACCTTGCCAGCGCTCTCCTGGTCTGTGGCCAGTTTCTCCCCGAGGGCATCAACATCAGTGGATTTTTGTTGCAGGACTGGCTCCAGAGCAGACAGTTCCACTTTCATTTTGTCCACAAGCTCATTGGTCTCCAGCAGTTTGGTCAGACCGTTCTTCACACGATCCCTGGCCTATACATAAACACCCCCACACACAGGGATATATTATGCATATTTTTCATGCAGGCATAATCCACAAAATTCAAGACAATGTGCATGACAGTGCAACATCCACAAAGACGCTGATCATCGAGAAAAATGCTCTGTCCTCTGTAAAAATGTAAGGCAAAGATTCACCATCAATTCCACAACTGACAACTAATCACTTGTGCCGATAACTGCTCATGCATTTTGATGGTTGCACTCACAAGCGCTGGGTGCTGCCTCTTTTCCTGCAGCATGGACAGGTATAGGTTGATGAGCTCCAGGTAGGAGGTAGGGGTAGTGTAGTATCGCCGTCTCAGCTCTGAGTAGAAGCGCTCAGCCATGTCAGTGACACTAACATGTATCTCCACGCACATGGCTGAGAAGTTCTTTTTCAGCTCCTCGCTCGCAAAGTCCACATTCTGGAAGAAGGCCTGTGAGACAGAGAGCAGGGCCTCACGAGGCCACTGGGCAAGAGAGGAGAGTGTGAGATAAGGTTTCAACGGGGGTGAGGATATTCAGTTTTTATTTTAGCTTTTATTTATTTGTGCAGTGATTCCATAGTACAGCAATAGAAAGACAAAACGCAATAACAAAGACATTAAATGAAGATGAAAACTACAAGCTTCCTGAACAAAAGCAGGTGAAGTGAATGGTTGGTAAAAGAGAGGAGACTTGTGAAACAAGAAAAGTGCAATAAGAAGAAAGAAGAAGGGAAAAATGATGTCAGAGTGGAGAAGAATTTACATTGGGTGTAGCTGCCAGGACCAGCAGCATGGTGTTAATGTTAGACTGAAAGTAGAATGGTGCTGTAGACTGGTTCAAGACAGTGATACATCCTAAAACATGCAGATAATGGCCGCGTTTCCCAGATTCGTTAAGAAGCTCTTAAGTGCTAAGATCTTCTTAGGAGCGCTCTTAAGAACGCTGTGAAAGAAGGATGTGTTTCCCAGAGTCGCTCTTAGCTTAAGAAGATCTTTCACTAAGAAGGAAATGTAAGATCGAGCTGACCCACTCTTAACAGCCTTCTTAGTGACCGAATGCTCAGTGATCAAGCGCGTCAGGGAAATTTATATCATCCACTTTGCGAAAAAATAAAACAATGCTCAGTGTTGAAATGCGCTCATAGCTGCGGGCCACTGGCGCAAGAAAAGAAAATAAGAAAATGGTAGATGAAAAAAAACCTTTTTATTGAATTACACGTTTAAGTTTTCCGCAACATCTGCATATATGAGTTTATAGTACTACACATAAAAAAAACAACAACCCTGTGGCATTTCACAGATATCAAGGGAACAGATGTATTAAACTCAGCTGAACCTCATCCAGAGAGGCTTCACCTGCTACTCTGCGTTGCCAAAGTCCGCGCGTGTGAGAAACCACGGCTGCAATACAGCACATTATCCCTGCGAACCAACAGCGTCGCCGTGCGCGAAGCTAGAGTTTACATAAATGCATACGTGCGTCAGCACTTCTCCCCACTGGACGTGCTGTCAGACCGGGCTGTCTAGGCAAAGTACCGGCTGCCCCGTGCGGAGATCCAACGGCCGTTGGATCTCTTTGCCTGGACAGCCCGGTCTGACAGCGCACACACACAAACATACACTTATGCGCTGATAAAGAGGTGGGTGATCGATTTGCCTGGCATCGATTGATTCAGCACAGCAGCACCGCGGTGGACAGCTCCCACTAAGAGCTTCTTAAGAAGCTTCTTTGGCTTGATCTTAAGGTTCTCCTAAGAAGGCAGTTAAGAACGCGTCTGGGAAACACCCGTATCTTAGCGCTCCTTCTTAGCCGAACCCTTCTTAAGAGCCTTCTTAAGTCCTTAAGAACGATCGAATCTGGGAAACGCGGCCAATACCTGTAACATGTTTGAACCAGTAATAATAATTGTTTTTAGATTGTATGGCTTTCTACTGTATGTATAATTGCAAAATCATCTAGTTTCACAATCCCAAACTAAGTAAATACACACATACTGTATGATTAGGTATAGTCAGAAAGCTATCTCAGCATACCTGCACAAAACAATCGATGGTGCAGCAGTTGACCAGTGAGGGAAACATACGACAGCGGGACCTGAAGGCATCGCCCACGGGACTCATACACAGCACAATGTGCAGCTTCTCCCATACACGAGAGATGAAATACTGAAACACCTGAAGGCCACACACACACACACACACACACATGCAGAGATACCATAATTGCTGGAGGCACAGTCTCAGCAGCAGGTAACATTAAAGGCTGATATTTTCTTACAGCTCTCTTGGGGCTGAAGACTTTGATGGGTAACACTGTGTATGTGTGATGTTTTTGAAAGTTTTTAAATATCCTCTTTAGCAACAGACAGTGCTCAGTCTTTGTTTTGACTGCAGCGTTTGATACAGATAATCCCTTTTTTTCATCTTTTAATCTTTTAAAAAAAACTAGGTTCCAATATCTGGGATTGTTTTTTACTGTTTTAGTCAAATCTCTCTTGAATGTACTTTGTGTTACTGGTGTGTGAGAGCGATTGTCTGGCACATAACCTCCCATAAAACCACAACGTCAATTTTTACACTTTGTTTTTTGTGAGGATGAACCTAATATGATATGACAGGCTAGCTCTTTCCCCCTTTTTCCAATCTTTATGCTGAGCAAAGCTAAGCAGCTGCTGGAGGCTGCTTCACAATTACTGCACAGACATGAGATTCTGATCAAACATATCAACTAACTCTTAGCAAGAAAGTGAATAAATGTATTTACTCAAATGTCAAATCATTCCTTTAATCACATTTCCTACCTCTGGGCAAACCACTATCCTTTCTGGCACTCATTGGAATCCATTTGAAAAACACCCACACTTGTTCGGTTAAAATTGTAATGACATTCACAGGTCTGTGCTCTTTACACACATCTTGATTCACACCACAACTCACTGAGCTTGATATCATCGTCTCTAAGATTAAATCAATTCTACATGCAACTGTGTAGAAATCGGTTTATATGAGCTATGTTAATTTTGGTAATTTTCTAACTCAATCATTTGCTCGGATCATCTTCACGGCGTACTTGCATTCATCTGTTTGCTGGCACGTTATACATCTACAAACTGGGCTACATTTTAACTGCCTGAATGATTTTACAGCAAGTGTTTGTTTCTGTGCAAACCTCGTCCCTGTTCTCCTCTCTGATTCCTGCCTCTTTGGCTTTCGGCCGGGTGGCAGCTAGTACTTGCTCCAGTTCATCTTTCTCAAAAAGGTTGGGCACCTCGCCAGAGTTCAGCATGTTGTTGATATCCTCTAAAAACTCCTCCACCACAATCTACAACAGGAAAGACAAAGTGGAGAGTAGAATTGGATGTGCAAGACAAAACACCTATCTGCAGGCACCCAAACAATCTGCAGGCATTGAATATTTATAATCTTTATGTCAACCAAGTCCTTCCATCATACCTGAGTATCCGTAAAGAGGAACACCATATCTTTTCCCTCCACACCAGCCATCTTGTATAGCCTCCTCAGGTCCTCTTGGAAGCTGTCATAGTTGTAGCCTCGACTCAGTTTGATTTCAAAGCAACAGTAACCGCTCATATGGGCTGCTAACCGAGTGAGTGACTGCTTGCCTGTACCTCCTACCCCAACTAGCAGGGCATTGCCTCTCTCAAGGCGAATTATACGGGCAATCCTAGAAGAAAATAAATAAAATCACTGTCATCATTTGTAGAGAAAGGCAGGTCTGCTGTGGTTATAAAGATATATGGAGGTCAAAGGTTCCATGGAAGTGTCCTTTCAGGGGGCTTTGAGCAAGACCCTGCAGCTCTCCCTTCTAACTTTATTCTTGTTCATTCTATAGTTCTATTGTTAAAGCTACCCTGTTACGCCCATTTTGAGGTTCATACTTTTATTTAGGGCGTCTACTAAAATAAGTTCAAGTGCTTTAATGTTTAAAAAACTGTCCCTGTCTGTAACCTTCGTTTCAGTGCCTGTTTCTTTCCATTTCGAAAAGCCTATTCTGCTCTGATTGGTCAGCTCTCACAGGCCTGAGCAAGCATTCGCCCACTGTGCTTCTGCATCAACTCTGCCAGTGTTTTTGCAACCAGGGTGATGCTGGGGGTGTGGCTGAAGGTATTGACTGTGTAGTTGTGACATCACAACCTTACAGAAGCCCTGACAGCTCGTTTAAAAGCATGTTTCTGAATACGGGCTGACTGGAAATTCTGACTGGAAATCTCACTTTCTACAATATGGGACTCATTTGTGTGATGGTGCATGTCTTGATATAACAGAACTCATAAACATAACAAGAGTCTTATACACAAATCATTTCTCTCAAAATGAATCTAAACATTTGATAGTCACTTCATTATCAGCTATAATCATATCTCTTTTAAACACTAAACTTTATGAGCAGGTTTTCCAGAGATACATTTGAACACTTCAAATGTCTTTCAAGATATTTATTTTGAACAAGCACCATACCGACTCTTTTGTGACTTCTTCCTTGGTGTGATTTTCATCTCACAGTTTGGACCACCTACAGCTAAAATCCATTAACCACCAACTAAGAAGTCACACGACAAGAAAATCTGTCAATTCAGCTGTGCATGTTTGCACGTACACACCTGGAGACATGCTCTATGGCATCCTGGAAGAAAACCAGCTTGGTCTCCTTGGAGAAGGTCATGTTGTAATCATTGAGGTAGTCCTGGAGAACAGCCTGAACCTTATCCATGTCTGTCAGATCCTCATACAGACGGTCAGCTTTCTCTGCACCCACCTATAAGTGAAAGTTGTAAGGTACTCAGTGTAAACAGAGAAATCAAATGTTTTCTGAAGTTAACAAGCATTTTCGATAGGAGAAGTTAGAATCTGACCTTGATGAAGTCACCAAATATGATGGGCTGAGTCACAAAGTATGAGGGCTCCAAGTCAATGCTAAAATATTTGCCTGGACGAGAGAGAGAGACAGGGTCAAAAAGAGGGGTATTCTTCAACTTGGAAAGATACAAAATACAACCCCGATTTTAAAAAAAGTTGGGACATGGTTTAAAATGTAAATAATTAACAGAATGCAATGATTTTTAAATCATTTTTTGACCTATATTCGATTTAATATAGTACAAAGACAAGACATTTCATGTTCAAACTAATAAACAGTCTTGTTTTTTTGTAAATATTTACTCATTATGAATTTACAAAATCCCAAGCGAGTGGCGAGCAAGAAAGGGGAAAAAAATCTTTTTGCCAGGATTACACGTAAACAACAGGAGAGAAAAGAAATTGAGAAGAACCACAGCGTCCCAACTTTAGAATCAGGATTGTAACTGTAAAATGTGTAGAGTGACACTTTTATTATGAGGGTCTTTGTGACCGAGTTCTTACTGGCCATCTCGCAGACGATGGTGTTGAAATAGGTTTTATCTTGGTTGTTGATGAGTCGGTCGTGGAACACCCGCTGACACTCATGGCAGAAGAGACGGAAGATCTGGTTCTTGTCTCTCACTTGACTCGACTCACACTGCAGTATACCTGGTCATCAAGAGAGGAAAGATGAATGTAAAGGAGAATTTTTCATTTTTTTTTTATCTTAAAATCCATCTGCATTATATGTAGTGAGAAAAAGAAAGATGTAAGGATAAAAAAGGGAGCTCATAAAATGAGAAAGAAAATGCAAACAACCTAACCAGATTCCTATAAAGACAACTACTAAGGCCACATATGCACGGAAACAAAACAGAAAAGGCCATGTGATGCCAGCAATATAAGAAAATGACATGAGTGGGTGTTAGTTATTACCCCTCACCAACAATGTGTATTGCTAAAGGGAACTTTGTATTTGGGTAATGCACTCCAGCTCTGTTGAACAAGTAGTGGGTAGAAAGCAGTCGCAGAAGTCACTTCAGCTCATCTTCGTGCTGTAATGATGCCTGCTGGGTAAAGGAAGCGATGGGGAGAGAGGAAAGGAGGCAGAGGAGATGATGGTGCAGACGATTTGGGAGCATGAGGCTTAGACAGAGCTTTGTTGAAGTTGAAGAGATGCATCACGGCTGTGCCTCATGCTGAGGAGGTGCCAAGATTTAGACACTGTCTGTATCTGTCAGTTTCTTTCAGCAAAGTTAAAGTTTATTTGAGGAAAAGAGAGGGTGTATATGCTTTATTCCTGAGTGAGTCCATACTAAACATTAAAAGGCGTTTTTAGTGATGCAGTCAATAACCAACCCACTGATCAGGTCAATTTCCATGGGTGTCCAATGTGAGCATGTCTGTGTGTGCAAACAGCATGCGTGCTCAAGTCTCACCTTGGACACACTTGAAGAAGTCCCAGAGATTGAATACATAGTGGAACTTAGCTGGAGTGGGCAGCAGATCTACACTTAAGCGGTTGTAAATCCCCACAGCTGCATCCACAATCTGACGGGCACAGCCCTTCACCTCCTGGGAAAACTCTCTAAGGAAACCTCTCAGGATGGCCTGGACGAGGAGTGGGAGGGAAAAGAGATCAGAGCAGGCAGGAAAGGAGGGATTCAAATAAATATTAATAATAATAATGAGGAATGAAATGGAGGAATGAGAAAGAGCAACGGAGCTTGAAGAGAAAATGAACATAATGCATTCTGGCAACATTTAAATATTTCTGAATCAGTTACAAACATTTTTGTGTGTATACATAGTATGTGTGTCTGTGTATGTGTGCTTTCTCACACTGAAGATCTGCTTGAGGCTCTGTACTGAGGGTGTGGGAAGACACAGCATGCTAAAGTGGCGGATGAATCGGGGGGTCACCGGATTGCGCCCTCCGCCTGGTGGAGCACACGCAGCGGCAATGGTCATTTCCTTGAGGGCAGGAAGAAAGGAAGAAGAGTAAATTATTTTCCCTAAATTAATCATTTTATATATATTCAGTATGCCCAGCACATTTTTCCAGAGCCACAAGTGTCATCTTCAGGATGCTTGTTTTGTCCAACAGTCCAAAACCCAAAGCTATTTAATTCATAATCACAACAGTTTGAAACACAACTGAAGCCATTATATGACTATCAGAACTTTTGTTGATTAATTGTCTTACAATCTACTGATCAATTGATTGACTAAACTGTTTCAGCACTATAGCACTAAAGTAATATAATTTAAACATAAAACCTCCCTCATCCAATCTGATCTGTTACAAAAAGAGTATTACTTCTGCTTTTAGGGCAGACATTCCACCATCTGGAAAGCTGTAGATAGCTCAGAAACTATATTAGCATTTCCGTCGATTTTAAAAAATCAATAAGGGCAATATGTGTTATATTGTCTCCTGAGGGAAACAAATAAGACACATGTTGCCAGTCAAAGTAATAACATTCTCCATATGACCAGGTGGTAGAGGGATGGAGCATAAGAGGGAGAAACAGAAATGGTCAGAATGCCTGCCAAGGCAGGTGGGTGTAAAATAAAGTCCATGCTGATGCTGGCTTTGGTCAGTATGAACATATTGAATCCTGAACTTCATGACTTAAACCGTCCACCAAAAATATAATCCTTTCTTCTGTGTGTTTGTGTTTGCATGTGTATGACGTTGTCTGCCTGTGGTGCAGCACATTATCACACAATATTCTGAATGATTGCTAATGTGCAACTTCAAGATCATGCATACACACATACACACTCAACTATATTGAACTGTAAGACATCACATGTAGTATAAAGTGCAATCAGTTTAGTGAGTGTGTTAGAGTGAGTGTGTGGGATTGCAGAGTGCAAGTTAAATTTAAAAAATGTTATATTAGTAAAGAATAGAAAACAATGGTCCACTATACAGTATTACCACACTTACAGATGCCAACACAGAGGCACGCAAGATGAATGGGTTTCTTATACAAACGGACAAAATTCATTAAAAGTACAACTAGGGAACAAATTAAGTTGATGCTGACTGTGTTAAAATAAAAAAAAGCTATATCTACACTTTTTTACTTAACAGAAAACCAATTCAATAATAAAAGGCCCTCTGACATTTTGGGAAATACGGTTGTTTGCCAACTCACCCAGTGCTTAATGAGAACATCGATATAATTTCCATCTCAGTGTGTTTAAGTAAAGCACCTGGAAAGTTTAGTCCGGCTTAACATAAAAACTGGAAACATTAGAAATAGAAAAGGAGTATTGTGGCTTAATGAGACTATAGATTGGAGGTACACTGGTCCTACAACAACTGAGCAATGTTCCTTTAAATGCTCAATCGAAGATCCTCTACATGTAGACTCATAAAAGCGATGGCCACATGGAACTGTAACAGTCATGTGCTGAACTCCATGCAGCCAGATGTCAGATGTATGCACATACATAACCATTAAGGTCAAATGCATCTTTATAATTTAGCTCATATTATTTGAATACATTTATACCTTGATCTCGTTCCAGAAGAACTTGTTCCTGTCATAGAAGCCAGAAAAGTCCTGGAACTGACGCAGTAGTTCTATCGGAGGCTGAGAGCCATAACTGTCCAGCTTAGGCAGGTTCAGGTCATCCACAAACACCACTAACTTCTTGTTTCCAGGAGCACCTACAGGCAGGGAAAAGGAATACTGTATGAACATGGATTGTTAAAACAGAATAGTGAAGGATAACTGTATGACCAGCTAGATAAAGGAATGGCTAGATGAACAATCTCAATCCAGGACAATACCAGTTGTTACACAGCTGTTCTACACTGCAATATATAAATGTGTATAAAACCAACTGCAAGCCAATACCCAAAACATTTTTTCTTTTCTTCTCCAGTTTGGACTCAATGATCTCCTGTGTGCGTGCAGAGGAGGTCTGAGCAGAGAAGTTGATGTAGACTGGAAGGTATCCTGCCTTTTTCTGGATACTGCTGAGAAGGCCTCGAGCCGCCACTGACTGTGGTGACAGACACATAAAAATACTTGAATAACACGGACACATTTACATTTTGTGTAAGTTTGACCTGTAACAACTAAAGTTTTATGTTTATATAACCCTCTTGAATTTGTTCTTAACCAAACTTTGAGGATCTAATAGTTTAACACAAGAAAACATTCCTATAGTAGGAACTGAGCACCAAAGTCAAACTGTGATTCATTATTGGGGTATTTCTAATGGATTTGGTAATTATCTCAACAACCAATGTATGTCATGTATTTTAGTTTAGTTTATGTGAATAGGTGCTGTAATAATATATGATTAGATGTATTGATGATTTTTTTTTTGTATAGTCTCATCTGTGGGAAAGATTTCCAGTAGCACTGAATGAAACTGAGGCAAGGAACCAAACATCAGAAGCACACAAATATTTTATTTGATGTATTTTCCCTATTAAATTGATTTAACAAGTTTATATTTCAGGGTTTCCATTGAGGTTTGTTCTATGATTTCTTTGTTTTCCGTACATTATTTGCTGTTAAATCTAACACTGCTTCCTAGCTATGTGAGCATAGTATAGAGATGCAACGATCGAATGGTCAGGGACCAGAATTCGCCACTTCCTGGCATTACTGATAATGATCGGCGACCAGCGGGTCAGTGTCAGATATGTCAGATTCTGTGCCGGTCAGATTTACACACACCTGCCGCTCAACCCCCCAACAGCGCTTTCTAACACCTTCCTCTTTTCTTCTGCTGCCTGTCTCTGTGTGTCTCACATTCCTTGAGTTGACAACAAGGTGTGTTGTGAGATAGATCTGTTGCACTGGTTGTCTATGGGAAAGTGAAACACTGTAGTCCGTTGTCTGAACCAGAGCAGTGAGCTTTTAACTTCAGCACATTAGACAGAGTCCTTCTGTTTTTACCTTTCAAAATAAGAGTCCCGGATAACAGTATACAATGTGGAAACGCTTAAATGGGGGAACTTAACTTTTCACTAACAAGCCACTGCAGAAAATAGTTTAAAATATGTTAGATAAAGTTCGATATACTGCAATTCATCTTCAGTTGGATGTTATTTGTACACAAAAGCTCTGTCCAGCAACAGAGCACTTTATTTCAAAGCTTGTTAGAGTAGAGGTGAGAGAAGGTCCTGTAACCTGATGCTGGTTTGGTGAAAATGTAAGAGTTAGGCCTATTTAATAGTCAATGTTTTATCATGAACATACAAATGTATGTGTATTCTGTCAATTCGAAAGAAAATCAGAATTGGCAGGTCAGACTTTTAAAAACAAAATCGTAATTGGACAAGAAAATTGCAACTGGTGCAAGCAAGCAGCGGGTCCTGGCTAACCAGTGCAAAAAGCAATGAAAGGAACTTGCTCTTACAGTGGCCCTGCCAGCATTCACTGAAACACCATTTGTGATTTTCCTCTATACAACCAAGATGCCCCTTTAGTGTCTTCTTACACATACAATATGTCACTGTGTTGCTACTGTTTCCTTACCTTTCCCACTCCAGTGCCACCAGTGAAGAGAACTGAACGTCGGACGGATAGCAGTTTCTCCATTAGATAGCCGTAACGGACAGTGTCTGTGGTGTGGACCAGCATCTCAAAAAAGGGCTGCTCCCTGTTGTATGTGAAGAAAGGCATTTTCTTCTCCCATGGCTCCAGGGACTTGTCGTTAAAGTTAATGTACACATTCCACAGGTTTTCATACTTCGGGAGCTAAAAGGCCCAGATGAATGCACATTAATCGACAATACACACAGAACTGGATAAATATAGTGTAACACATTTCACAAAAATGCATTCAAGTGTCTTTATTAAACTGTACACGTCATTAGCTATAAAACCTCCCTAGAGATAAGGCATTAAAGAAACTATGACTACTGTTGTCCATTACTGTTGCTGATTATAGTGTCTGTTATGTTGTACTTTGGAAGCTTCCCTGTGGCATGTGCATTTTTCTCTGCTATATCTGGCAGGGAGACAAATTTAATTTTGCTTTTCATTTATTCTGTAGAAACACATAAAGCAGGGAACTTTGCCCATGGTCTTAAACGTAAAAAGTTGAGGACTCAACTACCTTATTGAATCTCCAGGTAATATACTTCTGACATGCCACTTTTTCTTCGTAAAGACACTTTATTTTGCAGTTTTGGTCATGTGTCCATTGGACTTTGCCGTAAACGAATGACATCTCTGTGGCGAAGCTGAACCATTGTCTCTATTTTGACAGCTGTTTGTGCTTTTTATGAAACCTTTTACCACAAGCTGAGAGAAGTAGAAAACAGGTCAGTTTCAGCCCCACTTTCTATGTTACTGTCTGCTGTTTATAGAGTTGATTAGTAGAAGGTAGGTCAGCTCAATTTAAGTAAATTATTAACATCAAAATACCCTCTGCTCACAATGGACAGACTGTTCAACCAAATTCTATGGTTCACATGTGTGGAAACCAGGCACACACATACAGTACACACACTAGTTACACCACTAGTATGTGTGCAGCTTATTCCCTCAAGCTTCACAGCTGGGTGCTGGCGTCATCTCAGGGTAAGCACACACAAACCTACACAAACAGTTATCTGATATAAAAAACATTAAAATTCAAGTTCAGCTCCACAGACAGATGAACAGATGTGGATGTGGGATGCTCCAGATGATGCTCTGCAGCCGTCAAGAATATTTTACTTACATGCTAACTCCACCGTCAGGTGAGTGAATCACGTTCCTGCCCTAGTGTGTTCTGTCTCTGTCAGTAAGACATCCCCTCAATCATCAGCCACTACTGCCAGCCAGGACAAACCTCTCAAACAATTAACTTTCCATTTCCTGTGAGGCTGAAAGACTGAGGGATTCATAATAGCAGCATCCACCTTTCATCATCTGTTTCTCTGCATCTCTTATTCATTCTTTACAAATAAAAATTATTCCCTCCATTCTATAATGTCAAATTGTTAATCCTGCAAGGGCAGCATGTGTTATGATAATGGTATGCAATGGGCTTACATAACCTTTTTGCGCAAAGCTGATTCTTGCAATCTGATTTACCTTATGTTCCTTGTAAACCCACTGAAGGAATTAGTAAAATGTACAATATGGATACACTTTCTTCATGTCTTTATTGCACACGAGTTACTGATATTACAGAGAAGAACCCTGTTTCAGATTAGCTGTGCTACAGCAAGATATATCCAGTGCCAAGAGTATTTTGATGTTATACTGTATGAGCTCATCTTCAGGCCTTTTCACATATTCCATTCCAATAACAGCAAGTGCTTTGAGTGAAATAAAAAACCTCTATCCTGTCCTTCTATCTCTGTATGTATCTGTGTGTGTGTGTGTGCATATGTAGTATATACCTTTGCATCCCCGTTGTCTTCAAACTGCTCCCTAATGAAGGTGTCAAAAGCATCCCAGTGAGAACTGGTCAAGTTGCCGCCTACCGCCCACAGGTAGCAAAATATGAAGGTCTGACATAATACACTGTTGAGATGCTTAGAATCCTGACACCAACACACACACAAACACAAGAGATGGATTAAATAATGCCAGGATAAACTGTAGTTCAAAATCAAACACACATGTGACCTACAATGTGCTCTTGTCAATTCCTAACATTTTTAACATATTCAGCCTGCTAAGGGTCTGTTTCTTTGATCTGCTGAATGACCTGAATCAATGTAATGTTTTTATGATTGAGCTAGCTGTCCAAAACTAGTCATCTAAAACAAACAGTCTTCCACTAAAAATTATGGTTTCTTTGTAGTGGAGGAAATTCTGGAAGGTCACCTCCAGCTGAATGCTTCCAACTGCACTCTCTCACAATACTGTGTGGGAGGACAATCTCTTAGTTTCTATATAAATGCAGGGATGGTCAATCAATAATATGAAAGGGTGGCCTTCACAACACACATAGAGGGAGTGTGACTTTAGTCTCTTCTCAGGACGTAAACGGTTATTTGTTGCTCCATTAATGGTCAAAATGTCATAGACCCTTAAGCACAGAATGTGCCTCAGCAATTTGTCGCCTACAACTTTTGGAATTAAGTGCTGAGTTATTGTGTAAAACCTCATCATGTGCACTAATAGATCAGTCTGTGTAACACAATTAACAGAACTCTACCTCTACTAAAGTGACAGTTAAATCTTGTGATTATTATACCATCTTGAGGTCCGGTCCTTCTTCGCCCAGCAGCAGTGCCTCTAGCAGGGAGCAAAGTGTGGTGACTTTACTGATGTCCACCTGAGGAATTGCCTGGATGCCATGCTTCAACACAAACTGAAGACCCTTCTCCACATACTGCTCAAACAGCTCCAGCAGGTATGATCGCACGGCATCTGGGAGCTTGAGACACAACATGGAGCGAAGGAAGAAAGAGTGTCACAGAGAGATCAATGTGGGCAGTGGAGGGTGATGTTATAAAGTGATCTTTAAGAGACATGTATCCGAATCACTGAAGCAACATTGTTAGTTAACATTTTGGGAAAAACATTTATTCACTTCCTTGCCTGGAGGTGGATGAGAAGAATAATACCACCAAAAAGCAAACTTACTTTGCTACTTGTTTCCGGTCTTTATGCTAAGCTAAGCTATCTGTCTGGCTGTAGCTTCATATCTAATGGAGAGACGTGAGGATGGTATCAAATTTTCTTATCTAGCTTGAAGACAGAAATGGAATAAGCTTATTTCCCAGAATGTTAAACTATTCCTTGAACAAGGAGAGTGTTAGACACAGAATTAGTGTGGGCAATGTTCTCCCTGTCCCCAAAAGATACAGAGAGACGGACTCCCTCAGTTAAAATAGCTCAGTGGGAATCAATACAAAATGTATTATAAACTCTAACAACTACACAATTGTTCTGAAAGTGTAATCAAAGTTACCTCAAACAAGCAGAATGCAACAATTAAACTAAGAAAAGAAAGTCCCTTCTGAATGGTCTGTTAAAAAATGGACTTGGTTAGCTTAAAGGAGAGGTTGAAATACTCAAACGTGGGGGATGAATGTGCAGAGAAAACAGGAGAACGGAGTAACAAGAAAGCAACAAACAAATGCACTGTTAACAAACAGCCTCAGACAATTAGACTCTGTGAGAAATACACAACAAGAGAGGGAGAGAGAGAGTTCTAAAAGTTGAGAGGAGAGATGACCCACTCTCACTGCTGTGTTATGTCACCCTAAGCAGCTCAGGGCTAATGTTGCAAGCTATAACCTTTGATGTGATGTGCTGTCATCAAGGTTTTTGCTGATGCTGAAGTTCTCCTGCTTGTAATGCCTGAAAAGGGCACATTACCTATCGTGTACCAGTGCACAAACAGTCAGGAGCACACAGTCACAGCTTCACAGACAGAGAATACAAGAGCAACGACGGCAGGTGAAGGATGAAACATTGGTACTCAGTGATATAAGATAAGAGTATAAAGAGTATTTCATGTTTGGATGACACCCACAGCTTGGGCTGTGATCACGGTTGCAGAGCTGTGACCTGAGTAAATACCTGATAAACTTAATGTACTTTACATATTCTGTATGTACTAACACTGACCTGTCAGATGAAAGTGTACTTACGCAGACGTAATACTACTTTACAAGCACTCAATACCAAGCACAAACCCTCTGTTACATGAACATGCTTTCAGCCACTTTCAAATGGTTTTACAATTCCAAATATTGTTCTAAGAGATCTGTGAATGACAGATAAAGTTTGTACAACCTTGTCTCCTAGACCGTTGATCCATGTCTGGACATAGGGCATCCACTTGAGCTCATCTGGGTCAACATATACCATCCCACAGCGACTGACTGTGGCTGGAGATGCTACAGCCAAATCCTGGACCTGAAAAAAACAGTTAATGAATGAGAACAAATGAGTTGAACTCAGAGCTCAAAATACTATAGAACCATGTTATAAAACACTAAAGAAGAGAGCATCACCCTTATTCTAGACAAAATATTAAAGTTTCTCTGTGTTTAGCTCTTACCTCAAACATCATATGTATGGATGGCGTAAGTTTGATCCTCTCGCTGTTAGCCAGACAGAGCATCTTATTGTCGTCCAGCACCGTGTTCATGTTCTCAATCCACAGGGTGTCGACTGGCCCGTCGCAGATCACCCACTTGTGGTCTTCACTGGCGTCGCTGACTGCATGACGGACACTCAGCGCCATCAGTCCGTCGCGCCACTCCAGTGTCAATGTGTTAACCTGAGCAGTTGAGGTAAATAAAAATAAATCAAAGTAGAGAGAGAAGCGAAGAAACTGTTCGTTCTCTTGTGTACAGTACCTCTCCGTAGAGCTCTCCCACTGTGACAGACTTTGGGTTGAGAACATAGGTCTTGACAGGTTGAAAGAAGGGGTTGTTTTCTTTGTGCTGTGTGCGATGGAGGGTCTCCAGTGTGTCTGCTAGGATGGTGTAGACAGTGGTCTTACCCCCACCTGTAGGCCCTACCAGCATGACACCATGACGCACTAGCATGGTCTCATACAGCTGGATCACCTGAAAGTATAAAAAGAAGTGGACAGGAGAGGAAATTACAAGTAAGGTGCAATATCATAGTGAGACAAACACAAAGCATCCTTATTTTATTCACCTCCATTATACTGTGTTGGCTGTAGAATTTTAAAGAAACCTCAAAGCAAGAAAAACTAAACTGTCTGTGTGGTAGATACCACTAGAGATGCATTTTTATAATTTGGGTGGACCAACCCTTTGAAAAGCAAGGCTAGCAATACTCTACAATCTCTATTATTGTCAAAGAATATGATGAAACTACACAAACAACAATGAATTGATCCTATTAAAAAAATATTGCCTGCGTAGTCATAGCATGATGTAGCTAATTCCCCTGTGCCATCGACCTCCAATATCCAAAAACCATTATAGAACATTAATGAGATGGTTAATCAACCACATTTATACAGTAAAGCACTTTTATCCATAGTGCTTTACAATTTGCATCTCATTTATCCATTTACACACACTCCTTATAAGCTATTGGGTTAAGTGTCTCACCCTAGGATTTTTCAACATGTAGCCTGAAGAAGTCAGAGAACGAACCACCAACCCTATGATTAGTTGACAACCTGTTCTACCTGCTAACATGCAATGTATGAAATGTATTTTATGACATTATGATTACATAATCGCATGAGTTTATTTTGAGTTAATCTCACATACACTGTTGCAGACAGTAAATTAATATGTGCACAAAAACACCAAATGTGTATTATTTCATAGCTGAAAACTGTTCCCCACTGATGCAAAGTATACTTTTATAACTTTTGTCTAGAGTGCCCAGATGTTATAGAAAATTAAATTGTTTTACCCTAATAACTCCTGTCTACAGCCCCCAGATGTTTTAGGAAGTGAATTTGTTTTACCCAAATAACTCTTTTTGACAGTGCCCAGATGTTTTAGGAAATTAATTTGTTTTTTAAATATGAAGATTTACATCTTCAGCAGGAGTGAATGGACTTGGGGTTGAGTGCCACAGCCAGGGCAGGGAAGTCAAGAAGTACTGAGTAGGGCTAACACATTGTTGGTTTTGTCCTTTCATGGAATTTGTTAAAGTGAAGAAAGATAAATAGTAATGCTAGCCTTGTCTTCAAAATGCATGCAAAGTGTTTTACATAGGTAAAATATTAAGAATGGAGTAATTCAATAAATTCACAATAATAAGGAAACATCACTTTTCCCCCTTGTACCTTCTTGGTCATGCTAGCCAGAGGCTGCAGGTTTCTCTTAACCAGAGACTCCATGATGGTGGAGTGCAGCACACTGTAGTCATGCTCGGGGAAACACACACCGGGGAAGAGATCTGATAGGATACCACTGGAGGACGTCGGCAAAATGCATACACACATACAGTAAACACGTGAACACAGAATGGAAATAATTGTTTTTACATGTCACAACATGAAAAAAAAAAAAAAAAAAACTTGTTTTCATTGTATCTTGTCTTAGTAGTGTGATGTAATAATTTCATGTCTTGTTTTTTCCAGCCTGTGTGCATTTGGAAGCACCAGAAGTAAGATGCTCTTCTCTATCTAGGCTTACCCAAACAGGACAGCATCATCAACAAGGAACTTTGGCAGGTTGGAGTCTCTCAAGGCTCTGATAAGAACCACATCCTCACTGAGGTATGGGTGGGCTCTCTTCAGTGACCTAAAAACACAATCATCACTTTACAAATTATATACAGTTCTTGAAAATCTTGTTATTCATCAAGCATTTTCTTCAAAGCAGGTTATCTGAGCCAGTATAAAGTTTTATTTTGTAGTTAGTCAACTTCCTGTCTTTGTCTCTTTCCTGCCTGTCCACCTGTGTTTTAATGTTAATCATTCCTGTGTATTTATGACTGTATTTTAGCCTCACCCTTTGTCTGTTCATCTGTTTTCATTCAGTTTCCCAATGTCAACGTATATTTAATTGGTAGCAATGATTAAAGACTGCACAGTAATCTTTGGTTAACAGTTTACCTGTTGTTATCAAATGCCTTGATTATTTACTTAATTTAAAACTTAAATTCAATTACTTCAAAAGTTACACCAGAGGCCTCTTGTCTGAAAAAGTTGGTGCATTCCTTGATATTAATATTAACAATAAGGGAAAAGTAATGTTATAATGAGCAAATTAATTTGTGCATATTGGACTCAATACAAATACAGATGTAATAAAGATAATAAGCAGCCAAAATGAGCTGATAATTCAATATTACACAACCTGATCTCCACAATGGGCTGGCTCCACTCGATTATAAAAAACAAAGTAAAAAACATTAGAGACATTAGAGTAGGAGATAATGAATGTGTGCTTCGTGTGGAACGAGCAGACTCAGAGGAGTAATATCTCGGCAAAGACAGACAATGAATCACAAGCCAATTACAACAGTTCCCAGAGCTTCGGCTAATAACCAACAGGCCAAAACATGACTTTCACTATATATGGTCTCAAATCATCTATTCAAATCTGTTAATGCACCCCTGTAGACCAGGAACAACTGTGTTTTGTCTCCAAATCTCTCTTTAGTCTACCTAATGTTGTCACTCATCTTTCCATGTGTCCCAGTGCTCATTCATTTGAGGTTTGAGGTCCAGTGTGTAGGACTTAGGGGGTTCTATGGCAGAAATGAATATAATATTAATATTTAATGTATAATTACCTCAAAATAAGAATCATTGTGTTTTCTTTACCTTGGAATGAGCCTTTTTTATCTACAGAGAGAGCGGGTCCTCTTCCACAGATTCCGCCCCGTTGCACTATTTCTACAGGCCCTTTCACATTTTTTGTGTTTTTAACAGTTATTGTATGGGAGGATAAGACAAGGGGTTTGTAGGTTTTAATCTGCAACCACAATGCTTGATGCCACTAAATTCTAAACACTAGCCCTTTAAGTAAAGAAGAGCCAATTTTCTTTTATCAACCATAGGCTCTTAACCTCTAACCTGAGTGATAGAGATACCATGTTTGTATGAGACATTAACAATCTCTCACAGCACTTTCAGTACATGGATGCTAAATGCACTGAGGTTATTCATGCATGTATGTAGCAAGTCACAATTCTATAACTGAACAGACACATGTGTCAGTGTATGTATGAGTGTGTCGCTCTGACCCAGCCATGACCAGGACAGACTTGATGGCTCTCATGCCAAAGTCATAGTGGTCCCGCTGGGACAGCTGCTCCGAGCACAGCTTGTACATCTGGGTAATTTTCCTTGCTAAGGTCTTACTGGACTCGAATCCCTCTGAGTACAAAATCACCTGGGGGGAGGGAGACAAACACGAGAATAATAAGTCCTTATGTAGAGAAAACAAGCAAGCAGATATATCAACACACATGCAGACAGTCTGTTACCTCAGCAATGAGTGCATAGTTTGGCACCATCATGGCTATGGGTCTAAAGAGAGCTTTAAGGTTGTCGGGTAGCTCCGTCCTTCCAGCATAGACGGGGTTCATGGTGATGAACGCAGCGCATGTCATCACCAGCTTGATCTCCTGGCCTTCAAATCGAAATCTTGACAGCTGCATAACACAAAGCGGAGTCATGCTCTTCATGTATGTGTGTCGCCGGACTTATGGATCTGATTCATTTCTAATGTATGTATTCTGTTCTGGCTCCTAGCCTGATGGTCTCTCTGTATCTCCTCTATGGAAAATACAGTAAAACTCTCAGAGAACATATAGAGCTTAAGAGTTTCCTCAATACATTACTAAACATGTATATAAAACAGATGAGAAGCAAGAAAATAATTTACAGTGACAAAGTCTGATAGCAGACATCACATTGGTCCAGTGGAATTAGTACAGCAATGTGTGCGGGTGTACCTTAGCAGCTTTGGCGTTGCGTATGGTGATGAGCTGCTGAGCGATGACAGACAACACTTCAATGTCGATGCGGTTAAGTTCGTTGAAACAACACCAAGCACCCGACTGAGCAAGCCCGCTAAAGAAGCGCCCCATTATCTAGAGGAGAGAAGTATGACTGATTAAACAAACGACTGACATTTGTGTATAATATATAAAGGTTTGGGTTGTCATTTCTATTTTTAAGTATTGTTTCATAAAGTGGGAACACTGAGGCCACGTGAGACTGTCACTGTAATTCCAGGTTACGCATGAAATCTTGGCTCCATTTGTCTTGGCAAACTCCTCCAAGCTGTTAAGATGAAGTCATTTGCCCATAAAAAGTAAACAAGTCATTACCATGACTTATTCACAAAGAATTGGACAACAGTGATACAGATGTAACTTAAGTCAAATACCATACTGTATTTAAAATGTCTGCAATTCCAATAATAATTTGAATATGGAAAAAGTAAAAAAATATTTTGTTTTTAACTATAAATATTCATCTTTTTGAGCAGAAAGCATCCATGTTTACCAGTGAAGAAGATGTACATCTTTAAAGCTGCAGGGAGAATCAGCTAATTTAATTATGTGGTGTTACTTGCACCACTTCTGTGGGTAACACAAAAAACACTGTTTAAAGTTATTAGTATCTCATGGACGATTAAATAGTACAGTTAAATGTTGCTCAGCCACAGTGGAGGAGAGCTGAACAAAGCATTAACACATAAAACGCACAGAGTACTGTGAGTCTAGCCTGGCTAAATCAAAGCCCTGTCTAACTCTAATACACAGGTGTCTGCTTCCAATAACTAACTACAGCAGACATGGAGAAAATGGCTTTCCTGCTGTCTGTCAGTTTGTGCTTTAAGCTGTACTGACTCCAACACCGCTGCACTGCAGCACAAAATACTATTTAACATTTAATTGATATGTGGAGTTTGTCTCAAGGTTAAAGGCCCAATCTGAAGTTTGGAGGCTTAGAAAATACATATATTTTCTTATATACATAAAATATTAGTTATAACTTATTACTGAAATAACAGCATTGTGTTTGTTTGTCACCTGAAAAAACGAAAACTAAATAATTTGGTATAAAGTATAAACTAATAGAAACAATTAATAAATGATATGATAAGACCTGTTCCTCAGCATCAGGGTTCCAACCCTGTGTTTTGAATACCGATGAGTCATCCCTTTTATTTCTATTTGGATAACAAAAAGGGCATTTGGCTAGATTTGTAATCCAATAAAAAACACACTAAAATAACACATTTCAGGTCATTATCAGCTAGATACCGTATGATACCCATTATCATACTAACATAAAAAAAAAAGCTAGTGATGAAAGACTTACAGAAAAACTGGCTAAAGTATCAAATCTGGCTTAAGACGATATCTTGTTAGCACACAACTACTGTAAAAAAGGCTTGGTACTGTGTCTGTGTGCTTTAACTGGCACAGGACAGATGGCTTGACTCCTTTAGCAATAGTGCCATCTAATGGAGACACTTAGTAGGTACAGTCAGAGTGAGACAGTGCCTTCTAGAGCTAATTCATTTGGAATGAACAGATGCAGTGCGAGTGAAAGTTTTTCAGAATGAGTCGTGACTCACATTTATGTATAGAGGTTTCGATAAGAAAAGAAGTTCAAACAAACAGGCAGAAGCAAGAAACAGGAAAAAGTAACAACATCTGTAATACAGAAGCACACTGCAGGTAAAATGTGGGATGATTAGATGAAAACAGTTTGTCATGGCTGACCTTGTAGTCAAGTCCATCAGAGCAGTTGAAGACCACACACTGTACGGCAAGGGCCTTAGCCAAGTCCTTGATGGTCTCTGTTTTGCCTGTCCCTGTTGGCCCAGTTGGAGCTCCTCCTAGGTCTAACTGGAGAGCCCCCATCAGACATAGATAGCAACGGTCCTGCAGATCATTCAGGAGGGGGTGAAAGATACAACTGTGACTGTTTGAATAAAGATAAGAGGTAAGGTTAACTTTTTTTTGCTCCTAGCTACTACAGGAAATGGATTCTATGGGCTACATTATTAGCTCATTGTAGCGATACGGTAGCTTTAGTTTTGGTGGTCTGTGCATTTGCAAGTTGTCTGTAAGAGAAACGTAATATCAACGAAGCACTGCCTCTGGCGGAAGCTCATCTAAATAAGGATACAACACGTGTTCCCACTTCGATTCTTCTGCAGTTGCGTTCAACATAAAGCATAAAAAGGTTTCTGTGTTTCACAGGAGTTGGCATTAATCAGACATAAATGTATGTTGTCTATCAATGTGTGTTAATGTGTTACCGTGAGTGGTGTGATAACCAGTCTAGGACAGGCTCCCAGGTATTCACAGCCATAAATGTAAGTAGACAGAGCCATTGTGGCGACACAGTTGTCCAGGTCCAGGTCCCAGTAGTAGCGGAGCTGTTTCTGCCACTCAAAGTTAGACCTGGTGTCCACCTGGAAAAGAGGGCTGAAGTTACTTTTTGGATCACCTGAAAGTCCCCAATCAATACCTGGAACAATCGTACCAAGTCAAGAACAAACAAAGACATAAACTGCTTGATGGTGTTTGTGCGTGTTCATACTATTGCACACACTGCACTATTGTATATACCTTCTGGCTGACTAGATCTGTGACAATGTCTCTAGCGTGGACATCTACAGTGATGAGAGAAGTGATGATATTACGGTGTAAAGTAGGCAGCTGTCCTCGTACCAATGCTGCCAGAGCATTCAGCCTCTGGAATACACACACACAAGCACAAACACACATAACCACACACACATAATTGGGTTATAAAGTCAAAATTTTAAATAAAAAAATGTAAATACTTGGGCAAGCACAAGTGTAGATTTGATTTCAAATCTAATTTCTAACCAGACAATTAGTAATTTGGTGATTTACATCAAAGTTAGTTTGTTCAAATTCCTGCAGGGCAGCAAAGTGATCGTGGTCTCCCTCCAGGCAGGCTTCCATGTCCCTGCACCACATCACCTGAGAGATGGTCAGCACCACCTGGTGGACAAACACACAAACTGAAGTTAAGTCCCTGTATAAAAATAAAAAAGACTCGATGATGATATCTTGCCATTTTCCTGTGCAAAGCCAAAGTGGGTGACACAGAACAAACAAAAACACAGGTAAGGTATTAAAAAAATCGGAAGAGCACTGGTCCCTTTGATGTACATGTATGTGCGTGTATGTATACCTGCGATGGATGTCCAGCCACCACCCACTCCTCTCTCGACTTCACCTGGTAGTCTGCGATGGCGGCCTTGCTGAGGTGTCGCAGTGAGGAGAACATCGCCTCCTCCACCTTGCAAAGCCAATCCTCCACATTGCCTTGTGCCTTCAGACCTTTAGTGAAACCCACCTGCATTTACACACAGAAGGACAAGATCAGTTATAGGTAAGGACACCATTATACATGTTGTCATTAAGGGTTTGTTGAATCCTCTGTGTCAATTCTCACAGCCTTTTTTTTTTTTTTTTTTTGCTTTTTATGATCAAAGAAGTGTTGGGGTGATAATCAGTGACTCCTTACAGTCATTGCTGACAAGCCCTTTGTCCGATACAGTGGATGACTGAGCAATCCCTGCCAGCAAGGTTGCCACTGCTTTCAAAAAGTTTTCATCATCCTTATTGCAAAATTTGAGATCCCAAAACCAATTACACCACAATGATTGCTGTGGTACAATTTACAATTTGAAGAGAGACTAGATACAGACCAGGAAGCAGCCACAAACAGAGGACGACACCAATCATTCCTCAAGTAGCTGTTATCAAAGTAAAAAAAAAAAAAAATACAAATCTTTGGCATGTCCAATTTTTTTCCTCAAATAACGCTCAAATTAAATCTAATCTAATCAAAATCATTTTTTTCATAACTTCAGAACCTGCTTTATTCTAATTCTAATTTACAGTCGATAAGTAAGAGAAGACTGGTCATTTAAGATGGCTGACAGGGTTGATGTTTGTATAGTTTATACAGTAAGCATGGTAGCATGTGAGTGTATTCTTTTTCCTTCACACTCACTCTCTCTCTCTCGTTCTCAGCAAGGTTTTAAACAAGAGAACAACGGGTATAAATAAAACGGCGAGCATGATGACCGAAGGTCACTCCAACCTGACCTTCTCTCCCTCAGGAGAAACCATGCTCAGGATTTCTTTGCTGTAGATCGCCTCCTGTTCTCCAGCATCCTGCCCTGAAGACTGTTTGGGCCTCAAAGCAAACTCCAGCCATGTAATTGCGTCAAAGCACTTCCTGAGTTGGGGTTGCACAGCCTGGGGGTTTCTTGTCTGGCCCAGGATCTTTAGCAGCTCATCATTGGATAAGAAGTAGAACCTGCGAGGGATGGATCAAGGACTTATATGTTCATCTTAAAACTTCAAAATCGGCATCTACATCAGGGTTTGTCACTCAGTGCTCACAGGAAAGAGATGTTTAGAGTGACAACTAACAACCTGTCAAGGGGGAAAATGCAGAGCAGTAAACTATGTATATCTGATATTTTAAGACTAGATCGTGCTCAGAAAAAACACCAACGTGGAAGGAAATATGAAAAAAAGCAAAAAGTTTAGGATGATAAAAGATGAAGATGAATTATCAATATGTAACAAACGTAAGTAGGTGTATACCTGGGGAAGATGACTCTCTTGGACTCAAGGTAGGTTTCCAGTCTCTTCTGTATCTCATCCAACAGAGTGTTGTTCTGCTGAAAAGTCTCCAACAGATCTGTGCAGGATAAAATGTGTTCACCAGAGTGAGTGCATGTGTGTATCTGTCTGCCTGTCTCTGCATATATGTATGTCTTCTTGTCTATTTTTCAATTCAATCAATGCTGTATGACTACCTACCAGGCTGTGTGGCTGCTTTAAGGGCATTGGGCATCTTTTTGACCATTGCCATAATCTCCTTCCAGGACTTGTCCACCTTAAGAAACATCTTGTACTCGGCAGGCAGCAGCCTCTTGATGTCTGGGGCCAAGAAGATACCCTCTAGATATAGCCAGTTTCTTTGGCAGGTGAGCCACTCGTCCTGCAGAGAGGGTAGAGAGAGAAGAAAGAGAAGAAAGAAATAGAGGAGAGGGAGGGAGGACAGTAGAGACAGTGTGAGTGGCAGGAGACTTTAAGGGAATGAATAATTAGTCTTTCCTGACATAAGCCAAAATACAGGAGTCAAGAAACATTATAAACCATCATTTCTTTATGCAAGTAATCTAGGTTCTTGCTTGCAGCCACTAGGGAGAGCTACTGTGTAACATTTGAGGCCTAATCCAAAGTCCAAATCTGCATTTAGCATGAAAAGATCATGATGAAAGATCACTCTATCCATCATTCTCTTAGCTTTACCAGTGTTTGGTTGAAGAGGGTCAGGTGGCTCAGCAATTTGTCTACCCTGAACTTGATGGGAGCTACGTAGCGAGAAGATGCCACCATGCCAACATCGATAATACTGTCATCCAGAAGTACCTTCAAATATGGAAAAGCACACAGTCACATATACTCAAACACAACTAGTGTGTGACAACAGACAGCATGCGAGACAGTTGTACTGCGTGTTGCCACCTGGATGTCATCTGTGCCTCCTAAGATGAAGACGTCTTTGGAGTCACCGTGAGACAGCACAGTGAACTCTGTGGTCTTCCACACATCCTCCACCTGCAGGGCTCATTGAGAGGGCAGAGGTTAAACACTGTAATCCAGAAATATGTTTGTGTGCCACGTCTCCCACAGACATGAATTACAGGAAGGAGAGGTGGTCAGAAGTACAGTTTACACAGTTGCGCTGGACTAATATCCTAGCTACAGTGGATGTGACATGAGGAAATAGCATCTTAGAATTAAATCTAAATGGTAGACAACTCCAGATTAGAGCTGCAACTATTAGACAGTTGACACAAATCTGCAACTCTTAAATCATTTGTTTCAGTCATTCTTCAAGCAATTTTTTAGGTTTCTGATTCTCAAATGTATATACAGTATACTGTATATGACAGTTAATTGAATATCCTAAGGTTTTGGACTGATTTGGACAAAAAATGTTAATTAAACCCTGGGCATGGATAAATGAATGCTTATTCCCTTGCTTGTTAGTTAGATGAGAAGATCAACATCACTGTCATGCCTGCGCAGCAAATATGAAGACATACAGTACATTGTATCGCATACACAGACAGAGGACGATTTACCTAGCAGAGCATAACATAGACAGCCTGGCAATGGCTGGACACCTATTGGCACCTCTAAAGCTCACTCATTAACATGATATCTCATGTTTGTTTATTCTGTAGCCTTTATGCTAAGCTAACCGTCTCCCAGTTGTAGCTTCATATTTAACAGACAAACATGAGATTCGTATCAGTCTTCCTATCTGACTCTTGACCAGAAAGCAACAAGCATGTTTCAAAAAAAGGCATACTATTCTTTTAAGGACAAAACATATACTCATCGATCTCTGGCAGCTTATTTGTGGTGCCATATATCCGTTCACTCTTTGTAGCTCTCCTCCTGGGAAAGAACATTAGCTTCCTCCAGAGAGAAGCCTGTCTGGGCTCTCCTCTTCATTAGAAAACTGTCAGTCTGCTATGTCAGGGCGGCCATTGCTTTTTACAGTGGATCAGAGGCGCCGAGTTTAACTGGCGATAATTAATGCCAGCCTCAATTATATCAGCTAATAATGTATCACTCCAGTCCAACCATGCTGCAACCATCAGTGTATCTCATATAACACTAAAAGTTAACACACCACACCCACTGCACTTTGCACATAAATAGGGATTCAGCTTGACATGATAATAGGAAGCATCTTAGCAAGTGTAGAAAATAGCCGACATCTCTGTATGTGTAATTATTCAGTCGCACAGTATGAGTCCACAAATTGGCATATGCGGGCACAAAATGGCACGGATAAAGCAATTAACGATCAACAGGCAGGAAGATTGTACACTTTGACTGCAGTTTCTCCAGTAGATATAGACAGACATATCATGTCTGTACATGTATTCACAGACAGTTCCCTTTCAACGCACCTTTGTAATAATGGTCTCTTCTGATGCCTCTTCTGAAGCCTGTCGTGACACCTAAAAGTCAAGAATTAGGTTAGTCCTGTTTATCCAGGTCGGACGTTAAGATATTAAGTATAAGCAGCATGTGTACTTGTATAGTCTTCTTGTATTTTGTATAACAAAGATTAGTTTAGATGTTATACAAACTTACCCTTTTACCGGCTTAATAGTCATCACTAAGTGATGTGTCACAAGTCTAGCAAGAGAAGTTCATTTTGTAGCTCATTATGTAACAGTACATTATCTACAGTATGTGTTACCTCCTGTATCTCCATTCCATAGGAGAAGACGTTGATCTCCTCCAAAACAGCCACAGTCAGCTCCTGCACGTTCAGGGAGGTCCCCACAACAGACTCCAGAGTCTGCCAGTGCTCTGGTTTCATACACGGGTTACGCAGGTCAGTAATCACAGGTAGCTGGAGGAAAAGACATGAATATGATTTAGATAGAGTCACATAGCGGTCGTCAGGAACCAGCTCGCTAAATCACTTGCTTGCAGTCCATATTTTTAATGTAGCATCATTTCGTAAAGACATTTGTGATCATTTTGTTATTAATGCTATATGCTACACACACCCACCCTCTGCTTTGTGACCTCCACCTTCTCCATAAGACTTGGTACTACATTGTTACGAGGCAAGCCTTTCTCCAGCTGGTTGACGTATTCACCGTATTTAATGACCTGTGAGCTCAACTGCTCTAGGTCCAGTTGCTCGAGTGTGCTCTGGGGATGGGTCGTACATGGAAGGACACAGTCAAGCTTAGCAGAGAGGGAAAGCTGTTTACATGTGTCTGTACATGATACTGATGCAATACATTAGGGCAACCTCACCTGCCTCCATCCGTCTTGTAAAGAGTCCCATTCCTCTAGAGAGTCCCACAGCAGCTGCGTCAGCCTACACTGTGCAGTCAAATCCACCAGGGTGGAAAACTCGGTCACCTCCATCTTTATTTATCAGGAAGAAGGGGGAAACTAATTTGGGTTGGGTTGCCAACTTTCTTCTTTAGACCCAGATCTCCCACACAAAATAAAAGAATTTTGACTTGACTGCAACATGCTTTTTGCTAGACTCATTTTATAATTGATTGAAATGATGTTGAGAATTACAGCACCTCGAATTTCTTCTGGTAGGATGTGTAGGTGGAGGCCTGGGCTAGAAGCTCATCTACAGAAATCTGGATCTCCCCCAGCAGCAGACGCACTTTGGAGGGATCTGCATTGATGTCTAGGATTTGTGTACACTACACATGAAAACACACAAGGCAAACAAGTACAAATGGAGCAAAGAAGTATACAAAGAAACACCTTGAGTATAAAAAGAACTGCCAAACTACATATTTTATCCAAATCTCAGATCCTTTTAATGTTTATTTACTTACATCAGTTGATACAACATCTCCACGTACCTTCACCCTCACTTTCCAGACCTCACAGTTTAGCTCCTTTATGTCTTTGTGCAGGGAGCTGCAGAACTTGTCCATGAGGGATCTGCTCTGGTATGCCGCCTCATCAATGAGATCGTACAACGACTTAATGGAGAGTTCCAAGGCGCCAATAACATAGAGCTCTTCAAGTGGCGTGGGGCCTGAGTATGTGTTAATCAGATTGTACATCTGAGAAACTATCTCCCGTTGCTTCTCGATCCCCTTCATCTGGTGAGGGGGGGGAAAGAAAAAGGTAGAATAGTGTGGAAGAACAGCGTCAGACAGCAAGAGGTAGAGAGGAGACTGGGTTGATGACTTAATACTTTAAAAAATTAGTTTGCTGTATTAGTGTGTACGTCTTTACCTGCTCCCGTGCCTCATCCAGGGATGAGAAGAAGTTGGCTAACCCGGCTGTCGTGGAGGGACTGGACTCTAGTTCGAACCGGGCTTCAAAAACCTCAGCAGAGACAGCATCAAGCTTCCTCTTCGCCAGCTTAATGAGCATCTCGTTGACGAACTGGGGCAGAGAGTCAAAGTGGAACAATGATTCCTACATATCTTTAACATTTTTGCTGTAGTGTTAATTCAATATTTGGTTGTATTAGAAAATATTTCTACCAAATATACAGTATATCACACACTGAGGCCCTGGACATTGCTTGTATTTTCATGTCAGTGGCGTTTAATTGACACAGAATGGGCTTACTGCCCTCTTGTTTAAAGCACTTTGTCACCAAGAAGGAGTTGTGTAATAGCAGTAATAGAGTGTGTGTATGTAAATACTGTAGCTACTCCTCACCTCCTGACAGCGGAGAGGAGAAGATGCAAGATTCTTTTTAAGATGTGTTTTGTCCACAAGCAGTAAGCCCAGATGTCTCTTCTGTTGGATGGCTAAGGCCTCCTTATGCTCGCTTTGGTATAACTCCAGCGCTTTTCCAAAAAAGGACACATCTGTGAGAGGAAGAAGTCAACATTCAGACATCAGTCTGAAAGAACCGTGTTATTTTGCATGCTTTACTCCTGAACTTAAACTTGTGTATGTTTGCTCACTGAATGTCTTTCAGGTTTTAAATTCTCTTAAGTTTTTTTTCTCTTGTAGGAGATGAACAGGTATGTAAATAGTGTGTGTGCCACAACTGCAGAGCACTATGCTCAACTGAAGTGCTCTTTGCATTATGAGTGGGCGATATGTAACGCTGATGTATGGTACATCACCATGATCTTGTTGCCGCATCAAATCCAGATCCAGACTCTCGTTCTCTTTATAGGACAGCAGAAAACGCTCAAACATGTGTGAGTACACTTTCGCTGCATCAAAGGCAAACTGGAGTGATTCCTATGAGGAAATAAAATGTAAGACACATACATATGCAGTACTGTACAACCTTCAGAGACAGAAACCTACGCAGAGTAAAATCTGACCTTGATCTCTTGGGTGAGACTTTGAAGGTGGCCATCATTGTCTATAATGGATTCCAAACAGGGGCCTTCCTTATATTGAATTTCCAATTTCTAAAAGTCAAACACACACACACACACACACACACACACAAACACAAACACGCATGCACACACAGCCTATATCACGGATCAGTTACCAGGAAAATCAGTATCTCATTATTTGTATCATATCAACAGCATTACCATGTTACCCTGATTATACACAACAGGCCCGTCAGGTCGAGGTGGTGATTTTGTTTGTATTACCTGGTATGTTTCGGGCTCTGTCAGTGAACCAAAATCAGGATCTGCAGTAAGTGTATTAACTGACATCACTGTCTTCTCAAACAGCCCAATGATCTCCGCAATGGTCTCCTGCAGAAATTCACAAGGAATATACTGTAAATTGGTCGTAAAGGGGTGAAAAACCTAACATGAAACAGTTCATATCAG
Source organism: Pagrus pagrus (assembly GCF_965226575.1). Classification (NCBI taxonomy): domain Eukaryota; kingdom Metazoa; phylum Chordata; class Actinopteri; order Spariformes; family Sparidae; genus Pagrus; species Pagrus pagrus. Next base: position 28,223,939 of record NC_140186.1, read on the forward strand.
TACTGAAAACACACCTGAAAGTTCTCCTCAGAGGGTTGGTAAGTCAAAGCATTTGTGTCCAGCATCAGCTCAGTCACAAACATAGGTTGGACACGGGGAGTATCTGACCCAACAGACTAGTAAAGACACACACACCAACCAAAATTCAACACTGGTCAGTGTCCACTTGCAAATCTCACATTTTGATGATACAGTAATTACTGTGTTTTCACTGTTAATAACACTGAAACAATAGCATACCTTCGTATCCATCTCAGCCTCAGACTGCTGGCTCCAGCTCTGAATAATGGCATGGCTGGGCGTTTGACGTACCTGCTCCTGGAGCACAGCCAGTAGTTTGGCCACTGCATTAACCACCAAGATGTGCAAGGTGTTCACGACTAAATAGTCAACAAGACAGATGAAGCTGGGGAGGTGAGAGACAGAGAAGGGTTGGACTTGGTTCATGTGATAGATGTGCCAGATTAATCATGAGTCATGACAGCTAAGTGGAATTCAGCCATCATTAATTTAATTACTCACACCTGTGTTTTCTGACTGTGAAATGTAAAAAAGATGTCTGCGGCACATTTCAAGACAAATCTCTTAAACATCAAATGCAGTCTGTGCACTCATTGCTTACATGATTGTGACACTTAACAGAGTTGTTTATTAAGCTGTTAAATAGACTAAAAAAAGATTTTGGAACATCGGGAAATCCACACTCACACACATCTCCCAGCCGACCAGCAAGAGCTATTGATCAGTCAGTGTCGTGAGGCAGTGTGTATATGTGTTCAACAGGAGTGGGTATTGGGTAATGCCAGCCAGATGAAATAGATACCCATTAATAGATATAATCCTTCTTTACCAACCCTAGCTTTAAAGGGAAACATATGCACGAAAATTACCCACCAGGTGAGGCGGTTAGAGAGAAAGGTCCCCATGATCTCCTCAAGCATTTTCCTGTGATTTTGATCAACTGTGACAAACAGACAGGGCAGATAGGGCCTTTAACATTGTGGTCTATGTATGTACATTCCGGTGTCTCTATATGGTCAGTGTGTACGCACTTGGGTCATAAGATTTGGTTTCGTCTGACCAGTAGTTGCGACAGGCACAAAGTGTCACTTCCTTTACCAGCTCTCGAAACTTCTCCAAGTCAGTCACGACCTGACAATAATGAACAAAATAGGGCAATGAGCACACAAAGACATACACAATGTATGTATGTACACTTTAAACATGAGAAGCAAATTTTGTGCACAATTGTACCTCTTGTAGTTGTTTGAGCTGTATGTCCTGGAATTCCTGCAGTGTGTATGTGCGATTTTTCTCTATGTGACCCAAGACTCTGTCACTGATTTGGTAACACATTTTCCTGATGTCCATCAGTGCAGGATTTAGGGACTGTGTGACATATACAAATGTTAATCATAACTGTTAAAGATTGTTCTGGTCAGGGGGTGTATTTATAGTGTATGGTATTCATTAAGACATTCTTCAGACAGATTGAGAGAAATTCCAGGCCTCAATTTATACACAGTCACAAACCTGATTGGCGATAAATAAATGTTTTCGGAGCGACTCCCTGGCAAGATGAATCTTCTTGGCGCAAACTTTTTTGCGCCAGACGTAGAAGGGTTTCCACATCTTGAAGCGGGCAAAGAAGGGGATACGAATCAGCTTGCAGTGGTAGTTGTTCTCCTCTTCCCCACTCTCAAGGGAAAAGGGCTGTCTGGGGAGACCATGTTTCATCACCACATTCTTCAACGACTGAGAAGTGATGAGGAGACAAGAAGAAGAAGAATTTTCTCCTACAAGTTTGTCATTTAAAGTCAGTAAACAATGAATTGGTGCTTTAACTGAGGATGTGTCAACACCAGTTGTTTAGACTGACAAAGAAATAGGTAGCCTGGTAGCTTGACACATTTGCCAGAGCCTTACTGGTGCTCTCCATTTTTAGCATTTACAAAATAATTTCAACATAGGGACATCGTCCGTCATGCACTGTAGACATCTTTTCCAAAAACATGTCTGGCACTGACCTCGGTCGTGGATTTCAGAGGAGGTAGGCTGACAGGCAACTTTTGACAACGTCTGTGTGCCTGCTCTGTGTGTTGAGATGGAGGCGACTGATTCTTCTCATGGGCTTTTAAGTGGTTGACACTAGGTTGTTTCCATATTACTGGTCTCTTGAGTCCAGCCTAGATTAGGGAAAGAACCTGACATCTTTAAAAGTCCCATATCTATATAACTGTAATTACTTTGAGATTGACCCAAGGATAATAAATATGAATAAAAGTGTTATGGAAAGTACTAGATTGGGTGAACAGTACATAGCATTTCATATTGTCTCAGTTTGATCTCAGTTTGCAAAGTCTCACCAGTGGGTCCCGCACATGAACTGGGGGTCTTGGTACGATGGTGGAGCTCTGTACTTCGGGGGCCGTGGGCTGATGCTCTGAGACAGTATGGCAAGTGGAATATTAACATTTAAATAAGAGTCGACTAACCAAAGCTAATAGGATTTGCACTTATCCCACTTAACTTCTTCCTATTTTTTGTCTTCAGAACGAGCAATAAGATACATCTACTGTGTACTTCACTCATTCATCTCAACCTTAGTTTTCTAACAAACACTGAATCACTGTTCTTCAACAGTGAAACCACTCATCCGTCACTGGTCATCAAATAGTCATCCTTACTGTACTCATATACTTCAACTTTGTCCAGGTGTCCACCACTCTTAATTGAAACTGGCCATCTGGGGAGACTAGGTGTTGACACCACATTCTGGGACAACTGAGAAGTGATGAGGAGACACAAGCAAAGATTAATTCAGATTAAAGACAACTTTTACGCAATGCTTATCTTTTTCTCAAACATGTCTGGCACTGACCTCGGTCGTGGATTGCATACGAGGTAAGCTGACAGGTAGCTGTTGAAGAAGCCTGCATGGCTGCTCTTCATGGTGAGATGGAAGCGACTGAGTGTACCAGCCAGGAAAATAAAGCCGCTCACGGGTTTTTAAGTGGTTGAGACTGGGTTCTTTCCGTAATACATGTCTCCTGAAAACAGCCTAGGTTAAGGGGAAGAAGCTGTCATCTACAAAAGTCCCAGACAGTTGTGGTCAAAAGTTTACATACACTTGTAAAGAACGTGTACAGTATATCATGGCAGTCTTGAGTTCCAATGATTTCTACAACTCTCATTTTTCTGTGATGGAATGAGTGGAACACATAATACTTTGTCACAAAAAACATTAATGAGGTCGACCACCAATGTATCAACATAATTGTAATTAGTTTATGACTGAGTGAAGTACAACATATATAAATATAGTGGAAGGTACTAGATTGTACAGTAGATTGTATGTCATATTGTCTCAGTGTGCTCACCAGTGGGTCCGGCACATTAATTGGAGGTCTTGGCGAGATGGTGGAGCTCTGTACGTCAGGGGCTGTGGGCTGACGCTCTGGGACAGTATGGCAAGTGGAATAGTGACATTCAATTATAGTCTAGTCTACTACTCAAAGCTCTTTTGCACTCATCCCACTAAACTTGTTCCCATGTTTTGTCTTCAGATATGAGCAATAAGCATCATCTACTGTGTACTTAAGTCATTCATCTCAACCTTTGTTTTTTAAGATCAGGCATAATCATTGTTCACATCAAGTCATTTATACAGCTCTTCAAACAGGATCCTCCCTTCATTCTTTCATTTACAGTATTTCTACTTTCGCCAATTTCATTATTACTTAATATATTTTTTACTCTTTTTTTAAATGGACCAATGTAGTCTTTGCACCAGAGTGCCCAAATCCAGTCCCCCTGTTAGGGTTTTCTGCACCTCTACATCTCATCTTTTGTTGCTCTTGTACATATTCATTTGTATTATTTGTAAATGTGTAAACAAACAAAAACAAAACGTGTGACACGTATGAAGTAACTAGCACTTCTCCATGATACCTATAGGACCCTGTTTTAGCTATGCCTACCTCTGGACTCCAAGCTTTGTCCAGAGTGACTGGGCAGGGAGTCCCCCGGGGGGGCACAGGCCATGGCAGGCTCGCTTCGCAGGCTCTGGGGCAGTGACAGAAACAGTTAGCTAGCACCCGGCCAACATATGGGTAAATGTGCGCTGCACATACCTGTATGGGTCCCAGCTGGGTTTGTGCATGGTGGCCTCACCTGAGTTTGGTCAGATGTGGCATATGTGGGCTCGATGGGCAAACCCTGATGGTGCCACCATGAAACCCGCGGACAGCTAACGTCCATGCCGGACAAACCCACTTGGGACCCTTATGTGCGGTTCACGTTTATCCCATTCGGACAAATTAGGAAAACATTAGAGAACTCATATAACTTAGACCACTACAGTTCCGAATATTAAGCGAAAAGCAATACTGGAAGAGGTAAACGTTTGCTCTTTATGTTAGCTAACGTTATAAGTTAAAGTTAGCTAACGGGTTTCAAACGGGTTCAATTAGCAAACTTTTTCAACCAACAGCTAGCTTTAGTTCTGTGAAGATAAGGCGCGGTCTTCAATAGGTAACATTATTCATACTTGCCTACCGTATCAAATATTCCCGTCTGAAATATTTCTCATATACCTTCGCTATTTTGCTGTATAAAACTGTTTAAAGTCGATGTATTGGTAGGTTACTGACAGAGCACTGAGGTTTACGGTTTCCTAGCAACAAAGTTGTCTCCCAGCATGCAACGCAGCCAAACAACGGCACGTTGCTGGTTTTGTGTTTCACCCACAGCTGTATGACCCTGGCAGTTCACAAACACACATTCAAGACCCAAAACCTTGGATTCCAAATACATTTCTATAGAAAATATAACCTATTGTTATACATATACACAGAATAAAGACCGGGAAGTCACTTGAAGATGTTTATTTTGTAGTAATATAACAAAGTTTATGTATAATTCTGCACAAAATATCTCATTCAATCCTTATAAATACAATTCAACAGAAAACATTTGGTACATGTTTTTCAATGAATCACCAAAGCACTGACATTGTTATTATCAATATTTTGGCCCAGAGTGACATGTTTGTCACACACATGCTACATTATTTTTCCTACAGCACAGTGACAGTTATGCAGTCGCTTGATCAACCAAGGCTGTTTTCCTTCGCTGTGATGTCAACATAGTCAGCTGTAAGCAAAGACAAGAAAAAACAGAGCACAAACAGATAAATAAAAGTATTCAAGTATTCATTCGCATCCCTATTATTTCACTGTATTCAAGATATATCACTCACACCACGTGGAGGTCACCACACAGAACACATAATGCAATCACGCATACCTGTTGCGTGGCAGTGGTTGCCCTTTGTTCAGCTTGTGTCAGTCGTCTCTGGAGACGACTCGTCTTCTCTTGATACTCTGCTAGCTGCCTCTCGTACTGCACAAACACACATAAACATGTCAATTTGTTACATGGAGTCAAAAAAGAAAAGTCACCTCGATGTGGGCAATTATCACTATGCTTTACCACGTACATACTTTTTTCTGACTGTTACGAGACGTGGGCTCTGCACATATAAGTATGTCCTTTGCGACAGAACAAACACAGCTCGTTTCATTTCATTCCACATTCTTCTAACCTAAAACTGCGCCCATTATTCGCATCACTATTATTTCACTGTTTAGGCAGCTAAATTATGCTTATCTCACATTTATGCTGTAAATGTAAGCCAAGCATATTCTGTTGAAGTCGACAGGATGGACTGCATTAAGTTATACTTTTCCCAGCTGTCTTTGTCACGCTGCTTGTTGCTGATGTTGCAGGTATCTCTTCAAATGCCTCCTGCTTCTTGTCTTTTTGTAGCTGCTTGTCTGGTCATACTGGTACAAAGGAGGCTTGACATTTGCAGAGGCTAACAGCAGCTGATCAGGCCTGAACAGCAAAGGGCAGCTCTTTCACTCAGGTAGAAAACAGCGTCTTACAGTGCAAGACAAACATCTCCAGAATTGTTTAAGAATTGCTCTGTGTCATATCCCTTTAACTCTTTTGTACTGGAAATCAAGCTGCAGGGTTGTGTGTGTGCTTGTGTGTGTGTGTGTTCGTGCAAACCTCTGCAACAGTATTATGGTCAGTTTCAAGCCGCATCTCCAGCTCGTGTGAACGCTGCTTCTGCCGATTCAGCTCTGCTCTGAAACAGACATAAAAATAAAGAACTAAAGCATTCCTCATACAGACAAAAACATTTAGAAAGCCCCATCTTCAAGTGCTTCGTGTTCAATATTTCCAACACATCTCAGCGTAGCACAGCTGTCGCTGAGGGCAAAACAACTTAAAGTGGCAAGTCAATTTTTATCTCAAATGTTAGTGAAATCTTTGGTGCTGCACTTTTGCTGTTGCTCCATCTTAAATCCAGTGTTTGTGATAAAACTGATGCAATAAAAACATCAGTCCTTGGGCAGTATCAGATGTATCACATGGAGGAGTTTATTTTATTTCATAAAAACGCTGTTTGTATTGGACTTAAGAGAATGGTATTAAATATTAATTGATGTATCTCATCTTATTTTAAAGTGGATCACACTGGGATCAGAACAGTGTTGTTTTAGCAGTCTGTCAGTTACAGAAAGTGTTTGCTCAGTCTGCTTGCTCTTCTGAGCACCACATTACTTCACATTTATCTACACAAGGAAAATACCCAGTAAAGTCACAGTGGCAGATGTTGTTAAAGTAGGCAGATTTTATATTTATGTCTCCTATCATTTTTTAAAATGGCAAACTTTTGATCCCGAGGCACATTTCTCGGAGCATATTTCCTTTTTTCCTTTCTTCAGTAATTTTTAAATCTACCTCAGCCAGTTCTTACTTTATGCCTGTGATCTTAGTCTCGAAGGACTGAATCAGATTCTTGGCCTCTTCTTTCCAGCGCTGGGTTCTTTTCTGCTGCGCTGTAACGAGGCTCGTCATTTCAGCACTGGAGCTCCTCATGCATTCCTCCAGCTCCAGCACCTGTGCGTTCAGTCCCTGCTCCTTCAGGCTGTACTCCTGCTCCATCTGTGACACCTGGGGGGGTGGAGGTAGCGGAGGGAGGGGTTGGGTACATGAGGTCACCTGCTGGTCTCACATTAATTTCAATAGATGAAGATTTCCATGCCCTATCTTGTCAAAACTCACTAAAATTTTTATAATTTTATCACTTTACAGAAAGCAAGATAAGCATGTCTTTTAATCTCCATCTTTGTTTTTTACTTCTGCCAACTATCCCATCACCTTCTATACAAGTTTATAAATACTCTCTCAGTGAAAGCTTTCCAAGTGTTAAACAAGTGGTTGTTTGGCAAACACTTCAGATCAGCGGGCTAAGTAAATTTGTTTTTTTCTGTCCCCAATGCTTTCATGTTTTCTCCCACGCTTCATAAGGAGGCACTCCACAGATTTTACACATGAAGGTTAATTTACTCATCGTGAGCACTACAACTGAGCCAGGGGGGAAAAAACTGTAGCACAATGTCACCTGTGGCTTTAAAAGTGAGCTTTCCGGGTCCTGCACACACGTTCATGTGTATTTCTTAAAACATAGCTTTTCCAATGCACATTCAATTCTACATTTGGAGAAAACCTTCAAGGGGGAAAATATTGGAGTACACTGGAGTATTTGAGTTTGTACATTGATGGAATTGGTGTTGTCTTTATTTAGACAGACACAAACAGACTGTACAGTACAATACAGTAATGGGAAAGAGATACAAAAGTAGCTGCTGTTAATGTTTTAATAAAATACAGCATTATCCAGCAGGATTCTGCCTTGGTACCAGCCCTAGTACCTGTAGCATATAACAGAAACTACAAGTAAAAGACAGGACATAAAGACAAAGTTAAAGCAAAAATCGCTCATAGTATTTTCTGCAACTAAGCAACCAACCACAGAGTATACAATCTCCTTCCTGTTTACACCAGCTACTGTGGTGAAGAAATGTTCATCAGAGGAGAAAGATCTTCACTGGCTGACTGAAGCCCGGTGGCTGCAGTGATGCCCTGACTTTTCCTCTAGCACCATCATGAGGTTGCCATTTGTGGTCTCTACATATCTTGGATGAATTTCCATGAACTTTGGTGCACACACTGATGTTCCGCCCAGGGTGATTTGTTACGACTTTGGTGATCCTGACTTTTGTTCTCGTCAAAATTTTAATTTGTCCTGTGGATTATGATCAAATATCTGCAAACCTAATGACGTTTCAATCAGCTCAGCTGTTTTAGTGCTAATTAGCAAATGTAAGCATGCAAAGACACTAAACTGACTTTATGGTTTCTCAATAGTCCCCCAACATTATGAAAGAACTATACTTAATTGCTTTCTTCTACTCCCCTTCTGCCGTCTTCCCTTTCTTCCATCCTACCTGTTCATCACTCTAATGGGCCTGCACTCTGGCCTTAAATACTTTAACTTCCTGCCCTACAGAGTCACGTGCCTTCTCTGGCAGTTCTTATAGAGAGCACCTATTCCTTAATTTCCTTCCTTTTCTGTTGATCATTCAGTTACCTGTTGTTTGGCATTCTTCTGGGCCAGCAGTGTAGCTTTGCGCAGCTCATCCATCTCCCTGCGGAGCTGCAGGTTCTCCTGCTGCAGCTGGAGCCGCTCGTCACTGACGCTGACACAGTCGTCCCGGGCTGAAGCCAGAGAGCTCTGCAGCCGCCGCACTTCCTCCTGGCACCGTGACAGCTCCTCGCTGTAGCTATACATGAAAAGGAAGGGGTAAGAGAGTCGAAGAACAGGACAAATTGTTATTTTTATACAACCATGATTTATTGGCAGTAAATGAACATGATGGGAGAAGGAATGGAATAAAAGTGGAGAGCTCAATTTCCTGCCCAAGAGTAAACCTACAATGCTAAATTACACTTACTCCATCTCCATCTTTTTTAGTTTGTTCTGGGTGCTTTGCAAAGTGAGGCTCATGTCGTCCTTCATCCTCTCTGCATCCAGACACCTCTGGTGAAGAGCATCAATCTTCCTAAACTCTGGCTCTGCCCTGCCCTCCTTATACACCTCAAACAAAAACACCACAGGCAGCATTGAAACAATCATTGCCTGAGCTCATTTATACAACCATGTAATCAAACACTATCAGAACTCTGGAGCTAGCTTTAGCAGCTTCTTTCTTGCAGTTTCACTGATCCTTTCACAGATACCTTCTCCAGCTCCTCCTCTACAGCTTTTCTCTCCCGCCGAGACCTTTCAATCTGAGACTCTTTATCTGCACACTCCTGGAGAGAGCCGACAGGAGAGAACAGCGTCAGAAAGACAGAAAACATACAAGTAGACAGACTGAAAAAAGAAAGGATTTAGTGTAAAGTGTTTTTTTTCCTTAATGGGCCAGGTTCTTACCAGCTGCAGTGCAGACAGCTCTTCGGCCATGCGGTGGATTTGAACGTTGCACTGCTTGCGCACATTATCCACCTGTGGGAAAATGAAGTCACACAGTTAAAAAATGGGCAATGACTACTGGGATCTGGGTAGTACAGTAATGACATTAATTATTTTAAGGCCTTTGAAAGTACCCTGCTTGTCCAGGAGTTTTTGACCACTAGTAGTGCTATGGTGCAGTGTTGTTAAGAGTGGGCCTCATTTTGTTTGTTCTCATACACCCGCGTTTCCATCCTCATAAAAAAATTGTAGAGCCGATTTTTGGAAGAATATCAAACCTTCACCATTAGCATAGATGTTTGCTGAGCTGGCGCTCAGCGTTTGTTTTGCTTTGAAGCTCCAGAAATATTTTGGGGACTATGAAACTTTACCCGACTTTTCATCATTATGGGGGGTGAGGAGATAATGACTAAATTTTCATTTTTGGGAGAACGTATCCTTTAAGTCCTGAGGTAAGTCTGAGGTCTGATTGCCAATGCAAGCAGTTTTGGGATTAATTCTTCATTACACATACTTATCTCAACACTGAATGGCTTTAAGTAAAGATGAGAGAGAGCGAGAGAGACAGAGAGAGAGAAGGAGACAGAGAGAGAGAAGATTAGGTTGAAAAAACTGCTTCAATTTGGCTGCAGTGTTTAACCTACACCTCTGACATCCAAGAGAAAATTACCTGGAAGGGAAAAAAGTCAAAGGCAGAGGCCCATAATTTACAGAAAGTCTAACAAATCAACAGTTACTCTGTAAAATACCATCATTTGTTGAAGGCCAGCCAGAGACTAAGATGACAGCCAGCAGTGCGGTCATACTTAGCGTCATTAACGGGATTAAACAGTTGAAGGACTTGATGAAGACGACCCATTAATTGAGCATTAATCACCATGTGCCCGGCTGAGGTTAGGCGGGGGAAAGAGCAGTGCTTTGCTTTTGGCTAAGTACATCAGTAAAGTTGGAGGTTGCCCTGCCGTGTAAGGCTAATTATAAACCTAGAAATTCTGTGGTTTCCTTAGTTTTTTTTACAGATACTAATTTCTTTGAGAATTTAAGTATGCAGAGCTGGCACCAATTATCTGGACAGCATCCAGTGCTTTAAGTAATGGTGTGATACATTCAGTAACTTAAAAGCAGATTTTAGTCACACACGGAGCAAATTACATGGAGGGCATTTAGTAGAATAAGCTGTGATGCTAAGATATTTTGTAGATATTTTGTAGAGTTTCAGTGCTGTACCAATTTCTGCAGAAACTGCCCAGCAGTTCCTGCTCAGTGAGCCATTCACCTCTCTTCTTGTGCGGACTGCGGCATCCTGGATTAACTGTTTGATGGCCTCCTTTGTCTTCTCCAGCTCTTCTGCCTTCTGTTTCTCTCTTAACAGGGCCTGAAGGGAGAGGGTACGGACAGACATGCATTTCAGTGGGCAGAGGGATGAAGGGACACTTGTCAGGAGGATAGTGCAGCTCAACAGATTGAGGAGAAAGCTCCGCCAGTGAGAAGAAAAAAAAATAAAAAACTGGGGGGGACGGGACAGAGAATAAAGGAAGAAAGGGTCACCTGATCTTTCTGCAGTGCAGCCTCCTCGGCCACCTGAACACTCTCTCTCACTTTAGCCAGGGCCTCGTACTTCTCCTCTTCTAGAGTGGTGCAACGCGACTGGAGTTCCCCCACTTTTCTCTCCCACACAGTTTGCTCTCTACGAACTGCCTCTGCCTCCTGAGATGCAGCTTTTAGTCTGGCAAAGGAGAAAAAAAGAGTGAGTACCAGGAGGGGGAAAGACGGGGAACTGCTGCTTGGCTCTCTGTAATTCTGATGTATAATTCCATGACTTCCCAAAAGAGTCAAACATCCCACTGCTCCAAGACGCTCAACTACTGTTCTGTCTGAATATTGGTTAATGTTGCTGGGCTACTTATTTAATCATTTTGAAAATCAGAATGTGATATCAGAATGTGATCATGTCTAGAGACCCATTTTTAAAACATGGTAAAAGTTCCACGATGCTGCATACATCTCTCAAATGACTGAAATGTTAAAAGAGTGAAAAGGTGAAGGAGTGTTCACCTCGTCTCTAGCTGGCTCAAGGCCGCCTGAAGCTGTTGGAGCCGTCTGTCTGCTGCGTCCTCTCGGCCCTGAGCCTCTGCCACATCATCCTCCTTAACACACAAACACACACTGCTTTCAATCTTAATTAATTGGCTTTGGCTCATTTGATTGCTAAAGAGTCCAAAACAATGACAAATAATGACAAAATGAGACTACTACAGCCAAACAGACATAAAACACAAGTTCTCTACTGCCTTCCCCACTCACAGTAGATGGAAAACCGTTTTTCTTCTGCAATATAATTTTATTTTGATGCCTTTTTTATCTTCTCTCACCCGTCTCTGCATTTGGTCCTGGACATTCTGCAGCAGTTTGGTCATCTCATCTACTTTGGCTGTGGCCATCCTCAACTCCGCCTTGGCCTGCCTACAGCAGTAAGACAGAGAAAACAATAGTGAGAGTACATACTGTAACAACACAGAGACATAGAGACATGACTGATCTTTAATTATGAGATTAAAAGAGCACTATGTAGTTTTGGAGAAACAATACACAGAATGTGATACTTAAAAAATGAATGAGGTAATAGTACAAACTCAGAAATATTTCTTTTTTCCATTACTGAATAAACGAGCTGCTCTCAGGGTCAAAAAAGTATGAAATTGTGTTGTCCTTGAAGGTAAGTTTGTTTATTCATTATTAAGTCAAGAAAACAGAGTTTGTTTATTTAGGCATTAAAAAAAAAATCAGTAAATGAAGATCTTTCTCTTCTGATTAAAATGTCTTCCCCTAAACGACATAGTGCACTTAAAAGACAATAATTTGACAGTTTTGGTAATACAATTATTCACTTTCTTGCAGTGTTAGACGAGAACATTGGTATCACTTTGATCTTCATACAGTAAATATGAAGCTAGCACTAGATGCTGGCTAGCTCAGCGTAGCATAAAGACTATAAAACAGGCAGCGGCAGCTACCCTGGCTTTGTCAAAAAGACCAAAATCCATCTACCAGCACACCTAAAGATCACTTCTACACTTCAGTTAACTTGTGAGTTTTGGGTGTTCACACATGGATTTTGTTACTGTTATAAAGAGCCAGGCTAGCCGTTTTTAGCCGCTGTAGATACTGTACAGACAGGAGAGTGGTATTGATCTTCTCATTCTCAACCTCCACTAACTCTCAGCAAGACACAGAATTAACATTATTTCCCCAAATGTGGAACTATTCCTCCAACTTGGATGCAAAAGTTAGATTAAAGGAAGACGCTTAACCACAATTTATGTTTATCACAAATGTATTTTAGACACACATTCCACTTTTCAACATGGGATTGAACTTGGTCACAATAAACTAATTGTGCATCCTGCATCTACATTTTATGTGATGCGATGACCCGTGTGTCATAAGCCCCATTCACACTGCCCTTTCAGTGCGGAAATCATGCGCCGATACTCCACATCACCATCTGTGTCAAAGTTACAGATGCGAAGAGTTCTGCTGCGGCTCTGATCCGCCTCCAGACGTAGTATCAGAGCCGCAGCAGAGGCGAGACGGCGTCTATGTGAATGGAAAAGCCGGAGGCGTTGAACAGGGGTGTGTTGGTCTGATGGCGTTCACAGTCTGACAGCTAAACAGATCCTTTACTTATCAAATAAAAGAGAAATGACCGACAAAGCAACATTACATGACCAAACAACATGTGGTAACATAACATGTATACATAGAAAAGCCTCTGTCGTCCTGTCTCTGTGTGAACAGGGCTATAGTAGGGTTCAGAGCAAGTTTACAGAGCAAGACCTCTGACAGCAGCCATTGTGTATCTCCAAGGTATTTAGTCACCTGAGCTGGCAGTGTAGCTCCTCCATCTCCGTGCTCTGCTCCGTCATCGTCTTCAGGAACTGCTGGTTCGTCTGTGTGTGGCAAGAGAGACAAGACTTCCATTTGTGTGGCATGACTCCAAACACACACACCGCAAACTTGACCCAGAAATCAACTTTTCTCTCAAAACTTTTGTGTCCTTTTAGAACAAATTTGTGAGCCCCTGTCAGTCACTCATGGCTACAAAGACCATCGTCTCACTTACAGTGAATGAAAAAGGCTGTTTGTATTATAAGTCAGAGAGGGGAAAGCCCAAGGCTTGCCCTCTCATTAAAAATGCATCAGATGGATATAGTATTACTCTCTCCTCACACAATGTAGTGTGTTCCAAGTAAACACTAGGCGCGCATGTGTATGTTTGAGTGCATGGGTTTGTATGCGAATAAATAAACGCACAATACGCTGAACGCCTTAATCTCAAAGTGAGGTAGAGCCTTAGTCAGATTACTGTCCAAATGGAGTCTAAACTGACTGGGTGTTCTGAAAAAGGAAATGCTAAGGTAGTAAGAGGATTACCAAGCGAGCTGACACACTATAATACAACCCCCGCAGTTGTGGCTGACTACCAGAGTGATTTAGAAACCGATTCACTTAGTTACAAGATTAATTATTAGAGCAGGGTTAATTCCGGAGAATTGCACAGCATTTCGATCCCATGGCTAATTAGGAGGCAATAATTTAACGCGCTTTTAATTAAGCGTCACTTACCGATTCCAGTTTCTGATTGGCCACTTGGAGTTTGTGTGTGTGCTGCTGGAACTGAACAAGCTGATCCTGTGATTGGAGAAAAAAAAAGAAAAGAGAGGCATTCAATAAAACGTTAACTGCTTGTAATTACCTCACGCTTATAATAAGCATTAACTGAGGCCAAAATGCTCTAATTGACCTCAGTTCCATCATGCTGGCTCCATCTTGTGGTGAGGGGCTGATGTGCTATTAATGGGCTAAAAACCTACTGACTCTGCATATTAATGTGGGAATACTGAAGTGAACCTTGAGCTGCTGTCTCTGTGCATTGTGGATCTGTCCATCAGAGATGGTCTTCTGGTAGGCCTGCTGGAGGCGGTCCAGCTCCTGGGCTGCTGTCTGCCACAGCTCCATGGCCTGCGCCCGCTCCTAAACAAATACACATTATAATATACACATGCGTTCATGCAAATTACAATGTATTTATTACCTGCTGAGACAGTGGCTTTTTTACTTTGTGAGTCTGTGGTGTGTGTATCATTATGGCAAAATGTGGTCCTGGAGACACCTACTGTAGCAAGAACTACAGTGCAACAGAGAAGCAGTTTTTACCAGGTGATTACAGTTGTGTCTCTGTCTGTGGACAGATTTAGTCAGCACGACAGCGTCACGATTGTGTAAGATGCAGTCACAAAGCTTTACAGGTTTGTAGTTGAGATCAAATTGAAAGCAGAGTTCAAATATGTGTTACTGGGTAGTCATGGGTCAGACCTTGAACATGCCTGACCTAGTATAGAACAGCCACGAGCTGTGAGGACAGCAGCTGCAATCCCAAATGGTCTTATGTGCATCACCACAGAATTCAAAAATCAAGAAGGTTTTGTTCAGTTGATTGAAAGATCATCTTACTCCCAAGAAAACAGCAAACAAGTGCAATTCCCACTGGAAAATTCCTTTAGTTTAGAGAATATAAGGTCACAGAACAACACATTATATGTATAGCGTAAACATTTAATTGTAAATGTGGACTTATAGACATTATGCAGACCTGTTCAGACAGCTGGACCTGTTCTTGGAGGTTTTTGGTGAATGCTTCCTCCTCCACTGTGCTGCCCTCCCCTCCTGAAGCCACGGGCAGGGCATGAAGCTGCTTCTCAACAGACTCCCTCAGCTCTGCATGCAGCCTGGGAAAGGCGGGGGTTGATATTGAAGGGGTCATTTATGAAAATGATAAAATTGCAGATGGTTATTGATTTAAAATGAAATACCACAAGCTTAATTACAGTGAAGAAAGCACACTTAATTCACTGTAGACTAAAAGTTCAAGAGGCCTCTATAATGAAAACTTAAAATAACATTACTTCTCTACTACTACCTACTACTACTACTCACGTTATATTTGGTAAAACATGCAGCTGTAATGTAAGTCTCTCAATGTACAATCAATCAATCAATCAATTTGACATGACACTGGCGGATTTTTCCTACCTTTCGTTCTCCTTGACAACCCTCTCCAACTTCACTTTGACGTCTGTCATCTGCGCCTGTTGATTTAACAAGCAGATCAAAACTGTGTGTTATTAATTAGTCACGACATCAGACTGCAATAAAATCTAAGTCCGGACTTGTACATTCAAAAAGAAACCCGACTAAAAAATGCTAAAAGATCAGTATCCTTTGAAGAAAGTCATCAACAATATGATACTCATCAAAAGAAACCCAGATCAAGAGATCTCTCCGCTCTAAGCCTCACTTTGGCATATTTCAAGAGCTTAAATTTATACATCCCATTACTTAACTTTATATCTACAGTACATCTAATATTCTACCATAGATGAAGTCAAGATATTTGATACTTTTTGGGATATTTCATTTCACTGTACAAACCGAATTCATATCTTTTTCACCTGGTATCTCTGCAGCTGCTCAGTCATTTCATCCATATGCCGATCATACTCTGATATCAGAGGAGCCATTATACTGTAACACAGATGAACAATGATGTTACTTAGAATGTAAAAATATTGACTCTCAGTGTACACGAATCAGCAGAAGTTTGTTTATCCTTTACTGTGTCGACTGTCATACAAGAGAGAATTTCATTGCACCTGACCTTCTGTCAGAGATCCACGGTGCAGGAGACTCCGCCCGTCTTGCCTCTTCAACCTGATGAAAATAAGAGATACAGCGGTGAGAGTTGGCATTATGGGGTGTCCAGTTATAGGTAATTTTACTCAATAGTCTTATTTAACAAAAACAATGTAAGTACGGAGTCAAATGGATAAAAAAAGGTTACTTAATAAAGATACCAAATATTGAGTTACATCTTCCACAGTTTAAACCTTTTTTTCCCCAGATGTCTTTGTACCTGAGATGATGTAGATTGACTGTGGTGCCCATACTGATACTGGCTGAGAGCCGAGTTTAACCTGTGGACTGAAAATAAACACACACATATGAAGTCAAGCACAGCACACATACTCCTGTAGCTCCACTATTCAGAGTTTGCCAGGTTTTTTGCAAATTTTCACAAATGAGGTCCTAGTTTAAAATAGTACCACCCACCAAATACTTAATGCATAAAGTATCTGGCCATTCAAGGACAGATCTAGCAATGGTTGGCTGTGTTTGTTGGCAGGTACACTGTACAGGGCAGCCATGAGTCAAGTTCTAGCAGTTTTGCTGAGAGCAGTGAAAAACTTGGGCTAGAAGTTATTTACAGTTCAGAGTTAGTCAGAGGAAGTCAGGGACACCTATATAAAAAGGCAGCAAAGATGACAGAGCTGCAAAGTCATCATGATCATGAGAGAGACCAAGATTGTTATCATCAAGTCTTTCAGAGTAGGAAATCAGTCCTTAACAACCCAAACATTTGAGTGTGACCATTTAGTCCCACTTTACGGCATTTCATCAAAAGGTTCCATATAGTTTGTGGTGGTGTTCTTGGATTTCTCACCATCATGAACAGAGCTGCACAATTAATGGAAATAACAGTGCAGTATCCACATCACAAGAAGCTACAATTTTTTGATAAAGGTAAAATATTTGATGCAATAATGATCATTCCCACCAATCATGAATCATATCACAACCGATTATCTGTCCCAGATAACAATATGACTTTTTACCATATTGCGCAACCCTTAACATGAATATCTAGGATAAGCAGTATCAGCAATTAGTCCTGGATGCATACTGTGGTGGCAAACTAGTCCAGGAACACATAAGCACCTCGACAATGGAAAGGAAGCATTTATAAAGCATTACGTCACTTCTTGTGCTGCCTGGACTGGGTACCATTTATGTGTATGTCATTAAGAGACTTTTTTAGCGTTACAGAATATATACTATTGACCCTAATTAACATTTGGCTACCCAAAATTCTCTGATTTTCAGAATATATTTACAACTGTAGGACAGTCTCCTAAAAGTCCCAGTGAGATTCTTGATGACTAATGGCTCGGATCAAATTTGGTATTCATTTGATTTATTGTAATAAAGTATAAGACATGGTTTGTAATATAATGTGTGTTTAAGTGGACATTATAACGTGATGATGGAGAAGTGATGGTCTCATGTAGCTAAGTTTGGTGCTGCCTCATTGATACCATACGATACGATCACAATGGTTCATTATAAATTTACAGCCTGGATGCAACTGCTCAGCATTTGAAGGCTGGAGCAGGTTTTGAACTGGTCAACTTGCTGTTAGTGTGTCCTCCCTGAGTGTGTCCTTAACTTACCTTGATCTCGTAAAAACTCTACTTCTGCTTCCATGATGAAGGTGCAGTCCTGATAAAAGCAAAACAGTGTGTGCTGTCACATTAAAAACGACCACAGCTCAACATTAACGGTCGTTAAAACAAAAGCAGGTATGTGACAACTAAACCACTAACTCAGTCATGTCAACTGCTTTCGAGGTAACGTCTCTCTGCGGGAGTTTAGAAAGTATCTCTCAAAATTACACATATTCAGCTAACGACCTTAGAAAGCTGCTTAAGATCAGTTAGCTAGCACATCTTGTTGCCCAGTGATGCTAGCGTTAGCTAACTCGGGCAGCTAATCAATCTCAGATGAGATTAGCGAACCTAGCTAACTAAATCTTTTAACCTGATAGACAAATGTCCAACTCGAAACATAATTGATTTAAGAGAAAGGTGACTGTATTGCTTGACACGTAATATTCGGAAATACAACAATACAAGAGCGGAGTGTTTACTTTAATCTTCGGTTCCGCCGTCAGTTTTGAAGCAAACAAACAACAACCAATGGCAATGAAGATATGCACCAAAGAAGTTGTTCCGTCTTCACAACGCGGAAGTGAAAAGGGTTCCGCTTTATGTCAGGAGGCTTCAGTCGGATATATTTTGAAGGATTTGTCAATTCAAGAAATCCAGTCTTTAAGTATCAGTTTGAATATTATATGTGACATACTTCTGGTGGAAATAGTTTGTTTTTAGCCCGACGAGCTGCTCTGGTCCGTCAGTGAGTGTAGGTATAAAAATGCTGGATAGCTGGTCGAACTGGTCATATGATCTACTAACTTACCAAAATAAGAGATTGGTTATTCTTACTTAGCAGAAAAAAATCTGCTGGAAAATCACCTCCTCTGGCTTGTTTCCCAGATTTTAAAATCAGGTCTTATCTGAAACCACAGCCTGGACACCAAGTAAGTTCAGCTGATAGGTAATAGTTCCAAGTTTCCCATATCAGGAAGTCAATTTGACTATCTTCATAAGTTATTGAGTAACAGAACTGCATTTGACATTAACAGACAGAACATGTTGTATTTTAAGACGTGGAAAGTACAGCTTGGGCACAGTTGAGAGTATTTTCACCTGTGAGTTTCGACAACATGGGGGTACCTCGAGGAATACAGTTAATGACACTTATCCACATTCTGCTATGCTGTGAATCTCTGTAAGTTTACAGTTCAGGCTAGTGCAGTCCTGTGTCTCTAACATGGCAGATTGTAATTTTGATTTCATTTTTCTTTCAGTCCTCTTACCCAAATGCAGTATTTGATCCAGAACACCTGGGATAGCAATCCAGTGGATCATGACCCCATCAGGATCGTTTTCTCTCCTGGCCAAGGAGGGCTGAAGATAGAGATGTTTGGCCCCTTCTTCAATGACCCAGCGGCTCCTCCGGGGCCCCCGAGTCAGGCCTTCCCTGGACTCTGGGATTATGAAGGTGGGTGAGCATTTAGGAGCTGAGGCGATGCTGTACGGTGCTGCATCACAGGGGTTCTCTAGACACGTAGCAAGAACATCCAGGGTTTGAATGGCAAATCCATGATGTATCTGTGAAGAGTAAAGTCGATGCAAGTGTGATACTAAAGGAGATAAAATCATTTTTTAATGGGTCGCCAAATCGCACTTTCTACATAACGTTGCTTTAACCAAAAAAACGTTATAACTTGTTTTTTGAATGCATCGCTAATTAAAGGAATAGTTCAACAATTTGGGGAACATGCATATGCGCTTTCTTGTCAAGTTAGATGGGAAAATGTATATGACTCTCATATACTGTGTGTCCATTCATTATGAAATTGAAGGCAGCAATGAGCTTTGGAGCAAACTCCACTTACACATTATTCTGTATATCATTTGTTTGTTTAACGACGAAAGTGTAAAAATGACAAGTTTGTGGTTTCCGCTGGATCCCACTGATTTTCTCTCTAACATCTGCCCTCCTCTGCCTCTAATTAGTTGCCTTTGTTGGTTGGGTAGCTTTGGTTTAGGCATAAGGAGTGAGATTGGTGGGAGCTGTGATAAGAATATCAGGGTTAGCCAGTCAGACACAGAGTAGGTCCGGTCTTCACAAGAAAAGCAGTGGGATCCACAATCGCACCCTATTTCCAGTCATTAAGCTAAGCTAAGCTAACCATCATCTCTAAGCTTCAGCTTCATATTGAACGGACAGATACAAAAGTGTTATTGATCTTCTCATCAAACTCTTACTTTTCCTCTGACTGATTTTAATCAACCAGCTACAGCCTGTAATTATTCCAGTGACACACTCCAGACTCCATTGTGCCGATTCAAACTGAACATATAAAAACTTCACAAAGGTCACATTTATGGCAGGTTGTAATAGATTGCATTGTATTGTACAGGTCTTGCTTTTATGTTGCCCAACCCTCAATAGTTGTACTGAATAAATCCTTGTAATTCCAGTCATGATTTCTCTACGATGCAATTTTAGACCACTCTAAAAGCTGAGATAAAATTATGAATGTAGTCCAATGAGGTTTGAGAGATGAGGGACTAGCTCTGTTTATGAGGCCATAATAGTAATTGCATTATCATTATTATGGTGACACAGCAATTAAACCCAGTGATGAGGTTGAGTAATAACAATCCTATCTAATTGACCTTAAGTAAGTTCGATTTCCGGTTAATGAGCCCCACATATTTGGCCTCATTAATGTTACTTATTAGAATGGAAAGCAACCCCATTATAATCTATGTAGATAATGAGCATGCGGCTAGGTTAGCGGGTGTGCTGGTCTTCATATCTCATTTCAAAGTTTATGTATTTTAAGGTATTTCACGTAATGTTGTTCAACTGTAACTTCAAATAAACGGCTTTAATTATTGAATTAATTTCTTTTCTCTCTTGAATAGGTGCTGAGGAGGTTAATAACACCCTTTTAAGCAGTTTATTAATGCAAGACAAAAGGTTTTATCTTGATTAGATGATTTGTCTTCTTCTCCTCTTCAGTTGTGGAATCCTTCTTCCTCGACAGTACTACAACAAATTACCTCGAGGTGGAGTTTTGTCCGTAAGTACAGAACTAAGCTGTTGTAACATTCATCTCTGTGAATGTATATTTTTAGACAATCTTAATACCATCATGCAAATTGTGTTTTCATTTCAGACACGGACAGCACCTGATATTATTGCTGTCAGGAGTTGGCCAAGCATTCCTGGTAGGTGGACATCAAGGGAGTTATTGAAGGGGGCAGTTAGTAGTTTGATTATTATTATTTCTTATTTTTGTCTTTGAATCTTCTCCCCAGCAACAACTCCCCATGGTGTTTAATGCCACAATCAAAGGGGACAGGTGGATGGGTGAGGCTCTCCTCCCCTGGTCGTACTTCCCTCCCAATATCAACAAGATGAACTCCTACGCCATCCATGGATCAGGAGAGAAGCGTACATATGAGGCTCTCTACCCCATCCCCAAGGAGGAGCTGGTGGAAGGCCAGAGACCCAACTTGTGAGTATGCAGACCTCTTAGAGTACAGTTGTTCGAGGTCGTGTAGGTCAACAGACCGTATAGTATCTCCATCAATTTAATAAGCTGTGACCTGTGAAAGACTCAAAGCAGCAGAAGAGGTCAAACAACCCTGACTTTAAAGGCGCAGTATGTAGGAATTTCAGTCAGAAACAGAAACAACAGTTTTGATGTTACCAGGTCTATATATTGTGTTGCAAAGTTATCTACTGAAGTTAGCATGCTAACCAGCTAACCCCAGGCAAGTCCAGCTTCAAGCCTCCTGTGCTGGCGGTGTGAACGCCAACACTTTGCTCCGAGCTCCCAGTCCCGACCACTCGATGCATGGCTGCAGATAGCGGTTACTCTTGTGATGTGCAGCGCCGTGTTTATTTTATGTATGATTGATTGATTGATTTTTATTTATTTAAGTGTCATGCACATCTTTTTGTGCCAAGCCCGCATGGGCTTACAAGACACTCATTATTTAAATACATTCAAAGATAGCTTTGGCGTGTCATTTTGGAGGAGAGCGAAAGAAAATTACCAAACAATTCAAATGTATGAATTCAATAGGTAGTTGATCTTTTGACCTTTACGTCCTTAGTCTGGGTCAAGCTCCAAAAACACTGTGTCCTACATTTCACACAATGCAACACTATGGCTTTTTTCATTGACCCTCCCCTTGCTGCTAAATATTTACATCTTTCAAAATGCACACCTCCGTATGTAACGCAGCTTTGTGTTGCAAATGTCAAGCCCCTGCCAGGATGACCCTAATGACATCATGAGGATTATTTTGATGACATCAGAGTTATTTTCTTTACTCAAGAGACTTTCCTCCAGAGTCACAGAGACCATTTTGCAAATGTGTTTCGCAGACTGTGTTGTAGTACCGGTGATGTGTAAACTGATCATTGTGTGTGAAAATGGTGGCGTGCACCTTCATTTTTTTATTTTTTGCAGCCAGAGTTGTAAATGAGAATCTGAAAAACAGGCGTAATTGACTTGAAGTCTTTACAGGCTAAACTCCAACTTGCACTTATATATATTAGCAAGCTGTTAGAAAACACCTGGCTCAGTAATTACATTTATATGTATATCAGAGAGTTTTTGCACTTCATTTATGATGTTCTCTCTCTGTCTCTTAGCCACCGCCTGGAGTATTTCAAAGATTTCCGCCTGCAAAGCATCATGGGAGAAGGTTGGGTCCAGCCAGGGTCTGATCTGTGGATAGGAAAGCCCTGAGCAGTTCAAAAATACTCTAATTTCTCTCTCTCTCTCTTTCTCTCTCTCTCTCTCTCTTGCACAGACACACACACACACACACACACACACACACACACACACACACACACCACGGCGGCAGGGCAATGGTACAAACACTCATTGACGGGGAACAAAGGGCAATCAATCTTTATTAGTTAATGATGCCAAACGATATGACAAGAAATATGTTATCAGCTTGTCAGAGCGTATTAGCCTTCACACACATCTGCACGAGCACGCAGTCACACACACATCACAAGGCGCAGGACGTCACCCTAAACGGCCTTGGCAGAGTGTGACCTGCAGCAGTTATACTGTGGATGGTGGCGAGGAATGCTCACTTTGACATTCAGCTCTGGTGTAGCCTGTGAGTTTCCCTTCAGTGAGGTGAGCCGCAGCAGGTTCTTGTGATTCTTTGCCCTGACTGTTAAGAGACACAAACAATCACACGCCACTGAAGTGAAAAATCTGGTTTTCAGAGATACAGGCCAGAGCTTTTGAATCACTGCTGTACTATAATTAGTTCCTTTGCCAACATTCCACTTCCTTTATGGACCTCTTTCAACAGCTAAATATGTTTACATATTGATTACATATTGCTGATGAAGCATGTTGTCATTTTTTTTTCTCTGTGATTGTTTGAAAAATGTCACTTTCATTGTATTTCTGATGTGTGTGATGATGTTTCAGTGTCATGTCCATTTATCAATGTAATGGTTCATCATTTCGAGAAATGAACATTTTAGCTCTATTGGTGCTGGTACGCTGATTTTCTTAGCTTTTGAGTGATCCTGGCTAGCTCCTTCCTCCTGTTTGTAATCTTTGTGCTAAGATAAGCTAACAAACTTCTGGCTCTATCTCCACAGTTAGCATGCA
Source organism: Pagrus pagrus (assembly GCF_965226575.1). Taxonomy (NCBI): domain Eukaryota; kingdom Metazoa; phylum Chordata; class Actinopteri; order Spariformes; family Sparidae; genus Pagrus; species Pagrus pagrus. The sequence continues at coordinate 28,247,302 of NC_140186.1, forward strand.
GACATGAGAGGTATCAATCTTTTCACGAATAAGTGAATAAACCATTTTCCCAAAGTGTAGAACTATTCTGTTAAAGGTCCTATATTCTATAAAGTGAGATTTTGTGTCTTTTTTGATTGTAAAGTGGGTGTAGATGCTGTATAAATACTGGTCACGTATCAAAACGCTTAATCCACACAAACACTGTGCCTTCAAAGGTGTTATTGAGCCACTAAATGAGGCATTCCATCCCCCCCTAACTCCACTGACCTAATGACACCAACAACACGATACTATTGGCATTTCAAAAATATTAATTTACAATCATCATAATGTTGTATGTATTCTGCACCTTCCTACAAGCTCTGTAGATGTTCTGCCACAGCCGCTGCATAGCCTTGTTTGCAAAAACACCAGCAGAGCTGATGCAGAAACGCGGTGGGCAGTGCCAGCTCAGGCCTGTGAGAGCTGACCAATCAGAGCAGAATGGGCTTCTCAGGAGGTGGGCCTTAAAGAGACAGGCACTAAAATAAAACGTTCAGACAGAGGGTGAATAGAGGCGCTCGCTGAAGCAATGCACAGTATGAGAACAATAATGCGTTTTTTTAACATTAAAATATGGAAATTTTCCAGTGAACACCAAAATCAAAGTATGGACCTGAAAATGAGGATAATATGAGACCTTTAACTTGACTGATGTGGAATCTACAGTGTGTCCTCTCGCTATGTCAAATGATTGACAAAGTAGGTTGAAAGCTTTTCGGATGATTGAATGACTCATCCTGACACTCTGCAGTTCATCCCCCTCACATATACATCAAAGTCCCCCTCACTTACTTTTCCACCTACTTTTTAGGAGTTGAGATCACAGGCCCTCTGATCCCCAACATACACCAGCACACACACACGATGATTGGGGGACACACAAATCTCTGTCTTCCTTGCATGACCCCACGAGACTTCCCACCTTGCCCCTGCCACAGCCCTTTGTAGAGCCCATGTATTTATCAGAGGCTCCACTCCGATCACCGGCTGGCAAACCGCTTCTCCTGACCAGGAGACGGGGGGGTGATTGATTTTCATGTTGGATGTGTTGCTCTTCGCTGTGGCAACCCAAAAGCCCATATTGAGCCCTATCAGTTTTAATTGGCGTTCTCGCCTTTGAAATGTGTGCAGTGATTAGGCCTGGAGAGCCCACTGCTTAAGCCCCCTCCTTATCATCGCCTGCGGTGCCTTGCCACCTCGCTGCACACTATTCACATGCGCAAACACACACACGCGGATTTGGCACACTGTAGTCCACCAGCATGTCTAATAAAATGTTGACCACAAAATATGTTTCTGGACACATTAAGACCAAAACAGGATTTTCATGAAGCACTTTGATGAATGCACACGACCACGCACACACAGCTGTGCGCAGGCAGAGGATGTGTGTCCCCACTAAGACTTAAACCCAGCTCTCTAATTAGTGTGAAGAGATGAGAGAGGAGAGCAGAACAGGTAGCTGCCTCTTCTCTACCGCCAAAGCCCCGGCAGACGAGCAGACACAAGAGCCGTCCCATCCCCCTTGGAAAAAAAAAAGGCGTCCAGCCTGCTCTAAAACATTCAGCACCAGCTTAAGGGTGATTCTGCGTGTCAGAAACTTTCTGGTGATCACCCCAGACCTAGTTCCTATTGCCTTTTTCATTTTTTTTTTTTTTTTTTTTTTACAAGAGACGTGGGTCTCATTTCCTCAAGTTTAAAGAGTGTTTGAGGGTATGAATAAGGATAAAGTTGTGATGAAAAATAGAACGCGAGGGATAAAGGAGTGATCTTGGAACATGAAAAGAGCGAGAGATTGAAAAAGCGAAAACGGTAATGACTTTGCCTAGTTTTAGGGGTTCTGTGATAGAGACCCAAATGAAAGATTCATACTGCAGCTAATAAGATACTGGGACAATTCGTAGCTTTTGCAGGCTAGTGCCAAAAACAGAATCAGATTGTACCCAGTGATAGGACTTATCAACACGGTGCAGTACACAATCCAAGTGTGGCTGGCTTCCAGTATCGCATAAACAGAAGTTAACTTGGGTCAGTGTTCATGAGGGACTTTATCTTTGCCTAATCACCAAAGTGCCATTTAAGCCTAAACTGTAGCCAACCTTATCCCCAGTTTAGTCTTCACAAAACTAAACTATACATAACATATGATAACACACCAACAGAGCATCCACTGAGGTTAAAGTGAATAGGCATATAATAAAGCCCTAATGGAGGCGAACATGGCATCCCAAGTGTTTCCCTGGACCAACTGAATGCTTATTAACTCTGTCTAATTATTGTCCAACAAGTCCATCATTATTGAGAGGGCTGCTAGGGGTGAAGGATTTGAAGAGTGGTGCTGGGCACAAAAAAGAGATGTGGACCTAAATGCTTCTGCAGTGTGTGTGTGTGTGTGTGTGTGTGTGTGTGTGAACCCATGATAACACAGGTGCTAATTGCAGTTGAAGCCTGCTAGTGTTGCGCGTACAAGGGTGGCATGGGTAGAATGCAGGATGAAGCTGTAAGAGGCTGGGGAGAGCAAAGGAGAGATGCAGAGCCAAGCGAATGCCAGGGACATTAATGAGGGCCAGACGAGTTTCTACTTCTCAATAACACTGCAGTGAAAGAGAGAGAGGGGAGAGAGAGGCAGAGAATGAGGGGAATAGAGAAGAGAAAAGAGGGACAGAGGGGTTTCATTACAGAAGAATGTCAGACAACCATTTGCAAACTTAGGCAAAGCGAGGGTCTTTGTTTTTCTCCTCACACATCCACGGATATGCAAACATTTCTCATGTCAACATGAAGACAAATTGCACACAGAAACACGCATGCAAACGGAAAGTATAATCTACTCCAGCCAGACTCGCCTTCATGTTTATGAATCAGGGCTATTGCATTAACATTTTAGTTAGAGTTAATAATTAACAATTACTTCTGCTTTATATGCTCACATACGCACTGCACACACACACACAGAGGAATATAAGGACAGGCACTGCTGCTCGATTTATATGTCACAAGAGGGAATGAGATTCATATGTTATCAGTGCATAAACATTAGAAACAAATGATATCAGTAAGAGGCGGAAAAGAAAAGTAAATTAAGCTTTCTTTGCTATCAAAACAGAATATAAATCACGAGTGTTTGCCTAATTGATTCCATTACATTCCCACCTGCCTGCCGACTCTCTCATCCATCCGTGTATTGTTTATCTTCATTTTAGGCTAGATGGATGAAAAGGGTTGTTATTGGATGTGAAGCCCGCTGAATTGCACCCTTTTTAGCGAGCACATTAATTGCCAAGTAGACGTGGCGCGCAAATATTATTAGAGGATATTTGTTCTCGCACAGTAAACCCACAGAAGAAGTGAACTCTTGATACAGAAGTTTGCTTGTTTGGGAGAAACGAGATGGTGAGATCTCTTTGTTTTCAATAGCAAATGGAGCGCATTACGCTTGAAGGTAATTTATGTGCAGCGCGATATTACTGGTTGTAAGTGAGCAAGTTCACTAACTCTTAATTGGGAAATAAATCACACCGTTGCTGTGGCAACCAACACTTAAAAGTGGTAATGGCAAAACGAGAGCATGCTGATAGCGTCTCAGCACATCGGAGTGGTGTGTGCGTGTGTGTGTGTGTGTGTCCACTCATACATGTGTTTTTTCCCCCTCCAGCTCATTACCATAGCGCCTTGTTAGTATAGCTGCGGCTATGTACTGTACATGGCATGCCGTTTCATTCCATTAGCTCTTGTTTTGTCCTGTTCTCACTGGAGGAGCTGCAGGCTTGCCCATTAAAAACCCTAACAAATGTTAAAATAACAATGTAGTTAATCGTGTATCGTGACCCAACAAAATAATTACGGCATTAGGTGTCACAGTCTACACATGTACAACTTCCACTTAGTCCATATTTGGGATCCTTTATCTACTTTTGCACTGCAATTATTTCTATTTCCACGTTTAAAATATTTTCCTTTCTCACTTTCCCTTGTATGCTTTTCTCCTCTTCCCCTCCCTGCTTCTCCAGGGCCTGGTTCTCTGCTCTTCAGTCTCCTTCAGCTCATGAAATGGATGGAGGCAGAAAGGGCATTAGCCTAGATGAATGGATAGACTGGGCTAACACAATCTGGCCCACTTCAGCAGACAATTTAATATGGACTCGCCCACAGTGTGGTTACCCCGCCATGGCGCTGCACTAAATCTCACTTTGACTTGCTATGATAGATACAGAGTTGACGGATCAAAACAGCGTGTGTGTGTGTGTGTGTGTGTGTGTGTGTGTGTGTGTGTGTGTGTGTGTTTGCGTAGACATGATGGATACGACAGACGATCGACAGACGGGTGAGCTGTGAGAAGCAGCGGCGATAATTATAGTATTTATCTGGGTTAGGTGTCATGGCTGCCTATGCTGCATTATGAACCGATAAAAGGCTGAAATGTCTTTCAATGCATTCCATCAATTCAACACCTGCACCTCAATTTTTAAAGGGAGCAGACTGTACAGGAAAGAGATTAAGTGAGCAATTCAAGTATGTCTTCAAATGCAGAACGTAGACTGCGGTGGCCTTATGGTGGTTATAGGAATTCATTTCAGTAGAATATAGCTCTATACTGAGAATAGTATAAATTAAAACTGCAAGCAGTGATGAACGAGCTCTCTCGCACCCCTGCATGCGTCAGAGCGCGCGGCCTAGTTGCCAGACTTTGACCGTACGACACACATCTGAATTTTCATTACACGTTAGGTTCAGGTATATTAGAGCACGCCATAAAAATTTCATGTAATTCAATGATGATTGCCACAAAAGGCTTACGTCCTGTTGCCAGTAGGTGGCACAATGACAATGCCTCCTAATTTGCAAGTAAATGTGTTTAGCCCACAGGCCTATTCATTATACCTGGACACAGCCATGGAGGCAAAGTCCCATTCATTTCAATCAAAGCTGCTCAGTGGCGCATGAAGCCAAAATGACTCTGTCTTCCACATAGCTTCTGCATTGTGGGGCCCATAGAGCGTGCGCACTAGAGACTTCCGCCGACCGAGCTGGCTAACTTGACCAGTTTAGCGCCTGGCTAACTTGCAGGGGGATAAAATGATTTAATCAAGCGGCTCTTCTAGGCTCTTTTTTCCTCTAGATTCTGAAACGAGTCATTCTGCAGGGGCTGTGATCTCCAAAAAATGTATCCACCGTTACAGACGCTTCATTCACCATGTTAGCTGATGGGAATAGTCTTTTTGGGCCCCAGTGCATCACGTGACAATGTAATTACACAGTTTGGCCACTACAAAAACTGGCTTCAAAGCCTGGCGCTCAACCTGGGAGTCTGGTTCAGCCCAGGATTCAAACAGTAGGAAGTTTGGTGCAGATGTATAGGAAAGCGACAGCAGCTTCCTGTTTTATGGCAAATTATCGATATTCTCTGCACCACCATGGCCCCGCTTCCTTGATGAAAAACTCAAGCTTTTGCTAAATGTTAATCACAAAGCTGTTAAGATTGCCCTGACAAAATCTGAAGCTGATCGGGGTAAAGCTGTACGAGGAGTTCGTTAAAGTACATCACGAGCAAATAGCCAAAAATGAGCACTAAATTCACAATGGCCAACTTCCTGTTGAGTTTAGGTCATGGTGACAAGACACTTTTTAGTAAGTCTCAGTGCGCTTCACATGTGGACCAAATTTTATACAGGTAGGTGAAGGTAGTCTGTGGGCTGCATTTTAGGGGCGCCAGCGAGCCATTTTGACCCACCCATAAAATGGGTGAAGATTCATGAGTTGAGCATGCTAAAGCCCTTGAAAAAGCAATTAATTTGAGATAACAGCTGCTTGCATTTCAAGAGGACCCTTGCACCATTCAGTGCTCGGGCCCTAATTAAGAGGAAATCAACCCATATGAATATAGGCTCTATATTACTTTGAAAAAAGACCAGTGCTGGTATGTATACGGCAAAATAATATTAAAGTATACATACAAATTCCAAGTGTGCTGCCATTAATACTACTACTAACAAACTGGCCTAATGTTAATTGTGTTTGATAATTAAACTGTTATTGGTTTAATTAGCTGGAGGCAAAGGAACAGGTAATACTAATTGGCTTAGATCAGAACAACCACTGCAACCCTGTTCTCCATTAACAGCATCTTATTAGCCAGGATAAGAGACAAATCAATGGTTTGAAAGTCACTGGATGATCAGTGCACAGCCATTCATCCCCACTAACTCAATTAATTCTACCACTATCATTAAGCAGATCAATCAACGCAAAAGAGCACATTTCCAAGTGACAGATTTACGAAGATGCACTAATTGCCCCTTATTACAGGAAAATATCATTAATTTTAGAAATTACCACATGTTACTCTGATGACCATAAACAGCCAGCTCTCTTCCATAGTAACATACCAGGGTTATGAGATACAAATTTGTACTCGCATGTGCTGCTGAACTTTGACATGCAATGGAGATATGCCAGCGCTACATCAGGGCAGAGAATTGATCTCCTGCAAGACTAAAAAAGAATGTCGACTGATGATTTTAACAGAGAGGGGAGCAGCCAATTCTAAAACAGGTTGAGGTGGTTGAGGCTCGGTACGTTGCAAAGTGGTAGGGAAAGTCTTAGAAATGAAAAGCCCATAAGTCTGCACAAAACTGTGACATAATGTGATGGGATGTAAAGTTCACTTTGTCTCAACCTGTCTCGTCTACTTTAATGGCTTAATCAGTCTCTAAATAAATTATTCTATGTGGTGCACATGTGCAGGTGGGCACAAGTGGGCATGTATGTATACATGTGTAATTCAGGGGAAAAGGGCTGCGGTTAGACTGTTGTGACTTAATTATTATGACGATAAATGACTTAATATTACTTATATAATCTGAAATCATCTTTGATAGGCAAAACATGATGAATCTTGATGTCAGGATAATTCTACAGGCTTGTTTCAAAACAGTATTCATTACATGAGCACAACCGACAAGCGAGCCGACCATCAGACTTATTTTTGACAATTTATTTTGAACCTTTGTGATCTTGGAAAATCACCACCAGGGGCTAAGCATTTAGAAATACATAATGTTGGTATGTGTTACAAAAGGACCCAAATGACACAATGACAGGCAGGTTAAAAAACAAACGGCAAGCTTTATTGACAAAGCCGGAATCCAAAAATCAAAATGCAGACAACAAAAAGGCAGGCGACAAAAAGGCTGTCAACAAAAGCCAGGCTAAAGAGAATCTGAGAAAAAAAATAAGGAAACAATACCAAGAAAACAAACCACAAAGCCACAGGGAACAAAAGCTGGAACACAGAAGACATGCGAGAAGCAAGCGCAGACAAAGGATACACAGACGAACCAACAAAGAGACAAGAAAAAACACATAAAACAGGGAACACATTTAACAGTTGAGAAACACGTGAACAGGAAGAGAGGTGGGGAAAAGACAAAGACAGGAAGTGCAAAGCAGGAGAGGAGAGAACCTTCAAAAGAAAACAGGACATAACTACAATTAAAACCCCAAACCCTGACAAATTTGTGTATGAACAAGCTAGTCAATAAATATATGCGCCTTTCTCTTACGTAATTTTCCCCTCACAAATTATTGAATATGAAACTGTTCAGCTCACCTTGAAGACAAGGCTGCATTAATCATGTCAGGGGGCAAAAGTTTGCTGTTGGGTACCTCTCCGTGCCACTCAGTTACATGATATTTTGCTATATCCATCCAGTTGGTGCGATATAAACCAAAATATAATATGGTTTTTGGGTAATCTCTAATTTTTCTTGACGGTTCAATGTAAAGATCAATACATCGACATGTACTGTAAAGATACTGTCAGGAGCTGGTTACCTTAGCCTAGCTTAGCTTAGCTTAGAAACTGGAAAAACAGCTGGCCTGGCTTTGGCCAAAAGTATTACAAGAGTTACATTGTGGACAGAGTACAAAAGACAAAAAGCTATCAGAGCTTAGGCCTATTAGCTGTGTTGCAACATCCGTTTTTTATCTTAGAAATTGTTGGAAATTTGATTGTCTCTTTAGCGACCAAGCTAACAACATTGCTAAAGGACAGCTTGTTGGTTCAAAGGGCTTTTTCACCTGTTAAATCAAAGTTTTTATTGAACAAAATGACGCACCACCTCAAGAACAAAATACCAGGAGTGAGTAAATGGTCCAGTACAGAGGACATAGCAAGAAGCTCGGAGAGCTATTGTGACCGACCGGTGGCTAACATGTTAGCGTGGGTGCCACCTTGCCAGCTCCATTAGTTCACCAACTTGCCCTGCAAGCACTCCCTACAGAATTGGTATATTTCACAAACACACACATGAATTTAGTGTTACCACTTTGTGTTGTGAAGGGCCTTGATACTGGCTAGGATTTGTGAAGATGACCGCCACAAAGCTGCATAAATGGGAAGATTGATGACGAATCCCATGCCGAGAGCTGATGCAATGTATCGCTGGCATAAAGTGGGAGTAGAGAGGGCTCCAAATATGATGTATAAGCATTCAAGTTGGTAGTGTTGAAGAAAAGGGATCACCCACCTTTTTGATGGCACCTGTGAATTGTGCTACTAATATGTACACACAGTATACTGGCCATATATTGTAGATATAAAGTAGATATATAGTTTGTCCCAAAGTCACATGCATATTTTTTATATTCAGTAGATTCTGGTGTATTACGTTATGTAGTTAACGTTGTGAGCAGAACTGTTTGGGCTTTCGGAGGCTATTTTTTAATTTTAGGCAAAGATCATGGCTTTGGTTAAATTAAGTGCATTATTGACAGAAGTTAAGTACCAATGCAGGTATGTAACTACTACTATTTAAGTGTAGGATGTGGTTGAAATGGTACAGTGGATCAAATATGTGACACATAACACACAGGAAATATATTACCTTGTGTGAAGCGATCTTTTGCATACTTATTAAACATTGAGGAGTTATTTCCTTTGTAATCGAGCACCTTTGGTGTCATGGCCACAGCATTGTCCTCTTTTCTCTCTTGGGCTTTGAGGTGCACTTTAGGGAAGAGAGGGGCAATCCAATCAGAGCACTTACGCACAGGGCAGGGTAGGTCGTCCTACCTTGGTCTTTTGTCTGACCCCACTGTTTTGCGTTACACTGTCTTCAAGAATCGTGGACAGTTTAGCTGAGGGCTCTAGTATTCTTGAACTACAACCTTGATAACTAGAATAACTACTACATGCAGCATCACAAAGCCTTAGTAAGGAATTGAAAGCTGTGAAACGGTCTTAAGATGAATTGAAACAACACAGAAAGGCTTGCTCACCAATATAACCTCCTTCTATTGTGTTTGACAGTGATAGAAAAAAAGTTAAACTTGATTCCTGAGTTTAAACTGGGTCATATAGCCAGCCAAGAGAAGGATATGCTATAGATATTGCACAGCGCAATGTGTTAAGTGTATCAAACTGTGGACATGCATCACATTGATCCTGCTGACATCGTGCCCTTTGAACATAAACAAATACCACTGTTGACCTCCTGTAGACATGTTAATTTTAATGCTTTTTTCTCTCCACTTGTGGTTGGCACACAGAACAGTAAGTACTTTCCGACTCGGAAAACTGACAAAGACGTGTTGTGTAAGTAGAAGGTCAATAATGTAGAGTGTTAATATTCAGCCTTGGCTTTACAGCTTTGAAAGGATTATAAGCAAGTTTCATCACATGAAAGTAGTGCCTCCTGGAGGGTTGGCATCTTTGATAAAAAGATGTGATCAGAATTTGATTGGAGTAGTACAAGCAGTGTAAGTGTAGCAAAGGGAGAGGGGATATACAAAGAGGTGGTACAGAATAATATAAAGTAAGAGAGTTGAAAGAGAGGAAGGAAGGAAAGCATAAACAGCACGGAGAGGGAAAAAAATGGGAAACAGATGAAAGCAACACAGAAACTCGTCTAAGAAAGAAATTGCGCGGGAGAGGGAAATAGAGGGCAAGCTTAAAGAGAAAGAGTGGAAGAGAGGATATAACCACGAAAAGTAAAACTGGGATTCTGCTGGGAATGCGCAGGAGAGGGGAGGGGGTTGCATGATGGAACTAAACGGACAGAACAGAGGGCAAATGAGAGCTTTTATTTCATTATTTTTATTATTTTTTAATCATTGCTGATGTTTTCTGGCTGGCAACCAGTCAAACTGCTCTGGTGATCAGAGGCAGCAAGGTGATGAGTGACGCAGATAAAACTTCTCCACTCACTGCAGATAAGACAAAATTAGAATATCTTTTATTTTACCCTCTTCATGCTTCTTTTTCCTTTCTCCATCTCTTTTCCCCATCTCCTTTTGCGCTCTTTCCTGCCCCCTCTTTTTCACTTCTCTCTGAGCTCCCTCTCTCTCGTTCTCCTCTTCCCATTTCTGCATCCTCTTCTCACTTTTTTATCTCGCTGATAAGGTTTCTATCTAGCTGCCAGTCAACTCCGAAGCCAAGCAGACACTGATAATGCTCTGACAACTCCTGCAACCGCAATTAACTAAAGATCTGTGTCGCCCCCTCGGAAGAAGAAAAAAAAAAGAATTCAGTCTGCATTTTCTCCCCTGTCCTTTTCTTCTCGCTCTGAGCCACCTTGTGAATATGTGATCAGAGTGTTGGCACACGTGGAACTTGTGAACCTAACAGCACAGAAGCAGGATGAGCCAGTTTCACTCATCTGCTCTGTGTCGTGTCTCTCAGTGTTTCTGTGAGGAGTCAGACTAGGGCAGCCCGGCTGATATCGGCTCCAAAAGTAGGTGCGTTTCATTTTGGTAGCGAGTGTGTGCGCCCCCCGTGACTCAGTGAGTGAGTGAGTGGTGAGTGAGTGAATGAGGATAAACTGTCACAGCTGCTCTGCTACTTTCCAGCATTACATGGGTAGCGTGTCAGCGACAGCTAATAGCTCATTCGCTGCTGCAAATTAAAACACAATCACCTAATAGGAGTACAGGGAGGGAGGCGGGATCTAACAGGATTTATGAGAAAATGAAAAGTGATTGGATGTGAAGTTTGAATTAGAGGAAAGCAGTCTGGTGTCAGACTCTATGAAGGTGACTGACTGGACTGGTGAGCGGCCCACTCTCAGTGGACCAGATCCCATCCAAAACCTGCCTGTCAAATTAGTGTGATAGGTAGGCCCCTCCCAACAGTTAGACTGGGCAAGCAACCTGCCAGCTATTAATTACGCTGTAGTTTCAACGGCCTTACATGCCCTCTGCTGCTCTCCTTGTTGACGCAAGTCATCTGCTCATCTGCATGACTTTACATTTGTCCTGAAAGGTAAAATGCACCCTGAGATTAGCTCATTTTAAAGTGAGAGATGACACAATATTCATCTTAAAAATGAGAAGGTGAAATCATTAGGAAATGTATGCACCCTTGCTCAATCTGATACACACAGGTACTGTGCTGATAGAGCCTTACTTGGTCTGGTATGACCAACATGGTGGCTAATGTTAGCTAATATTAGCAAATTTAGCTGTGTAACTTTTTTACACTTTAAACTGTAAGATAATTCTGGAACGTATCAAATGTAAACTTTGGCTAGTTTCTTTGGCTAGTTAGGCTAAATATGTCAGTGATAAAATAATCCACCAACAACCACACTGGTGCAAAATTCAAGTATTTTAAAATGTCTTATTTGTAAGAAAGTTGATTTTTGCGTCTCATTCCCAACTACAAAAAAACTGAAGCTTTAAGATGGTGGCCAACCTGACTCCCGTAGCGTCAGTTGGTAATGAGGAGACTCAAAAATCAACTGTTTTACAAATTGGACTCTAAATCAGACACTTCAGTGATCCTAATAAATTTGGTATTGTGCTGACGGCTGTTTTAAACTGGTTGAAGATCCAGTTGACCAATCACATTTTTGTAGCTAGGTGATATACATTTCTTTCATAGCTAGCTATCTACGGAGCATGATGGGTGAGAAAGAAGGTTAAAAAAAAAAAAAAAGGCACCAAGTGAATGAAATTGTCGGACATGTACAGGTTGTTGGACATAAAGTCAACCTTTTAGTGGAGACAGATAACTTTTCAACTTTCCCTCCCTGCTGACGCAAAGGTAGCATTAGCAACTACTACGGCTAGCAGCCTGGATACTGTCCAAACTAAAAAAGAGTCCCAATTTGACCTTTGAGCAGCAACCTTAGTGCTATAGAAAGGCAGAATTAAACACCCAGTATTAATAAGTCAGAAGGTTTTGTTACATCCTGATGTAGTAGAAAGAATGCTGGTTTTGAACCGTCTCAATTCCTGGTGGTATGGGTAAACATATAAGCAGGGGAACAGACTTTGACACACCGGCATTCTGAGTGAATATTTTACCTCAGTTTCTATTGCTCTTCCTCTTCTTTGCCACCTCTATCAGCAGGTTTCATTTTCCTCTGTAGTGTAGAGTTTGCAGTTATTCCAGTTGTTCCACCGTTACCTGGGGATCGCGACCAGGGAAACCAATGCCTCTTCCTGTTTTGATTGTCCAATGGCAAACGTGCTTCCTTTGTGACGTAATTTAACCTTTGTTTTTCTGACAGAAATAGAGCCCGGTGGCTGACCTAATAGCATAGTGAAAGGGAGGCTTATAGGGAACCAGTCAATAAGTGGATGGTGTAATTTTCCTACAGCCTACTTAAGAATGACAAGTTAAAGCATAAAAGTTATCTATTGCCAGTTTAAAGAAATAACAATTCTGAGATCTGTGTATTTTTGTGAACAACTTCAGATTAGCTGCTCTTAGGAGCCATTTCATGTTGGAACGGAAACATCCCTTGCTCCTGCTCAGTTATAGGCCACATTACATGAATAAAACAGCAATTCAATCTATAAGGCTGTAAATGAGATGATATTTTGCCAAGGTCCAAGGTTGCTCACTAGAAAGTAGCCCAGTCCAAAATGAGATGCTGCCGCGTGACATGTTGCGTTTTGGGGGAGTTGTATTGGAAGAAAGACTTCGACACTGACACACGTCAAGGCTGTTCCAACTAAGGAATGAAGTGTCAATCTTGCAACCTTCATTTTTCTTTTCTTTACAGCTGAAATGATTAATGCCTTTGTTTTTTTATGTAAACATTCCCTTCCTGGCCTTGATAGAGTGTTGTGCCTTTTGTGTGCTGGTTTGAATGAAGGCCACAACTGTCATTCATGAGCCAGTTAGATAATTAGTCATACTATTATGTGATTAGGTTTTATACCCACACACACACACACCTCATCTGTATCTGATGGAAAAAAAGAGGACACTTTCTTTTTCAGGTACATCAAAAAATTAACACATCATTCAACATCATTTCTCTTTTCCACTCATCTGCCCGTCTGTCCATCCTTTCCACTGAGCCATCATCTATCCCTTCATACATCTTCGTACAGCAGCGGGTGTCGAAGTCATCACCACCTCCAATCTCATCACTCACAGTACCCTCGTTGAGGTAATGATTCTGCTGAACACTGAGCACAGTACCCAACCTGCACAACAGTAAGTGCATCTAACTGTACTTGTACATCTTTCCATTTCACCCTTTTCCTCACTCTGTTATTATGTCCCCCACACAGCCCCTCGACTAAGTGCTCCCCCCTTCTGCCATTATCAAAGTCCTCCATGTATCTTGGAGACCGTGGCGACACCGCCATCGCTGCTGCCAGATGCAATTGCCTGCTTGGGAAGGAGTGCTCTACGTCAAGCTAAAGAGCTTTAAAGTCCTCCCCAACCCCACCACACCCCTTCCCTGTCTCCCTGCTACTCTTTTCCTCTGTCACTCTCAATTCCCTGTCTCTCTTCGGACGTCTCTTCTCCTTCTCCATGTGTCTCTCTCAAAAAGTAGCTGACATTGAGATCTTCCTGCCCTTTTTGTTCCTTAATTTTTCCTCCGCTGCCCCCCAGTTCTCTTTAGTGTAATTACTGTGGCGGATACAGGCAGGTAGGGGAAGGAGAGGGGCTATATTGAAGAGGAGAAGGACAATGAGGCGGGAGAAGGAGGAGAATTGAGGAGGAGCGCCTGGGAAGAGGAATAAGGGGGGAAAGCAGAGGGGTAATGTAATCTTATCGCGGGAAGTGTGGTAATATATCACCTGCCACAGTTAATAAAATGTCACCACGCCATGGCTTTAGACAGGAAAGAAAGGTTAACTGGCGCTTCATATAAATGTACTTCAACAAGCACAAGTGGGGGAGATTAAGACTCTGTGCACACACACACGCACACACACACACACACACACACACACACACACACACACACACACACACACACACACACACACACACACACACTGTGAGCAGCCATACGCACATAAAGGCAGGTAGGCTTGTAGGTAAAATAGACAAATGAGCACATAAAAACCAAGAACCGCTAACAGACGATTCCAGACACACACACACACACACACACACAGATGTGCATGCAAACATATATGCCAGCGCGTAGGCTGCAACAAAATTTGCACGTTTGAACACACACACGCGTGTCTGCACGGTCTACACACACTCAATTACTTGCACCCTTTGATGATAGTTGTAATCATGTGTGGTGGAAAATCTCATTTTCATAAAGTGAGTTTTTTCCCTCACCGTCACTTTCCTCCTCTTACTTCTGTCTCCACACTCTCCTCTTTCATCGGCGCTTTCCTCTTCCCTCCCTCCCTCCGCTCCTCTCTTTCCCTTCCTTTCTTCTCGCTCCTCTCCATGCATATCTCCACTCTTCATTCTCCACCTCCCTCTCGCCCTCACCCTCCACCTCCTCTCCTCCCTGTGGTCGGCTCATCCCTCTCTCCTACTCCTTCTTTTGCCCCAAGGATATCTTCCCTCCTACACGGCCTCGCCTCATCCCTCTCTCTCTCTCCATTTATTTATATCAATGAGCAAAAGTCATCCTTTCATCTTCCTCCAGATGAACAGACTCTGCTTGTGGAAGAGGACAGAAGAAAAGAGGAGCGGAACACAGAGGAACACAGTTTCTCTTAGTCCATAAATTCAGCTGTACCAAGCAGTGGGAATATTATATAAACTCTCCCTTGTAAGAGGAGATAATTCAATGTGTTTTGGCTGACTGGTAAAGGGATTTGTTTCACCCCAAACGCTCCAAACGCATATTAATACTGAATTGGAGAAATCAAGACTTTATTCCAGCATTTACACAATGGACTATTGAGAACAACAAACGTTTTAAAGCGTCAAATTCACCTCAGGCTCATACATTGGCCTTGAATCCACCAACCGTGCAGACAAAAAAAAAACATGTTTTGTGTGCACAAGCTGTGAACTGAAAAAAAAAAAATAGAAAACTAAAAAGCAAGTGTGTTTGAAAAACCTGGTTGTCAGGATTGTTTGATGTTTGTGGTTTTGAAAGTTGTCTGCAAATCACAGTGTGATTATTCTGCAATTATGATCCACTTATAAAGTAATTATGGCCTGTATTACCAGAGCGACCAAGCTGGAGGTTTGGGAATAAAAGGGAAACATGTATATTGGTATGGTTAATTTTTAATTAGGGGATACATATAGAGGAACAGTAGTATTGTGTTCTCTGAGACAGTACAAGACGCTCAAGAAGGCACCGTAGCTTACTTATAAATTAAAGTAACATACTTACTGTGAAACCGATCAAATATGTAAAACCGAAGGCTAACTGAGTTGGCTCAACTGTTGACTCGACGTTTATTACAATTCCATCTGATTTTTGCCGTGCCGCTGCAGATACAAAACGCCTCATTTGGGGCAATTAAAAATTGAACTGAACTCGATTTGAACTGAGCACAAAAGCTCATGTTTCTCTGAATATATTGTTCACCACAATGTGTGTGCACAGAGAGCAAAGGAAACTGAAAGACAACATCCGACCCCGCAAAAGCCTGTTCACCCTGCTGCTGTCTGGCAAGCGATAAAGAGACATCCGCTGCCGTTCCACCAGACTACGGAGCAGCTTATATCCTCAGGCTGCATGACCCCTTAACCCATCCTCCACACTCAAATATCAAAAATGGTTTTATTTTTTGACTTATTATCAATCTATTTAATATAATTCCCGTTTCCTGTTTCAATATGAATTAATGTTAATGTTAATATAAATGAATATATCCTTGATCAGAATATACATACATATATATGTATATGGTATGTGGAATAATCAATAAGAACAATGATAATAAAGCCAATGGATATGGATGTAAAACTTTATTGTGTCATATGTTATTATATTCTGAACACTGTATTAATAATAACTTCATTAGAGTGAATAGAGATGCATGTTACTAAGAAGCCTAACAACAGCATGCTTTGGTCTCTGATTACAGCTGATGATGAGCTGTTTATTTCATTTTATTTTTTTCTCTTTTAACAAAAACAAAACCAGCTCAGGTGAGACAACCTTGTGTGTTAGTAGCTGCAGGGGTTTAAAAGTCCCAGTTCATTTGTTAAATATAGCCTATTATTTATTGACTCTTTGTTCTGGGCATCATTTAAGCAAAAAAAAAACAACAACAAAAAAACAAAAAACAAATTGCCAGTTCCTGAAATGTGGGAATGAGCTTGTAAATGGACAGGCTCAGACCTGCACAAGGTAACACATTAATCAAGTGCTGGTGCCCAAGCCCTCTCTTTCCAAAACCAGTACAATAAAGATCGTCTCTAACCAACAACTGATGACAGAAAATGCTGAGACAACACATTCTAGCTGTGTTGCTGGTGGGCGCTTCCAGGAGTAGTAGTTGAAGTTAAACTAGATTGCACAATGAGCAGGTTAAGTATAGTGTGAAAGCAATAAAAACAGGTTTATGCAATAGAGTTTGGATTTTATTGATGTGTAATCCTCACAAAATATTATGGTTTATCTCCCTTATCATACAGATGTATGAACCTTATATTCAGACTGTAGTGTGATGTGAACAAGAGGATCATTGTACTCCTTGGATACCTTTCCTTGCTCCAGATCTACAGGGAATATACAGCAATTAGCCTACCATGTCTGAGGGGGTTTGGCAACTTTAACTACCCTGCGAGCAATTCAGAGCACATGCATAATGGTGGCCAACTTAATATGTAAATGAGCCTCTGCAATATTGGGTTATTATTACACATTTTTTGCGTGCAGCATTTGCTTTGCCCCACTTTAGTATGCTAATGTACCCCATGAGTAATTCTTAAATACCTCATAATTACAAAATTGTTTTTCCATTAGCCCTATTAAGGCTATGTCATCACTCTATAATAAATTCATAAATCCCTCATAAATACAAAATTGTTACCACTTTATTTTGACACTGCATACTTTGCTTCACTGTAGCATTATTTCATCTCGCAGTCATTTACCATTTCAAATGGCTCACTGTAATGTCTGGGCTGTAGAGAAAAGTCACTGTGAAATGGAAAGATATTTATTTTATTTATTTTATAAGCGGCTGCATGGAACTTTCTTTATTGATTCTGGCGCCCCCTGTGGACACAAGCGGTATGAGCACCACCTCCCTGTGTCTACAGATCTTGATCCCGTAGCTAGCGTTTACATTTGTCGTGGAAGTGCAGACACAACTGTCTTTATAATCTTTTTTAAACAGCAGTTTGCAGGATGCATGCCGATGAGGTAATGTATCTATTTGTGGCTGTGCTATATTAATAACTGCAATATGACGATGGTGAAGCAAAGTAAACTTTGTTTTTGTGCCGTCCCACCAGACTACAGAGCAGCTTCTTACCTCAGCACTCTGCCATAAGAAATAGTTTTATTTTATGACTAATTTCACATGATAGATCCACACAACTTGTTTGTGGAGGTATAGAAGAAAGTAATTAAAACAGCTTTCGTGCTGAATGTTACTGATTACTGAAGACATGTAGGATTGCCTTTGTTACAATAAAAACTAAGTAATGCGTGCAAGACATGAGATAAGACATGTATTCCTATTCAGAGACTCACATAGAGGACATTACGTAGCCCATGTTTAAAAGCATTACTGTGCTGCTTTCAAATAATCATAGGATTCACAGTATACAAACAAGTCCAACAGTTATTTCAAATATTTCTCCTGGAATGTGAAGGACGTATTTTTCTGAACAAACACACCATATAATCACATTCCTGTGTGTAAATGGGGCCTTGATCCTTGTATAACCTCACACATACCATGTCTGGTCTTACCTGTTTCCCTCGATTCTCATTAATCTGCCTGTCAAGTAAAAGAAAACAAAAGCCTCAGTCTCAGAAGTGCCTCCTCTTTGCTAGCTTTTGTTCAATCAGCCCTGTAAATGCTCCTGAACTTTAATCAACCTCCAGCGAGATGCCTTTACCCCCCTTAACTCCTTCTAATTAACGTTCGACTGTTTACTAATTTGTATTGCTCTTTTGCAGGTACCTGGCAAAGTCTCTCCACCGCGGAGAACCAATGCGCCCATTGTTCAGTCGTCAAATGTTAACAAGTTAAAACAGATCTGGAAGTGAGGTGAGATTATTTCACGTTTTTCTCAAATGCAAATGAACTCGCCAGAAGAATGTGCAAGAACCAGGTGCGAGCTGCCTCATTCTCGTTCTGTCACCAGCTGCTGACACGTATTTCCAAAGAAACTGCAGTGGGAAAGAGTTAAGAATGGTGTTTTTCTACCTATGTGTCACTTATGTCTCTATTTTTAATGTTCTTTCAGCCTATGTAGACACAAGTGAAGTGTATTTAACCAAGTCCTCCGCTGCAGCAGTGAGACTTCTTTTAAAGTGGATGGTGATCTTTTAAGTTTATCCCAGTGTACTTAGGGGGTTGCCTGAGGGTCTGTGTATGTGAGACTGAGTCGGTCAGGAGAGCTGCTGTCTGACACGTGTCTCTCCAATCAGCTCTCCTGCCGCGACTGACTCATCCTTTGTGACTCAGACGGTAAAAAAACTTCACGCTGTGACACCTGATGGCTCTGTTCTCAAATATAAAGCTCTGCTGGGACTCCTTAAGGAATCACACACACACTGACACACACACCGGTGATAATGGAATAACAAGCTCCGTTTGGAGAGTTATTGCGTCAGACTCAGGTGAACGTGGAATGAGCCGGAACACCTTTAGTTTTCCATTAAGGGGGAAGCTGCGAGGGAGGGGAAGCTGCCTGGAATCAACGGTCTGTGTCAGGGGAAAAACCGCAGAGCGGGATGGAGAGGACGAGACGGAGGGAGAGTAAAAGGATGGCGATGTTATTGGTTAACTGCTGGGACTGTGATTAAATCCTCTTCCTTGGGATCAGTCTCTCTTTGTCAGTTTCTCGTTCGTTCTCAGCAGTTTGCTCGAACAGTTTGTTCCTCACTCGGGGTCAGTCTCTCCACGCACACATCACACATCTCCCGTCTCGTTCCGTGTGTCTTATCTGGAGACGAGTTCACAAAATCAGTCAAAGACATCCTCACTCACAGCTCCTATAATACAGCAGCATGGTCGGTGGCCTTAAGCTCCAAGCCGTGACGCAGTGTTGAAGTCAAGACCACCTGAACCCACGAGAGCCCCTGAAAGCCTCAACAGCAACATTTCAAGGCGGTCTCAAATATTGTCAGAAAAATAAAAAAAATGTCCAGTATTCAGAATTCAAAACATTTATTCACAAATATGTTGTATTTGTTGCCAAGCGGAGCAGCCGGTCCTGTGCACGTATGCAAATTAGCCATGTGCGCCAAACAGAAGAAAGACGTAACGTTGAGAAGTCATACTAAACATGGCTAGCAAGCTAAAGCTAAACCAGAGTGTATCACTCACACACTCTGGGTTCACATCCAAAAAGGCGGCACTCAGAGATGAAGAGGCACCGAAACACGATGCCGGTGCAGCTAGCACAGTGGGCCCACTCGGTACCAGAACAGAGGACCCTCTCCCACCCAGTGACTCCCCAGGAGAACAACGTGAAGTTGAGGCCGAGTGCTCCGAAGACGCAGCAGGTGCTGAGGTAACGTTAGCTGCTACTGCTGCTAGCACAGGTGACCTGCGGCTGGTTGGACAACGAAGCAGGTGGGCGAATGGAAAGACCGCAACCCTTGGCTTTACATTAAGGCAGGACAATTTGGGTGTTTAGTGTGTAGAAAAGCAAAAACGTTGCTACTCTCAGAAAAGGGACCGGGTTTACACCTCGCGGAAGAAGTTTTTAGCTGGATTAAAGCAGGACATCGCCTCTCTTCTTCCTGGAAACAAGGACAGCAACCACATGAAGTCGAGCCAAGGCATCTTTGGTCAATTCTAACTTAAGGTAAGAGGCTATTTATTCATCTTTGCAGTGACTGAATTGTGATGATAGAACTGATTGTTGTGCATAAGATGAGTTTGTGCGACTGTGCGTGTGTCCTTTCCGGCTTTGGCATACTGCATGGTCATGTAGGCCGAGTGGTTGGTTGTGGTCAGAGAGAGCACCCGCCGTGGTGATGTTTGGCATGTTGTAGGCTGTCTGTCTGTCTGTCTGTCAGCATCCGCCGTGGTGCTTTTTTCAATTTGAGAGATGACCTGTTTGCACGGTTAGGCGAATGTGCTTTGTGTATGTGTTCAATGATGCATCTGTCTGATGTATTTGCTGTAGATGGATGGTTAAATAATGTCACATGATCGGTCATACTGCAGGCTCTCATTTGCAAGTGCACTGATTGCGTGCCAGTCTCTGATAGGCCTACCTGGCATTCATTCAGTTGATTGCTCTTGTAAGTGCGCCAGATTGGTGCCAATTATTGTTGTGTCTGCATTGTAATGCACAACTTTGCCTCTCCTTGTTATAAAACAACATGCATCTAAACAACTTTAGCCAATGTAACCTCCTATGTCAGTGTTGCTTTATGAATACTATCGGATTATCAAAAATTGTGTGTGCCTGTGTGTGTTGTCATGTGGGCTATAGACTGATTGTCTTGGCTTGCATCCGTGAAATATTGTAATGTTAGGCCT
This sequence comes from Pagrus pagrus, assembly GCF_965226575.1. NCBI lineage: Eukaryota > Metazoa > Chordata > Actinopteri > Spariformes > Sparidae > Pagrus > Pagrus pagrus. The sequence goes on from NC_140186.1 coordinate 28,268,182, forward strand.
ACTGCATATTGAGAAAATGTAGATCGGTATTGCGCAACAATCGGGAGATGGGGACCCCCCCCCCCCAAATATTGACAGGTATTTCGCAACACTGACCGAGACCAAGTCCTTACCAGGACCAGAGTGTATCAAGAGCCCAAGACTTGAGGTTTGAGACCAAGTCACTCCTTTTCCATGTTTTTCCATCAACCTGACACAAGATTCTTGCATTTTTTGTGCATGATTCAGGATTTCTGGATGACTCTTGTCTTCCCATAGAAACCAAGTAGAGTATGTAGCAAACAATGATTGAATACGGTGATATCCCTGCAGCTGTGGGCTTGATGGGTCTTAAAATCTAGAGTGGTCTTTGTCTGAGACCAAGACGAGATGAGTAAAATGTGGTCGATTCCAAGACGGGACCCTCAAAAAGGCTGATCTCGAGTACTACAACACTAGGATGATGGTCTACCTACCCCACAAGCGTCAGGTTTGCATGTGCAGCGTCCGCGGTCAAGTTAGCAATAATACATAATATGCAACGTCCAGTTACAGCTGTACTTGAGGCTGCATCTGTCTCGACGTACATTTAACCTTTCTCTCTGCCTTCACTTCTTCTCCCTCTCTTTCTCCGTCTGTCTTCATTTTCATTGGCTTTGCAGTTACATCTCTGTCATGTTATCTCCTGAGGATCACATCAAAGCTTTATCGCAGCACCTCCACCAAATTCTGCCCAAACCCTACGCCACTGCGCCTGTGTGTGTTAGTGTGTGTGTGTGTGCACGTCAAACGAAATTAAGCTAAATCCTGGAGCACAGATAAACGGTTATGTCTATACTGAGTTAAGGACGGGCCCTATATAAAGACCGCCCGTGATTTCAAAAAACGACTTTTCAAACTGAGAAAATCAATATTAGTGATGATCATCATTAAAGTCTCCTCAACCAAAAGCACAGAAGTGTGTTTAGATTCAATATTCTGTCAAATCATGTAGAAAGAGAAAATTATTCATAATGCCATGCGGAATAAATGATTTAGAAATCTCCCTCAAATGTGTCAGTTTTGAAATAAATGGAAAAGCGAGAGAGCGGAGGCGCATCCTTCACAGACTTCAGAGAAGTCTCTTGCATGGGAGTTTCACTTAGCAGTGTGCTCTGACTCTGTCTGATGCCTCTCTCTTTTCCCCCTGCTTCACACTTTCTTCACAGCTTGTCATTTGTCCCCCAATACCACCTTGCTCTCCAACCGAAAGGCGCATAATTACAATAATTCCAATCACTTTTGCTTTCACACCCTTTCTGCTTGCACAGGCAAAAAAAGCCTTGTGACTTGTATGAATGCCGGAGAGATATATACATGCGTAAGAATCACATTATGTGTGCATGTTGGCCACACACCACGCTTGGCAACATGTTGACACGTTGAGAGTTCGTGCTCCGCCGGCTCACGAGCGGAGGCTAAAAATAAGATGCTAATTGGAGGACTGTTTGTTTGTTGAGACTAACATGGTAGCATCAGTCAGCTTAGCGCAAGGACTAATTATGTTCTATGTTACTGTCTGAAAAATGGAAGAGAAGGAAAACACAAAGGAATTGAAGAACAGCAAGACAACAATGACCTGAGGGTGTAGGAGATGAATTTATGGGATATGTATGCATGTATGGAACAGTGTTTTCAGCATCTAGTTCATCCTGGTTTATGCTTGTTTGGCTCACGTGGACACTAGATTGCATTTTTGACCACAGTAGGACACAATAGACTCTTTGGGAAAGGCTAGTGCTTGGCAACCACAGGGGGTAATCTGGGGGAATGTGATAATTCACATAATTTTTACAGTATTGTTTCATGTAGGCCTACAGTATCGGAGTTTTGTGCCAGAATCAGATCCGAGCAACTTCTTTTCCCCACACAGTTTTACTTGACTGCAAAGCCACCAGACCACAGTCACACTGGTGATGGAACAAATTCTGGGCTCTTGCCGTTGGAATGAATGCCAGATGGATTTATAACAACAGCACCTGTGATTTGATCTCCAGGTTGGCAGTTGTACAAAGTACCTGAGCAAGTGTTTAAAATGAATGCTTCATTATTTGTTCTTTTCACCTGGTCTGTGATCAGAATTCTGCAGGGGAGGACACTTGTCCAAAATGTTAGAGTTGATGATCGCAGTGAAAAGAGATCAAATTAAATTAGTACTACTATTCCCACTTGGAAAATAACAGGTGACATTTAGACATGAGAAACATTGACTCTTCCATTCTGTGGAGCATTTTAGGGTTTTCCAGCGCATTATTTTGGTACAACTTTACAGTTTTGTTTCAATCTCACTGTTCTTGTACACCTTGTTTCACACTACATTACCAAGCTGTTCTCTGAAAAATCTCAGAAATAACACTGTACGCTACCTTCCCAGCACGAAATAACAATCCTATAAAGTTAGCAAATAGCAACAAACATACTGCGATGTAACATTAAAGGTTAAATATATGAGATTTTTTAACATTTATATTCAACACGCTCTCAATCTCAACTCTCAAATTAACAGTTCACATACTTTGGTATACGTTTTTCATTGTTATTAACATTGTTAAACGGTTGCAGTTGGGCTAGGTTTAGGCACAAAAATGACTTGTTAGGTTTAGGAAAAGATCATATTATGAGTTAAAAAAAACTATGTTCAGTCTCATAACTAATAACGGAAGTTGCATAAGTTATGTTAATCACATCATGTAATATAAGTGATGTAAGTATGTCGCTCATGTAATATAAGGGATGTCATTTACGTACGTTAACTTACTTAACATGACTTTAAAACAAATCACTCTTTAGTTTTGGTCACAAACGGGTCATGAACCCCGCTCTTTGGAAGAAAAGTGGTTTGGCCAAGTGACGGGCCACACAGCCACATACACTCAGCCCACATGAAGCAATGGATTAAGGTCCACAGGGGATCCAAATGTGAACACGGGTGCCCATGACATGGGTTCAGCTATTGTACCACTGCAGCTGGCCCAGAAAACAAGCTGTTGTTATGGACCCTACGTGGCCCTCACTGGGCCAAACCATCTTTGTTATGCAGGAGTTCTCTTCAAAATGTTTAAGAATTGAAACCAATCAGAAGTCAGTCAGCCAAGAAAAAAAATAGATCACTGATCCCTTTTGGCCCTAAACAGCCTGATTAGAGCAAAGCTGCTTGACAGGACCTCCTCTTGATCAAGGCTGTATTGAATATAAATGAGCAGGCACTCATATAAATGCACGTATATTCACACTATTCTGCCCACACATGCAAACAAACATCGACACATACATGAGTCCATCGCACCATCATTGTTAAAAAGCGGCACACTCCACACTGGAGCTTTAATCGTGCCAGTGAGAAGTTGCCAGGTAAGACACCCTTTACACTGAGCCACGGTGATAACAAGATCCGTTGTAAAAGTGACAACAACATCAGAGAATACCGCCGCCTTCCAACGCCACTGCTTCCACCTGCAAATGAGGGAATGAGAGAATTAAAAGAGATTAAGGAATGACAAGCGTTCTCTAAAAAGGGAATGAGTCGCTCGTGGCCTTTTGCAGAGTGACTCCGAGCTGTACTGCGAAACCATTCTGTCACCTCCTGATAAGGACTGAGAGAAGCAGAGGGACGGAGACAAAGAGGGAAGGAAGGAAGAGAAACAAGGTAATGAAAAGAGAGGAGGTAGGTGTGAGAAAGACTGAAGGGGGGAGGGAGGGAGGACGGGAGGGGATTGATGCCAAGTGTGTTTTTTTTTTCTTTTTCAGGCAGGTAAAATATACTTGGAAGAGAATCCAACTGCTGAAACTGTCAACCACTGAAATGGACTTCAGACTAGTGTTTGATTAAGCTTCCTCCCCTTGATCCACACAACTTGGTATAATCTCCGATGCCCTCCCGCTTCACCTCCGCACACACACACCACACACCGAAAGCCTCCTAGCGCATTAGACAACACACACACATTTCTCCCCCGGTATGGAAAAAAAAGTTGCCTAACCTTTCAGCATCTTTTCTCAGCTTATTAATATGCCTCATTGCTAAAAGGCAAGAAGGGAAAATGTCTCATTTAAATTTGGAGCGGCGATGAGATGGATGTGCGGTTCCATTAAAGGTACCCCTCGCTTCATGATATACACACTCACACTTCGCACGCACACACCTTGGCAGCGTTACACACAGCATTGCATGACTCAGTGATTAAAGGAATGGCTGTGAATCTCAATCTGAGCACGTTTTTACCAAGCCTGACATTTCAACTCCTTGCTACTCTCTAATCTTGTGTCTATCACACAGTGCTAAGTGGCTAGTGGAAAAGCTTATGTTTCTTTTTTAGCCAACTACAGTACCTTTTGAGCTTTTTTTTTTTTTCTTTTTTATTTATTTGAGTTTTCTTCTAACTTCACTGTGCTTTGAGCTCCTCTTACCTCATTTCACCTTTTGTATTACACTGCTATTTCCTGCTCTGCTCTAGTCTAACTGCAGTGTTTCTCTCATCTAACTTGTACATTTCTGGACATCTTAATATTTGATATTCCCCTACTTTATTATTTAAACCAAGATTTGACCTGCTTTCAGGTACTGAACCATATAGCTAGAAGATATTATCAGGGCTAACAGTAGCACTAACTAACTTGCACTGCTTCTCTTTCAGTTTTAAAATGGCTTTCTCCTTTCTCCCCCTCTCTAGTGTCACCCACCGTAGAAGCAAGCACCCCTGTATGTCCCTGCAAGCACTAGCTGGCTTGTACGTTTCTTTCTTCCGCCCTCCTTTTTTTAAGGTAGTGAAGCACCATAGATGTATAGTATATAGTGCATGTACACTCCACTTTGCTCACTGCTATTTATTGGAGAAATGCAGCAACGTTGCCGCCATATTGGCACAAGGAAGCCGCAGTTTTGTACTGATTTTAAGGTGGTTTGGTGTCTTACAAATGCCATACATGTATTCATGATACATGATAGGCTACTTTGTAAAATTAAAACTAAAGATTTTCTATACCAAAAGACTTCACTAAATTATAAAATGACTTTAGAAATAAACACAAAATACGAATTCAGATATGTCACAGAATAAACAATCAAGTGAAACCCTAAAATATCCCGAAGTAACTTTGAGACCTAATTAATGAAAAAGACATAATTACAACAAACCTTTAAGTGAAGCTATTAAGTAAATGTCTGGCAGGCTTCACAATTCTGTTCTTAATTACATTTTAGTAAAATATTATTTTGCTCCTTTACAGTTTCAGTCCACACATAATGTAATAACGTAAAAAACAGTGTTTCCGCAGGGTTGTGTTGTACATTCTGATAAATAATGACATTATTGTACGACGGAAAATAGATAACAGCAGAGAACTGTTGTGCTTCACCCTTACCTGATCAAGAAGTTTATAGATGGCTTAATTAGCTGATAGCTATAATCAGATGTGACTGAGCTACAGGGGTGCTGAAAAATCAGAAAACTATATAAAATGGGTTCAAACCTGAATACTTTGCCTCAAGGTCTAGCCTCAACCCACCTTTATAGTTTTCCTTCTTAAAACAGCTTGTTCCTCCCCTCTTTCCTCTTGTCTTTCCCCACTTTCCATGTTCATGAAGTGTATCTTTGTGTGTTCCATCTCAGTATATCACACTGCACATGCAGGATGTGCAGTGTGATATATTGAGTTGGTGTTACACCCGCTAGCCTCCATAAATGGGCCACTGACTCTACCAGGTGAACAATCAGGGTGGCTCCCTGCTTTTCAAATCAAAGTTTAACTTGCTTTCAGGTAGTGCAGCACTGCAATACAGAAAATGATACCAAAACATTTTGACTGTCTCTGTTATTGACTGTCAGTTACAAAAAGATATGACTGTATCACAGGACCTGGTTTTGCAGCTATATAGCCTTAAAGTCGAGCATATTTCAGACGAGAACAATGTACAGTAGGCGCTGATACTCTGTATTCCTCATTCTTAAAGAATTCAGCTTACATGTATTTCTGCTGGCCTATTTCTTCCAGAACCCATTGACCAACCAATTAGTTTTTCTTGTCATTCTCTTGTTATACTAATGTGAGATAACAACACATTTTAAAGAGCACAGCCTGTGTCAAGACTCTCACGCTAATGTTCTGAGAGGTTCCCCGGAAAAATAGCTTTCTTTTCAGTGGCTGTGGGCAATCGACAGGTTCACAGCTTTAGTATCCAGGACAAAAAGCCACTTTTGCACATACTATACTTCACAGATTCACTAATGACCTCAGATCTGTTGAGTGCACTGCATTAGTGCTGCTTGACCTAAAAGCTGCATTCAAGCTACTGACCATGACATCCATATGACACTCTAATACACTGGTCTGCCATTTGTGGAACACCTTTTAGATTGGTGTTTAGTGTTTTATTTGGCGCCCATTGTGCCTCAGGTTATTATGCTTTATCAGACTGACTAGTTACAAATGGTGTGCCACAAGGTTTAGTCCTGAAGCCACTTTTGTTCTATGTTTGTCCATGCTTGTTGACCATTGTTTACCGTCCCTGTCTCTATATTTTTGATTTGAATAAATAAGTTTGATAATCACATTGAAAAAAATGTGTTATTCTATTACCCACATAGGAAGGTTTCAATAACTGCTAAATTATAGAAAATAATAACAGTGATTTGTGCATTTATTATGTCCTGAATAGGCAAGGTAGCTCTGCTGTCATGGTGAGGAAGTGCCATTATATAGGGCAACTCTGCAATGGCTGCTTGTCTATTTTTTTCTACTTGTTTGGCTTAATATTATATGACCTCACAAATACTACTACATCTGGCACAAACAGAATCTATGTGTCAATGCTCTTGACCCAAAAGCAGCCAGTGCAAAGCCTGAGATCCCTTTGCAGACCCCTATTGACTTTTCCCCAGTCCACACGGAGGACTTACTGTAACCAGGCTTTTTTGCTGTGAAGACCAGCTGAGTCTGGGTTGCCCTGCCCGAGGAGATAAAGCTGCCAGACAGTTATAGTGTGCTTATACTCTATTTTATCTATTTTTGTCTTGTTTAAGGCCGTTCTCTGTAAAGCTTTTGCAATGTCTTTACAAAAGTGATACAGCCAACATTATATATGCCTTAAGTGTTATCCTTTCTATTACTTCTTTTATTTGTTTATTCTGTAGGTAATTTATATTAATCTAAATTTGTTTTATCTGACAATGGTATCTTCATCGCTTTTTAAACAATAGCTCTGCAGCGAACACCTGCTCTTCTTGAGCAACGTTGTGAAAAATTATAGACTCCCAAAGGTGGCCAAGATTAATCTGACGGGTCAAAAAATGATAAGGGTATAATTATAAGAGCAAACAAAAAAAAAAAAACAACCCCTCAAAATGGTTAATTCTTTCCTATTTTTTCGCCAAAGAACTGTGTATTGTTGTTTTAATTATGGGGAAAATAGAGACAGCATTCTATTATTTCATTTAATTGTGTTGAGTTTAGCACCAGTCGTTCATTTCCTGGGGAATTAACTTCATTGTTCATTGAATATTTTCAATTATAGGTTCTGCTGCACACAAATTTCACATTTTTGCATATCAAGACCTACTGTGCCAGTAATTAACTCAAATTAATTGAATGAAAATTTACCAACTAGATCTCCACATTAAATGTTGGCAATGCGTGTTCCTGCAAACCACAGATATGATAAAAAACATTTCTTTAAGTAAAACATCTCTACATTTCTTTGGGTTCAATTTTCAGTTTCATACGCTATACTTATGCTCTGGTTAGGTTTAGGCACAAAATACACTTGGTTAGGAGAAGATCATGTTTTGGCTTAAAACGTCTGTTTTGATCAACACAAACACAGCTGGAAATATCCAGTGGTGTCACACTTACAAATGTTGAAATTGCAGCGTTCTCATCTAGCTGTAACTCCACCACCTCCACCCTCCACCCAATGTAATGCAGTTTTAATGTGATATGACACATATTCTACAAACGTCAATATGGTACATATGACACAAACAAATGTTTACACATCAGTGGTTTAAAGAAATGTTAAATGCAGACACTTCAAATTCTGGTGACTGGGCTGAAATTTACCCCCGAACTCTTTCTCTTTGTTCCTGTAATTAGAACTTAAACACATAGCTCTTGTCAGAAAAGACTGCTTTGAAATCATTTGGACATTTTGAGACTAATTACAGATTTTTTGTAACCGACGTTTCTTGTGAAATTCACATTCATTGTTCTTTGGTTCCACCACTGCAGGCTTCAATAAAATTCCTTCAAGTGTATCCATCTGAGCACGGAAAATGGGTAAAGCAATAAAAAACATCATTAATAAATGGTAAATTTGTAGTTAATTAAATTTTACATAATAGTTACTCAGTGGCAACTGACGTTTATAATGCTTTAAATGTTAAATGGAAATTAAATACTGTGTAGTTTGTCTACAAATATTTTTGTTGCAACTGATGTTCACAGGCCTTCATTAAGAGCATTTCATGTGAAAAAACTATCAACTAAAGTTTAATTAACTAAGGCTGGCTATTATGGTTATCGTAGTAAGTGTTACCTGACAATGCACTGCTGGCAGCCCATACCCACACACAGGTCATAACTGCTGATGAGGGGTTATGGGTAGACATGGTTTCATGCTGGAGCCATAAACACTTGAACATTGTTTGTTGAACATCTCAACAAATGGACCATTATCAGCTTCAGAGTTCAGGTTGTATTCACTGTATGGAATGTGATGAGCTACACTTGTGCCCACTCCCATGATGCACGTAAGCTCATTCACACACATGCACTCACACGGAAACACACACACGCGGATACGCACAGACTTGAAGCTGTCAGGTTTAACACACCAGTCTGAATACCAGCTGTCATCAGTTTTCTTGTCTCGCTGTCCCAGTCTCGTTTACGCTGTCCCCCACACCCTGTCACTCTTGTATTCTTTTCATACACCCCCACCCGTATTCCTTGTATCTGCTGCTTTTTCTCACCTCTCCGAGTGTATGGCAGGATCTGACATTGTTTTAGTGCGTTTGTGGGTTTGTTGACATCGCCGACATCGTCGTTGTGTAAATGTCACACCCACACAGCTCCATCAACAAGGTCTGCCCTGTAGTCAGCAAAAAAAGTTTTCAACTACCACAGCGCCGACTGAGGATTCAATAAACGGTGACAATTTACTATTGTATTCATGACAAAACATTGAACTCTGAATTACTGCGCTCAACCCCTTGTCCAAGAAACTGTCTTCAGCGGTAAAGAAGCAGAATAAACCCCATTAAGATGAAGTGTAGGGAGGTATTCTCAGAACTGCTTAACATTTTGAACTTGGAGATTATACAGACCATAATGTACTTGCAATAAGGTATGAAATAGGAAGGAAATCCAGCAGTACAATAGAACAAAAGTATATCCTTGGTCCTCTTCAGATAAAACTCACCCTTATTTTTTATAGAGCACAAAGTCTGGACAAGCACATAGCATATCATTCATACCATCCACTGCTTCAGGCAAAGAGTAGTAATAGTTTATTTGGCCTTCTCAGCCAGGAGCTGGATCCCATGAACATCTTCATTAACTGCTCTGGAGACATTCATTTGTGGCTTGCAACAAAACTTTCACAGAATGGATAATCCCTGTTTGAAAATCACACAGGTAAAAATCACAAGACTCAATATTTCATCACCATGTAAAATATATTAAGGCTGTTCCAAACCTAAACTACATTTCTGCCCTTTATGTTGACAGTGCTTTAAATCCCCTCAATAAATATACATCTCTTAATTTGATGCAAAGAATCTGGCAAGTGTTTCGGTGGAGGGCAGTATCTCTGCTTCCTGTTTTATTCAATTATTTCTTGTTTGTAACTGATCCAAAAATCCTGATTTATTCAGCGGTGTGGTTTATCACAAGATCAAGGAACACATCATATCAAACCAAATTTATAATAATTGCCCTGGCTCCCAATCAACTCTAGGATCAGCTAATTATTTTAGCTTTATGCGCTATAAAGTGATGTAAAAAGGCCGCATTATGCCAACCAAATAAGAGTGTAAACTCTAAGATGTTCCAATAACACTTAAAATCAGAAAGTGAGGGAGGTGTGAGTGAAGCCCAGTATGTTCATGCCCACAATTTCTGAGAAGACGTCTAATCAAGCAGCGTGAGTGCAAACACCAGTGTGGGTGGACTGTTGGTATGTGAGAGCGTTAAGGGTTCAGTATGCTTCGAGGGAACTAGATCGTACAAAGTGTCATCCAAAGATGTCTAAAGGCAAAAGTGTTTATACCTGTTTCGTCGAGAATACACTCAAAGGTGAAGGGTGAAAACCTGTAACAGAGAGTGAATCATTCAAATGGGGATAACAGCAGACAATTTTACAGTCACTCCTAAAATACATTAGTTACACTCAGTTTTGGACATGAAATGTGACAGAAGTAGTTTTATGGAGAGTGGAGACGGACCCACTTTTCTTGCTTGATGGATATATGTTATCTGTTGATTATTAAGATCATCTCAAAACATTACATGTTGTTTAAACTTCTTAAAGAGGTCAAAGTCAAACAGAATGACCATTTTAGAACATACAGTATAAAAGCTGTTCATCTAGAGCAGGGCTGTCCAAAGCAGAGCCCGTGGGCCAAAGTTGGCCTGCCATAAGGTTGAAATCGGCTCACCAGATGAAGTTAGCATGCTAACCAGCAAGCTCTGACCTGTCCTGGTCCAAAGCTCCCATGCAAACGGTGTAAGCACTACATGCCTATGGTAGCCACAGTTAGCAGCATTTAGTGCTAACTCTGGTGAAATGCTGCCCCCTATTTGTTGTAATTTGAATTCCACAGGCGGCACATTCTTACATACTGTATCTTTGAAGAGGTCATATTATGCTTTTAGGGGTTTTTGCCTTTTCTTTATTGTGTTATGTAGCATTTTTGTGCATGTGAAAGGTCTGCAAAGTGAAAAAGTCGACGCCAAAGTCCACAGAAAACACTGATCCTGAAATATATACACTCAGTCAGCAGACACACAGTTGCTACTGCTGTAGCAGCGTTATTTTAGATCACACTACCTTGCTTGACATGACCTGCCTGACGCCTAGCAAAAACTGAGCGTTCAAGACACATTGTGAAAAGGGGTGCTGCAGCAATGCACCATATGAGAAAAGTAATGTGTTTTTCTGTAAACCTATTCTACTAGGACCCCCAAATAAAAGTATGAACCTGAAAATTAGCATAATATGACCTCTTTAAATAATTATGATATAAATCTGTTTATGCTGTTTTTTCTTTTTTACATTTTTATTTTCTAAGAAAAAAATGCCCTTCCAATAGGTATTTTTGGCTCTTCAAAGGAGAGAGTTTGGGATGTACAAAACTACAGAATGCATAGTCTATACATAAAACTTATATTCAAAAGGTCTGCTGCTGACGGTGCAACTTCCATTCTGAAAATGTTTTTAAACCATTACAGGGTGTCTTGGTTCACAACACGGTCAAACCACACTACAATGGAAGGGTGTATCTAACAGGTCTGACAGCAGCAAAGGCAGAATGGTAAGTCTGAATGTCTCAAAGACATTGTTTACTTTCATGGCTGGATTATTTATTCAGAACGGAGCAGTCGGTAAACATGAGGTATGGAGGGAGGGAGGAAAAGTTGAAGCTTTGTGGGTAAAATGTGTGTTTACTGTATAGTACACTGTATGCATATGTAACCCACGGAGGGAGATGTGGTGAAGGTGAAACAGGTGTGAAACCTTTTACCAGAGAGGGCAATGAAACACTTGTTTTGGCTTCAGTGTTGCTGTTGGTGAGAGTCATTGAGGCTTGTCTGCGTTAACCCTTCTTTTGTGTGGTTACCTCATAGTCTCAAAACAAGCCAATTAAGTGGGCTAGGTACTATCTATCAGGGGTGTTTATTTATTAAGGCACAAAAAAACAATATGTTTGTGGATCTGCAGTCTACCTACAAACAGTCAACAACATAATAACCACTCCACCCCATGAGTACTAAGAGCACCTTCAGTGAGGAGCCCCACATTCTCGACTGAAGAGATTTAAACATCTTTTATCCCCACTTCAATAAAAATTTTAAATGGTGGCAGATGAAATAAGGATGAAATTGATTGATGGTATTGCTTTATTTTTACTTATTTATAGTTGCTTGACCATTTTCCCAGTTCTAGCGCCTTTATTTATTTATTTAACATCAATGCTTACTGTAGGTATACTGCACAGTGCAGTTGTTTTTTCTTTTTGACCGTATGTTTTTATTGGGCTCTAATGATTGCCTTGCTACTGTATCTTCTCCCATCTGTATTTTTTATGGATGCGTGGAAGAACAAAATTTCGGTGGGGTACACCCTCGATAAGTTGCCAGGTCATCACAGGGCCGACATAATGGGACAAACAACCATTCATGCTCACATTAGTAACCGATTAACCTAACTTTAGCATATCTTTGGATTGTGGGAGGTAGCCCGGAGAGAACCTGTGTCTGTGTGGGTTCTTTCCCAATATGCAAACTCCACACACCTTCTTGCTGTGGAGCAACAGCGCTAACTGCTGTGCCCCGTGATGCCCATCTTATCTTAACTAAATAATTAATAATTGCAACGATTGATCCATCATATGTTATTTATCAGTGTTAAAGATCAGACTAGGGTGCCCCCTTATCTGAAGGGCCACAACCACGATGAAGTCATGAAAAAGTAATGCTTAAAGGAGACCTAATATGCTGTTTCGTTTTTTTCCTTTCGTTCAGTGTATTATATAGATTCATATGCATGTATAAGCTCTTGACAGTTAAAAAGGCCAAAGTACAAACAGAAGCTCCTCTCTCCCACAGAAAACGCTGCACCTGAAACACCTGCTTTACCTTTAATTCCGTGACTTTGTGACATCACACCACATCACCATGTTGCATAATTAAATGCCTAGCTGCTTACACCTAAGAATTTATTTAGCACAGCTGCTCTGTTGTTGTTCGCAGTGCTGGCTCAGGCATGTGCAAACTGTCCAATCAGAGCAGCCTGGATATTCAAGGGGGTGGGGATCTTAAAGAGACAGGAGCTAAAACAGAGTCAGAGGAGGAATACAGTGCCGCAGAACTGGACAGTACAAGAATTAAGCATGTACACATTTTCTAGTAGTAACCCAAAATAAACCTATGAACCTGAAAATGAGCAAAATATGTGTCCTTTAAAGTGTAACTCCACTGATTTTACCCATTAAAATGTGTGTTTACAGGTCTTGTGGAGTACCACTGCATATGTAAAAAGAAAAAAAGGTAGTGTAAAGCCTTTTGTGGCTGCAGAACCAGAGATATCTCCTTTTTATCCCCTACTTCTTCGTTCTTCGACGCCTACGATGCCCTCATGGCTTCATGCATGAATCTCCTCATAATTCATGGACCTTCACCGTAAAGTGTTATCACATCTCGTCTCACTAAATGCACAAATTCATGCTTGATTAAGCTCAAAAACATTGTCCATTATACCTAAGTGGAAATAAACTGTTTGAGAATTCATATGTAACCATAATCACATCATGTGAATTTAATTCAACCCAATTCTCAACCCACCATTAAAATTTTGTCTTCAAGATGAGTTAATGTTGTACTTTTTATGCACTCACACTGCATGCTGAAAGAGGCTCAAGCACCCCTTAGAGTCACAAACCTCGGAAGGACAAGTGGCTGAAATGAATGAGTTGGATTGAATGGGCCTGTATTCTCTCTTTCACTGTTTATATATTTATACAAGCTCACATATATGGGCGCTATAAATTTTACTTGACTTGCTGATGCGCAAAACACTTTAATTTGCTCACATACGCTTGCCCGTGCTCCCCACACTCACTGCGGTACGGTGTGCTCACTTGTTTATTTTTCTCTGCCAGTTTTTCTGTCAATCACACGCTTACTCTCTGCCCAAAACAGATTCACTAATTGATCATACATTCACTCAGTATGTCGGTCGGTGAATCAGCCTCCACCTTGCCTCTCCTCCTCCATCTGCCCCCCTCTCAGCTTCTCTTGTTTTTCCTTCTCGCGAGGACAACATGAGAGTTGTTGAACAGCCGCTTTAACGCTGCTGAGTTTAGTCTACGCTGACGGACAGGCAAGAGTGGAAATGGTAGTAAAACAACTGCCTGGTTATTAATTACACACAGAGGGAGATGGATGCTCTGAAGGTGAAGATGTGTGTATGTGTGTCATTTTTGTATTTGTGAGCAACAATATTGCATGTGCTGAGTGACGGTGCATTAGTGGGAGGTTTTTAAAGTGAGTCTTAATTTGGGTCAGAACGCTCCGGGCAATTAAGGTGTGTACACAGTAGAAAAAGGGCAGATGAAATAGTACGAACACCACACATACACACTCAGACACACACGCATCTGTGTTTAAACACATACACACACCCTGAGGAGAACACCAGGGACACAAAACCTTTCACATCTCAGCGTGAGTGTGTCTCTGTTTATGTATCGATGAACACACCAGGCCACACACAAACACACACCATGGTGCTCGTCTCACAGCTCACAAGTAAACACACATTCTCATGTACTCACACAACCATGACTGTGAGTGTAATCACACCGTTATTCAACCGTAGTAACTATCCTAGGTGACTGTGAGCCCCACCCCTTTAGCTTCAGTACACGTTTAGACAGGTTTACAATAATAGCAATGACTGATTTATCATTTTTTTGATAGAATTAAGTGTTTAAATCCAAACAGTGGTAGACCCAAGAAGGCTTCTCCTTTCTTCTCAAGCTGTTAGCCCTGTGAGTTGACCAACATTGTCGCCTGCTTACTTTTTAACATTTCCAGGAGTCAGGCGTTTTTATACAAAGACCCCTTTAATTTGCACTCTATGGCTATATACATGATGTTGTGTCAAGACATGGAAATATAGGCTCCATACGACGAACAACAATGCTGCTCCTTAGTTCTAGAATTGTGGTTAACAAAATTGGGAACAGTTTGTAAATTCTTGATTTCACTTTGAAATGTTAATGCTGCCTTTGGCAAACGTACACAGCCTCGGGTAACAATGGCAGGGAAAAGTAGGCTACACAATTGCCCAAATCCAATCCGACTTATTCCTAGCTCCCATGATACCTTGCGTGAATCATGGGTGCACGTTCAGTCACTTAACCAGAACCAGCGTTTTCCATGGTAACAGGACGCTAATCCTCATTCTGAGAGTGTTTGGTATCATTCGTTCATGAACGTCTAGGTTAGCGACTTTGTAGAGTGGATACTACTAACACAAATATTATTGCTTAGCCCACTTAGCTAATGCTTCCATCGCCTTGAAAGTGCTAGTGCTAATACTTCAGCATTTTATTTTATTTACCTCAGTATTTTATTTTATTTTTTAACTACTTAAGCATTTAATTGTATATAGTACTTTATTGTTTCTATATTTGCCCTTGTATTTTGATTGTATTTGTACTTGAATGTACCCGCTGCTATTTTCCCCTTGGGGATTAATAAAGTTATCTATCTATCTACAGTATCTAATAATAGATAGCAGCTTGTTAGCCAAACATGCTAAGGTTTGCAGCTTAGAGCAGACAAACACACTGTTTAATCCATTTCTTACACTTCTGCTCTTGTGTTTTTAGTTTTACCAAGACTAAAAAAAAAAGACGGCCTCCGAACTCTTTAGATGCAAATCGTCTGTGCCATAGTTACAAACTATGATTGGACATCACTGTTTGGTTGAGCTGTTTGGCCTAGCTAATAGTCAATTGTGCAGCAGATGCAAACAATACTTACATAAACAAACTGAACAGGCAGGTGAGTGGGTGAGAGAGTGAGTGAGCCAGCCAGTAAATGAATGAGACTGAGAGTAAACAGGTAAATGAGTGAGTGAGCGAGCAGCCGACTAATCAAGTGAGTGACTAAGCAGGTAAGTGACTATGCATCTGACTGATTAAGCCACAGAGCACTTAAGCCTAGAAAGCAGCCGGGGCGTTTTATATGTTAATGTGTGCGAGAGGAAAGTTAGGAAAGAATGTGGTGTGAAAAGAAATGAGAGGGCATGCAGCGGCGACAAAAGGTGGAAGCTGGGCGGGGGAGGAATGAAGGAGGGATGGAGGGAGTGGGGGAGTGGATAAATGTGGGGGAGCAGAAGAAGAAGGGAGAATCATTGGAGTGTGTAGGAGGGATGGAGAGAAGGAGTCAGGGTGGCTGTGGAAGCTGGTGGTAATCAGAGGGCAGTGATGGGTGGTCAAGCTGTGCGTATGTGGGAGTGTGTGTCTGTGTGTGTCTGTGTGTGTGTGTGTGTGTGTGTGTGTGTGTGTGTGAGAGTGTGAGAGAGAGAGCCCCACTGTGGTCAGGGCTCTGTGACAGACCGACAGTGAGTTCCTCTGCCCCCAGAGTGTGTCAGTCTGACTGTGCACAGCTGTGTGTGTAAGTTGTATTTTATGGTGGCTGAATGGATTTCCAGACACTTTTTCTTCTCTCCTGCTGATTTGCCCGGTGCCTCTACCGAGTTCCTGCACCTACCAGTGAGCAGAGGTATAAAGTTTGCATCAAACCTGAACTCACCTTTTTTTTTATAGAATATTTTACTTTTACAAATCCCGACAACCAATAAACACACCTGCTAAAACACTTCTCATTCCCCCCTTCACATACTGAAAACATGGATTATCCACTTTATAAAGCTACACAACTTTGTATTGACAATCATAATTCATAATCACTTGCCATTCATTCATACAACCCGATCTGTGTCATCTGCATTGCTATCTTCAAAAATGATAAACTTCTATGATAACTTATACCACCTTTGTTTATTTGCACTGAGTAAAACAACGGCCATGGACTGCCACCCCAGTGTGTGATTTTGGATAGCGAGCCAGCGTTGGCGGCGCTTTCTAAACAATGGCGTAACATGGCAGTAACAATCATTTACACTGCCTGTTATGTGGTGGTTGATTTTGTCCTCTGCTCGGAGGGTAACGAGCTCGAGGGAGCTCGTTGTCTCCCCAGTGTGCACACGTTTTCAGACGCTGTTCTTTTTCTTTGAGTTAGCTGCTAACTGCTGCTAGCTGCCTTTTGAATCTTCAGCTTGCAGGGTTGTCAAAATGTTGCACCCCCGTCCTGTCTTGCCGCTGTGCCAGCTTGGCAATGATGTGGGTGTTGGCAATGAAAGACGATCCCAAAAGTCTAGTTTGAGTAACAGATTCATGTGGTTAAAGGCATGTCAAACACCAAAACACTGCATAACAGTTTGTAGTTCTCCAAGACAGGATTTTAAAGCTCCAAAAAGGTATCATGGTGGCAACTATCTTATCTTTCATTATGAAGTTTGCAAGGTAAACAATACAACAATACAACAACATACACCTGTTTGTTTATTTGAGTGATCTAGCAGAAATGTGTTTGCATGTATTTAACTGGCCAAGTAATCAAATCAAAATTTCAACTACTACTCTACTACATATTTTTGTCGAAGCCCCCTTCAGCGACACCCTCCCTGTGCTGATGGACTTGCTCAATTCAAATGAACGAGGGGGCTACTTTTTTTAATGCTTGTCGGACTGAATGCGGCCTGTGCTAGAATTCTCTGGAAATACCCGGATCGAGTTTCTGGTATTCAAGCCAAACCCTGATTTCCACTATTTGTGGTTGGGGATTGACCTTTTCTTTATTTCTTCCTTTCTTTCTTTCTTTCTTTCTTTCTTTCTGGACAGATTAACTCAATTTTCTCTGAAAGAAACCTGAATAAATGCTGTTGCAATGAACACAATAGATGAGAACTCAAGACTCGATTGGCATTACAGTGCAACAAAGCAACTGCACACTGTATACTCTAAGAGAAGAGCATGCACATGACTGTTATGTAGATAATTGATGTAGGCAGACAATTGATGAAATGTCTGTGTAAACTCGGGATATGTGGTGAAAGCCTTTGTTATGTTCTTTGACACGTGAGGAGGTTCAAATTGTTTAGCAACAAAGACTAGAAGTCCTTGGGGTGACTAATTTACTTGCTGTGCTGGCTGGAGCCTGGATTCTGTTGTTGAGACCAGATAAGTAAGAAGAGTCGTACACGCCCCTCTCTGTGACCTTGTTTTGGTGAAGCACAACCAACACTGACATCATTTAGACAACAGAGGCTAACCAAAGCGTTTTTATATTCATCACAATACAGGCTGACCTATAATTTCATAATTCTTAAAAGCATTTAAACTGGAAGACATTAATACTGACTTTTTATGTATTTTTTCTGTCTTGTTTTACTCTCGCCATATTACCCTTGAAAATTATATGTGATCAATCTCACCACAGGGTTTCTCAACATAAGGGAACTTTTGCCTTCCTCTCTTTTGATTCTTGTAGATAACACCATATCTGAGTATCTGTTCCGGCTCTCTGAACTGTTTACTGCGTATTCCTGGGTGATAAAATGTGTGGGTCCCTGGAATTCATCTGCGTTTGTCTATGCACGCATACTTGGATGTGTGTGGGAGGGAGTGTGTGTGTGCATGTGTGTGTGTGTTCATGTATTTACTCTAGCTGCTCTCAGTTAAGTGTTTGTTCAAATCCCTTGATGGAGGCTTTGCAGTGATTAGCCATACATTTAAATATTCAAATCAAGCATTTTGCATGTTTTAGATTATGTTGTGTAGCAATATGCTGAATATGTGCTGTATATTTTCTTACCTTTGAGACTCAGTACAATAAGAAAGGTCCGGTAACAGACACTTAAAAGTTGATTTAAAGTGGGAGGGGGGTCAGGAACTATAAAAGGCATGGATGACTGCAATCAACATGTTCTGGGGATTGTTGTTATACTGTTTCTACACTGGCTTAAATTATATAAAAATAAAATAAAGAAAAAAAAATATTTAAAAAAGTTGATTAAAGGTGCAACATGTAAGAAATTTAGTCGAAAACATTCAAAAATGAACTGAAATTATCAACAGAATGTGAAGAAATGACTGTTTTGACACAATGGTGTCTATGTAATGTGTTAAACGGATATCTACTGAAATTAGCATGCTAACCAGCTAGCCCCGACCCGTCCTGGTCCCAAGCTCCTCTGCTAGCAGTGTAAAAACAAACACTTCCCTGGTGCACCGAGCTCCCAGTCTGGACTACTAGCTGCACAGCTAACTCCGCTAACTAGCTAATGGTATGTACAGTTAGCAGCAGTTAGCAGTTTTCCCGGTGATATGCTGCCACCTTCTTTGTTTTAAGTATGCATTCAACAGGACTCGAATTCCTTCATATTGCACCTTTGAGATGAAAGCATAGATTGATTCAGTCCGTCTGGGTTTTGATGTTAAAGTGCTGGCGAGAAGCTCAGATATCCTTGAACTAGCGAGCTGAAATCAATAAGGTAGAAAACAATAAATGGTTATCAGTACTGTGAATGTATGTATGATTTATGTGTTGCATTCATATATTCATTCCTGCTCTCTCATTACAAGCTGCTCGTTTCTATGAGCATACGCAACTGGAGAATGGTAACCCACAGTTCTCTCTGTCTCTGTGCTTTTTCTTGTGGCTCTCTGTCTGCTCGCTGTCTTCTGACTGGCTAAGCTTTGAGATCACCTTTCTGTGATCATTGTACTTACTACTGTGTGTGGGCGAGTGAGGGAGGGATGGAGACAAAGAGAGCGATAGCATATTTTCTTGTCTGCGTCTCTCCCTTCTTCCACTCTGCCACCGCGCTGCTTTGATTTCTCCCCTTCTTTCCTCCCTTCTTCCACTTCTCTTCTTCACTTAAACCCTCGGCAGACACGGAGATACACACACAAACACAAACAGCTTCACAGTAACGCGTACTGTGTGCGCACACAAACGGGGGTCCCAGTAGGATGGGGACACTGAGACACAAACCAGTAGAGCCCAGTGTGAGCCAAGTCATGGATCACTGGTAATCCCTACAGTGGATCAGTGCCCCTGTGTGTGCTTGTGTCGACCAGCGTGTGTGTTCGCTTGTGTGTGGCTCGCTGAACTTTCCCTCACGACTGCGAACACACACAGACACCTCCACTTCTCCTACACTTACGCACATAATAAGTATGAGTATCATCCACCTCCCTTGTTGACATTTGCTATTAGTTTAAATACCAACATAAACATCTCTATTCCTTTTTATAGACACTTCCCAACACACAAACACGCGCGCACACACAAGCCATCACTCTGCTACTTTACATTCAAATCTTACCTTGGCTGGGCTTGTGATTAAATTCCTTGTCTCCGAGGAGAGCAGATGCTATTGTTTCCTCCCTTTGGCTGCCATGAACGGAATGAGACTTGAGATCCCCATTCTGGCTCAACCGCCTCGCAGTTGCACTGCATCTATGAGGCCCGACATGTAGTGGAATGAAACTACAGGATAATATATGGTTGCCATTACCCCGAGGCCTGCCAGCTTAACCTCTCTCATAGATCTCCCAGCAGAATCTCCTCTATGTAGTATTCAGAGTTAAAGCTTGTTCTCTCTGAGTTGACTTTTGTGGGTGCGGGCGCGTGACCGGCTCTCCGCTCTCATATTCCAGCCTTATTCACATATGTATGAGCATGTGGAAGTTATCTGTCCTGAGTTATGAGTAAAACAATTATTTTCCTCCCCCACTGTCCTGTAGGTGTAGTGCTAACGCTGGCCAACAGGTGGCACTGCAACTCTTTGTCTTATCTGCGTCGGGAGCTGTCCGTGGTGCTGAATGTAAATCTCCCTGATCTGCTGTTGCAAAGGGAGAAGATGGGAGAAGAGAGGCAGAGAAAACGGAGGGGATTGAGAGAGAATGTACACAAGAAGAAAAGGTTGAGAGGAGAAGAAGAAAAGGAGAGAAGGATTTAAAGGGGGGAGAGGGGGGGACATTAATGGTAAAGATGAAAAGGAAAACATGATGGGAGTGGGAGGCAGTGAGAAAGAGAGGAGACAGGGTTTTTTTTAAATAAAAGGGTGATCACAATGCAAAGACAGTGAAGGAGAAAAATGCACAAATGAAGGCGGGAATATAAAGAAATTGCAGAGGTAGGGACACCGTCTGAATGGGAAGGAGCAATAAATCAGACGGAGCACAACACAGAGAGGAAAATAGGAGGAAGAGATGTAAAGTGAAAAAGGGAGGGATTATGCCATGCTCAATAAACAGGAGGCAGGTTAAACAGGAAACAAGTTTACCCTGTAGGCATTCAGCTGGGTTTTTATCAGCTGAGTGAGGCGAATGTGGTGGACACTGAGGGAGGATGACCAAATGGTTGGAAAGACATGGAGAGAAGGAAAAAAAAAAAAAAAGGTGATGAAAAAACTTAAAAGTGCTGATTATGATGATGACATGAATGAGAAAATACTGCAAGGTGGGGAAAATGGACCAAAAAAAAAATCAAAGAAATCTGCCTGAATGCTGGCAACATACAGTATGTGCCTTCATGTTTGCGTGTGTTTGAGTCGATATCCTCACTTTCCTAGTGTGCATCTCTGTGTTTGTCACAGTGACAACAGTGTTTATGCGAGCTTGAGAGGGAGGGGCAGAGGAACAGACGTAGACAGATGGGGCTAAGAGGGGTGGAAGACATTAAGTGTGTCGCGTCCGTCTGTGTGGGAGTGTGCGCGCTGATCATCCGCGCCTGTGTGTGCGAGCGTGCGCGCGTGTACTGATGATCTCTGATGCGGCGGCTGCGGCGGTACAGTATGCATGACACAGATAGCAGGATTTATGCTCTCCACAAGACTACAGATGGTGACAGGGGAAGCCTCTGCCTCCCTCCGTACCCCCTGTATGACTCTCTTTCTGTCTGCTCCCACCCAATCTCCCGTTCACCAACCCTCTCCTCCGGCCCTTCTGTGTATATTTGCTCTGCTTTGTCATCCTTTGACAATGATCCAGTAATGGGATTGTCAAAGTCAAAAGTCGCTATCATCTGTGGCCTCTCTGTCTCTATAGACCATTCAGCAGTAGGAAAATGGTTTACTTACCGTGGTTTACCCTTTGCAGAGCAGTGATCTACGAGGATCTGTCAAAGGAACAATATATTTTCCATATGTGCATATAATTCTGTTTTTTCAACTTGTGCAGTAAATGAATTTTTTTGGGAACAAATAAAGTCTGTCGCTGTCGAGTACATTTTAATTCAAACAGCGTGCACCAAGAAATTGATAAAAAGTGAAAAGACTAAATAGCTGATACTGAACCTGCAATTACTGATTTTTTTTTTGACTACTGTTGGGCAATGGAAAATACAATAATGACATATAGTAGCCTTCTTAAAGGGAAAGTTCAACCCCAAATCAAAAGTACATATTTTTCCTCTTACCTGTTGTGACATTTGTCTATCCAGATTGTTTTGGTGTGAGTAGCTGGAGCTCCGGAGATATCAGCCATAGAGAGCTCTGCCATCTCTTAGAAATAATAGCCCCAGATGACACTTGGCTCCTGCCAAAAAAAATACATTTGAAAAACTCAACAGCAGTGTGTTTTTCCAGAAATGATGACCCGGTTACTCCACCGACCTCGTGGTGGGCAGTTTCATGCAGGAACTAGTTTCTTTCGACCGAACTACACCCGTCGTATCATCGCGCAGAAGGAATTTTGGGGGATGAACTGTCTGGCAAGGTTGTGAGCAAACAGCATCTCATTCTCATTCTTCTGGAGTTCTTGGAGAATGTTAATCCAATATTTACTTTCTTGAGGCTTAATTTTTGGTCTCTACCAAAAGCTGCTAAATACTTCGCCATGTTATCCAGGACGTCGCTAACTGTTCCTGTCTGCTGCTTGGTGCTGAAGTGTACCGTGGGATTTTAGAGCTTTTTTGTCTGAAAACAGCTGCCTGCTGCAGCTGAAAAGGACACTATGATGGCTGTGACAGGCATCCACAACAGTAAAGACGCTGGCTGGACAGCTAAACAAAGAGCTGAAAGCTGAAACTGTTGCACTTCAATAAAGTAGTGAGACTCACTAGAGTCAATTTGAAAACAGTCAAAATCAAGGCAGCAGTTGCCGAGATATCCAGATTTTTAGTCTCTGGTATGGGTCGAGCTCCACAAACTCTTTTCCTATTTTTCATCAGCCGCCCTGCTGCCTCTTCAGCTTCCTTCAAACACCACACACCCAATTTATATCACAGGCTTCCTGTTAACAAAATATAAATCTCGAGGCCAAGCTGAGATAACCCTGATGACATCTTCAGGGCTATTTTCTCAGACTTTGAAAAGCTCCCCCAGAGCCACAGGAGACGTTATTCAACGGTTTCCTCTGGGTGAGTTGTACTCATTATGACAAGTAAACTGAACTCCATGTGTAAAATTGGAAGAGTCCTCCCTTTAATAAAGCTGCTTAACACAAGCTTTGTTCTGGCAAGGCTCAACAGACAGCTTCTTGGGTAAGGGGCATCATCATTACATTGCAGGCAACTGGAATAGTGTTTACACGGGCTTCTGTGAGGCTTACAAGTCTCTATAGTTTTCAGCCTTTTATCTCGGCATCTCCTTGAAGTAAAAATTACATGAGCACAAAACCACTTAAAAAATGCATCTTTGTGCATCCTAATCCAAAAACTCATCCTACTTCTCTGATAACACTCGGGCAAAACAGTCAAGGATGACTTCATTTGACTTGCCCCGAATTTGTCACTTACATAGATGCTTCCTTTATATACTTACGGTGCTGAAGCACTGAACACACTGCTGACGCTGAACTGATGATGATAGCCTTAGTGTGGGATCAGTGTTGCAGCAGCTCCATTAAAGTCTCAGTATGCTTCACATGAACTAGGTCATACATAAACATATATGCTGTCCAACTGCATCTAAAAGAGAAGTGTCAGTGTAGCTTTTCCCAATGGCCACATTTGAAGGCGAGACAAAAAGCTCGCCATCATAGCCCCCTCCGGGCATTCTGTGGCTAGCATGTGTCTTCGTGGTCTCAACATAATAAATTGCACAAATGGGGGCAAAAAGAAAACCTTCCAACTGTCTCATCTCGAAGGCATTGATTTAGTTGCACGCACAAAAAGAGATAGAAGTAGTTGCGTGTAGAATGAACGCAGTGTATGATGGTAGGTTTTATGGTTTCCAAAAACTGCAAATATTGTTGGACATAGTTCTCCTGATTCCGCCCAGAGAATCAAAGTTCGATGATCCAACAAACACGAAATTTGTAGCATACTGAGGCCTTTATACCTGGCCACTCTCCACCAGTCCTAGACCTTTCCCTTCCCACTCTGATGGAGAATAAAACAGGCTCCGTGCAGGTTGGCAATACTCTAGAGAACATTTTCTTGGCTTGCTCCTCTGCAGCATCATTGTATATCTTTGGAAAGAGTGTCCAACTTGTTGCCCTTGGCTAAGATTACTACACCCGAAAGTCCTTCCTCACCACTGTTTCACCACTAACTGTCTGTTATAGGTTGCCTGATGGCCATCTGCAGTGACGCACAAAGTCTTCATTGCCTTGGGACAAAATCTTGAGTGTTGGAGAGCATAAGGGGAAGGATCCTCTCTGCAGCCATGCTCCTCTTTTTAGCTTTACAGATTTCACCAAGGTGGAGGGAAGAACTGGCACTCACTACCAAGGGCATTACCCTACCATGTAATTATCTTGCTGTCTGCTCTACACTGGACTGCTGGACAGGAAAACTCAGCACAATAACACAAGTAGAATAGAATATTTTTTCTTGGGTAAAAAAAAGATCTTCCTCCCTCAATTTAGCTTTAGCTTCAATTAGCTCTATTTTTGATCACTACCAAAAGATGCTAAATGCTTCACCATGTTAACCAGCTAGCTGCTAATTGTGAATGTTTACTGTTTGGTGCTGAAGTGGGTTTTTAGAACTCTGTGTCTGAAAACAGCTGCCTGCTGCACCTGAAAATGACACCATGAGGTGTGTGAGAGGCACCAACAACAGCAATGTTGCTGCCCGTACAGCTGAACAATGAGCAGAACGCTTAAAAGCTCTGCTAAGCTGAGGGGAGCTGCAGATTCAGGTGATAATTATCATCACTGCATGTGTCTACTTTGCAGTTGTCACATGGTTTACACCTTGTCATTTGATACATTGGTATTATATAAATACCAAATATAGCTGCTGTAAGCTGATTGACTATACAACTTAGTACTGCACTTTCGTCATGAGACTGTCACGAGACGTTCAAAACATTGTAAAAATCAAAGTGGCAGAGGCTGACATCCCAACTTTTAGTCTCCGTAATGGGTGAAGCTCCAGAAACTCTGTTCACATAATCCAAACGGATAGCATCTTTCATCAGCTACCCTGCTGCCTCTTAAATGGCCACTTCTGTTAAACACCACACACGCAATTTATAACACAAGCTTCTTGTTAACTTAATTTAAATCTTAAGACCAAGCTGAGATAACACTTGTAAGAATAAAGAGGTATCCTTGTTGGATAGCAGAACTAAAGAGCAGGTCTTGGTCTTGCTCTTGGTGGTGAGGGAGGTCTAAGGACTGTCATGAAGTTTACTGTTGAGTGAATCGGGGTTGAGCTTTCCCACAACTGTGGACCAGCTGCAGTGACGTACAAAGTTTCCATTGCCTCGACACAAACTCTGAGTGTGGGAAGGCATCGTGGTAAGAAACGGCTCTGCATCAGTGCTCCTGTATATAGCTTTACAGATTTCACTCAAATGGAGGGGAGGGGGCCCCCGGCAGCTCAGTTGGTGGAGCGCGTCCCATATACAGAGAGGCCCTGTCCTCGCTGCAAAGGGCCAAGGCTGAAGTCTGACCTGCGGCCATTTGCTGCATGTCATCCCCCCACCCTCCCTCATCAAAAAAAATAAAAAATTGGACTGGCGCTCACTTACAAGGACATTCCCCTACCATGTTATCATCAAGTTGCCTACGCTGTAGGGGAAACACATCCTCATACTTGGAAACATATATCATTGTTCCCCAGTCTAGCATAGCCAGATCTCCACAGCACTGTGTCAGCGCTGGGGAAAATTCTCATTCTGGTATAGGGGGAAAAATGCTCTTGCTTGTTTGCATGTTTTTAAAACTATCACAATCATCTCGGGCAGCTTTTAACCCAGGACGCAGCGATGGTTCCCCATGCAAAATAATGTTGGCGGAAACTTGGCTTGCACATGTGGAGGTGAGCTCTGGCATGAAAATGGCTAAATCCCTGCAAAAGAAAAGGTAACAGCTGCTAGCTTGCTTATCTCCCTGTTATCAGCGAACAGGTCAGTGTGAGAGTGACTCACAAGTTTCAGCGTGTAGGTTGCTGGCTTGGAGGTTGTTGTTGTTGTTGTTTCATGTAGCGATTGGGATTGGGACAGTACATGCAGATATAGGAAGGAAGGGCGGAATACTGTATTCCAATACTGACTGTATACCAACAGTCTGCATCCGGTAAGTCAGACTACTTTGGTTGCAGTTTGGTAAGGTTTAAGCAAGAAAAGTACTTTGTTTGGTTTCGCAAAACATTTTGGTTTGGACTTAAATAACTGGTACTTATGTTAATTTGTTACAAATGTCCTGACTTTACAAATGTACCTTAAGTTAGCTTCATGTGTGATGTAACTTAACCATGTTAGTAAGTGAAAATACTTCACTTTTGACTTTTGTTTCACTCTTGACATGACCGGCGGTCTCCTGGATCAAAGCCCTGATTTTGTTTGACCCAACTATCCATCCCAACGTCCTCCTTATGTTCCTCCCCCTTCAAGTGGCCCATTTGACAGTGTTACCCAACAACATGGCCTTGCTGGGTGTGTCCACATTGATGGTACAGAAACATACAGAATTCCTGTCCTGAAAGATGTGCGACGTCATGTATTCACACATGCGATGCATTTTTCTGTGCAGTCACCCTCCAGAAGAAATTGTACGTGATATGATCACAGGAAGAAGCAGTACCGTCTCATGAAGACAGCACTTGTATGATTCTTGACTTGCATCCAAAGGTCAGTACAGATGCAGAGACAAGTTGCTGAAGCCTTCCTGTTACAGCCCGTTGAATTGGCTTTGCCCATGATCACATAACTATATGCATAATTTGTGTGATTAACCCTTAACACTTGGAGTCAGTTTGAAACAGCCAAATATGCAAATATTTGTGAAGCTGACAAAGCTAAAAATATCCTGATGTATCAGTGATCTGCATTGCATTGGAATTGGGATGGGGGTCTGCGGTCAAGGAATGTGTTTACTGTATATACGTCTTTCATATTTTACTGCTTGTGTATCCTTATGTATTCCTTCCTCACTCGTCTGTAGTCCACTGGTTTATTCAGCCCTTGTCCATTCGTGTCTCTTATATTCTGTTTTTCTGTTCCTACTGCAAAGAGAATTACCTTTCTTCCTCACCTTTTTCAGTCTTTCTTTTTACCTTTTTCACACTCAAACACTGCAACACACACACACACACACACACACACACACACACACACACACACACACACACACACACACACTGATTTGTTCTTTCTCTCTCAACCTCTGGTTGTGAGATCAATGCCTCCCCCAGGTAGGCTGAGTCTGAGTTATTCTGCTACACCGTGTGGGAGAGTTAAAAGGCAGACCAGTAGCATATTGAGTCAAATTTTATGTGCATCTCAATGGTCCTCGCATGTTTTCTGTATTTGAAAATCACTAAATGGGAGTCAGACTAGACCATTTCTCTTATCCTGCAAAGATCTGAGGCGAGGATTTAGTGATGTGCTTTGGAAATGAAAATAGCACAAAGATTTAGACGAGAGGGGGTTGCAATGTGAAGATGAAAATGATCAGCCTGCCTTGAAGCTAGCCATTCTAACTTAAATGAACATTTCTTACAGTGAATTAATATTGAATATGGGAAAGCGTAGAGATTTGTCATACTTTCAACAGGTTGTTGACTTTTTTCACTGATTTATATGTTTTCTTATTGACGTACTCTGCACAGCTGGTGTAATAAATCCCATGGTGCACCAAATTCCAGGTTTTACTAGACCACATGCTGAGTTAAGTGTATGGTAGTGCTCTTTTGCCTCTATTGTCACAGCCATGTCATTAGAGATACACAACACAGCAATAGAAGCTGGCTTACAACAAGAAAACACCAGCAGGAATGGCAAGGGTGTGTGTTAGGGTAAAGACATAAATGTGTTTGTATCAGCAGACAGAAAAAAGAGGATTGGGGTGAGGGCGATATTCCAGAAAGAAGGATTAGTGAGTTAACCAGATGTATTTAACCAAAATTCAGGAAAATCCTGGATTTTCTGTTCCAGGAACAGGGCTCACAGAAAAGCTCCCGATCCACAAGTCGAGATTACCTCCAGCCTGTGTCTGTTAGATTGGCTGAAACTGAAAAGAACCACTTATTCGCCACATGAGCTCGATTATAACAAGAGATCAGGCTAGTTTTCAACTTTAGGTCTAATCCTCATCATTGGGAATTGATGTGATTTATCTTGATATCTTGGGTATGTTTTGAAGTTGTGTCACGGCGCAATTCATTTCGTCGTTGAGGAGTGAAAAAGCAAGTCATCAAACAGGACAAAAACATGACCTTTGTGAATATTTTCGACTGAGTTGGATAAATAGAATTTTCATTGGCAAAGGTACCTCAAGACATCATCCTGGTGGCAGGAATTACATACTGTGCATTTTTAAGACACACTAATCAATATTTCCTGACATAAAGTAATCTTTATTGGCTGCAGGATGTTAATTAACGCCTGATATAGGGATTCTTGTGGAACTTTTCAAGTAGTTCCAGTACAACGGTCTTTTCATTATTCTAAA
The DNA here is from genome assembly GCF_965226575.1 of Pagrus pagrus. Classification (NCBI taxonomy): domain Eukaryota; kingdom Metazoa; phylum Chordata; class Actinopteri; order Spariformes; family Sparidae; genus Pagrus; species Pagrus pagrus. Next base: position 28,296,903 of record NC_140186.1, read on the forward strand.
TTAATGCACTATAGCCTTTATGTAAAATGAGTGGCACTGCCAACACCTGAGTGTGGTCCTTCAGTGCATCATCCTGTGTCCACTGGCTAAACTGTCCAATGTTAGGTAATGGTAAAATCATAAAAAAAAAGGAGGAGAAGGTGTGTGAACTGAGTTTATGTGCATTTGCTGCCTGATCATCGCACATCCCATTCATTATTCAACATGCTACTTCAGGCTACGGCGGACTGTAAACATGGACTATCATTGATGTTCATATTGATCTGGGGATTGAGACATGGCCGTCTCGCTAGCTAATCTTGTTGTTAAACATGCCGTCAAATTAGATGAACTGTTTGTCTGCCGTACATGATGCTATCGACTTTAAATCTTGCTAGCATAACGTTGGCTTTTTTCTGGCTGACGGCTGAGCGGACTAGTTCATCTCCAGTTGTTAAGTCTTCTCCGAGGTTCGTCCTATTTACTGGAGCAGTTTACAATGTGTCCATTGCAAAAGAGCCTCATGAGTTGGTAATGGTTGTTCTGGGCATTAGTCAAAGTCTCAGGTGTTGCCTGGGAAACAGATGGCTTGTGAAAATTTGAGATTTTGCTCGTGAAAACACCCTATATACCCTTAATATGCAATTAAGAGCCATAATTGTTTAGCATGGTGTAAGCGTGTTAATGCTTTTCTGGTGAAATCAAGACATGACTAAAATGACAAATAACTTGAGCGACGAGCTGAATGGAGAACAAAACAGAGCTGAAACAGAGTGAGTATTGTGCTTAGATTGACATGACCCTTAATAAATGTCAATGTAGCTCTGTGTTTGCTGAGCGTGTAAATAAGCAGCTGCTTGCAAACAAGTTTGCCGTATTAGCTGAAAAGGTGATGACATGTCAGCGCTGTGTTGTAACGAGAAGCCCTCCCAAGCACAATCCCAAGTGCTTGTGTGTTTACAGGATGTGTACAACATGGTGAATTCAGTTGTTTCAAATCCCCAGTGTTAAAGTTAAAAGACCTCCACCCTCCAGCACACACACACACACACACACACACACACACCGGTGGTTATGCAGGTCCTGAGGTATTATCTCACTGTTCTTTCCGCAGAGCACAGAGCATTTATCAATCTCAGTTTCACTTCACACCCACACACTTTCACACTGGCTCAGTTGTCTTTTTTTCCCTGGTAATGCTGTGTGTAGACGTGTGCGTGCCTGTGTGTATTCATCCCCACATAGTGACAATATTGTTTTATTACCAGGAGGGCGAGGCTCCTAATTTCCCTTGAACAAGGTCATATCCTGTCTAGCGCGAAACAGGAAACAAAGGCCACGCTCGTCGGGAGGAGACCTGGATCCCACTGCTGCAAATCACCGATGTCATGCCTTCTAAGTAGAGCCGGTCCCCTTCCTCTCTTTAGAGCTCATGAGCATACACATGCTTGAATGCATAATGCAAGCCGAGCCGAGATCTAACTCACAGCCATGCTGTTTTGCCTTGCTGTGACAGATAAATCCGAGTTGTGGTTTTGTGCGTCTGTGTGTGCATGCAGCGCCCACGGCACCTGTCAATCACCGCTGTCGTTTTTGAATGAGCTTCACTGGGAGATGAGGGCCTATTTGATTTGATCGCTGAGGGGAAGCATACGGCCTGTATCACTGTATCACACACACAGGGGGAAGAGAAAGTTGCTATTCCTGCGATACGTCAGATCCTCTTGAATGCACACACACCACCGGCATGCATAAAGACCAACAAAGACCGAGGCAGACACAAATACACATATGCACACATGTGCAGGGACTTGGCACGGTTCCTGGATATATTCTATTACGGCAATGCTCCGGTGCGTTCAAATGAACACTCTCCATCCTCATCATTTAGGCAGAAAGAGAGAGATATCAACCTAAAGTAGGGAAAGACATGAAGGCTAACGGCTGAAAGCATGAAAAAAGTTGAGTCCTGTGGAGGGAGAAAGAGGGGGAAGGAAGTCAGGGATGACAGTGTGCGGAAGGGAGACACACGGAGTGACAGACATGGAGAGAGTGTGTCTGGTCAGAGGGCTGGAGGCTTGTCTCCTGCTATGGAGAAAGTGCAGACAGAGTGTGGGCTAGCTTGGCCTGCTAACCTTGGAGTGCTAGTAATTGGCACTTAGCATTAAACAGCCCCTTTCCCTCTGGGATAATAAGACTCACGGAGAAAAGAAAGGGCTGTAAGCTTTGAAAGACTTAAAGGAGTTCATCACACACACAATTATAAGCTCCAGAGAAATGTATCTTAAAAATATAAATGGTCAGTATATCCAAATATATGTGATATATAATTGAATACACACACAACTATTTCAGATTTAAGCATTCACAAGCCAGTGAAGTATGTTAAAACTTGTAGAAAAACTGAGTTGAAGGTTAGTGCAGTGTGGATGTCTTACTGCCCAGGCTTCGCCTCTATTCATACATTTGGAAAATCTCATTTTCTGCATTTTGAGCCTCCCAAAGCTCAGCTACACTTACGATTTCAGTCTGTATTCCAAAGCGAGGAGTCATGCACTTGGCTGTGGAAAGTGTAGAGCCACCTTCAAAAGGGTTGTTAATCATCCCAGTCTCACTCGGGGTCCAGATTCAGCCTGCTTTGATTCACCGCACCACTCTGTAATACTGTTCTTTTTGGGGCGGTCTCATGTTATACCAGTATTTGTAACAGATAGTATCCAGTGCTGTCTGAGTACTGCAGAACAGTAACTGGACACTCCAAAAAACATTAGGGCCTCAAGTACTTTAAACACATGTACATTTTCCATCTAATTTCATTAAATTAGTTAAAGTATCACATTTGATGCAAAGTTTTTCCATCACGTTAAGTCTAGGGATGTCAGTTTTGGGTAATTTTGCTTTCGAGAGCCCGACACCAATTAACTGCTAACTAATTACTGAGAAAGAAAAGAAAACACAAAATGAAGTGAAATACAAGAGGCACTTTCCTTTTAGTCTGATGGTCCAATTACTCGATGAGCTCCGGCGCACCACTCCATTCCCTGGTGAGGTTGTTTGACGTGTGCTGGACGGAGAGGCTCTGATTGAGGACCTCACACATAAGTGGTTGACTCGTTTTGTTGCTATGCCAGCGATGGAAAAAGGAGCACACTGGCACTGATGAAGTTACAGGTAGTTGTGAAGTTAACTTTGGTTTGTGAGAGCTGTCCAGCAGTCACTTGTCAGAGCTAACGTTAGCTTTTCTGCCCTGGCTATCTTGACTTTTAGCTTATCATTCTTCTTTTCAAAGTGCTTTTCCATATTAGATCCAAAAATCAATATTCCAGCTCACACCAGGGTACAGCCACAGTATCTGTGGTTGTTGCAGGCACATCCAATCGTCTCATTTGGCCCTTATGAAAAGACAGGCTACTCATTGCACATGACTGGTAACTTCCACAAGTCTAGGTGGATGCACTCCTAAAGTTATTAGTGAGCTGGTGGTACAAGAATGGCGGAGAAATGCAGCCAAAATTTCCCTTTTGACAGCAGTGAGTACTAACGGTAGCCATGTTTGTTTTTTATGTTCATTAGCACACAGCCCCTGAGCCAAAAAACGAGTGAGCGGCAGTGACAGACCTTCGTTCAGCTGCTAACTGAGGCCCACAATGCACACAGCCCGTGAGCTCGATAAAAGAGCCGCTGCAGCTGCAACACACTCCTATAGCGGCTAACGTTAGCACAAAGCACACACCCGAAGCACACTGGGTAGCCCTTTTTGGATACGTATGTTCTTGATGGCTATTTTGCTTGTGTTAACATGACTGTGGCATTTCGCCAACGGCTGAGTTGTTTTGCTTATGTATTTATTAGTCTAAAAAGCTGACGGAGCGTGTTGAACATAGCGAACTAGCGACAAATACATCTCCCAGCTGGCCAGCGAGAGCTAGGGGGGCAGTTTGTGTAGTCGGTGCGCGTTCATGTGTTTTGGAGTGGGTCTGAAGGGAGGAAGTGGGATTTTTTCAGTTGGATACATTCACAATTTAGCTTGCTTTAGCTGGTTTCTAGAATATTGCAAACCCCAGCTTTAAAGCATAATTAGTCTCTTGAGTAAATGTGCCAAGGTTAAAGATGATACTAATAATGCTATTGAAATGTGAACAGTTCATCACTTTAAAGCTATATTAATGTTTTTTTTGGCTGTTTGGGGACAGCATTGTCATATTGTCACCCTACGTTGTCATCAACATGTTGGCAAAAGTTGTTTATTTACACCTCCAGCACGGAGCAGCATTAGCATTTACTTTGAGTTTTGTGTCTGGCCCTCTGATGAATGCGCTGACAATATTCACTCTCCTTTTTGCTCTGTTTTGGTCACACCAACTCCTGAAGAAAAAATACGTGGATCCTTAGCAGCTAGAAGCTCCACTGTGTTCACCAGTAGGTTGTTAATGTTGTCATCTGGGTGCTGGACAGGTGGGCCACATTGGGTTTATCAGAGCTTTTCTTGCTAAACAGCTGCCTGCTGCTGCTGATGGGAACTACACTAATAAGAACTGTGATGCTGAACCAGAACAGTTTTGTTGCAGACCATAAAACCAAAACACTGACACTACGAGACACTCGTCACGAAGAGCAACATCTGTCACATTTCAAAAAAGTCATTTGATCCAATGATAATAAAATATTGATTAGTGCAGCTTCAACAAGGATAAATGGTTTTGTTCAAATTAATTGGCTACAGCTCTCACGGGTCTTGAACAAAGCCTGTCGACCTTAACATATTCGCTGTTGCTTTTCTCTTCTATGAACTGGTAAAAATATCAAATTACACGATGCTTTTTGTTTTTACAAGCAGAACGACATGTTTGAATAAGTGAAAGACTGATAGAGAGAGAGCTAGAGGGAGAAAAATCATTTATTTCATTGATTTAGACTTATTTTATAATTCAACCAGAAGCACTTAAACATTTCTGTGCTGCTCCATTTTTCCTGCGTCTGAATAGTAAATGACCTCAGCAAACTGGACTGATATATTAATTAAAATACAATATTAAGATTAAGATAACACTTACTAATTATTTTACTCTGAAATATAATGAAAAAGTATATTGTTTTGTAGCTCTTTTTGCTGAACTATTATGAACTGTAACAACAATTCATTTATTCTGAAGCACTTGTTTTAGTAACCTTGAAAATAGTGGGCCGGTTTGCCACTTTGCTACCTCACTCGCGTATTAATGAGTGATGGTAGATTGTCAGACATTTGGATGCAGCCATTGCTTGTATTGTACCAGACTGTTGTGGTGAAGAGGAGGCTGACTATGAAGCAGAAGCACTTCAGTTTACCAGTTTAAGGTCCAGCCTTCACTTATTTTCATGACATGCTGTTATGTTGAAACATGTGATTAAGGCATGTGTTAGATATTTGTTTCTCTGATCCTGATTGTTTGATACAAACCAATTTCATATGTTTTTTATTTTTTTTATTTCCCTTTTTTACACTTCTCTTTGACAAAACATTTACCACATGCTTCTTCTGTGTTGTGTACAACTTAAAGCATTGGTAAGCTGAGTATACCTGTCAAATTTGTGAATGTAATTCTCCTTTTACTTGCAGTTACAGTTGTTCAGTTACAGTGTGTCAAGCTCTCTAAGCTGCTGCACTGTCTAATATAAAAGTTGAAAGGAAACTGATTACAAAAAAAAGGGTATTTTGTTTAAGTTGTACGAGCTAAAAAGCTTTAACAACTTAAAATGATTAGTTTACTTGCTCATTTCAAGGTAATTGGTTTCCTCGATTTTTTAAAAGATTAACTGCATACATTTAAAGCAACATTATGTAGAAATTGGCATTTTGTGTGATTAGGCACCGTGTCGTAAATATAAATCACAGGTCTGTAACCATTTTTCAGAAGTAATGTAGGTGCTAACTACAAACAAAACTCACTACGTCGTAAGAAGAAGAAGAAGAATCTATCATACAATGTACAACATAGTGAGACTGGTACTATAAAGTTACATAATGTTGCTTTAAAGACCAGAAGTTAGTGTAACAGCATGACTTACTTTGCTCATTTACTTAATAGATTTAAGAGTGAAGAGAAAAAGACACAATACATTTAATTGCTCTTCAGATCAAATCAAATCGATGTAAATGAAAATTCTGAACCAACCAAATATTTCTAATTGCACCTTTTAAAAAAACACTTTCAACTAATTAAACTTAGTACACAGTGTGCATATCTTAGCACTCCCCTGAGCTTGCTTCACAACACAGACTGAGAGACTGTAAGTGTGAACTATACAAAACACCTGATATGTATGAGGATATGTACCTGATATGTATGAGGAAATTTTAATTTCATTATGCACTTACAGAAAATAGTTATGTTATGTTATGTACAATAGACTCTTACTTTTCTCAACAGACCCACCAACATTTATTTTCTTGAAGAGTATGGCTGTGATCTTGAAATCTAAGTCCAAGGATGCCTCTCCTGGGTCTTTTCCGCTGCATCTCACATCAAAGTCGACTTTGTTTCATCATTATGATTTCATCATCATCATTTTACCCTAGTGGTGCTATTGGAGCCAACTGAGATGGTTTAATTGGACTTCGCTGGATATGTGTTAAACATTTTCTTGTGTTCTGGCCAGTGTTTAAGCACCTCAGGGAATGACTAAACTTACTCACTCAACAAGTAGAAAAAGACATATCTTTATTTACTGTTCTAGCTGCAGCTGCACATGAAACCTCCACCTCATTCCTGTCTGCATTTGAGACACTTCTCACTCATTTTCTTTCCTTGTCTCATTTAATGTTTTGATTGGTATCCCAGTATTGTTATTCTTCCCATCACACATCATCCTCTTAAAATTGAGTGTTATCATTGTGCGTTGAGTGTTGTGGGGTAATCATTTCTGTGTTTAAAAAAAACACAGATGTTCCTTCTGTGGTGCTGTAAGAAGTGGATTCATTTTCAGGACGTGTTTTACCTGCTGAATCGGTGAAAAAGTAATCAAGGTACTGTCAGCACATATGCATACAGAATAACCAGAAGTGTCTTATTTTTACTATGATCCAATTATACTCTTGTTGATACATTCCTTTAACAGTTACCATTTTTAGCTAATTTGCTTCATCAGGACCGCTATGGGTGTTGGTTGCTCGGATTTGATTAACAGTGTTGGTGAAATGAGCAAAGAAACACACAAACTGTCATCACAAGTTGATTCAAATGTTGCTAAATTCTGATTGGTTCATGAAAGAATGTGACATCACTTTTCCCAGCTGAGCCCTGCCCACCAGTGAGAAACGCCATGACAAACACAGGAATCTCAAAATTTGAATCCAGAGCGGGAATGGCGGACCCTGCCACCAACAATGAAAACTACAAATAGAGAGGTAGTAACATACATTGAATTGCATCGCTGAAAAAACGAGATCAGCGATATCAAAAACAGGGTCTGATTGCATGGAAATCTGTCTGCTGTAAGTAAGAAGTAAAAATAGGTAAGAATCGGCTACCTATTGAATGCATACTTAAAAAACAAATGGGGGGCAGCATATCGCCAGGGTAACTGCTAACTGCTGCCGACTGTAGCTGCTGCTAGTTAGCTCAGTTAACCATGCAGCTAGCATTCCGGACCGGGAGCTTAGAGCACTGTTGGTGTTGAAACCACTAGCACAGGAGTTTTAGACTGGAGCGGGCCGGGGCGAGCTGGTTTGGATGCTAAACATGCTTTGCAATATAATATGTAGATGTGATAATGTTCAAGTTTTGAATGTTTTCAACCAAAACTCTTTAAATGATCCTTGCCTAGCAAAACGTGTATCTTCTAAAACATGTATAGTCCATTACCACTTGGGATGGTGATATAGTATATACTCTGTGTGTCCATAATGGGCGGGATTTAAACTGGACGTGTGTGGGCCTGATCCAAAGTTATCTGAAGCCTGAAACTGATGGGAGGTTGCTATTTTCAATTATTTATTAAAACAAATATTCATAGAAGAGATAACTGTTCATAGGTGATAGTTTTTTGGTCATTGATGATTTTCCTTCATCATGTGTATGGGTATTGACAGATTTTCCTCTGATGATACTTTTGCTCATAAAAAGTACATTATCTGTACCAGATACTTCAGCAGAGTGCCCATCCACGCCTAATTACCGCAGTTCAAGTATTTGAAATTCAGAGAAGCTACTGGGAAGAATCCAAAATGATAATATTTACTATACTCCTTTCTGTTAAAATGTCATCTGTTCGGCCAATTTCACAGCTTATGGCACCCACAACAATCGGCCTGTCACATCACAAAGGCACATTGTTTGTAAAAACGCTGTTCTCTCCGTGACTGGACCGTTTGCATAATCAAGCCCACAGATCATTACCATGTGTGCCATATTACATTTCTGCCAAACCCCAATTAAGGTAGGATTACCTATGCATGGCCAGTTTTATCCTCATTTTGGATGTGGGCTGCATATCCATATGCAGCCCACAGTTAATTTGGGCTTGAGTCGAACATGTACCTGTGTTTGCTTTTGCCATTGGAGCTGGCGTTTGTTTTGTGCAGACCGCATATTTACGATTACAATTCCCAGATTCCATTTATGACTAGTGGAAACTTTCAGTTACTGAAAGAGCAATTAACTTAAAACTTTCCTCCCATTGCGGTCTCAGTGCAGGCATGTAATTGATTCCCATTAATTGCAGGTGCTGCCGCGAGTGAGCTGTGCAGAAAATTAGCACTGAATACACACTGTCCCCATCAGGAAATGTATCTCCGTATGATAGACAGTGAATGTGGAATAAGGATTTTAAGAAGATGAAGCGCTCAGTGCAAAACTCATTAAAAATAGTTAACAACTGACATTGCTTTATTAAACATATGCTTATAGTATGCACACACACACACGCACACATCTAAAGACACACATTCACCCGGCACCACTCCAGGGACTTAATTATTGCCCCATATGAGCAGAGAGAGCTATCTTATATTATTAACACGGTTTCATTTTCCTTCTAATATTCAAGAAAATCTTATTAAAAGGAAAAAACCTCCTTTGCTGAAAACAGAGAGATCTCGTCACACAGTACACGGTAAGAACCAGGTACGTTCTGAGTAATAATATAAACTCTCTGGATCCCTAACACTTTTGATGATATTTACTGTATCACTGTTTCTTTTGCATTCAGAGACACATTGCAATAAATGTGGGGGGGGGGAAACACAACTTTGCAGAGACTGCCCTATTCTCTCATGCCAGCATAGACTCCTCCTGACACCTGCTCATCTCGAGGAAACCTCTGGACGAGATTGCTCATCTCGCCCTGGCACAAGTCTGGATCAGAGAACATCTTTCTAGGGTTCAAACAGGTCACCTGCCTCCTATTTTAAGGGACTCTCTTCGGACACTTTCTGAAGGAGGGTTGACATCACCTTGATGCAGTTCCTCCGAAACTCTTCGTGTGTGAGTTCTCCTCTCTTATTCTGTCTTTGAAGTTCCTGGCGGGGATAATGAGAATGACCTACATAACAAATAGTAAATCCATTTTATGCATCCTGATAATAATTTGAATGATACACTTGTTACGATCAAACAGGGTGAACCCAAAAGCAGAACCTGACTCAGGAATTGGTGGATAAAAGTTGGTTTATTGGACAAAGACGAAGCCATGACAACACTACCTTCAGGGCTGATTCTGCACCCACGCTGACGTGCACATCCTCTGGATGGACACAGTTCTTTTTGTCAGCAGTACCAGTCTGACCAACTGGAGTGGACTGATGTCCTGGAGGACCTCCCTCTTGATGAACACACCATGAACAGGAAAACTAAAAATGTAACCCAAATAATTCCTGCCATATTGATTGGACAAAATATTGGGTGCACTGTTCATTGATCAGAAGTACAATTAATGGACACAAAATAGTCATAACCATAATAATAATAATAATAATAATAATAATAATAATAATAGTCATAGTCATAATAGTATATGACTAGAATAAAGTAACCGTCATCATCTCTGCCAAATCCTTTGCATGGGATGGAATCACTGGCTGTAGTCTGGTATGAGGTCAAGAAAGGACTAAAAGGTCCTGGTGACAGACATTTAGAAGAAGAATTTCTTCTTTGCTGATGTTTGCCACCTCCATGGTGTCAAAAGACGATGTTCTTGAATTTGTTAGCTTCTTTGACATGACCCCATCCATGTATATGGTCAGCGAAGGCCACACCTGTAGGGCTTCTCGAGAACTGGCAAGTTCTTAAGCTACCGGTAGTCACAGCATGGCACTGGAAGAGTGTGTGCATGGCCCTCAAAACCTTCTCCAGCTGCCACATGGTGAAGCTATCTTTGCGAGCATTATGTAAGGTGTGGAGGCAACAGCTTCCCACCACTGTCAGTCGAGCCCCCGACACTGCTCTGCCTTTTCTTGCTGCAGTAGCTACAAGAGTTTCCAACTGCCATTTGATTCATGAAGCATTTAACCATCAGAATAATTACAAAAACAGTCATGCTGGATCCAGATGGGACCCAGTAAGCATATAAAACCTGCCAAACAGCATATTTTTGTAATGGATGGAGGCCGACCCAGGTAAGGCATCAATAATGTTAACATCAATTGACATATTTATGACTTAAAGCAAACTATTCACTGATGAGCCACAACATTAAAACCACCGACTTAATATTGTGCAGGTTCCCCTTGTGCAGCAAAAACAGCTCAGACCCGTTAAGGCATGGTCATAAGACCTCTGGGGGTGTCGTGTGGTGTCTGTGGGTCCTGTATGTCGGGGGTGGGGCCTCCATGGATCGGACTTGTTCCAGCATGTTCCACAGATACTTGATCCGATTTGGATCTGGAGAATTTTGAGACCCGGTCAATGTCTTTGGTTCTTTGTTGTGTTCCTCAAGCTGTTCCTAATTTTAATGTTGTGGCTGATCAATGTATACTTGAGGTTGGACAGGCAAGTATGCAACTAGGTATTTCAATTTAGTTATGTTAGTTTTCTATTTCAGATTTGGGCTACTTACTTTGAAATGGTGCAGTACATCCTGGGCTGTTTCATATCCAATGACCTATAATCCCCAAAATCTGCACTGGATGTGATCTGCAGGTCCTATTGTCATGTTTTGAGTTGGTTGTAAAACAAATGTGTCCTTGTTAGCATCAAGCTGATCTGAGATGCAGGGGGCTAATCCTCACTTACCAATGTCGGCTGTCTTGTCAGAACTGCATGCAAGGAATAAGTCTCCTACCTCCTCTTCTGTCTTGTAAGATTGGTGTTCATACTGTACCTCTGCTTTCAGTGAAGGCGTACGCCCGGATGTTTAGGAGATCTGTTGCTGCTGTCTCAGGTGCAGGAATTGGAGATAGGGGCGGAGGTGTGATGGTGATGAGGGTAGAACAGAACTGAGAAATACCTGGTGTTTGTTGGCAGGTTGACTTGGCAGTTTTTGGTTTCTCACTCTGGTATGTGAGATTCCACTTCCTTGATTCCTTGCGTGCTGAGTTTGGAGCACTTCTTGCACAAAGAAGTGCCTTGTTTACATGGCCTGGTACCAGTTTTAGCCATGCCGCAAAATCTTGGTTGAATGGCAAATTTTCAGGGGATTTGCACTTGCTCATGTTGTCCGGGAGAAGTGACAGCTAGCTAGCAGACAGCGGAACTGCACTGAGTATCCTGACAGCAAACCAAGAATGAGCGTTGTTTGTTCTGCTATCCTCATCTGTGTAGTGTTAATGCAAGATTTGAAGAACTGCAGCATCAGAGAAAAATGTTCATAAAATCTTACTTCCCTTGTTTTAGCATGTTTAAGACTTTTGAAAGACTGACTTAAGACATTTTGATGCCAATTCAGGCCTTATTTTTAGATTACAGAATTAAAAACAGCTTTGTAAAGCATTGTGTGGAACCTGTTAAATAAAAATGTCTTTATTTCATGCTGGTGAAAGCATAGAGAGATGTGTTGTAATGATGAGGCCGGCAGGTTTGGCCTTTGAAGAAAAGATATTTATTAATATTAACAGCACTCATTCTACGCCTCCACCCTGACCTCCTATTCTGCTATGACATTTTTTTACTTTTTTACCCTCACTGTCTGTCTCCCTTGTAAATCCCGCTTTCGTCTTTGTGGTGCCACTGGACATAGATATAAAGCATGGTCTTTTATGCCTTCACAACAAATGCAGCCCGAGATCTGAGGAGATCCTTTAAACTTCCTCCGCCTCATGACTGAACAATGATGACAGGCCTCAAAAGGAAAGGGGGATGCTTTTTTCTTATGTTCCCGAAGACAACTGAATATGTAATGGAATCCCATCCATCTTGATACATATCTGGATCTTGTGATTTCATATTCTGCATGTTTTTTCACGCCATTTCATTCAACATCTCACTTTAAAGCAACATGAAACAGCTACAATGTCTACAGCGCAAAAGCCTGCAGGAAACAGTAGTTATGCATTATTTATATTGTGAATTGTTCATGAAATGGCATCTCTTTTCATGTAAGGTGTGTTATTTATATCATATAGCATACACAATGACAGTGAGCCTCTGTACTTGCTTCACTAATTCTTACAGATTTTTTAATGTTGGTGTTACATTAAATATACAGTATTATTTATAGTGTCTTTTGTGAGTTACCTGAGTAGATTCATCTGACGAAGGTTCTGTACAGGAGTCACGGGAGGTCAATAAATCCAGCACAGAGTTACAGACAGCTTGTGACGTCTGACACACTGGTGCGTGACATGACTCACATAGCACTGATAATGCCAGTGCAGTTCATCAACTCTTCACTCACCCCATCAACTCTATATCAATCTGTAAAAAACACATCAGGCCACAAGAATCGAGAGAACACTCAGACCACACACACACACACACCACCATGAGGGCTGCTCAGTCTTCTCAGCGCCTTTAAATGACGGAATTAAACAAATAAAATAAATTCTGCATCTAAATGCAGATCGGCATCAAAATATGCACAGCAGTAGACAACCATGTGCCAGATTTCTTTCATTCATTCACTTGCTGTATACTCCTACACCGATCTGTTTGTGGTGTAAAGGGCCTGCTGCAATGTGATGGGCTTGTTCTGTCTTCGAAATGTATGAATATGATTTATGTGAAACCTACACTGAATACATTTAGTGTAAATAGTGTAATATTTGTATGTATATTTATATTTTTCTGTTCACTGTTGTCATTCAAGAGAGTTCATGAGAAAATAGTTAAAAGTTGAAATTTTGCAATGTTATGTAATCATCATAGTCCCAAAAATCCATTAAAGTCTGGGAACATCTGGGAAATATACCTCTTTATTCGCATGAATTATTGGCTTACAGTATTTAACTTTTTTGTTTTGTCAGAGCGATCTCAGTTGTGAGGCAACAGAGGAACTTTATGCTAATGGTCCCCAACCTAAGGGTGCAGTAGGTTGATTAAAGGGATAAAAAGAAAGAAAGCATATTTCTGTTACAACATATTATGTTGACTCTTCCTCATCTCTAAATCCCCTTTCTAATGAAACAATCTAGGAAATCAATAATTTAAGTTGATGACCTGTGATGCAGGGTCATATGTCAACATTGCTTCATCTTAAAGGATCACAGGCCTATGCAGACATCCATGATCCTCTCAGGATGGCTTATAATGACTTGGGTGACATCTTACCGGGGAATTTCGATATTTTTAAACCCAAGTCCTGTATTAACATGTTTCAGTGAGTAAAATGTTCAGTTTTTGAAGATGTCCAGTGGATTGCCTCAGCTTGCAACGACAACACGACTGCAATGACTGCAACATAATCCTTTGGGGCAACACCAACAGTCAAAGTTATGTCTACTTAAAGTGTTTTTTTTTTTTTTTTTAAACCACTGACAGGCTGAGGTTGTGAAGTGTCTGACAACATTATGGAAACAATTCCAATGGAGACAGTGTTTTTTTCAATAATAAACTCCTTTTTGGTTACCAGAAACACAAGTCTGGTTCAAGAAGTAGTCCCACTCTGAAATCTCTTGTGATGAGATGTGCTGATGTGATGATGTACTTGTTGCCTCAGTCAGCCAGGACTTTGGACATACATTCTTACTTGCAGCTTGTCTAGCTAAACTCCAGACTCCTCCAAGTCTTTCCACCGTCTTCTTCCTGCAAGAACTCATCTCTTGCAAGATTTGAGAGCGAGACTTCTGCATGAGCGAGACCTGTGTTTCTGGTTACAAAAAGGATATTATTATTTCATAGAAAGCTCTAGCGCAGAAGTGTTTAAATAACCTCAGACCGTCAAAAACAAGCACTTTTAGTGGACGTAACTTTGACAGTTGGAGTTGCCCCAAAGGACTACGCTGCAGCCAGTGTAGCTGAGTTGTGGCTGCCAGGTGAGGCCATCTTTTGGTAAATGTGAATCGTTTACACACCAAAACATTTAACTATACATACACAGTAAAGGCACAGTTTTAAAGCTACGCAATTTCCTTTCATTATCATCAGGTCAAAATGTGGTGAATACTTTGGATTATAGCCAAACTATTCCCATTTCCATCAGCCTCAGCTGCACCTTCTGTATGTTTGAGCTAATAAGCAAATGTTAGCATGCTAATAAACTAAACCAAGATGGCGAACATGGTAAGCATATATATATATCTACTAAACATCAGCATTTACTGTAAGCTTTGTCATTGTGAGTCTGTCGTCTTGCTAGCCATAAATATTTACCTCAAAGCTCCACACTGCCTAAAGGCTTTTAGTCTCTTTTATCGCAAACACACATTATTTGTGAGGTTCTATACAGATGCTGGTAAAAGCATGTAGGGAAAAAGCCCAGATTAATGTTGTTCAGTGCATGACACTGCCGACTGCCATTGTTGGAATTCAGGTCATTGCAAATTGCTTTTTCTCCCTCATTTGTGAGTGCCTGTTGGATGGCTGGTGCTTGTCCAAAGGAATGCTTACACAAAATTCGAATTGGTGCTTGTCCAGTTGCATCCTCACAAGCAAATTGTTCAGGGGTGGCAGTGCCTTGGCTGTCATACGGTTCCAGGAGAGTTCAATTGAAGTTCAATCAGCCTAGGATGATAGGGCCAATCCTTTACATGCAAATGGAATTAAAGTAGACATGCATATAATGCAAAAGACCTCAAAGATGTCACAAATAATGTGGTTACACGGCGACAATGGCTGGTTGAACCAAATCTGTACAGCCATAACCAATGCAGGACCTAAATTTAAACAGAGCCTGCTTTCATTCTTCCAACACACTGTGTATCGAGAAGCCAGTTGTGACGTTAGTTATTTATGACAGAGGTATGTTCACTTGAACCAAAGTTAAATTTAACTTAGACTTTAAAAAAGTCCTTGAAGTCTTCCAAGTTTAGATTCCCTGTGTATAACTGGTGGACTCCAAAAATGATTTGTACTGATTCACTGGGGAGTTCGATATCTAGGGATGTGTGGTGAGTTTCTTTCCACCTTGAGGATCTGTCCACTTGAGTGAAGGGAATCCAGAGTAGAGGTGTAGTGGAGGGAAAGCCAGCGAGAGAAAGATATGACATAATCCAAACTGAGATTGGTTGCTGTGTGATATCTTGTTTCTCTGCTCCAGACTTAATCAATAGCTGCCAGTGAGTGAGAGGGAAGCTCTCTAGCTCTCTCTCTCGCACATACACACACACATGCACACACACACATACACTTGTCAGTGAGGAGGAAATGTTGAAGCTAATGAGAAAAGCTTTAAGACATCTTTCTAGCTGTCCTCTTCGGGGACACACGGACACACTGATCTACCTATTTTTCTTTTCAACGGAGCCAAACATCACAGAACTCAATATTTCCTTTTTACAAAGTGCTTGCTGTGTATTTACACTTCATAACCAGGCTGCCAACCGTAGAATTATTCACATCTAACACTAAAAAATATATCATAGTGTGTAATGGAAGCTTATACAACAGTGAGTTCAGTGCAGCTCCCATTTGGCAGCAGAAAAACAATTCACAGCCTTATTATTTGTAGCAGATTTCTCTATGTTAAAGAAGGGCTCAGCCAATAAAACCTTCAGATACAGATCAGATTCAACAACTAGGAACTACATGTGCCAGCAAACTCCCACATCACTGGAACAATAGAGACACAATGAGAATATGGTAAGTCTCTGTTCGCAGTCAAAAATCACGTCAAAGGGAGTTTCAAATTTATTATTTATATTTAAAAATCTTTGAAAAGAAGAAAAAAGAGAGCAGCATCAGAAATGTTCCTTTAGCTTTCAAACCTCTGAGTGGGTGGGCCGATGTGCGTATTTGGCTGACTCAACTTGTGCTGCTAGTGTAACTTACAAGCGAATGAAAGACATCATTTTGTTAGCAGCGGCATCATGGGTGCATTTCTGGATACGGCACCACCCCTCAGCCTTGCTGGCAATTTGTCCCTGTGGCTGCTTGCGGTATCATGTAAAAAACTAGAATGACACTCGTTAGAGTGCACGCCTCCACCAAGGACCAATCGAGTAAGTGGCACAGACCTTCCATTTCATGTCAGAAAGATGCTGTGGGAGCAAAGTTTTCCTGGGGGTGGGCCTCAACAATTACTTTAATTTACCTACTGAAATGTTATTCAGGGATTTGGGTGAAACTGGATCATATTTTATGGAGACAATGTTTTCTGGTTTTCTCCTCTAATGTCCTTTGGATGCTCTGCCGGAACTCTAAACTAGTGATATATGGAGTTTCCTGATGAACAGATGGCTTTACTGGTTGCTAATGTAACAGTTAACAACGGCTAACTGTACCGGTCTCCGTGTGAACATGGCTGGTGTCTGAACAGAACACAAACTATGAGGCAAACCAGTTTGATGACAGTGAATCCACTACAGAGTGTGTGGTTTAAAGACTTTAGCTGATTTTGGACCATTAACATTACTGCTTGCTCATCTAGTCACGCAGCTAGCTTTAGCTGTCCTAACATTAAGCCCCTGGGTTGCAAGGAGCCAAGGATACCGCCTTGGTTCTGTATTCCCTGTGGTCAAATTGGCAGCTGTCTGTCTCAAGTGTTGCTGTGTGGCTGTGTTTGAGAAGGCCCTCTTTTCACTAATCGGATGTCTTCACTTGGAGCTACTATTAACGCCAATCGATATCTTTGATCATTCCCTCCCTACCTGACCCGTCCTCTTATCTGGATCTGCACCAAGGTCATGGGGTCTTTTTGACAAACATTAATGTTCATTTGTAGTTGGTAGCACAATGCAAAGTAAACCCAAAAGCGGCGGGCCTGTCATGCACAGAGCAGCAACAACAAAGTAACATTAGCTAGTTACGGAGACATGAACAGACTAGTAGCGATTGTTTTATGCTTGTTATCATACATTAAACGACAGGGAGTTCTCATTACCCCTAGGTTTTGTGTCTCACACACCTCCATTTGAAGGCCCATGTAGCACTTACATTTGGCCCTGCCCCTCTATCCCAACAAGAATCAGGCAGACTACCGCTAGCTGTGAACACACAAAACTGAGGGGTTGGGCTACATGATGGGGGCAAGAGGTGTATTGCAATTGGATCAAAGTCTGCTCTTTATGTGCCGTTTCATGCTGTGATGATTCTAGGCTTCATGCAACAGCAGTTTAAAACACAAACTATTTGACTGGCTTCCTGCAAAGAAATTGTCTTCCCACACATGAAGAAAAATGAATAACAGTCAGACTGCTGTATGCACAAACGGGGGATACCACCGTGAAACCAAAACAAAACAATTATAAACTAGATTTCTTTGCAAGAGCAGAAAAACATGCAGTTTAATTTCAGTTGGACTAAACCTTTTGATCATAATAATGCTGTTCTTTCACTCCCTGTCATCTTAAATCACACAGATCTGTGGAACCCAACAGCAGACTCAGGAGGGAGATATGGGCTTTACATCATCAGTATAGTTGGCAGTGAGGAGGCTGGTAGGCCAGGCAAACAAATGAGAGGGGTAGGGAGAGTAGACAGGCTAGTCAGAAGACATACTATACGTAGGTTTGAACCCCTGGAGAGTTTTGCCGTCCTCTACATGTTAAGTGCTAATGATGGGCCACAACGCTGTCGGACCGTCCAGAGAATGCTCTGCCAGTTTGGGAAGACACAGCAGGGACTAACGCCAGCTTCACTGCAGGAGAGATAAATAGACTACTGACGACCCAATTACCTGCAGCTGCGACTGCAGCAGCATGCCAGCTACAGCTGCATGCCAGCCCAGGCAGATGCACCACACCCCACTGCCACATGTCATCAGTTGTCATCTTCTATGACAAATAGAAAACAATCTTTGATGAACATGGGACACAAAGAAACCCTATTAAGTCAGATTCACAATTTTGAGTTCGCTGTAGCTTTAAGAAATTCTGTCTCATGTGTTGGTGAATATATGAAAGCGCTGATTGCCAGACCTCTTTCTACAGCTGACAGATGCTACTAATTGGCATTGAACCAAAGAGAGTATTTGCCATGCAATTAAGTATAGCTGCAGTTACCCCAAGCTTCTTTTCAAGAAGCAGAGGCAGCAGTGTGGGTCAAAGAGCCATTACAGGGCTCATTTTTCAAAACCTTGATTTCTCATTAAAAATTCACAAAAAGGCAGGAGTGAAACGGGAGATGGGCCGCAACACAGGTCACAAGCAGCCTGTTACCACGGAGGCTGGTACATATGCACACAACCGCCAAGCAACATCAGGACAATACCAATGATGCCATATGCACATGCACACAATTATACTCTTACAGATTGCCTTTTCTAATTAATACCCTGCCCTCTCCACTGGGTCAGTACACTACTAAAAGCCAGATACTGAGGATTTTTTAAAGTCTTTTATAATACAATACTCACGTGCCAAGTGTATAAGAACAAGTTTTTTTAAATATAATTACAAGTTATGAGTCTTCAGAATTTTCCAAAGGTACAGTTTAGTTAAGGTATTTCTTTGCTGAGCCACGGAAGAAGGAAATGTGCTTCTGTTATATTCTCAGGACAAAAAAAACAGCAATAAACCTGCACTTAATGATACTTACATGTTTTGCTCATCTTGATAATCTTCAAAGGATCCCAAAGGATCCCAAAGGATAATAAAGATTAAAGGTGCGAAAATTAAGAATTGAACATGTCAAATTCAAAACAAAAATGGGACAGCATATTGCCAGTAATCACTAACTGTTGGTAACTGCAGCTGCCGTTAGCCAGGTAGCTCAGTTAGCCATGTGTTGGTGTTCAAACCACTAGTACAGGAGCTTTAGACCACGATGGGTCGGGGCAAGTTGGTTAGCATGCTAACTTCAGTATATATGCCATACTATACGGACGGAAATTGATCATGTACAAGTTGTAAAGTTAGAGTTAGAAGAGTTTGCAACTAAAGTCTGCCTGTACAGTCGAACTAGAGTCTCCTTGTTCCACATGATTTAAGACATGTGAATGCTTTATGATGCAGACGTGGGATATTTACTGACACATTTTATGTCGTAGAACAAGCTTGAAAGTGTCTCAAAAATGCTGAGTTTGGAGTCATTCCTGTGGCGCTCTAGAGTTAGTTAGCACAGGCATTAAACCTGGCCATCAGGTTACATCGCGTCCGTCGAAGGATGTAGTCCAAGATTGGAGATGGAGCTTTTGTCTCCCTAAAACACACAATTCGAATCTATACATAGCACAGTAACAGTGCACACAGTGTCAGTGTCAATACAATTTAGGAGAAGAAACTGAATAATGTGGATGTGTGAAAATCATCCTTCACAATTTCACAGCTCTTTCTCTCACCTCTCTCTCTCTGTTTTTAGTCACATGTCTCTCTCTCTCTCTCTCTCTCTCTCTCTCTCTCTCTCTCTCTCACGCACACAGTGTTATCTTGAGGTTCAATTGTTGCATTTACAGGCACATTAACTCTCTGTTGACATTCTCTATCAAATCAGTTTGTATCAGCTGGAGTCAAGTGCCAGTCATTTTCTGCATATCCTTCACATTCTGTGTATTTTAACCCCCCGCACCGTTCCTCCAGTGCAAAAAGTTTCCCTCTGTCTCTGAACTCTGTGTGTGCTGTTATTCATACGCGTCAGGGGAAAGTGAGAGAATGCATTCACTGACAGCTTGAGCTAAAATACTGTAATACCACCGTAGCGCTAGATTACATGTTTCTCGTGTGCACAGGTCGTGTAAAGCTAGGCTGCTGGTCTCCTTCACCCATCTACGTTCTCTCCTGTCCTGTCAACATGTTGTTACTTTTAACCACTGTTTTTCTCATCTGTGTTGCCCTTCCTCTCAACCCCCCCTCAGTTCTCTCACTTGGGCTCTCTGCCGCTGCATTTTGAAAATTTTCCACGTTTAAAAACTATCTCGTTACCAGGGTCGCAGCTCAATAAAACACCGTGGCCTGCCTCCGCCTCTCCATACTAATCGACACAATTTAGCCCCCTGCTGTTTGATATTAGGCAAAGTCATTAGATTCACAGATTTTCTTGTATTTGCTCATGTCTAAATATGTCACACAGTTTGGTGAGAGTAGTTCTCCGTTCATTTGTTGCACACTCTCACACAGATATCTTAACATGTTCTTACAGTGTTGGACTTTGACCTTGAGTGATATTTTAGAGCAGAGGGAGGGCGGTCCTTTAATATTCTTGAAAGCAAAGTGTACCCTCCTCATAGCTTCTTTATCCTTGAGGTGGACAGGTTTCTTTTCATCTTTTTTCCACTTGTCCTCCTCCATCTTAGCCATGGGCTCCTTCTGAAAGCTCTTGTTAGTTCTCTCTGGTCCTCTACTCTCTACCACTTATTGTGCATAAACCTTTTTCAAGGTAAAGGTCCCTGTACTTCATGAAATAACACAGCGTGTGTGTGTTTTGTCTTTCATTCAGAGGGCCAAGTACAAAGTACTAAAACCTTGTTTTTGTTTCTGTGTTGGCAGGGGTTAAATTGAAGGAGGGTGGCGGTTAGCAGGAGTACGGCTTTGGTTATTTAAAACTGCCCTCCAGTCAATAATGTGTGTTTCTTCTTGCTTCGACGGTGGGATATTGAAGCTTCACTGTGCAAAATGATGTATGTGCACAGTTTGACACTTGAAGGCTGAAATTGTGATGTGGAGACCGGAAGCCTCCAGCGCACAAACAATGAGAATGGAACATACCGTTAAGTAGGAGACATCTTCTGTCCAGCAGGTAAAATTATGAAAGAAAAGTACATTTATTCTAGAATTTTTAATGCAGCAGAAGGAACAAGTGCCATTTTCAGGATTTATTGTGGTAATGATACTTTTATTCCTGCAAAAAAAATGTCAGACATGCTGGAGCATTTTTTGTATGTGTGGAGGAGAAGTTGATTTATTTAAAAACACTGCAATAAAACTACTTGAAAATTATCCAAATTGGACCTGTTGTCCGAAAATATTTCTGAGTTTGCTGGAAACGATTTGCTCAGATTTTTTAAAAATAGAATTTAAAAGCTGTCTGTGTAGAAATCAATGGGATATTGTAATGATTCTCAGCATGTAATTCTTACACAAACATGTTGTAGTGGAAGAAGAAGACAGTAGGACAGATGTAGGCCTTTGTATCTCAACAAAGGAAATAATTAAATACATTTTTCCCCCCATTTTAAACCACTTCCACGGCCATTCAAGTATAGATTTCTGAGTTTGAGGTGCACTTGAATGCACCATGAAGTCCCTTCCAGTTCCCCTACACCTTGCGGTGGGGGTGTTGTAGGTTAAGGCTGCACAATATATTGTTTTAGCATTGACATCTCATTGGGCACGCACAACAGTGACATTGCAGACGAGCAATGTCAAATACTGTAAGGCAAAATAACTCTGCTCCTCCACATTTTAGGTATTTATTTTTGTGTTCTTGCAGCATTTAAGCCGAACGTTAACATTGCAGCACTTCATAGATACTAACAATGTTGCCACTCTCACCTAACACTACCTAACGTGACATCATGTGAATATCCGAGCAGAATTCATTGTAGCACAACTCCAACTCAATTCATTGTAGCACAACTCCAACAAGAGTTGTGCTATGTTTTGTTCGTTTTTTTTGTTTTTTGTTTGTTTGTTTTTTTTGCTGTTCGACTTCTTTGTTTGTTTCTTTGTGTGTATTACTGTCTTTCTGTTGTTTTTGTTCTCAGTAGTGTTTTCATGTCCCTTGTGTCATTGTATATTTAAATGGCTTTTAAACATCTTGCCAGAGGACTACAGTTGGAAATTAGCCTCTGGCTAACACTGGCACTTTTACGGTTACGTTCATTGATGTGCACTGTCCTCTTCAAATAAAGGTATAAAAAAAAAAAGAAAAAAAAGAAAAACAAAATACCTCGCATCCCTGGTGTAGGCATGGGGTTGTCCATGGTATAGCCATGGTTCAGCCCTGGACAACCTTGACCCAATTCAAAACCTGAATGTTGTGGATGTTACTCATAAAAAATACTCATTACTCACTCAATTGAAAACTGGATACTCACTGTGGAGTGTCATCCCATGGCTCAATGTTGTACTCGTATTTTACTTTATCCGTACAGAGAAAACATTCTTTTGACATCACTTTGACATGTGCATGTCTTCTGTTCAGGTGCTTTCACTGATTGTTTTTGGAGCGTGCTGCATTGGGCAGGTGACCTGACCCAGCTTTCATTTCACTGTGACATTCTCATCCAGATGTGACGTTTTCAATCTGAGCTTCTCCACTCTTCAAAGCATAACTGAAAAAGGATTCACAGTTTCAGGCGATTATCCTGTTAAAAGCTTAGCTGCCCGGATCATAAACATAACAATACAAACAAGCCTAGGAGTTTTTCACAACTCATGCCATGTATCATTAGACAGCTTAGACACTTTACATGTTGTATATTTCACAAATATTTAATACTTGTCTTTATTTTCATAAAACACTGGGCCCAGTGTGTGACCCTGACCCAGGGAACCAACTGGTTCCAATGTTTTGGATTTTTTTTAGCAATCTCTGGCACAAGAATTTCCTTCAGGATTAATAAAGTTCTATCTTATCTTATCTTATGCTCGCTCTAGAGCCTACAACGGCCAATAAATGTTGTGTAGACAACAGAAACTCACTCCCACTCTCTCTTCTTTCTACTCTCTCCTGCACCACATGTATGCCAACCTCCAGATAAAGGTGAACCCAAATGCAAAATAAGCTCAGGAGGCAGCTGGTTGAAAAGAACAAAAGAAAAACTTTAATAACAAAATCTAAAAATCCAAATGGCAAGGATCAAAAAGGCAGGCAGCAAAAAACACAAGGAGCAGACAGGGGCAAATCTGAGAACTAAAGAAGTAGAAAAATACAAAAACGAAGTCAAGTACAAACCAAAGAAGCACCGGTTAGACAGGCAGGAACACAAGGAACACCCGACTGAATGGGGGGAAAACATAACAGACGAACTGACTGAGAGAGAGGGGAAGACAAGCACTTAAATACACAGGGACTGATAGCTAATTAGACACAGGTGAGCAGGGAAAAAGAGCCAAAAGACAAAACAGACAAAGAGAGGAGGAAATCACATGGACTCAATACACAGGAGGATAATCAGAGACAGGTGAGACTAATTAGGACAATTACAAGTGAGGGAAATCAAGACAAAGGGCAGGAAGTAACACAACATGACACATGAAGATGAGCCTTACAAAATAAAACAGGAAACAATAAACCAATAACCCCAACCATGACAAGTGATACATCATGTAGCCAATGAGATTTCAAATCCAACATTATATAGTTTATCTAAGTCTTCTGAGGCCTCAACATAGAAAGTTTATAAAGTTTTCTGTGTTTGGCTGTTTTGTGTGTAGCTTCATGTTTACCGCACAAACATTACAGTGGTATCAATCTTCTCATCTTACACTCAGCAAGAAAGTAAACAGTGATATATTTCCCAAAATGTTCAAACTTTTTGCCGTTAAGCACCCTGTTATCAGGCTGGTTTGATTGATCGAGAAAAAGGAACACGCAGTTATAATTAGAAGAATATACTCCGGTTTGGCAACACAACATACTGATTGAATCTGTTCCTTTTTCTACTTCCAATCATTTAGCCTCCAAAAATCAATGCACTTGCAGACAATGCTGTGTAGTTGAGAAAATACACACCACGAAGTCCAATCTTCACCAAACAATTTTCGCATAATTGGTCATCAATTAATTAATTATTTACCGAATTTTGCCGTGAGCCAAGGCAATTTTTGGAGCATGTTCTGAGGGCTTATAGATTTGTTTGTGTGTGTACGTGTTTAATATGCATATTTGTGCGTCTGTCAGGAGGAAGCAGGGGGATGCAAAGGAGGAAGAAGAAATAAAGGATAACATCTGGTGTATCACATCTGCCCCGGGCCTGCTCACCATGGGGAATCATTAGAGGAATCACACGCGCACACACACACACACACACACACACACACACACACACAAGTCACTGACAGAGTCCTTCATAAGACATAAGATAATAAAATGGATAGACGGATGGATGGATGGATGGGTGACAAATTTCACACATGCACACGCACAGACCAATATCATGCAGCCTGCTGAGACTGATGCGTCGCTTTGCGCATTTCCATGCAGCCACGAGCTATACGATCAATATCAACCGCGCTGGCTTTGATGTACAAGCTCTCATTCCCTGCGACTCCCTCTCCGCTTTGTCTCACAATAATCTAGATGACTAGGAGACTGATAGAACATGGTCGGGTGTTTGTGTGCGTGCTGAGTGTTTTCTGTTCGTCTCTCTGTTTGAGTGTGCAGATGCGTGTTTGTGTAAATGTGTTTGTACTCTGAGCTGAGACATTTGCTCATTTGTGGTGTCACTGGCTGATTGCACAATGAGGCTGGAGTTCGGCAACATCAAAGGCTCGAGACAAAACCTAATGGAAGTCTTTTCATCACCGCTTATCATTGTTATACTTAATTGCTTCATGACGGGGGGTTATGTGTGTTTACTATATGGACTGACATGGACATACATCACTGATAAATGACATCGTGCTTCCCTGTTTTTCTTGTCCAGACAAGCAGATGTAGGACACTCCTCCATCTGCAGACACTTGTAGACACACAGTCCTTGAGTGACCCTCAACATAACTTGACGAGTCAGCCTCAGATAGGTCTATCTAGTCCTGCAACAAACCCATACATAGTAATTATGCAACGGTATACAGATAAAATAGTGCATTACCAAAGCCCACAACAGTAGCGCATAAATATATGATTCAGTTCCGGCTTAATTAAGCTAAATTTAAAATATATTGTATGCATTATTGTCTGGAGATAATTTAGGTTTATACACCTTCTGAGAGAGCTGCACATATATAAACAAAAGCGGTGCATTGAAATTCAAAGACAGTTATTAAAGCTAAGCCATATAACCAGAGCAATAGCAAACAACAAAGACCCTCTCAGCTAAGACAAACACACAAACACCGAATGAGAAAAGTTTACAAAGTCTGTATTATCTTACCCTGAACTAATAGGTGGATTTAATTGTGATAATGTTGGACTCTGTTCTGATCTTCCGTTACGAAACCTGATGATGAATCAACATGCAACTAATACAAATCTCACCGGAGACTTTTAAATCTTTTGTAGAGCTTTGTGGAGTTTATGATTCATGATTGGCTAATCAGTGCCTATTGTAATATCTTAATTGTTTAAATGACTTGCGCATGAGAACATGTATGAAAGAGGTCTCTCGCAGTGATAAACCCACAGAGATTAATCATCCAATACTACAGTCCTTTTGGAATAACTTTTAGCTCAACTTCTAACAGTACGCTACCGACCCAGCAGGCAAACAAAGTTAGCAACTATGGTGAAGGTATGGCAGCATTAAGCAGGTAAAGAGTCAGATGTTTCCCTAAAAGTAAGTGGAGTTCTGGCCACCATTTCTACAAGCAGTCACAACCTTAGTAACTGTCTGACTATTTTTCCACGTCAAATTACGTTCTTGCGATGTCACCATGCTCCAAGATCTTAGCAGTTAGTTTGTACGATGTTATAAGCACTTTTAACTGCGGCAGAAAGCTACAAAAGTTTGTTTCTGTGAAACTTCCCAAACTTGTGCTGTTATTGCTGTCATGGGTCCCTGGTCTCTAATTGGAGGAGCTTACTGAGTGGTTCTACTTTGTAAGAACACTGAACTGTTTGTCACATCAGAGATTAGACATTATACTCAAATAACGCCTAGACTGATTGTCAACTTTTGATCTTGAGGATATTGAACTTATTTGTCCTTGGTATGTCTTACAGATTGGGAAAATCTAAAGTTTCAGACTGATAGAGCAAGTAAATAATTCCCTTTTTGCATTAAATATTGTTCTCTTGTACTTGTCAAAAAAATAATAATCGACGTACCTTATTTGTTACTGTTGACAGACTGACAAACCCCCCGTGTCGGTAATCTCTGAACTTTTATCCTGAAAAAATGTTTCCCTCCTTCTTCACTGACAAAATTCAGAAAATTTGACAAGCTCCATATCAGGTATAGGGTCTGTATTGTCTTTGCATCCACTTATAATCACTTCGATTAGCATGATACATTTTGATCGTATCAACCTTGAAACCTTCGAGGAAATTGTTGAAATCCTCCCCCTGCTGCCTTCATGCTGTGCCAACAGCATATTTCAAAAAGATTTTTAACTGCATGGCATCAGATTTATTCTGGGAATAGTCATCCCTTCTCTACTACCCTGTTATTTACTACAGACCCTGACAGAAGAAAGGTATTAAACCACTCCTAAATAATGATTAGGGATCTCACTAATGAACAACTACATGCCGGTAACAAACCTCACATCTAAGTAAGTCAAATTAAATCCCTGAAAAGGTTGTTTTTGATGTTTTTTTTTTTTTTAAGGTTTTGATGTTTTCCAGTCAGGATTTCGACCACATCACAGCGCACAGAGAGTGGAGAAGTTTTGGTTTTAGAGTCATTAGATCTCACAGCTGCATTTGACAAGGTCGACCAAATATTATTACACAAACCAGAAAAATTGTCGGGAAAGGACAGGGACTGCAGTTGTACTTTGTGTCGATTGGTAATTACATAACTGATAGTACAAAAATGTCATGTCCCACAAGGCTCCATAATTGGGCCAGAGATGCCACAAATCTTTTTTTGTGTTCTGTCATTTGCTGTTTGCTTTGTCGGTCTGCTTAGAGCACTTCATAACTATATCAAAAGCATTCAAAGCATGTACTTATTTGTACATATTATACTGATATTGTACTTGTTATTACCAGTCCTTTCATCTATTCCATACAGTATTTGCATTCATCAGTTTTTTTTAAACTATAGTTCACCACAGTAACTAAACTACAGTTTACCTACCTCTGTATGTACCACACATCTAGTGTAATGGTCTAATTATAGTCTATTAAACCTGTAATGTTACATGGTCAACAGTAAACATGCAACCAGCCTGTAGCTCATGTTAACGTGGTCTTTCTCTCAGTTTAATGTCAGCCAGCAGAAGGTGGCAGCAGAACGTGGACTATTAAATTACCTGACCATTTTTACAGTCATGGCAAAGCTGGCACTATGTGAACAAGTGTGACAAGCAAACGCTCATCTTTTCAAAATATTCAGCCAACGGCAATCTAATCAAGCAAGCTAACGTTAGATAGCTTGTCATGCTGAGCTAAACATGTTTGCTAACCATCCATAGATGCTAACGTTAACTTTTATTTGGTCTTTTTGGCAAAAGGTGATGACAAACAGCACAGCAGCTGCTGGCGTGCGGCCACGGTGTTGTTTTGAAGTGTGTTGCCGCTGCAGCACACGCCATCATCTGTGGCCGTGTGCTTCTGAAACGGGAGGGAGGGAATGACAGTCAGCTTGCCAGACTTAAAACAGAGATTGCTTGCAAGTCCAAGTCGAGTCTCAAGTCTTTTGAGTAAGAGTTCAAGTCAACTCTCAAGTTTTTGTGTGTGGCAACTCAAGTGGGACTTGAGTCCCATGTCCACATGTCTGAATTGAGCCTCTTTTTTGTACAACAACAGCATATCTCACTATCGAACAAATCAGTGATTGGATGTGCCCAATATTTTTCAAGTCATACATGAAAACTGAAATCACTGTATTCTGACCCAAAGAAGAGCCATCAGAAGTCAATGCTTAGCTTCAGTCACTAATTCTTGGAACAGTTATGGAATGCTGAATTGAATTTTAACATCAATCAAGACCATTATAAAATCAGCCTATTGCCTTAAGAATATGTTAAGAATCAAAGGGCCTATCTTCTCATTAGACATAGCGTACATAGATATAATGTCCTATTAGTAGGATTTAACAAAACGTGTCCATGCGTTTATCTTCAGTAGTATCTATCAACTACTGTAATGCTGTCTTTACAGGTCTGTTAAAAATGGGATCAGACAGCTGCAGCTGAATCCGAAGACACATGTCATATAAATGCTACTCTTGGTTTATAAAGGACTGAGTGATAGGGCGACATCACATTTCAGATCTGTAGATGAGTTACGAGCTGAACTTTCAGCCCTCTCAGATCTTCTCGACAGGACATTTACTGGCCCTATAGTGAAACCTGAACACTGAGAAGCTGCAAAACTTCATACCTGCTCGGACTATCAGTTCCTTGAAATCAAGGCTTAATACGTTTCTGTTTGCCATCGCATTATATTAAGTTAAATTTGAGATTCTTAGTCATACCCTGCACCACACTGTAGCTCCATTACATTTTTACTCTAGTTTTTAATCTGTTTTATTATATTTGATTTTAATCTTCTATTTTGCTTAGTTTTAATCTTTATAAATCCTATTTTTGTGTGTCTTTTTACATTGCCTTGTGTGTCTTTTATATCTTGCCTTAATTCCTTTATGTCTGATGTACGGCGCTTTGAAATGCCACGGTGAAAGGTGCTGCACAAACAACTTTCTCTTGTATTTCTTTGATACGCACCACAGATCTCCGAGCTAGCGCAACTTAATCTGGAGGATCTGTTAATAACATACACTTTTAATCATTCGGTATTAATGATGATCTGTTCCGGTACCATTGCTTTTAATTGAATTATATAAGTCAGGTCTTCTTTGTTGTGCTGCAAAAAATAAAACTGAATTGCTCTCTACCTTTGGGGTAGTCCAGCCTCCTCTGTGGGTGACGGATGCCATTCACGGATGTCTCACCGGTGACTGCTGCTATTCTGTCATTTTTAGACGACACTGAAGTGACATTCTGCCCCCCTCCTGTGGCACCAGTTTCTCTTTTGTGTGCTGCAATCTTTTATTTTTTTTGTCATCACTTTCAGGCCAAGCCATTTTTCCTTCACCTTTTCCACAGTTCCTTCAAATGGGTGACAGTTTGCAACATTTTATCACCCCCTCCGCATACTATGTCTTTGTATTTTTTATTTTTTTACTTGGACAAGACAGTTGTGAGGGCTGCAAAAACTGATTCAGCTGAACCTCATTCAGCAGGACCTCAACCTCATTGTTCTCAAAGTTTGTCTGTAATTCCTCCTTCACTTATTAGTCCTATATTTAGAGATGTAGTCACCCATATAATTTGGATTTTTTGTTTATGTAAAGCAGAAAGATGTAAAACAGTTGGCATTTATAGACGAGACTCAAAGAAACAGCATGGGGGAGATGCCTGTGCAGACAGTTTTTATGATCCTCTGTGGCTGTGTTCACAGTTTTTTTTATGTTTGCAGTTCTTCTGGTATACACTGCAGGCATCTAATATTATTAGACAGTTTGCATTAATTTACAGTAGGACATCTGGCATATGCCTAGTGTCTGGTATAATTTGATGGCAAACAGCAATTTGCTTGAATGTCATACATGCTCATGCTCCTAATACCCAGAATGATGGGACTTTATGTCTCTCATCTCCTGCCAACCCAATCGCCAGAATAAATGTTGGCAATGTATATTTCTGTAAACCACAGATATTTTTATTTATTTATTTATTTTTATCTATGTCCAGTTCAGGATAAAAAGGTTACAGCACTGTTACAACCTGCTGACTAATGTTAGCACGTTGGAACCTTCTTTATTTTTTCCACACTCTGCTAATGTTGAAAAGAAGTATTCAGTGGTAGACTGGAGGATGTTTGAGGGGCAGGGGCGAACAAATAAAAAGGGCACCAGTTGTATGCGGTGGGACACCATCACGCAGAGAGGACAGATTAGAGGGCACTTAATTACATTTTTGACATATCCTATCATGTTTTATCAACCATAAGGGCATCCAAGAGGGTGCTTTTGTGGCCTTTTATCAAACATTTGGGGCGCCAAATCTCTCTCTTTGAGTGGCTTTCTTGGATTTCTATTTCACAATAGCACATTTTTACACAGAGATTAGCACTTAGGTCTATTAGGCAGCTTATTTGATAGAAAGGTTATCGAAATGGCAATATAGCCAAGTGCAATATTCAAATCGCAGGAGCTGCATTTTTTGATGAAGGTAAACTCAATATAAATGATGTTTCATGGTGCTACAGAGATGCCCTGGCCTACAAATGATATTCATCAGATGTTTGTTTGGCATAGACCCCAGCAAAAATCATCATCTAAATATTTTTTTCTGTGAAAATGCAATGCAATATTACAGTTCCCAGTTAATCATGAGTACAAATGCACCGGTCGATTGGCTAGAAACCAGAATCGGACGGCTTTCAGCATGACTGGCCATGAACGGTTACTGGCTGATCAGAAGGTCCCAGAAAGGAGGTCCTGTAGCCTGGAGAAAATGTATTTAATAGTCAATGTCTTTTAATGAACATACAATTGAATTTTCCTTTGAATAAAGGTTACAAAAGTATTTTTATGTGCTGTCAATTCTTTGAAAGAAAGGAAATAGGAATTGGCCAAAATTAAAATTGCCAGGTGAGACTTTTACAAAACGGAACCAGCTAAGAAAATTTCCAATTGGTGTATCTCTAGTTGTGACTCATATCACGCAATATCTCTCAAAATAATCACAACATTATATATTACTTGGGGGGATATTGTTCAGCCCTAGTAGGGACTCTACTCTCTTCCTGGTGGCTTTGTTGAGTCTTTGTTAGAATCATCACTGCTACCAGCTGCAGTTTCTCAATTCCATGTGCAATTTGTACAATTTCAGCTCTAAAAGTAATTATACTGATTTCAACATTGTCTATCTTGACAGTGTGTTTTCTACGTCCTGCTGCGGGAACATTCTCCGTTGTTTGTAATTGTATCTATTATTCATCTTTCAAGGCAGTCAATTTCATTTGTCATCAAAAAGCACAGGTGTAACTAATAACCAAATGATTAATTTAAGCCATAACAGTGAGCCAGCGTGTTCAACACCAGGCTCTTAATTAAATAACTTGCAGCCATAATTAATGTTATTAGGCACACCTGTGTTAGACAAGTCAAAATGCTTGTACAGGTGTGCATATGTATTTTTACATACCATGCCATATTGCAGAGAACAAGCAGTTCTTGCACACAGAATTGAAAAAACGTTTGCTTGCTGTGAAAAATTAGGTCTCAGAGATTCTCTTTTCTTCACTGAATTATATTCAGGAATCAGTATCTTTAAAATCCTTAAACCCAGTTGGTAATGTTGCCATTTGTTTTTTTAAGCGAGAGCTTATGATAGCGAATATTGTCTGAAAAAAAAAATACCATAAATTATTTCTATTTCTGCAAGAGCGTGTGCCACGTTTTTCAGATGGTGGATATCTCATTTTGGAATGAAAACTCTACAGCACGAAGCCCACCATGTGTGACAGTCCCCCAGTGGGAACACTATGATGTTGTTTAAGAAGCTGCTTTCACACTATTGCAATGTTATTTGATCAGTGGAACAATTGGTGTTATTGGTGCACCTGTGCAAACCCTGTTTATTGTGATTATCATGTATCATGTCCAATTTATTTCTACTAATAGCATCTTTGAAACAGATAAGGGGTCCTGCATAGTGCAATTATGATGAGAGCGCAGCATATCGCATTTGATGTTTATTTCACACAAAAAGCGTAATAGCATTCTATTTGAGAATTCTCCAATGTAAACTAAAACCCTGCAGAAAGATAAACAGAGATTGCACTTCAAAAAGACAGCAGTGGCAGGAAATGTCTGTGTATTCTCATATTCCTTTAGAAACAATAAACACCGCCTTTTAACTTTCAAACTCTCCATGGTGGCGTGGCATCGACTCACTCAGCTCGGGTGAAGCAAGGATCTTTGAAGGAGAGCGAGAGGAAGCGAAAGAGACAGTTTCTGAAAATAAACATTTCTCCTGAGATGCGCAGTGTTTTTGTGTGTATGTATCATTTTGATGACAACAATTCGTTTGACTCTATATCTGTGTGCGTTTATGTGTGTGCGCCTGCATTATACTGTGGCCATTTCATCAAATTGTACACCCCCACCAAACAGCAACCTTCTTGAAGTGCATGTCTGTATTTGTCTAGTATTAAAACAACATGTTTTGCTCAGTTTACTTCAATTTAAGTAGGTGTAATATTAGACTTTTATGGTTTGCGTAATAGAAACAAAACCTACTCAATGTACCACAGCTCACCAGTGTGAATAGCTATTATATCACTTCAAGGACGGAGAATGAAAAAATGGCCCCAGGCTTTTTCACTCAAACTGGTCCACCTGTTCAATGATGCACTCAATCACTCAATCATGCCATGACACACTCAACATAAACAACTCCTTGAAGTATTGCAAGGGATTGCATTAAAAGAAAGTTGGACTCAAAAACCAGCCATTGTATATTTTTCTGAAGGTCATGATGGATACAGGCATGTATGAGTTATTAAAGCCTTCAACAAGTCAGTGCAAACATGTTGAACAGATGTCACCATTACAGACAAATAAGCATTTTAAAACATGGATTAAGGAAAAGCAATTATTATTGGCCAATGGTAGATTGGCCATCTGGAGTATTCCTGATGGGTGGCTTCACAATTGGGATGATTCGATGAAAAAAGCCACCTCTGCCTTTGATTTTTTTGTGTGGCTTGAACAAACATGCTGCAAGAATGAAAATACCAAGTATGTTTTTTACTGAGAAAAAGAATGATTTTTTACAACAGCTTCTTCTGATCAATCATGCAACCTAATGCTCCACTCCGCACCTATTTTCAACTGACAAAATATCAGCAATGTATGTTTTCTGCAAACCATGGATATGTTGAAACTTTACATTTGTCGATGTTGCAACTTTACGTTTCAATTTGATCTTATGACACACTGTGCTTATGCTCTAGTTAGGTGTAGGCACAAACAGCACTTGGTTAAGGTTATTAAAACTTCATGTTTTAGCTTTAAATTTTTGCTCTGGTCACCATAACAAGCAGGAGATGTGCCAAGGTCTCGTTAAAAACGCCCTCTGGGCACAGCTGGAGATGTTCCGAGGTCTCCTTACAAGTAGCCAGTAGTGTCACCCTAAGAAATATTGTAATGCTGAGGTCAAGAAATATTCAGTATTTTCACATTTTCACAAATTTTGAAACATTCATGAACTGCAGTCACTGGCTTGGCAGCCTTCTGTCCTGTAACTCCACCACCATCCCCTCCACCTTTCAATATGAAAGTAATGTAAATGTGGTATGACGTGTTGTAGAAATGCCAATGTCAATGGTATGTAGCCTGTGACACGTACAAATGTGATCGTGTCAGTGGTTTGCAGAATCATTAACTGACAACATTATAGCTGGTGGTTGGTTACAAAACTTGCTTCTTCAGTTTCTTACCAAGAGTCTAATGAAGAGATTGACACCACTCTCATGTGTGACTTAAGTAAGGAGCTAGAGCCAGAAGGTAATTATCTTAGCTTAGAATAAAGACTTGAAGAGGGAAAGAACTAGCCAGCTTAACTTCAAAGTTTTACAAATGAGACTATAAGTACCTCTAATGCCCAGAAATTAACATTTTGTATTCGGGTTTAATTTATACACAAACAAAATGTAAAACTGACGGTCTGTTGTGTCAGAGAAGGTTAGATGATGTAACTATTTCTTGAGTAGTGACAGTTTATCCATCTGCCCACCACTTCTGTGTACCATCTCTACTGTTTTCCTGGCAACCTCACAGTGACCACAACACTTCCAGGAAGTCAGTGCTGCCAGCTGTGAACTGCCAACAAAATGGAGCATGGAACTCTCTGTGAGTTTTCTTTGCATTGGTAGGCATATTTTGGGAGCTTTGAAGAGACCCTGGCTAATTGTTTCTGTTTGCAACCGTTATGCTAAGCCGACCAAACTTCCTCCTGGCTCTATGGTTTGCAAAGTTACCAAAATGCTTCCCCCCTGCCATCACTCTCCACCCCCCTGAGATCACCACTAGGCTGATTGCTGTCCATGTCTGGATCCAGACATGAGAGTGTGTTTTAAGTGTTTTAACTGGCACAGCCCTACCAGCCGTTACCGCACTAGTGGCCCAGGAAACTCAGGCAATTGGCATGTGTTGTAAATCACTTATGTGATGCTACTCAGCCAATCAAATCGCCGTTAGGCATTGTGATTCAAGTCAGACAAATACACACGGGCAAGAGAAGAAATGACAACTGCCCGAATAAATGGACAGTGAGAGTTTTGAGAGAGCCAACAATGGACTCTTACACGCAGCTCAAAATCAGTGGGTCTTGTCTCTGAGACCATGGCGATTATTTAAAGCGGCAACCACTATGAGACAGCAAAGAGTTTTGAGCAAACATACAAATGTGAATTGAGGGCACAGGAAAATATCAGATATCAAGTATTTAATATGGTGTTGACTCATGATGTTCTGGACCTTTGCTCGAGGAAATTTTCTCTAACTTGACCATTGAGTTTTTATTACTTTTTCTCTCTCAATCCTGCTGTCAGTTCTATCTTGGATCAATAGTACTCTCAATAATCACCCACTACTTAAACCTACATAACTAAATGGCAGTAGAGTGGTATCAATCTTCTTATCTAACTTTCAGAAACACAACAAGTAAGCTTATTTCCCAACATTTTGAACTATTTCTTTAAAAATGTTTATAAAAAAAGATGGAATTTTAATACCAAAATAATCACATTTAAGGTTAGGTTAAACCACATTTCAGTACTTGTCATCTCCTGTACACCTGTGTACCCGGGGAGACATCCAACCACAACTGATGTGAAAGGTAGCACACTATAATGTGAACATGATATGCCACGATTGGTACAAATATCAACCTTTGGACGTGTCTGCGGTTTGCAGAAACGTTAAGTGCTAACCAACTGGACTGCCAAACAACAGTCAATAAGTTGTTGACTTTGGTTTGGATGGTTTTTCATAGAGAATATAAAGAGCTAGTTAGATAAGGTTGGTGGGAAGCTGGACAAAGTTTGATGGGGCCAAGAGGCATGGCTGAGATAGAGTGATGAATGAGAGAGACCCTGCATTCATGACTCAGGCGACATTAAAGACTTGCTTAAAGTGCCAGGTGACAGAATAAGTATGTGACTTTGTTCCCTGGCAGAGTGAATCTGTGGTCAAGTAAACAACCTTTTTTAAGATGCTTCCAGGCATACAACTCGGACCATTTGAAGTATCTACTGTCTCTAACGATACTACTGCCACTTCTTAAACTCTGACTCCGGCTTTCATGTACAAGGTTCGCCAAATGTTTTGAAGTCTGCATGACATGCCATCAAAGCATGTTTTTTGCCTTGGCACTGGTTGCCAATGCCTGTGCCGTTTTGGGCCTGTCCTTGACAGCATGCAGGTGTCAAAACAGAGGGACACACACACTTAAAGATAAGCGCGAACATCATCATACTGCCAGGAGTAGGAAAATGTTGGTCCAACTGTAAGAGAGCGAAGCACAGGGAGAGAGACAACAGAGAGAGGTTCAGTCGAGCTGAGGACAGGATGGAGTGCAGGTGACATCAGT
Source organism: Pagrus pagrus (assembly GCF_965226575.1). Lineage (NCBI taxonomy): Eukaryota > Metazoa > Chordata > Actinopteri > Spariformes > Sparidae > Pagrus > Pagrus pagrus. Next base: position 28,332,766 of record NC_140186.1, read on the forward strand.
AACCTCAGTAAAGGGACATCACAGGCCTCTCCTCTGTCACAAGCTGAAGAACAGAGAGTGAGAGACTGGGGAGGAAGAAAAGAGAGAACCTTTTCAAATGAATGGGCATGATAGGAAAACAAGGCAAGTCAGAGAGAGAGAGAGAACATGAGCCTTTCAACAGGAGAGTCTCTTTAATGTAGTAGGAACCATATTGGACTTGTTCAGGTGGGCTCACCTGCCCTTCGGTGGCACCCTGCATCACATATCTTCACAACCTCCTACACCCTGGATCTGCTTTTCATCATCTTCTCAAGCAGAGATGTGTCCCTGGCTTCAAAAAAAGAGAATGCACGCTGGTCGGAGAGGAAATTTATTTCTCAGTATACTACCTATCTGATAGTCTTTGTAACCATAGCAACAGTTGGCTGACTAAGAACCCTGCTTTTGTAACAGGTTGCACTGGCTTGGCTAAGGATAAGGCAGGATGCTTAAATTTCCATAGAGGTGGTGTTATGTTTATGCGTTTATACTGCAAGACTTTGAGACTATACTGAAGCTAGAAACGCTCTGTTGTATAAAGTCATCCTTTAATGTTGAAGAGATGTCATTTACATACTATAACCTTGACTGTAAATAAGTCCTGGGTTTGTAACAATAGAAAAAAGAGGTTTAATTTAAATTGATTCAACATCAATATCAGTCTCAGCAAATTAAATGAATAGATCTCTTTTATTAGACACTGCTGTACGACAATGTTTCAAGCAGGCCCTTGTATTGTTAGAGTACCACCGAGGACACACACCAAGCTGAATGGAGCTTGGCTGTGAAGCGATTTTGCCGTAGTGGTGGAATGAAGGTAATGGGACTTCTGCGTTCATTACATGCCATAACACACACAATCACCCCTTAGTGTTTATCAAATCACTCCACAAAGGAAGCACATCTGGCATGGCACAACCAAAGCAGGAAGAGGCATTATTTTCCCCGGTCGCCATCCCCAGGTAACAATGGACCAACTGGAATAACTGTGGAAACGAAGAAGAAAGAAAAAGAAACCCACTGATGGAGGAGGCAAAGACGATGAAGAGGGGGAGTGATAGAAACCGAGGTAAAACGAGCGAACGGAGGAGAATTTTCTCAAGGGAGACTTGATGATTGTGTCAAAGTCTGTTCTCCCAATGATATGTTTCCACATACCGCCAGGATAAGAGATGGCAAAAAACAGCATTCCCTCTACTAAACCAGTAAGAAGGTAAGGTGACTAACTTACGCCTAGTTAGTGAGTATGAGTCTTTGAATCTGTGATTTTCATGTCTAATTACCGATGTTAGCAATGAGCTCAAAACACTGCGGTACCTTCACAGCTCACAGAGTGCTAGCATGACTGTAGACTGTTATAGTACATGTCCACAGGGGCGTTTTTGGATGTGAGGTCTTGCACACCTTACAAGCATTGGACGCTTGACCAACACAGGCTATACCCTTGCAATTATTCCCTGGCTGTGCCTGACTAGGTGAACGCTACTCGTGGGGTGTCTACTCCGGGATTTCAAACCGGACCAACATGGCAGCTCGTTTGGAATATTCTTATATTACAAAAAATGTTCACTGAAATGTGTTTCTGAAGACATTTTAGGTGATAATTAAGCCATGTTGTTGATGAATATCCTTCATTTTAACTTGACAACAGACAGTTAGTTCTTGGGGCATTTTACCAGGAGATTAATTCCTTTGAAATTGACACTTCTTCTGTCACAAAGAATTAACTTAAATAATAAAAAAAATAAATTTAAATGTATGTCTTGTGATAGTATTTTCAATGCATCACCAGCAATTTGAAGGTGATTCAATTTGAAAGTTTCTTGTGGAGAAGTGGATGAAGAAAAGAAGTAATTGACCTTGTAAAGGAAAGGTTATTGCAATCCTTTGCAAATAAAGAAATTACTCAATAGCCTTACAAAAGTATGATGAAAGTGAAAGCTTGGCAGCATATTCTGGCCTCCTTTCTGCACTTCTTCTATGAAACTTTGGAAAAGATTAGCTGTATTCCAATTTAGGGAGGTCAATTAGGTCTGTTTCATTTCAAAAGCTCCGCCAAATGCGGCTGTGAAATATAGCGTGTCTTGGAACAATTTTGAAGATACAATTGGGGTATCTTTTAAATTTATTACAGTGCGAGATGTAAAACACATACACTCACATCTTGGCACTCATGCATTCACCCATTCATACAGAATGCTTACATGCACAGACGAGACATCTTATTATGAGAAGGTCATGAAATCCTTTCAAATAAATGTTCTGCTAGTCTTACGGTAAGTGCTGCTTTTGACACTATAGAGGAAAGCATTCTGCTCAACTATGGACAGATTTACATCACATTCATCAGATCCGCAAATGTTTCCCTGGGGAATAACTAAAGGCTTATATAAAACAACAGTGACGAGACTTAAGACTGAAGGCTACATAACCCACGTCCCCTTTTCTGACCAGGACTTTCTGTTGCAAATCTAGATGTAAGATCTGACCTCCATTCGACCTTTCAAAACTACTTCAAACATCGCCAGACTAACAGCTGGTCCATGTTTTTATCTTATCAAGGCTGGACTCAGAGATGCTGGAAGTCAGTCACAGTTGCTGAGAGGTCAGTTGTTGTAATGACATCATGGTGAATCGTATGCCATATTCATGTTTTATGTATTAATTTGAAGGGGCAGAATGACTTACATATGACATATGATGTCTGATAGTTATTAAGAATAATTTATTGCCATTGTATTAAAATGTTACAAATAACCAGTAACCAATACAGGCTAATTATTTTGTCATCCTAGGAGAAATTCCCCAGACCACCTTAGAAAACCTAATTTAAAGAGTTGACAGTTTAGGAGCAGGTTTATAAACTCTATTAAATGCTGTCTATGAAAAATGCTTAATTATTTGGGCCTTCTTGTGGATTCAGCAAATGCTAGACATTAAGTCTAAAAAAGATTTTGTCTGTTTGTCCTAGTGATGTACAAGTGGTCACTCAAGTTGTATGTCAAAATGCATAATGCCAGGTGTGCACTGATATACGCCACTTGTGATCTGATCAACAAAGATGCATGTTACTGGCAGGTAAACAGCCGAATGATTTACAATACATGCAGCGCAGTTAGGATACAAACAGTTCACAGAGGGGAGGAGTTAACAGAGACGCCAGTCTGCAGTGTAGCTCATGCACTTGATTGATAAACCACATCATTGTAGAGAAACATTAGGCTTCATCATTAAATAAAGTTTTTATATTCTCATGCTCCCTCTTTGTCACTTGTGCAACTGAGCACTTTTTTATAATGGCTTGTTTTAGTGGGTGCCGTGGCCTCTTCAGCACCGTACTTCGCGCATCCATGGCTGGATTCCTACACTGCACAATATCTTGGTATTGCTACGAGTCTGATGAAAATGAATGAAAATCCAATATTTATAACCGCGCTTCTACGATCCTAATGGTAGTGTGATAACACCAGCATTTTATTTTCATCCTTCACACTTTCATCATTTAAGACCCTTGGCCCTTCGCATTCTTAAGACCAAGGTGAAAATCTTAAAGCAGATGAAAGCCGGCTTTTTGCTCCTTTTTCTTTCACAGTGACAGACAATTCCCCACCATCTATACAACCACAAAATGTGATATTTTTAAATATCATATTTTTTGCAGGCAGAGATATAAGGGATGGCATACAGCAAAGGGCCCAGGATGTCATTGAATCTGGACTGCTTTGTTAACGACTCACCTTAAATACATGGTGTGAGCTCTACCAGGTGAGCTACGTGAATAGCTTCTAACAATTGTCATAATAATCAAAGTAATAAATAAATAAATAACAGTAAGACAATAACGGGTGGAGTGGGTGAAGTTGAAGGCCAAAACAACGCCATTGTTGATCAGACAAAGACAAGGCCTGATGAGGAAGAGTGGGGTCTGATCGCTTGTGTTTGTGGTCCACAGCAGGGTCCACAAACACGAGCTGGCAAATACTCAGCAGGCAGATATTCACCGACACCCACACACACAAACTGAGTACATGAATAGGGGTCCTTTCTGCTGAGTAACAGGGGAGGTGGTGGCCACCCCACTGCCTCATTGATTTATCTAACAGCCTGCTCCTGTTTAAAGCCCAGCTGTCTCTGTCAACACACACATATAAACACATAGTATGTGGTCATGCACACACACACACACACACACACACACACACACACATGCACACACACTAATGTTCTCCCATACATGTGCTGTCATTTGCTGATATTCTGCCAACTGCTGCTTCTGTCACTCTACCCCATCGCTGCCGAGTTTGGCCTCACGCCAGAGGGGCAGCGAGTGCTCTGTGTGAGCATGTGTGCGTGTGTGTGTGTGTGTGTGTGTGCATGTGCATGTGGGGACAGAGAGATAAATCTGGAGCCTATTTGCTGTTAATATCTGCCGGGCATCATCTCCACTTCATGCTGACTCTGTTTATTATGGTTACACAAACACACACGGGCTCCACTGACCCATCATCTCCACTGATGGTCGTGTTGATGGCTCCAGTCTGAGGTGAACTCTCCTGACCGTTCGCATCAGTGCGCCGCCAACAGTTTACTGCTGGGACATTTTTCACTAACGCTTTTTAGTCCTGGATAAAGGTCTTCTTCAGCCGTGCAGTGTGTTTTTTTTTTTCATTAAGACAAGGCCTTAGATTTGTTCTCGGAGATGTTTGTGAGGGCCTGAGAAGCTGCAGAAACACCCTGCTTGCATCCGCCTACAGGGAATAAGCAATCAACAAATATTATGGAATATTATCATGTTAAATATGAAGGCCCGTGGCAATGGTAACCTACAGGAACATTTTCCTCTTCCATATTTAGATGCCAGGTTAGCCCTAATCGTGTTATGAGGATGTGAGATCGCCAAGGTTGCTCAATTATACATTCTCCCCTGCCTTTCATTCGTTCTGCCACCTCTTTTTCTCTTTCTTCACCTCTACCCCGTCACACAGATTATGCTCTTTCCCTCTATCCTCAGCGGAGATGGAGGAATCACACACTAAGCTTTGAACATGAAAGGCACAGCAGAAAAACAACAACAAGGACAACAGATCACTGCTTGCGTCTAAGTGTGTTTGTGGGTTTCTGCGCGCGTCGCCGCTTTTCCCTCTAACATGTGCATGTATGCATATTTAAGATGTCATTTGGATGTGTCTGACTGTGTTTGTAGGGGCTTTCATGCTTTGCTTTTTGCATTTACCTGTGTGTTCCTGCATGTCTGCGCTCATGTAGATGCGAACGCTTTCATGTGTGTTTGTGCAGGAGACCTTTTTAGCATGTGCGCAGGCAGCCTTTCGTCAGTCTTGTGTCGCATGGCAGTTACGAACTGCTGTCAAGTCATTAAAACTTCCGCTCGGCGCCAGTCTCAGTCCAAATCGCAGCAAAACTTTTCGTGACGTGCCACAGTCATGTCCCTTAAAAGTTCATACCCAGGAGTTCAAAGCAAGTCCAAAGAGTTAGAATTGTTCTCTCAGTGTATAGAGAAAACATGCAGCTCACTACTTTAATGTATTCTGCTCAGGGCCCTTGCCTACTCAAGCAGACCTAACCGCAGATAAAGCTCTGTGTGAATATGATTTTAGGGTAGGCTGGAGGTACACTGTTCAAAATATAATTTTGACAGTTTTAGCGCACAAAAGAGCAACCCAGCAAGAAGTTAGACAGAATAAAGCTTGCCATCAAATGACACTCAGTAGGCTGTCAGTTAAAATGAGCCGCTGGATGAAAGAGAACGGCAGATAAAGAATGCTGTGCACACAGTGAGTGCAGGTAAAACAGTATTCCTTTCGCATACAGACACAATCTGATGCGAGGAAGCCACAAGCCACCGGTACGAGACCAAATGTGTGTTTTGTCAAGAGATAAAACTGTATGGCCTCAGCTCACGCAGTCATTCTGAACTACTTGCATCTGCTCCACATTTGACCACACAGTACTGTACATGAGAGGCAATAAATACAAATACTTTGTTGCTGTTCTTTAGTAGATGTTTCAGGTATCCGTTCTTTACTTGAGTATTTATGTATTTAAATATCGGTACTTCCTACTCCTTACACTTTCAAAACAGGCTCATTACTTTAGTTTTAATGCACTTGAGGGGAATTGTCTATTATTTTTATTTTGCATCTTTGTGCCGTCTTACCAACACCACAAGATTGATTTCAACCCATCAGTGCATATCAGGCACAGCAGACATAGCGAGATGAAACAACATGAAAGACGTAACAAGACGGAATGGGACAGAAAAGGTGTGTTAGTGTTTCGTAGCTGCAGAGAGCCTGCAGCCCTCTGCCTGGATTATCTCATTTTATCAATTTTTTTTGCTGCTTGGGACACTTTACAAACAAAATATGTCTGCAGTTGACGTCCTGGGAATAAGATTCAACAATCTGCTATCTGCTAGAAACAAATCCTACTGATTCTACCTTGAAGTTTAGTAAGATTATATTAATATGAGGTTCAGTTAGCTTTACACAGAAATGTCTGGTAGAAATGTCCTTCAGAGGGACACATTTTACATACTTTGACTACATTTCAGATGTAGACAAATTACTTTTTCTTGGGTAAAGAAGATGAAGCAGTACTTCTACTCTTTCTAGTCTTATCTTACACAAGTATCTGTACTTCTACTTGAGTAAAGAATGTGTCTATTTTTGCCATCTCTGCTGCACAGTAGCTTGCCAGCTGCGAGTGGACCGGCATTCTCTGTTCGCTGCATTTGTGTTATGATACGTCTGCCCTTCAATTGACCCCATTTAAAGAGAGCAAAACCATGTCTGAGAAGCTTGTGCGGCATGGACACATTTTTTGTAAACAACGCTGACACTTGAAGTGAAAAAATCGATCAACCACTAGTTTCAATGGTCTCTTGTTAGTTATATATCGCAGCTCTTTCTCCCTCATCCTCAGCCTGCCTATAGAACAATTTTCTCTCTCATTTCCACCTCTCTTCTTGTGTAACACAGGATATAACCTGCTCTTGTGTGACTTGGCGATGATGCCTCGGTGTGAAGAAAAGAGAGTATATGAGCGGAGTACAAGGGGAAATATGGATTTATTGGTATTGGGGCGCGTCCTGCTGTCATCTCAGGACACGTTGTTGTCGTCAAGTGTAATGTATTACAGTGTTCAGGCGGGGCCAGTTTTAGTTTTACATGTAGCATCAATCGTGGGGCCTGTCGTTCAGCTTTTAACACGCCTGCACACGAGGAACACACAGACACAAACGCACGTACACACAATCTCACATGCGCGCCTTCACACACGAACACAGCTTTTAGAGTGAAAGCCAAGGCTAAAGAATGAATGCAGCAAACAACCATCCATCAGGCCTACAAAATAACAACAGAGGCGACACTGAGCTGATATGTATAAAAACCTGCAATATCTGCAATCCCTCTGAGTACACAGGCAGACAATCAGCGATCACTGGTAACACTGAGTCCTCTCCTTCTGCAGCTGAGCTTCACACACATGAAGTCTGGCTGTTGTGTTCAGCTTATAGGTCCCATGGGAAGTCGGGGCAGGTTTACCCTCGCTGATTTTATCGTGAAACTTTGATTGGCTAAGAGACACTTCATGCAGTCGACAGTACTCTGTTCTCTTTTTTGGCAAAATCATCTTCGGCATCATCAACTTCCCTCTTCATGTGCAACCAACCACACAATCTGCTTGGGCTCTCCTTTATCACTTGATTGCATCCACAAAATATAAATTGACATGACTAAGTTCCATAAAAAATGAAAATGTAGTCATTATCTTTATATATAACCAAACAAAACCACATGGTGCTGGCACGTTAGCGATTTAAGCGCCATTGGGTTAGGCTGACTAGCCTCAACTCTGAAGGGGAGCAGTTTAGATTGACAACATTAGCACTGATTCCCACAAGACCTTTGCAGTCACATTATTTAATTTCCTGCTGAGGTATTATCTGTACTTGCTTTAGACTACAATGTCATGTTTGTCCCACATTGTACGTAAGGGGTCTGGCTAGAATTGCGCCGGCATTGGGCATCAGAGCCGGGTGAGTCGGCAACAGAATTGGGCTTAGCAACCTTCTTGGTGAACATGGCCTGACCAGGACCAAGCACAGCCTAAGAGATGGAAGGCAGTCAGTTTGGCAAGAGCAAATAAGGTACAGAGGCGATTTACAGCAGTTTCAACCAGAATCAACCAGAGTCCAGAGATGATGAAGACGTGGCGGGTTCAGGCAGGGACGGTAAAGGCGTTAAAACTTCCATGAGAGAGGAGCAAGTGGCATCAGTTGGCGCCCAACTCTGGAGGCCTGAGCTATAATATCGGATCTCCTCATGAGGTAGAGAGCTTTAATATGAGACAGGACAGGCTGGGGATAACTGGGGTCAACTGGTCAATATATCATTAAAATATCCAATGTTATTATCTATGAATAAAATGGAGACAGTTCTGGTTTGATGTATAATGGCCGTGTTAATTGATGTACCATAATAAACTAGGGTGCAGAGTGAGTGATAGAATTGAGTATTTAGTACTTTGCAACTTTGCAAACCATGTAAGAAGATTAAAGTTTAGACTACCATGACTCTGAGCAAAGCTATGGGATACTATGGAAAACTTGATTAAAAAAAAAATCAAACAGTAAGGCAATGCAGTTTATTTCATGATCTATATGCACAAGACAGAGAAGACGGACAAGCAACACTACCACACTGACACACTAACAGACTCACTGCAACAGAGCAAACCCATCAGATACACTAACAGACTTTGACATGACAACCCCAACAGGCACACTGTGATAGACAGAGAACACAACTATATCAACGAAACACTTCAGAGAGAACTGTCCAATCTGAACAGCCATTCAGTGGTCCTGGTAGTCTGGGTGGAATAAGAACAGAAGAGAAAATGGGAAAAATGGAAACAGAGACAATGGTATATGTGAAATCCTCAACAACAACTTAAATAAATAAGATGATGATGGCATTGGTAACTCCGTAATAAACGTATACCAGCCGAAGCTATATATTTCTCGGAAGAATGTGCTGCCAATTGAAAAAGGAGGAATTACTAAGGGTGCAGTGAACCATTGTATCGTCTTGACCTGGGTGAATAAATGGAAATTCTCTTATCATGTTGTCATTAAAAAGGTTATTTCCATTTCTAGGAAATAGAAATTGTACCTCCTCCGTCTGTTCTTCTTCACTCTTCTTGCGTCTCACTTCTTACTCTCTTAACTTTTTCTTCTCCAAACTTTCTCCTCTTCTTGTCTTTTCCTTCTCTTTAGCTTTCCCCCATACACGTCTACACCCCCCTCACTTTACTTCTTCATAAATACTTCTCTACATTCTTCTTTAACTCTTTTTACCCTGACTTTTTCCTTCCGACTCTCTCCAATCTTTATAAACTAATAGTACACTTTTGGATAAAATACTTTCGCCAACATATTCAGAGTGCATATGCATGCATAATAAATTGGCAGGCTCTGTAATCATATTTTTTGCCTGTACTCCTCTATATCCTTCAGTCTTATTCTTATCCAGTCTTCCTCCTATCCTTCCTCTCCAATTTCCCTCACTCGAAAAAATGGTGATGTTGTGGATTCTCTTACTAGCTTCTGGTCCAGCTTTCCATGGCAGTTTACACTAAAACTAGTGTGAGCTAGTAGGAGGCAGAAGAGGAAGACGAGTGATACAAAGCTGCTATAGCTTTAATGGCCTAAACATGTAATCGAGGACATTTCCAGCGTAAGGGCTCTATCTTCAGAAAACAGGGACGTCTGGTCACCCTATCGCTACATCAGCCCAACTCTCAGATTAAATGTTGTTAATGCACTTTTCTGCGAACCACAGATATGTTTAAACTTTTTCTTTATGCTGAGAGTTTCTTTGGATTAAATTTTTAATTTTACTTCCAGAAAAAATACATTGATTATGTGTCCATGTGATCTTGCACGTGGGAAATTTAACATGTAAAAACACAATAAAATCATGTGTGAAATATGTGGAACAAATGTGACTTGCTCAAGTGAAATGTGCTGTGCACATGCGCATGGTATAATATGTGAAGCCCATGTAAATTCTCACATGATGGATGTATCCCTATGGGGATACATGCAAAAACTATGGTATTACATGTGAAACCGAGGGGAACACATGCAAAAACCCATGTAAAATCGCATTGCCTCAGTGGGCTTTACAATCTGTACAGTGAACGACTCTTTAGCCTTGATTCGAGTAAGGAGAAACTCCCCAGAAAAAACGCTTGTGGCGGGGGATTTAACTTGATTTTAGCCTATGGGATTATATGTGAAATCCGTGTAAATACTAGGGATGCAACGTTAGAGTTTTCCCACAGTTTGGTATGCATCACAGTTTTTGGGCCACGGTAACGGTACGGTTTCGATATCCTAATATAAAAAAATAATAATGTAATGTAAAAATTATTAAAAGCAGATATAGTCAAACCACAAACCTTATTATAAAAATGTAACACTTATCTTAATTGCCTACCATAAAAAACATATGCAGTATCCAATCAAGTTAAACAACAAACATTATTGTAGTATTGTATTGTATTGTACTGTATTGTATTGTATTGTTTGCCTTTGTGTATTGAACCTAACAGGGCGTATTGAACGGTTCGATAAAATATTGAATATTGTTGCATCCCTAGTAAATACCTATGGTAAACTATACAAATGTCTGTGTGAAGCCTATGGAATTACATGTGAAGTCCATGAAAACCCATTTTGCAACATGTGGTTAGATGTGAAAAACATGGCAAATGCATCTGCTTTTTGTGTTAGGGGGCACAAAAACTACTTGGTTAGGGTCAGGAAATGATCATGTTTTGGCTTAAATTACCTGTTTTCATCAGCACACACACGGCTGGAAATGTCCAGACTTTCTGTCAAGAATATTTGGTTTCTCTCGCCAGAAACACAGCTGGAAATTGTCCCGTGGACTCCTTAAAAATATCCAGTGGTGTGACACTTACAGATTTTGAAACAGGCTTGCCAGCTTTCTTACCATCCCTTCTACCTCCTGATATACGTGATATGACACATTTTGTATAAACGTCTATGGTACGTAGCCTATGACACATACAAATGTGAATGTCATCAGTGGTTTGCAGCAACGTTAACTCCCAACATTTTAACCTGGCAACAGAGCTGACTGAAGATACAGTTAATTAAAGTGCCAAAATATTAGGGGAAAAAATGGTATTCTGTTTTCATACAAGTAAAATGAAATTCATGCAATTTAAACCAGGTTGAAACTCACATCTTGACATTTGCCCAGTATGTGACACAAGCCTTCCTTAGCTGTAGAGGTGAGTGACAGGTGTTGCCTAACTGTTGCCCAATTATTCTACAGCACTGTGGTACATGAACTGCTTTGTCATCAGCCCTGGGAGTTCCGAAACAAAATGGCAAAATGTGATATCCAGATCCGCGTCCTGAACCAGACAGGCAGTTTTTGACTCAGAGCAAACAGTGATTTGTTCCTCCTCTCTGGCTGAAGGTGAGCTTATCAGTGGAATTTGGCTCGAATAAAAACTTAGCAGCTGAATATTTGAACAAATGCCTAAAACTGGCAAACTCACTAAGAGGTATCCAGTTATATTTCATAGCAGACTGAATTAATGAACACCCTTCAACCAATAATATCACACATTCTCCCACTATTTCCCAAGATGAAATGAAATGTATTCATTTTGGATAGAAAGAAAATACCACCTCTTCATCATTCAGAATGTAGATAATCCAGTCTGTAAAGGGGTTTGGAGAATGAGCCAGTGTTTTTCAATGCTAGATGCCTCACTTTGGAATAAATATCACTATGAAATAGAATGTAATTAAGTTGATAAAGTGAGGGGAATAAGTGAAAGCTCTTACTACTTATCAAGCACCACCAGCATCACAAGCACAAGCAATTATTTTTCACAGTTTCATTAAAATGTCCAACCAGCTATCCAAAAACAGCTGTCTACCACTGCCACACCGGCTGTGGAACAGAATCTTAGTAAAAATGTGGCTTTCTTTTTAACAGATGGTTTCAGTAGCACATTTATATAAAGACTTTGCAATTTCAGTGTACTTTGAATCAAGCCATGTTATCAAACCAAGGGGGCCGACAGAAATGCAACAGGTTAAAAACTGAGTCTACATGCTCCATTAAGAGGACATGACATACAGGGTAGCTGTTTGTTATTCACTCATTACTGGAAACTGAGCCTCAACAATGACACTCAGTACAAACTGCTCTTCTTTTAAACTTTTGGAACAATACACTCTCTACTTATTTTACAATTTTATTTTGTTCGCACACAAAAGTCCATGAATACATTAATGCAAGAAAAAGTCCAAAAAACCAGTGCAGGTTGCTTTGTTACACGAGTAACTGTAATGCTATAATAGTTATTGACAATCGAGCCTCAATGTAAAGCAGGCTTCTGTCATTAATCAATATTGAATGTTCATCAATTCTAGATTACTTATTACACTACACATTGATTTGACAACAATTACCATTATTCATGGTTTATTCTATCTTCCATCAGAGGCTGACAGAAGGATAGAGGAGGAGTTTTTCATTTTAAAAGCTGATAGTGTAAACATAGCATCAGCCCTAAAACCAGTGAAATTGGTTTAATTTGGGAAGCTTGTGATAATTTTGGTTCCTTTTAAAACCATTAGGGGGGTTCCTTCCTGTGCAAGGTATTAGAACAAGCATAATTGAATTAATTACCACTAGGATAGATTTATTTACAATACAAATTCATGTTATTATAGTTATGTGGTAAAAGGATTGTCAAAGCTTATATCTGTAAATATTCTTTATACTTAAAGTCCAATGTGTAGGATTTTGGGGGCCTATTGACAGAAATTGAATGTAATATAATTATGTATTATATTTAAAACACACTTGTTTTCATTAATGTATAAACAAGAATTGTGTTTTTGTTACCTTAGACTGAGCCTTTTTTATCTACAGAGGGAGCGGGTCCCCTTCCACGTTAGTCAGTAGCCCAGAATGGACAAACCAAACACAAGCCTGAGAGAGAGCCTTTAACATTTTAATATATATATATATTTTTTTTTTGCATTTTTAGCGACCAGTAGGAGGTAATTGCTTGCTTACAATCTGCAACCTTACTTCTAGATGCCAGTAAATCCTATACACTAGACCTTAATGTAACAATAGTCAGAGATCTAGTGAAGGTATTGTTTTTTTTTATATCATAGCTATAGTTTCATGGCTTCTAAACTTATGCTAATATTGCAGAGGACTGATGGCATCTTGTCTCATGACTTAACGTATGTTGGTCTTCTTTCACTCTTTCAGCCATGTACATAACACAGCAATTCTGAGGTGTCAAATTTGCCATACTATCAGGCAAACCCAAGGTATGGCCAGAGCTCCAAATGTGTAACAGTTGTTCGAGTGAAGCAAACTGTTTATTACAGTGAGCTGGGCTGTGCTTTTTGAAGTAAAGCTATGTTGCAATGAAGATAGCATCCCCGCCAACCCCTCTTAGAGAACAGACTGGCAGCTACAATATTATTATACTATATTAATGAATCATTAGTTAATGATGATGATGACTTTCATTATGAATAGTTCCTAAATTAACTATGAACCAGCCGCTGCTTGGCACAAACTAGTGGCGACTCATAAATTACTAAAATGAAACATAATACTGAGTAGTTTCTAAGTTGACTCATTAATTAGTAATTACTATCTACATTTATTTTTAAGGCGTCAGCATCAATAATGCTATATGATGACTTGAATATGACTTGGATTTGAATGTTAGTCAGGTACTTTTTTTAATTCTGTGTCATGTAAATATCTGGCCCATCCCACATGGTATTACAAGACACCATCAAATTACAAATCATCTCCCAGTAATACATATAGTAGCAACAATACATAAATAAATAAATAAATAAATACAAATAAAAAAAGAATGAAAAAATAACTCTGAGTAACTAATTGTCATAATCATGACATCAATTTGTGATCATGAAGTAATGAGGGAATACTTGGTACAGTTACTACTCAGTAAGATGTTTCATTTTACTTGAAAGTACACAAAAAGAATAACTAATAATTAAGTAATTAGTAATTAATGACTACTTGAGTTGATTAGATTTGATTTGGATCTCTTTTAGGCCATTGGCTAATCTTCCTAGAGTATAAAAGTGACTACTTAGTATAATGTTTCACTTTATTTGAAGGTGCACAAAAGGAGTAGCACATCATTATTTACTGTATAGTCATAAAATCAGTTGTTCAGGAATTCCTCATTAATGTTTCTTGATTTAACTATCCGTATCATTTATCACTTACTCGTAACTTTGTGTACCTTAGTGTTACCAAAAGTACTAAACCCAAAAAATCCATCTAATAACAAACAAACAATAAAACAAAATAAAAGGAAAAAAAAATTACAGCCTACTTGATGGCCTGATGTTGGTCGTTGGTATCCCCTTTTAGTTTCTTCGACATACAGAATGCTTGAAGGCCATGAGGGGGAGGACGACTGGCCATTAGCCACTATAGCAACAAATACAATCACTGCATTGCAGGAAGTGTCTGCTCAGATTCATTTCTATACTGGCAGGAAGCACGATCCCATTAACTTTAGTTGAACTTAAGAGATTTTAAACCTTTTATGTAAAACACAAACACCCAGCTGCAGACACATACACACAGATAATCATCAAGCTTTGATTAAGCAATTTTCAATTTCACTAGGCAAATGTGATAAACTCCAAGCTTTTATATAAACATAGCTCTATCTTGTTGCTACTGATACCGGCAGAGAAAAAGTACTTTGTAGCCAGTATTTTGTCACAATCAGACCTTTAGCTAATTTACTGGTTGACTCATACAGGTGGTTTTGCCTCTTAATTAGCAGTCTCATGCTTGGGAATAAATAGCTTGCCTCCTTGTGCAATTCATTTGAGTCCTGGTGTTTAGTTTATTCCATGTCACCCATTCTGTGGACATGTTTGTTTCTCCCTGCATTTTAGGTGATAATAGGGCTGAGTTGTGCCTGTGTGATTGACAACTGGTAGACATGCTTCCTCAGACAGAGTTGTCCTGATGGGTTTCAAAATAAACAAACCTGGGCCAACCCACTGTTTTTTTAATGCAGAATTTGTGGGTATCAGCACAGTGTGGCGCTGGATTTTCCTCGCAGATCCCCATTTTATAATCGCTATCAATGAATCTGGTCCATCCTCATTGAGCCTGATTGTCATCTCAGATGTCCAGCAACATCACTGCACACGAAGAACTCAGCATGTATTATTTGTCCATCTGGAACACAGATAATGGCTCTCTTTCTGACTTTTGTTGCACTTGTTGATGCCGAAACACAATTTTCTGTTCCAATTCTAATATCAAATTCAAGTACCACATTCAGGCTCAGCTAGCTGTCAACACATTCAGAGGATGTTCATGACATGAATGCAGGGTTTGATCATCTGGGAACTTTTAAGAATCTTTCACATTCAAGGTACTGCAGTCTGTTTTTTTGTATTTTTTTCAGGCACTTCTCCTCAAGCTGTGCTCCCTTCAACAGTCATCAGTGAATTTGTGTCCTTGTTGTCACCAAAAGAAACCCAACAGATTAATTTCAATAATTTTGTTCATTGAGCAGAATCAAATTAAAAACAGAATGTACCACTAGTGATTTTAATTTCTGGTACTGAAAATTATTCCCATTTAAGCAGAAGTCACCGCCTTCTACTGTTCAGGCCTTCACACTGGTGTGCCCTTGTATCATTTTCTAAGATGCAGTAAAAGAGAAATTACCCATGGTTACTGCTGGGTAATTTGAGAGTCCAGTCTCTATTATGCTCTTAGACAAAAGGTTGAAGATAGGGCAGCTGAAAGTAGGAAGCTAAACAACACTGGCTTCAGTCTCTAGATTTCCCATCTGTTTTTGTAATATCAAGACTGTGGCTTTCACATAATTTTTCCACTTTCTGATTTTTACTTATTGTCTAATCTTGTCTTCCAAAATGCACAATCTGCACATGTCATCTGAGCTAAATAACAACTAGGCCCTACTTCACCAGAGCTGCTGGCACAGAACATGAAGGAAACATGTTCATTTTCTTTCTCGAAAACCTTTTACCTTTTACGCCACCTCTTTAAAAAAAAAAAAAAAAAATGACAATCACAACCTGTGATGTCCTGAGATGCTCTGTGGAAGATATTCCTGTAGGGAATAAGTAACTCACTGATATATGATGGAACAAAACTGTAATGCCTCACAAAATGTATATAAAGCAAATGGAATTAAGTCCTAAATTTTATAGGCAAATGTACAGTAAGTAATCTGGCTTGTGCTGGGGCGTATGAACAAAGGAAATGTCAAAATCACTTCGCCGGTAGATAACACACTATAAAACAACCATCATGACTGATGAAAATCTATCTGATGTGACTTGGGAAGATATGTTCACTGGTGAGGTCATGTTTAGTTTTATTCATGTCTCATTTGCTGACTTCCTTCGTCACTCTCCGACTCTCTCCCAGAAGTTATGGATTAGTACATCTCTACAATATGGCCAATGTAACAAAGGTCTAGTCATTTTAAGACATTTCAAAGCAAAATGTATGTAATGTATGTATTTAACACTGTGAAAGGGTGTATTTTAACCCAATTCATGTTTTTTAACCCTAGCCCTAACCTAACCTGACAGCAACAGAAAACTGAAAAGAAACTGAATATAATAAGTGAACAGTATAATAATCTGTTCTAAATGGGATAAAAGCCTTAGTCTCCTGAGTCAGAGTCCTTTATTTAACTCCCTTGATGTTTCTTGCAACAAAATGATGGTCCTGGACCAACATAGATTATGATGATCTAGGAACAACACCAATAGAGAGATATCAGATAGACCATCTTCTGACTTGGAAACATCCAGTGGTGTCTTCATAAATTGTAAATAAATGGCTAGTTATTCTGGATCGTGTAAGGAATGGAACTGTACAACACACTTCTTGTTATTGCTGGGATATTTTTCTGTGCCTTTCTGTTTTAACAATCGAACAAGACAGAAGGTCAGTCTTCTCTGCCTTTTAAGACCATGACAAAATTCAGCAGCAATAAGAAAGTAGCTACAAGTTGAAGCTCACTGCCTGGGATTTGTGTCTGTGACCATTAGTGTAAAACACGGTCCTCGTCAGGGGTGTGTGGTGAGTTGCGAAAACCTTCAAATTTAACAGTGGCTTGATCTGTATTTTAAATAGTCTAATCAATGATCTGTTGTCAGATTGAGGATGTTTTTTCTTCTGACTTTGCCCCTCAGCTCACCTGAAGAAGGAGTAAGGTGCTGTGGAGGTGAGCTATTTATTGGCAATTTTCTTTTCTGGCATTAGTCCTGGAACTAATTGGACTAAATAAATACACTGTGGACTAATTTGATTCAATTGTGTTCGGTGTCTGTCAATATGTCTGCCCTTCAATTGCTTCCCTGACTAAATTCATCTTGTTAGCTTGGTGTCTGTCTCTCCCCTTAGGTCAACTGACTGATGGAGACGGGCGGAAAAGGTGTTTTTAAAAATGCAGTAAAATGAGGTGGAATCAGGCATTCTTCGCACGCAGCGGCTGAAATGGAGACGCACTCCGCCTCTCTTACGGACGGACGGACGGACGGACGGACGGACGGACAGACAGACACCCAGACGCGCGCTGATGTACACATGCTCCATTCACATGCATAAACACATGTGCACCCACACTCAGTAATGCAGAAATTGACTCCAATTAGTTGGCCGCTGGTGTCTCTCCTTCCCTCATCAGTGCAGGAGTGAGAGCCTCATCATTAAGAGAGCATGCTTAATGACGGAAGGCCTAACCCTTTCTGATGCAGGCACTCTTTGATATTCCAGAGGTAATCCTACACACCTTCAATTCGCCTGTCCTATTACACAGTCTTTGCCTTTTCTCCTTGTTATTTCATTCCTCATTTCTTTTAATATGCTTAGGCTTCATATGTGGACATGCAACTCTGATGAAAAAAAAAGTCGTCCTGCCACTACTTGATAATGCACGCCTAATTTGATGAATTATTTAAATTTTTTTCAGATATGGCAGCTTTACTTTGCCGGGCTTTGTTGTCAGGAGATGAAATGACAAGATAATAAGCAAACGTGGACTTTGTAGATTGGAGCTTACAACCTTTTGAAATTTATTGTAATAAACGAATGAAAATGGTCTTTGTTGTTTGTGCGAAAATAGCTAATAATCCAGCTGTGCTGTCAAGTAGAACTGTCAGTTATCACACAAAACTTAAATATAATGAATGTCACTTAATATTCCTTAACACGTAACACAAAACATACAGTCATAAAACAACCATTTCTCCTGGGAAATACTTTGATATGGAGCTAGTTTGCGTTGCAAAAATACACATTTCATACTTAAAGGAGCAGCTCTCTGATATTTTTATAAACACAAATGCAATAGCAAAAAAAAACAATGTGAAAACTTTGTGAAAGCTATCACCTCTTCCAGAGAATTATCACCTGAATCTCCGGCTCAGCTCTCCTTGAACAGTCTCCTCTTCACAGTTTCAGCTCATTGCTTGGCTCTCCTGCAACTTCACAGTGTTGGTTCACTCTCAACGCTCTCATAGTGTTATTTTCAGCCTCAACAGGTAGCTTTTCCTGTCGCAAAAAGCTCTAACAAATTACTGTACATTACCTGCTCAGCACTAAACTGGTGAATACTAGCTGGTGAATGTAACAGAGCATTTAGCAGCTAAAGAGAGAGATATTCCCAAAGGAGTTAGGAGGAGGTAGAGACCAAAAACAGAGCTAAAAGGGAATGGAAATTGGATATTCATCTGCCAGGCTGGCAGAAACATGATTCCAAATGAATGCTTGTAATTCTCAGTAACTTCTGAATGTGTAAAATAAACACAGCTGATAGTGGACCTTTAGACTAAGTTGTAAACTGAGGCATGAAAGCAAGGTTGTACAGCAGTCCTAGTAGATTGGCGAGTGTATTAGACGCTTTGTTGTGAGAATGGACTGGCATTGTATGTG
Source organism: Pagrus pagrus (assembly GCF_965226575.1). NCBI lineage: Eukaryota > Metazoa > Chordata > Actinopteri > Spariformes > Sparidae > Pagrus > Pagrus pagrus. Next base: position 28,351,878 of record NC_140186.1, read on the forward strand.
AGATGGGTTCTTAATGAGAAATCCAGAATTTCCCTTGAATTAGAAAATCGTTTCAACTGATCTGGTCAACTGGACTTCACCCTGAATAACACATATTCAGAGATGGACTAAGAAAAAAGTGTGGGACACACTGCGGGAAGAGCTCAAAATTGTGCCTATTCATTCCCACATTGAATTTGATATTGTAATGCATGACAATAATTCATTTTGAGCCAGTATTAATCAGAGGTGAAACTGTCAATTTGTCTGGTTTTCACAAAGGTGTGTTGCCTTCCACGCCGTAATGAAATTGATTCTGTGTTTGGCCCAAAGAATGACGGACTTGTTATGCCTACCTATTCAATATATTTCCATCTTTTTATTCTTCTTCTCAGAAGCGGACACGTGTTTGTGACCTGCAGCGCTTAAATAATGACAGAAAAAACATTACTATTCAACAGCATGCGATATAAGGACACGTGGCGCAGGCAGGCACACATCCAAACATATGCACGTACACACAAACACACAGAGGACTGGTTCCACTTGACCTGGTATAGTGCTTTTTTCCAGTCTTTGTAACAACGGTTCAATTGAACACTCCTCTGCAATTTCCTCCTCTTTTTATACATCATATAATTAGGTCCAATTATTGTTAATAACTTTGGGCAAAAAGCCTTTGTTACCAAGGTCAGTATGGTCTGACAAAGCTTTAAAGCTGCCCTACCCTCATCTTACTCTCAGCACCATCCAGTTAATTACGTCCAACATGCACACATACGCTCTCTCTCCCATCTGTCGCTCTCTCTACCTCTCATGTGAGCACATAAACCACGCACTGAAATCAGTGGATATTTAAAGGTCCTTTCCCACACACTCATGGTTGATAAGTTTGAAAGTGGAGTGTCGGACATGTTCAACCATGGCAATGAATTAGCAACAGAAAAGTGCTGTCTCAGTGGGCTTCAAAGGGGTCAGATTTAGTAAGAGGAGCAGCTACACATGCGAGGACCCGCGGTCCTAAGTTACAAGTCTTCATTTGGGATTCGCTGCTAATAAACTGAGTTCCCCGATATTCGCTGATGAATAAGGTGTGAAATTAACTTTCTATCATGTCTCGCTCAATCCGGTTTCACTTCAAAAATAAATGGCAGGAGTGTGTTCACCCGCAGTGAAGTTGGAAATTTGAAGAGCCGATCACTGAAACAGACATTCATGGTGGTGGCTTTCTATGGATGTATCGTCGACCTAAGTGATAAACAATAAATCATAAGAAAACAAGGCTCTGCCTTTGCTTTGGAATACTGTGATTAAAGCCAACGAGGATCAAACACGTGCCACGCAAAGAAGCGCCGCACTCTCACCATGAAATATTAACATAAGGAGTTTGTCAAAGTTTGCATAAGTTGAAGAACTGCTTCTCGCTCCTAATTACAAAACTTTCCCACGGCAGCTCTGCCGTCCTACCTTTTTCTGGAGACGGGATCTGCAAGTATGTCAAACTGATTGAACAAACTGCAGTCTAACCTTTGTCACAGCTTTAACTCCTCTGCCTTATCATCTCACCGTTAATGTTGCTCCACGGTCAGTCATGAGTCAGCCCTGCCGCTAAACGTCAAAGCTCTTGTAGCTTGAATATTAATTTTTAACCTATAAACTAATTTTCAGTAGGATTAGCAAAGTAATGACCTACCCCTGTGAAATCAGAGTGCCCTGTTTCAGACTACGACCACTGCTTCACTGAGCTGCTTAATGTGGCTGGAACACCATTTTCTGTTTCTATTGCAATTGCGGATTTCGGCTTTCAACAGAGGGCCACTAAGACCTTGAGAGTGAGTGGCAGCGAGGATGATTAACACAGCTATGGAGATGGTGAAGGAGACTTACACATGGATACACACAGGCTCCCTGCTATGGATCAAGACTGGATATGCTTAAATGTTCTTAAGGGATTTACATCCCATAATTGTAACTGCAGCAACGAGTTAGCAGCGTACATGACAGCAGTGTTGGTAGATTCACAGGAAACAAAGTAATGAGATCTACCTTTTGTAAAGGAGGCTGTAGCTGTTACATGCAGCCAAAGTACAACTTTCTACCTCAAACTTCTCTTAGATTAGGGGAGATGTCAAATTGTGAGTCTATATGTCTTTATGTGTTTGTAATTTTAAGGATAATGCTGCCATTGTTGTAACTTTGTATTACTATTATCCCAAAACCAACAGTGAATTTATCTTGCTAACAAGTTTTGTCTGACATACCAGCCTGATGTTTGCAGGAGCTCATGCATCTGTGCTATTAAACAATGGTGTCCAAAAACTATTAAAAACACATTAAAGAGACAAACTGTCGCATTGTACTGACCTATTTCTTCATTATAAGGGAGACTGTGAGTGTAGTTCATTTTCAAATAAAACACTAGAGGGAAATAACTACACTTCATACGTGCGTTAATGATGAATAGTGTTGCTCTTTTTGTGTATGTAAGAGTTTATGGATGATAATGGAACCCTGTGGCACGGAGGCTTTGGCTACCCAGACAACACTTGTTAGTGGGATAAATTAAAGGTCCATTGTGTAAATTTGGGGGTTCTATCATGGCGTTGGAAGCATTTAAAATGTGGGTGAGACAACAAGGTTCCGGGGGTTCTCTCCTATTAAGGTTTTAACAGAGTAGATATAGATTTACTGTATTCTGGTTCCTTTTACCATGTGGACTGACCCTCTTATTTTGATAAACTAGCATGATTATATATTTGAGGATATTAAAAAGCCTTGAAGTGATGATGATTCATTTATAGTAGATTTGTGGTGCAGGGCCCTGATATATGCTGTTTATTGGCTAAAAATGTATTTGCTAACCTTTAACATAGCACATAACTTATAATCCAACACATGGAACCAAACATCAAATGAAATATCTAAATACATGTTTCTTCCTACTTTGTATACTCTCTGTGGTCACGGCCTTTTTTGGTGAGAGTGTGTCAGATTGAGCTGTCTGGCATTCGAGCATCAATGGCCAGTTAATGTGAGCGCCGCACTTGTGTGTATCTGCATGTATGCTCTGTGTCTGTCAGTGTAATTCAGCAGTGAAAACGTGGTATGGAATTTCAAGGTTGCTCTGAACAGAGTGCTGAGTGAATAGACGAAACTGATAATTTGAAAGAGTGGGTATAATGGCTCTGACGCCCATGGGTTCTATCTGCGGAAAATTGTATATTATATTCATTATTAATAATAATAAATCAAACATAATTATGTTTTCAGTAGTGTATAATCACCTGAAACTAAGAATTGTTGTGTTTTATGACCTTACAATGAGCCTTTTATATATACAGGGGGAGTGGGTTCACCTTGTTGCACTGCCATGTTTCTACAGTAGCCCAGAACGGACAAACCAAACGCTGGCTCTAGAGAGAACCTTCAATGTTTTTCGCAGTAGAGGAGGGTGGGACGAGGGGTGTTCAGTTGGTTGAAATCTGCTACCACATGTGCTAGATTGTGCTTAATCTTACACACTTGACCTTAAAGGCCCAGTCACATTATAAAGTGGCACAGCCATTTGTGTGCATTTGAGCAATAATAATGAATTGATATTGATGCGAAATTTCACAGTTTCCTAAGCATTTGTGACAGAGCCTTTATGTTTTAAGCGTGGGTGTTTGTAATCTTGCCAGCAAGGGCTGACAACTTTGGTAACTGTGGACAGCTTGCCGTCAACACCTTATGAAGTACTGCAGGCTTTTAGCAATTGAAAAGTCACAAGTCTAGCCAAGTTGGAATAGTAATACTGGTTGGAATAGCCATTCTGACAATAGCAGTATTTTGTTCAGAAGGGGTGAGAACCAGAGGGGCATAAGTGACATTTGAACAACTCTACAAGAGAGCCAAAAACAAAAAAATGTCAATACTTGGTCCTGACCTTGTTTATTAAATATTAATATTAATTAATATTAAGAATTCATTAACATGTGAATGACAGTATTATTAACAAACAATATTTTGACATTTCCGTGTCACAGCAAAAGTCAACAGTAAGTTATTTGAACTTAACATAAGTCATGTACATTATGTAACTTAAGTTACGTACATAATGTAGGTACGCTAGGTACACAGCGTAGTTATTTTATGCCAGACCATGATGTTTTTCTGAAACCTAACCAAGTAGTTTTAGTGCCTCATCCCAACCAAACTGCGAGTGTACGGTGAAGGTCCAGTACACCTGTTGCTGGCAGGCTGCACTGGTCATGTTGTTTCAGTCATGGTGACATATGAAATTTTGGGAGTCACTGACATTCGACCTATTCAATCATTCAGGCATAAGTGTGTGTTGAATGTAAACCTGATGTGACACATCATGTAGAAATGTCAGTATGGTTTGTAGCCCATGACATACAAATGTAAAAGTAACCGTTGTTTGCTGAAACATTAAAGGAGCAATAAGTGGAAATGCATTATTTAAGACTGAAGGAATTAAAAAATCGCTACATGGAGAACGAGAGGTGTAATTTCATCTGGAGTATAGGATGACGTCACACACCCGCTCTCTGTGTTGATCTCCAGCCTCATGTTTACAAGCCGGTCCGGCCACGCGTTCATGTGCGTTCATGTGAAACTCCGCCTCCTGCCTCCCTGTAAAACGCGACAGCCAGTGAGTAGTGACAGCGGCAGCGGCAGCATTTTCGAACTGCAATGGCAGACAGCGGAACAAAACCTTCCAATGAAGACGAGCAGGAGCAGACAAAAAAAAAAAACGGTCATTGGCAAAGAAATTGTCCGATAAAGAAAGGGATAAAACCAGAATTAACATTGGCCTGGCGTTTCCGAGGTGGAGGGAGCTACGAGAGCTAAAGGGGCTACAGTCGGACTCGGAGCTGGCTCTTCTTCTTGACAGGCAAGTAACACCATAAAGTCAAATGTCTGTTTTATTGTCTGTGTTACAGTAACTTTACACACTTGCCGCTATGTTGCATGAGTATGTAGCATGGGTTAATGTCCGGAGCTGGAGTTGTTACCAGCTCGGTCCTCAGCAATGGGTCAGGCGTTACGGTTGTGTTTGGTGAGTAGCCCGACAGGCAGCTAACATTTCAATTAGCATTGTAAAATTTAGCCTGGCGGACAACCTGGGGGGCTCACGGGCTGTCACACCAGGCTGAAACATCGGTCTCACTCACGGAGAAGAGTAGGAACGTTAGCATTAGCTCCCGGTGCTAGCACTAGCCAGGATCCGGCCATGGCTCTAGCCCAATCAGCCGATAGCAGTCAGCTGCGATCCGCAACTGGAGCAACTCACAGCTATGCAGTGCTTCTACCAGCTCTAACAACTTGATCACTGAACCTCCAATCCAGCTGGGGGTTTGCTAAAAAGTCGTTGCTAAGAAGGAAATATTGTCATTGTCATTTGTCATTGTCGAGCAGAGGCAGAGGGAGGTGTGGCTAATGGCACACTTTGTTTTGGTCTACAGGCAGTGCTCAACAGCAAACCTAGCGGTGAAATGATTTCGCTTTTTGCTCCTTTAACTGCATGCCAACATTTTATTCTGTTGACTGGGTCAAGTGGGTCTAGCCAGTGGACCTTGAATTTTAATTGCTCAGACAACTTATGACCATTAACAACATACTTACATTCTTTTGTGTAATTGTTGTGGCCCTGCTCTTGTGTATACACGTGTTGCCAAACAGACTAAAGGCCTCAATGGCCTACGCAAACAAACGCATCCTTCGTCCTCAGACGTGCTTGTACACCCAGTCGGGGCCTCCGACAGAACAAACACGACAATGGTGAAGAAACTGAGGCACAATAAACAGCAAATGAGTTTTCACGACAGCACTTACGATGGAAGATGGACAAAAGCAACAGAGAGCCACTACACCTAGCTGCTGCTTTTTCGATTTCCCGTATGTTTTATGATTTGTATTCACAACCAAATGCAAGCACTTGTGAATGTGTGTTTATCTTTCTGAAGTTGAGGCCTTCCCAAATGTTGATGTTAATAGTTGTTTTCAGAGGCTGAATGTCCCCCTCGGTGAATGTTATCTGTTTCTCTGGCTCGTTCTCTCTCCACTGGCGCAGTGCAGATTAGTTAGCTTCTACCAGTCGGTACAGTCTGGGGCTCCAAACGTTCACTTAATGAATTGGCAGTCATCTGTGTGTGTGTGTGTGTGTGTGTGTGTGTGTGTGTGTGTGTGTGTGTGTGTGTGTGTGTCTCAGAGAGAGAGAGAGAGCGCAAGAGCGAGGGAGGCCAGTGAGATGCTAAATTAATAGCAGTCATCTTTACATGCTTCCCTCTGCTAGCTAAGCTTGCTAATGAACAGACTTGGATGCCTGCGGTTAGTATCACACACAAATACACAAGACACACACACACACGCATTAATGCACACAGAAAGGTCTCAAAAAATGCCTGTGGATTTGATTATGACACCAAACACACACACACGCGCACACACACACGCACACACACGCACACACCCGCACACACACACACACACACACACACACACTCAGACACAAAAAGCTGTAACACAAATGCAACTCCTTGACATGCTCCTAAAACACTTCCAGCATGCAGGGCAGTCTTTTGGTCTGTGTGGTTTGCTTCACCGCTCCAGCCTTGTTTATCTCTCTTCCCTTTTTTCTTTCTGCAAGCTTAAAAGGAGTCGCTACACGCACACAAACACGCGCACACAAACACGCGCACACTCTCTCTCTCTCTCTCTCTCTCACTCTCACTCTCACTCTCACACACACACACACACACACACACACACACACACATGGGAGTGCTGGGAGCATGAGGCAACCGCGACAGGTACCGAGGTGGTGATCAGTAGGGACAACTTCACACATTCCCATTCACACACACATTTGCCAGCACACAAACACACACCTACACAAATGCACATGCAGGCACAAAGTGTTAAGATAGGGCGAGGGGATGCCTCTGGGGTGCTACAGTTTCTGTAGAGGAGCGAAGGGACCCCCCAGCTGCTGCTTGCCATTTCCTCGCTGTCATCCCAACGGGCGGAGAGAGTGTGCACGCCCGTGAGTGTCTGTCTGTGTGTAGAAGCAAGATTGCGGAGCTTTCACAGTGGGGTGAAGCGCGCCAAGTTTGTGTGTATGTGTGTGTGCGTCGTCCCATTGGGTGAGACTGAAGCCAACTCCAGGAAATGGATTGGCATGGAAGGCCTCGCCAGGGATTCTGGGGTGAAGATGAAAGAGTTCTTTCACACACACAGAAACTCTCTCTCTCGCCTTCTCTCCTCCCTCTCTCTCTCTTTCTGCTTCAGGATGCACTCTTTATCTCCGCCACTTGGGCTTCGCTAACACATGTTCGCATGCAAACACAAGCCTGGGATATGCACAGCCACACACCCACGCACTAACGTCCACACAAACACAAACACTCACACACACGCGGACAAACCTAAAAAATATCATAAATTACAGTCTGTACCCTGTAATTATTATTTAAATGGTCTTGGGCATTCCACATTACATTTTCGTATATGATACTGAAGTCTATTGAGAGATCAGTGAGACTCATATTTCATTCCAGTACGGAAAAGAGCAATAAACACTGCAAAAACTCTTCTCGCCATGTGAGATGTTTGCACCTTGTACTTCTACATCACTGATTTAAGCATGAATACTAAAATTAGTTATTTACTATATTTTTCCACGGACCAACAGTGAAACATTTTGGGAAATATGCTTTTTTAGCTTTCTTTCCTGGAGTAAGGTCAGAAGATAAACATCAATCTATTGCCTGTAGGTTTAAGTACAGAGCAAGAGCCAGGACCCGGTTAGCCTAGCTTAGCATAAAGACCAGAGACCGGGGAAAACAAAGGAAACAACGTGGCTCTGTCTAAGGACATGCCTACCATAACTTTACTAATTATGAGTTAAATTAATGTTTTTTTTTCAGCCAGCTATGTCAAAGGTGCCTTCTAGCATCTCCAAAGCCTCTACACTCACACATCCCATCTCTATGTAACACACATGGAAATAGAAAAAGATATTCAGAGAAGGGCAATATTTCAATGAATGTATTTTAAATACATATTGAATTACTTTTAGGTATTTTGTAATTTTTTAATTTGGCTTGAAAGAAAAAAATAAGATCTACAAGAAGAAGTTGTTTGTTGGTTTGTCAACAGGATTACACAAAAACTACTAAACAGATATCCACAAAACTTGGACAGAGGATGGGTTTTGGCCTAGAATAGACCCAACTAACTTTTGGTCCTGATTTGGATAAAAAGAAGGAATCAAGGAATGTTTTCTCACTTTCTTTAATATTGTGAGATAGGGCATTTTTCAACATTTTTGTTTATTTCTCAGGGAATAATGTATGGATCCTGAGGAAAAACAACTGTTGTATTTAAGTGGCTGCCGGCTATCTATGATTGAGTATAATTGCATGAGGATCCTACATCTGGCGAGCTGAAATTATGGTGAAGCAGTTATGGGCGGTTAAATGTTAGAGTGATGCAGGGCTATTAAGCTTGATATTGGATTAGACTTGATTGAATTACAAGCCAGTGTAGGGCCTTGGCGGAGGTATGTTCTCTATTGAGTGCCATTCTAGTTTAATATTTCTTGGCTCAGTCTTCCTCTTCTACTTATTTTATCGCTCTTGGAAAAGGCATCTGCTAAATGTCCAGTTTTATTGTCATTTATTGCATTTTGTCATAACAGTATTTTGTATTTTGATATAATTGATGAGCAAGTATTTGTAATGTGTAACTAGGATTAGTAGCTGTAATGTACTGAATTTCAAATGTTAACCCCTTGCACTACTTGTCACTAATATCGTAAGACATTAACATGATCAACAATGACAGACATGAAATATTAGCAAAGGTGTTTAATACAGCAAGTACAACTTGTTAATTACAGAGCTTTGGAGCTGTTGATAGGCCTATTTTTAAAATTTGAATGAAGCTATCTTGGTTATACCCCCCAGCTTTCAGTATTTATGCTAAGCAATGCCAGGCCTGTGACTGCTACGCCTAACATGATCTGATATCAATTTTCTCATCCTACTCTCAGACTCCGAGTAAGCTCATCTCCCAAAGTGTTAAACTATTCAGTATTTAATCCAGTGTTAAGTTATTATGTATGCATGAACAACTATATTTGTATGCTGTAGTTTCAGAAAACCTTTGACACCCATGACATAATGCCACTGTTTGCAGCAGCACCTGTTCAATTCTTGTACCAGACTAGAAGTTGCAATGATGAGATTGTAATTACATCAAATTTTGCTGCTAGAGAACATGCAATTAAGATGTCTGTATGGAGCTGGTGCAATCGAAAAAACATTAAAATCCTGATGGGACAGGAATGTTTATGGATGTTTATCCTCTACAAAAGCAGGTGTGAGTATTTGGGAAAAGGGAGGGGCAGGGGGCACGGTAGTCAAAATCTTTTGGTGTAGTTCTCTTTTTTATTTTTTGCTCATCAAATTGACATGTTTTCATATAGCTGGATAGAGCTAAATGCATGTCAGCTACGGGGAAACATGCTGGGAGCAACACTCAGTCATGATATTCGTGTGTAGGCGTGTGCACGTGTGTTAGAAGCTAATGTGTGTTTGTATGTGTCGTGTTTTCTCTGTGATTGACATGTAAAAAGCCACTGATTATCTTTTAGATAATTACTGCTGTTGAGTGCGGAATGGTTTGGTGCTTTGATTGGGCGACTGTAGTGGAGAAGCATTCAACTGTAGTTTCCTTTTCTTCCTCTCCATTATGCCCCCGATTTTATTTTATCTCTTCCTCTGGTTCATATTTTTTCAGAGAACAAGCATTTGATTGTTTTTAGTATGCAAAAATGGTTAAAAAACAAAAAAAACTTGTGTGAAACCTGTAATTGTGCTCACAACATGCAACCAACAGCCACTTGATACAATAATTTTGACACATGAATATAACATGTTCAACACCTGCTTCTTCTCTGCCGAATACATTTTTGAGAATACTTGTTTGCTGAATGTATTATGTTCACTGGCAACCTTTTTGTATCTCCAAGGAGGTGTTACATAGAGGCTTTGTACCTCAGATACTCTCTAAGGAGGTGGTCAGGTAGATGTTAAGTGTACAAAGTAGAATAAGACTCTTTTGCCATGCTCAGACCGAACTTGACAAATTCGCATCTCGAATGGCATGAATGACACACTGCGATTGAAGTGATGACGCGAAAAATCACGTCGAGTGGGCATTTGCGTGGGTTGAAAATATTGAACTCAAGCGAAATTTTTGCTTGAGGCTGTGTCGTGAAAGCCTATCGCCGTTGGCATTCACACTAACGTCATGAAGTTAACATTGCTGATGTCCAGACATTCATGAACAACAATGGAGGAGAGGATAATAATCAATAATCGTGGCTGTTTGTGGACACCCAGAGCTGTACGATAACACATTTACTCGTACCAAGACAGGACAAATAATGAGTGAGTGAGAAGGTCAGGCTACCTGGTAAGTTTTAGAAATATGTCTCAGCCCTGCACAGCATAGCTCTGATCGATCCGGACTCCATTAAGGGAACAAACATTTTAAAAGTTGTTTGCTTGGTGTTTGGCCGACAGACCTGACGGAGCATCAGAGACAGCATTATGATGTTGCTATTTGCAGCGTTGACTTTTCAAATGTTGAACCATGTCCAATATCTACCAAAGCCATCATGCTATGAATGATAATCACGTACAGTCAGTATAAACATTTAGCAAAACATATTCTCTGTTGTAAAATAAGTGGTTTATGAACATAGTTTTCAGCCATGCTACAGTGTTGTGTTCATGCTGGTCTGTTGGTCAAGCTAGAATTATATTTCAACAACTAATGGATGGTTAGCCATTATACATACATTCATGGTCTCCAGAAGATAAAGTTTATCGACTTTGATAATCCCTCGATATTTTCTCTCGCACAACCAAGAGGTTGACGTTTTTGTTTTTTAGTGAAAAGTCTCAACAAATTATGAATGGATAGCAATTTTAGCTTATTCGATACACATACCCATGGTGCCCAGAGGCTGAGTCATGCTGTCTTTGATGATCTGCTAGCTTTTTATCTAGCACCACCAGGAGGTCAAAGCTTTCTATTCCTGTCAGCTTCAGCTTTATTCTGTGCTTAGTGCCTATTAGCAAGTGTTAGCATGCCAACCCGCTAAAAAGAGATAATGGACAGTGTAAACATTGTATGTACTAATTATCACCATGTTATGTTTGTGAGAATGTTTATGTTGCTGAAAGAATTTATTTCAATGCACTGTTGCACACTCTTGCTCATTTGGTTTCATTCTGTGTTCCAACCTTCTTTCCCTGTTTTTTTTTTCTCCATTGTTTTCACGTTAACTTTGCTCTGGATCATTTTTAACACCTCACCCTGCAAAATCTCTCATGCACTCTTGTCATTTCATGGCCTGTGCCACCCATACTCTGTAATCCCTCACTTCCTCAAATTCTTCCCTTAAATCACTGCTGCACCTGGCAACTCCTGCCCCCTCTACATGCACACGTACACACACAGACACACAAAGTGCATCTCTTGAGGCCAGGCTGGCAGAGGCAGAAACTAGTGCAGATGGCTTGTTTGGGGCCTGTGGCAGAAAGCGGTGAGAGATGCAACTGTTAGCAGGCAAGCCGGGGGAGCGTAACTGTTTATGTGTGTGTGTGTGTATGTGTGGATTTATGTATGTGTGGGGTGAGCCTACTATGCATATAATGTATATAATAGAAAATGAAAAAGACTCACAACAGATGATGAAGACTTTTACACCTACACAATTTTCAAATGTTTTTAAGTGCTCGTGTAGAGCTCTTCAGACAAGGTTTGTGTGCGTGTTGTTTACTTTCTGTGTGTGTTATACTAAGTGTACTCCTGTATGTTATGTCTTTGGTTATAAGACACAGGCGTCATCTGTATACTATTGCAAGGGTTTCGTACTGTTATACCCTGATACCTTGTTTACTCTCTACTCTTTTGTTTGAAACAATGCTGTGGTACAGAACACAGCTCCGATACATGTTTAAGTCTGTTTAAAGCTGCTGTAAGCGTTGCAGTCAACTTCCTGTTCTATTTGCAGTCAGCGTCCCCTTCCCTCATCTATACCTCTTCTACGCCTCTTTGTTGAGTTCTCTGTCCTGATTGCCTGATTGGATAAAGGGGGTAGGGATACCAGAAAATGAATTGGGGGAGTTAAGACGTCGGTTACTGAACAAAAACTCTATAACAGTGTTTACTATTGGAATATAGAGATATTTAACACTTTTTTTAATAAAAATGTAGCACTTACAGCAGCTTTAAACTATGTCCTAATCTGAAAATACACACTAATTCTAAGCAGGTGTTGAGTATGTAGTGTGTTCAAACCAGAAAAGTGACTTACAAAAACTGTCTCTCTCTCTCTCTCTCTCTCTCTCTCTCTCTCTCTGGTGGTGAGACAGCAATGGAAAGATTCATTTAAAAATGTCTATGTGAAATTTAAAGATGTGATAACAGGAAAATAACACGACAAATTATTTCAATAACAACTACCAAGGGACATCTTTTGGATCTGAGCTTTGACACTACTTACCTATGAGCCGAAAACATTTTTTTTTTCATTAAAAAAATGCATCCAAACGTAAATCTGACATGCCAGCAGGGATGGACTGGTCATCTGAAGTAGTGAGAGATTTCAAGTGAATCTAACAACAAGATTAAGAGAAGAAAAAAAAGGTCCCTACCATGCGTTGTAGGTAAAATCATGTCATTTAATTTCATGTCATGGGCCCATTCTAATTTGTGATTCATAAAGACTGTGGCCAACAGAGACTGTAGATTATTATATTTTAGATTAAACGGTTTTAATCCTAAATTAATCAACCGGTTGCAGTTTTGCGCAAATTACAAATCTTTGGAGAATAGTAGGTTATGTGTAAATACAGGCCAATCATGGAGCAACTGAAGAAAAATGGTTCGCCTGACCACACTTGTGACTTTTTGCTCGTACTATAGTCCTCTGGGAATCTGTCATTAAAACTGCTCTCTGCAACTGAGACCCGTGAGACTGCTTTCTGCTGCTGACATTCATACTCTTCGCCTGCTTGACCTTGTTCAGCAACATCAACAATGAGTTTTATGATTACAGCAGTCTTGAGTCTTGTTCAATAGCGGCGGAGCACTCTTTATGACCCACTGCAGGGAGAAACTCCAGTAAAGAGTATGAAGTGAATCTACTATCTCAGTGCTCAAAGAAAATTGCTGCACTATTCACAACACGTTTGATGGCATTTGGTAGGAAGTGCCTATCTCAGATAAACAATGTCACATACTATTCCAGTTCTAAACTTTTATTTTTGCTGCGTTTCTCAAAGAATAACGGTAGGTTATTTTTCGAATGTTTGTTATCTCACTATGGAAATTGCCTTGCCTTGACCAACTACAGAAACTCCAGACATGTCATGCCTGTTAGAGATAGACAAGTTGAACTGTGAGACTCCTCAATTCATCCTCTGTACTCCTCTCTACAAGAGTTTTAGTTTTTTTTCTTCTTATGTAGCATAAAACGGACTTCACCTCGGTTTCGTTCTACAACCCTGGTGTTATAAATTAACCTCTGACCTCTTTAAAGGCACCAGAGTCCATGTGATAATAGTCAACTGGTAATGAGGGGGCTGCCCTGAGCACAGATTGACCCCTCTGTCACTGACAGATTTGGTGCCACTGAAGCTTCGGTAGTTGGTCATGCCGAGGCGATTCCCATCGTGAAACTCACTCTGTTATCAAAGAATCTGGGTTTATGTAAATAACTATAATAATACGTTTTGTATGGAAAAAGACAGAAGGTAGTACTTTGTCCAAACACCTTTTGGAGGCAAAGGAAACAGTAATCTTCTTCAAACTTTGTGTAGGCAGAATGCTTTGCATAAATCCAACATGCACTTGTCATGCTGTATAATAATTGCACTAATATTAATGAATAATAATGACGAACACTTTTAGGAGGAAGTTCCTGAAAATCTGTCTTCAAAGCTGTTCCTGCTTCCTGTGGTTCTGCATGGTTGTACTGCAAAACAGATGGCCACAAGACAAAAAGCGCAGACAGATGTGGGTGGTGGTCTAGACATGCTGTAGAGTGACAGCTCTATCATCTGTTGTGCTGCCAAACCCCATTAAGTGAGTTACCCACAATAATGTGAGAATATTATATCTTTATAAACACCTTTTTTTGTCTTGTAGTGAGCATGTATATATTATTTATCATACGTTCCCTCTCCTCTGCAGTATTTCCAGCTCAGATATTTTGCTGAGCATGACAGCATTGGGGCTGGGCTTTTCAAGCAGTTAACACACGGGGCCTCCCATCTGTGGGGTAATGACAAAAATCTTGCCTCAAACTGTTCATTGAAAGTCATTTAACATCTCTAACTCTAGCAATCATATCCATTGAACATTACATGAGGCAAGTGCTGACTTCTCAGACTCTCAGAGCTCTGGTGAAGATTTGTAGAGTTCTTTAAAGATGGATTTACTGAACATGTTTTGGATCAGGTTAGGCATGTTTTTTTGCTCAAACAATGTTGGGATCTTTAATAAAGCACACTTGAGTTTTCGCTCTCATTTAAGTACAATTTTGAGAAGCATTTTATCCCTGGTTTGGTAGAACAACTTGTTTTTGGGCCTAACTTTACTCTTGATTGGATTGGGATTGTTTTGTTGGAACAGCAAGCAAAACAACAGTGAAATTAGAAAGGTGTCACTTCTCAGTGTGACTGGAGGTACTAACATCCCATGGTCTCGGTGCCAGGTGAAACCAAAAAGTGGCACAGAGAAATTATGTGGCGAAATCTTGTGAAATTAGCCCATTTGAGAAGTTTGGTGACATAGTGACTACTTATGGGGCTAGTTGGAGACTGTGGCTGATGATGTAACCAGCATGCTGGATACCATTTAAATCATTAGCTGTCCAATGACACACTAGCACTAGTAGTATTTTGCTCAGCCATAATAGCCCATCAAGCTAGATGCACAATATAGTTAACAGTTTATTCAAGACAGTATATTTACCATTGACTCCTCTCTCACAACTATAAACAATGTCATTTAGGTGGATACATGTGTACAGGTGGTTGTATGAAATTGGATGGTGCCACACTGGTCATATGATCCATTTTGGATCTCTGTTCCCTCAAAGGACAATTCTGTTTAGCAACAGTTTTTATTTGGTCAATGGCACAATTTTTGTCAAAGTGCATCAAAGTTGAAGTTTGCATCCCCCGTACTATACAGAGTTACTTTACCTCTGTGAGCAAACAGTGGAGATTCCATTGAAAAGAATTGATTTCAGTCCAAAAGCTTGCCCTTGTAAAAGCTGGTTTGACTTAGCCTTTAGGCTAGTTCCCATCTTTCTTGACAGATCAGAATTTGCAAAAAATATACTTCTTGTTGACTCCTTCAAGTCTGTCTGTCTGCCACGCTTCACCGTGGCTGTCAGATGAACAACTGTGTCTGTTGTCTTTCTGACCAGATGTTCAACTCTGTTGGACACATGGCTAGATAATCTGGGCAGATCACAGCATCACACACATCACCCAGCTCACATCTGCACCTAGGAGGGATCAATATACCCTCTTTTATCCTAATCACTTCCAAATCATTTTCAGCATTGTACTATTATCGAGTGATTTCATCCCAGAATGTTCACCATTTTTTGTTCAAGTGAAATAGTAAACACTGACCCTGTTTGGGATGTTTAGGAGGCATTTATGCTCACAGAGTCTGTGCCTGTTGACATTAGCATCTGCCACTAAATCAAAGTGTATGGTTTACAAGGGCTAAAAAACAAAGAATTCTGATTATGATGGTGGACATTCAGGGTTGGATGTTGTTACTGCAGAGTGAACATACAATGAGTGGTTACAAAAAAAACAATGAGTTAACCATAGCCTAAAACAGAGGTTGAAGGAGTACTAGATAATTTTATTCAAGTAAAAGTACTGTTACCCTAATGACATGTTAATCAGGTTAAAGTAAAAATACTGGACTAAAAATGTACTTAGATAAAATTAAAAAGTAAGTGCTATTGATAAATTAAAGAAAACATGTAGGCTTCTATTGCATTTAACGTCAATCCTGTAGCTGTATCGTAGGCAACTGGACTTGTTTCAGTTTCTTGAAGACGTTTCACGTCTCATCCAAGAGGCTTCTTCAGTTCTAACTAACTGGAGGAGTTGCAGGCTTTAAAGAAAAGAATCTCTCTACATCAAACTGGAACAACCGTCTCTGAACAGAGGAGGTGGCCTACAACACCACTTATCACCCACCTACAATGTAGTACCGGGTTCCCTCCCCAGACAGCTTAACAACCATTCACATCTGGGCTCACCTAGCCCTAACATCCCACATGAAGGCTGGTTGGGTCAGCGACTCACAAGTGGCCCTTGCGACTTGGTAAGGACACACCCACACTGCAACTCCCCTCCAGTTTGTTAGAACTGAAGAAGCCTCTTGGATGAGAGGTGAAACGTCTTCAAGAAACTGAAACACATCCAGTTACCTACGATACAGCACTTAGAAATAACCAATACACAGAAAGTATATCTGCTACTTTAACAACACAATAAAACGTCACCAAAATGCCAAGACACTACAGAGATGTATAAACAATATAAACTTCAGAGGTTGCAGCCACAAATACACATATTAAAGCAAAAAGCTGCAGTTTTTACACACTGTAGCACGCACACACAACATTAAGTTGCCAGGCAACACAGTGGTTTTCCTCGCCTGTTTGACTCTGAACACCATTCTTTGAATCTTGTGAACCATGAATGCCCGAACAATCCACTCGTCGTTCAACATCTTTGCTTGACCATTCAGTTCACATTATAACCAAACCTCTCAGTCTGTCTGTTCCACTGCACTCCTCAAAGTTTTCAGATATTTTGAGCTGAATGAGGCTCTACAGTCACAACTGTGACAGGAACAGTTTGAAACAGCAGAAAGGCCTCACACCTCACTGGATGCAGACGTTTGTAATCAATGTAGCGAAAGTAGAAGTCACAGCTGGAGGATCCAATATGAGCAGTTTAGCAGTGAGCATTTTGTCAAACCCAGCATGCACCTGTTGGACACACAATATTGTAGGTCTGTCTGATTTGTGTCATTGGTGCGCTCGCCAGGTGTTGACTGTTTTTAATGCCGAGAACCAGTATTGCTGAGCTTAACCCATAATGACGTGCATTATTGTGCATAGTTTTTATTCTGTGTTATTTATGTGACTAACTATTTATGTGACTAAGAACAACACACTGAAAAAAAGGTGTGAAGTAAAAGTAAAATTACCAATTTTAAAAAGTACTCCAATAAACATCTTGTTACAGCAACAGCAGTAGTTTCTTTTGTGGTGTTAGTGCTATCTGTAGGTGACAGGGAGTCAACATTGACTGTAGCTATTCTCGAACAGTGTGGTATTAAGGGCCCATATGAAAAGCAGGACTAAACTGGGTGGAGTTGGAGCGTAGGCCTCACAACAGAACAGAATGTTTACTTTATGGGAACAAGCAGATATAGAAAAATCAAAACTAAACCCACGTCATACAAGCAGTTTTCCCAACAACTTGTCAGACTTATTTGGGTTTCTGCCAGACACACACAACTATTAGTAACTGGCGTGTACTTTGTGGGCTTACTGACAAATTCCCTTTAATTAATGTGAGTCTATTTCTGGATTATTTCTGAATAATCAACAGTATTAGAATAAAAAGGAGTTTGAAAAACAAACTGCTTGACACCAACAGCAATTTGTCACATGCATCCTAAAGAGACTAGAGGCTCTACGACATGATGTATCAACCAAATTTAAGGTGTCCAAGGAAGGAGCCCTGTTGGATTCCTTTACAATCCCCAATCCAGCTAACAGCTAACTTTAATAATCACTGTTTGGCCCAAAGCCCAATGGCTTCCCAGTTCATGGTAGTGGGGGCAAAACGTGTTGAAGTGCCCTGTCCTCACTAGGAATGTATCACAGCTTTCTGTTCACTGGTGCCCCACCGCATACAGCTGGTGCTCCACCACTGCCCCAAATTCATGAAAATCCTCTAATATTTTATGCTATCTACACGTTACATCATAAATAAACAGGTACACAACCAAAATATGACCTTTGCAGATCATTTTGGGGTTTATGGATGACAACAGAGACAAAAAAGACACGCATTGAACAGCATCAGATGACACCTATTCACATAAAAATACTGCACGAGAGAGTGACGGAGAAAGAATTTCTTTGAATACACACATCCCCACACACCTGTTGTGAGCATTAATGGAGTCTTTCATTACTGTCTTCGGAGAATGCTGGCTGAGAGTGTATTTGTGCGGTTGTTGGGATTTGTGGGTCTATTTATTGGTGTGGGTTGCTGCTTGTATGAGCGAACAATGATAAAAAATAAAAGTAGCCACAAAGCAGCAGTCGTATATTTGACATAATTTTCATCAGCTCCGCTCACATCACGCGCACACAGTACAAGCAGACCCACACAGAGGAGTTTGATGTGTTGCACAAACATACATAAACAGACACCCCCAACACACAGACACACACACACACACAGTACGCTGACAGTGCCAGCTCGTGACATTTCTGAGCATGCCATAGGGACGAGCGGTTGAGGGTTGGTGGAGGGCTAAGTGTCTGTCTGTAGGCCTGAGATAACGGCTGTCACCTCCCCGAGTCCTCTCGTTCGCACACATACACACAGAAACAAACACTCGCGTTGAAATACACACTCCCTCCTTTTCTCTCACACCAGTCCACAATTAAACCATCCATCCGCTGTGACAGTGAATGGTAGTCAGTCGACCATTCAGCGGCGCTCGATATCAATAGAGTCCCTCAGTTTCTCTCTGTTGCGCTCTATTGTTGCCGTGTCGAGATGGGAATGGCTTTAACAGTTGGTAGAAGTACATGGCCTGTGAATAGAGATGGCTTATGGCTGTGTTTACGCATTGTGCCGCTCTCCTGTCTTTCAGCCTGAGATCTTTAAAAGTGCTGTGATTGTGGCGAGCGCGGTGATGAAGCATTGTTTTCAGGCTATCAACTTTGGCACATGCGTGTGTGGATTGTCTTTCCTGTGAGCACTTGCAGTGTACCTCATTGTGTCGTTGGCACATTGTGCTGTGATGTGTGTGTGCGCAGTTATGTTCGAGTCGAAACAAGAGGGGAGGAAGATAAGGCAGTCGGAAGATGTGCAGAGGTGCGACGGCAGTCTTTTCACAGAGACAGGAGACACACAACTGCCACCTTTTGCAAACGTACTAACCCCTTTCTTTCTCAGGTAATCACTTTTTCTCATTCAAGCATGAGAAAAGACAGGCGCGGGGAGAGAGTTGGAGGGTGCGGGGTGAGAGAGAGAATGAACCATTGAAAGAATAATACCAATTTCTGGGCTCCATTGATTTGGACAAATGGCGACACATCATGGGGAGGATGGTACAATAGGGAAAATTTCCAACAGAATAAATGCAGAGCGGTTTTGTTTTAGATCTGCTGGGGAAATAAAGTGTGTGTATGTGCGGTGTAGGTGTGTGCATTTGTGTGCCTAAACGCGGGGTCCAAAAGAGAACACTGACACACTTAATCAGCAAAAAACAGTGCATCTCTCTTCCTCTCCTTGCTTTTTTTGTGTGTGTGTGCACAGGCATCACCAAACAGGCCCATTTGTCAGCGCAGATTGTAATTAAGGAGGGCTAGATCAGGAGCAAGGCAACCCACAAACAATCAGACTCCCATTCCTGGGCCTGCGAGTGTGTTTATGCATGTGTATGTGCGCGTGCTAACATATGTGTTGACATCCAGTGGGAATCCATTTTGAAGCCAAGGCCACTCTCTCTCCCGCTCAATTTGTCTCTCTCTCCGACACCCTACCCCGCAAAAGTGCGATCAGCGCGTCGCTCTCTTATTCATCCACATCCCGTCCGTCCTTATCATTCATCCCTCCTCTCCTCCCTATTTCATTCTGACTTCCTTAGCTCTGCGAATACAGAGCTGTCTAAGAACTCTCAGGTGGTTCAAGTCCATTACTTTGGGAGATAGAAAAACACTGCTGAGGTGTTCTGATTGAGGCCTATTAAAATTCATAAGCTGTGGAATAAGGCCAGAGATAAAAAAGAAAAAAAAAAAATGCAGCTCTGAAGGGCGGAGTGGTGTATATGGATGTTCGTGTGTGTGTGTGTGTGTGTGTGTGAATTTGTCCAGTGTTTATGAAGAACGAGGGGAGGCGAGTAAAGAGAGTGAGAATGATAAACGCTCGGTGATCCCATGAGCCTTTTACCTCTTTAAATTATCTCCATACTTTTCTCCTCTTCTCTTGTCCTCTTGGTATTTCCCTCCTTCTCTTCAGTTTGACAATACTTTGCGTGTAGCCTCACACCCCGCTGAAGCTTATTGTCCATATTTTCCCTCATTTTTCAACACACCTTCACATCACACTGTGAAATACTTTCTCCAGGCAGCTATCTGTCTTTTTTTTTTAGCTAGTTGCTGTTGATAAAAAATAATATTCCCCACCGGTTCTTCATGGTTATGGAGGCACTTACTGAAGATTATCAGACGCACGAAACACCTGGTATTTTGTGTTTCTCTCTGCCTCTGCTTAAAACACACACAAACGTGTGGAGTACATTAAGAGGGGGTGGATCGATAAGGGCCAGAGGTCAATGGAGAACGCGCTCTGACTGTTGAAACTCCCATTTCAATGGGAGACGGAGACTCGCTCAGAGCTACCCATCTCCTTCACCTCTCTTCATTCTTCTTCCTCTTCCTTGTTCTCTTCCTTCCGTACAAAGACTCGTCCCTCAGCCCAGCCGCCCGGGATAGATTATCACAAAGACTGTGTTGAACGAAGGAATGAAAGCAGGGAGAGAATGCCTTTGCTTAGCTGGCGAAAGCAAAACAATATAACAAAAAACAAGTGGGGACAGCGGTGGAGCAGTGTAGTTCCAGCTGGCTCTTTTTAAGATAACACTAGCCAGTTAGTGGAGGCACACCTGTTCATTTGCCATACAAGATGACGGCATGACAGCATGTTACATACTGTAACACTGTGAACGCAGGTGGACTCTTCTCACAGGTTTGCTAAGCCGTGGTTGCTTTTTCTCTGCAACGCCAAACTTGGCTTACACCACAGCTATCAGGATGGACCTGATGGATTCTATGACAGCTGTCACTATAATAGAGCAGCCATGCGTACATTCCTTAGTGATTAGTGGCTGCAAACTAATGCAGACACAAGAAGTGCAAATAGTAGGTCAAGGGCTCTGATGCCCAGTTAGAGGGCTATGAAGTAATAAAGATAAAATGTAATTAATTAAACTAATTTACACATAACTGTGTGGTGTATGCACAGGTGGTCTGAGCTGTATTGCAGTATTCACTGTAACCATACACTAACAGTAGCAAAAAATGTGAAGGAAGCAAGCAGAGACAGCAATATACCTGTAAGATAGCATCTGAGCCTGCAAGTGGATGCCAGCATGTAGCTGCAATACTTTAGTGGTGAGCAACAACAATAGATATATCTGTAGTCATCGCAGTGTGAGAGATCAAGCTGCATTGCTGGAATTAAGATTTTCCAGCATTGACCATGTTCTGTGTACCCTAACGCTAGCCTGGTTCCTCTGGACTAAGCCTAACAAACACCAGGCCCTCCAGGCTTAGCAGGGGGACCAAAGGGCAGGTATTTTCCAACCTTATTATGGATTCACGGACTTGAGCTAGCAAATTGAAGCCATGATGCTAACCCTAAACCCTGGTCTTATTGGTTCTACTGTGGCGAGTCTGGCTAATAGGTGGTGCTTTGGACTCAGCTGTTGTCGAGATTGGGAAAATACAACATAATTGCCAAACAAATCTGGGCAAGCAGTGCGAGCCTCCTAAAGCCTTTCACATAAACATAGATTTCCAAGAAAACATTTAAAAAACGCTTGATTCTGAATCCGACTGAAAGCACACACAACTAGCCGCCTGGATTAGCTATTGTAAATAACTGAATATGGTCCTACTCCAACTGTCACACCAGCACACAAATCAATGAGCAGCTACTTGGGTCGTCATGTGACATCACTAACATCTCATACGTGACATCACTTATGTGATTTACGTCACTTACATAACTTACATTAGTTATTT
Source organism: Pagrus pagrus (assembly GCF_965226575.1). Lineage (NCBI taxonomy): Eukaryota > Metazoa > Chordata > Actinopteri > Spariformes > Sparidae > Pagrus > Pagrus pagrus. The sequence goes on from NC_140186.1 coordinate 28,374,040, forward strand.
TAACCCAAAGAATGATCTTTTCCTGATCTTGATGAAAAACGTTGAAGCCATTGGGCTACTGACTCGGCTGTATGTGATGCATCAGGAGTGAGAACAGGCTGTCTGGGCATTTTTTTTTTAATAATCGCTGCAGAGCCTTCCTGTCCAGTCCAGTGCACAAACCATCGGACTCAGAGGCAAGATCCTGAAATGATTCAAGTGTTACGAGGCTTGTCCCAATATGACATCCACATTTCCTGTATCTTTACAATATCGATGGAGTGCAAAGTGGCCATGACCAACATAATAAGCAGGGCTTCGTTTGTTTCAGGATCTTGGACCTCCTAGATTGGGGCCGGCACCTCTGTGACCCTCCTTGTCACCATCAAATAAATATTGTATAATATTTAATGTTATCGATCCTTCTTTTATTTCCTTACTGAAGTTTCTCAAAAATCGCTCGTGTGTCTGTCTTGCAGGCATTTTAAGTATTGATTTGACGCCAGAAGCGTAAAGCTCAGAGTTTTGTGAATGAAACGCGAGCTAAGATGGCCTGTGATTTATGCTTTTTAGTGTCTAAATATTTGGGCATATAATCACTGTAAAGTTTGTATCAACAGTTTTAGTTTTGTTAACTGGTAGCCTGCAGGCGTTGTCCAATGTGCTGCAGGTATTGTGGATTTACGCTCACCCTGACCCTCAGGGGCCTTTTGATTTACAAATTAAGCACTGATAATTAGAATGACACATTTATGACCTAGATTGAAAACTATCAGAATATAATGAAAAGTTATGTAAATGGACGGGACTCATCATCAGCACATTTCCATTCATTATTTTCCTGTTAATTCGATACAGTATTAGCAGTATTGACATCAAATCAGCTGTTGGTCAGAGCTGACTATAAGACTTTAAATCTTCTGCCTCACTTGTGCTCAGCTAGAGTTCCCATGCCTTGAATGAGAATATTTCTATCTATGCAATCAACTGGCTGTGTGCTGAATCAGTTGTACCCTCTCAGTCTCCCTGCTGCCTAACAGTATGCAGTCTTGACGGCGCTATAGTTGTCCCTTCTGTTTTCATTGACCACCACATCACAGGTATCCCCTTTCTCCGATGGCCTTTTTCTTCCCTCATCCCCTCCTACTGCCGAGCTGCTGTCATCCCTCCCTCTGTCCCTCTACAGCATTGGGATCACGCCATCTGGGTTTGACACACACATTTGTTTAGTCCCCATTGTGCTAAGTGGATTCATGCGGAATAAAGATTGCCTGTAATATATCGAAGGGGAGTGGGACGCGTAGGGGGGGAGGTAAGACGAGTGAAGTGGAGGGGGAGAAGAGCTGAAGAAGAGGAGAGAGATTGATGATTGATCCAAACAGGCCGCACTAAAACAGTGACAATAAAAGAGTGAGAGTGCGGAGAGAGAGAGAGAGAGATGACAAAACATATGCTGCTCTGTCTACACCATCAATCTAAAGTTGTGAGCTCACCTGGAAATTGTCAGGCATTAGCGTGTTTGTGGCAGCGTGTGTGTATATGTGTGTGTGTGTGAACGACTGGCTGCGACTATGATGAGTTTCCTCACAACCAATATACATATTCAGTGAAAGCGCGCCACTCCATCATTCCCCCCTTTCCTGTGTTCGTCAGATCAGTGCCCGAGCTGGCGTTGATGTGTAATGCCTGCGTGCAAGTGTGCGCTGTCACTCCCCCCCCCCGTGTCTTTTCAGATTGTGTTTGTGTACTGTACCAACGCAGTCCAAATAATGGTCCATTTTAAACTCAATGGGACCACGGCACCCAAGGAATGAATAACACAAGCGCGCATTTAAGAACACCGTGAGGGAAAAAAAACAAACATGTGGCGCAGGATTTACTGTCGCTCCATCACTTAGTCTTAAAAAAGACAAAGAACTATTGGAGAGAATTGAAGTGGTTCTTCAATCTGTGATTGTTTTTTTTAAATCACCTTCAGCCCACAAAGCCCCTGTGGAAGAGACTCTCCAAGTGTATGAATCATTTTATCGATGAGGGGCATTAAAACAGAGGGCACAGAGAGAAAATCCCCACAAAAAGCAGTAACTGTACAAAGCGAATGGTACTATATATGATTAAAAGTGCTGTTTGTCTTCTTACAACTTATTAAACCTGCTGTGACTCCGTGCAAGAACTGAATATCTTTTCCCATAAATAAGAAAATATGACTCTCGAGCTAAATATGCTTTTGTTTATGTAGCAAAGAGCTTTGCACTCTATTTCACAGTTAATACATTACTTCCCACAGTGCAGTACATAATCCAAACATTATTTTTCAATGCACAGCACATTTAATTTGCAGATAACATACCCCATTGACTTTGTGCAGCCGTGTCAGAGGGAAAAAAAATTCCTCCATTTTACAGCATTTGTCTCCCGTGTCTGTACGTAAAAGCCAATAAGCCCTAATAAGTTAAACCGATAATGATGAAGAACAAAAAGAAAACAGTCTTAAATCAAGCCGCTGCAGTAAGCTAAAACCCTCCTTTTGATCAGAATCCATAATAACGCTCGATTAAAAATGACTCAGCTAGTTATGTTTTCATTATAGAAAAGAGGGAAAAGGGGAGAAAAAAGTGAGGGGTAAACGAAGGAGAATGAGAAGAAAATCTATCATAATTAGCGACAGCATAAAGAATGGAAGTGTGTGTCTTTTTATAGATGGCTGCTAATTGAGGAGAGAGCACAGAGCCGATTCTGCTGCGTATTAGCTTTTAATTACCCTAAACGAAAGCAAAACACACATACATAAGGGTTGTGCACCCACGCACGCACACACACACACACACACACACACACAAAAAGGCTCTGGCTTTTATTCACATTCCAGCATTAACTTACACACACACATGCACACACACACAGTTCACACATTCTTTGTTGAAGGTTTTTAGTCTCTAGACGGCCTCACAGTTTTTAGTGTGTGCCTGTCCCTGGCGAGATCATTACTTTACTTTGGAGGCTTGCATGCTCAGAATCTTAACCAGCTCATTATTGAATATACCAATGTTTAATAGCATAATTATTACATATTTCATACCACTTGCTGATGGAAAAGCTAGCTGAAGTGTGCTGCAATTTTATGCTTGAGGGTTCGCTCTTGATGCAAGCTGAAGTTTGTCAGCTTCTATTATTTATTTTGGCCTAACAAGTCAAACTGCATCTGCTGAGAAGAACATCATCAACAACAGACAGACATTCATTAATTCATGTGACAAGATGGTACAGCAGCATCTGCTGAGGAAGACAGTGATCGGCGGCAATGGGGTTTCGTGATTTGTATGTAGTGACTGAACTGACTGATGATTTCAGTGTGTCATGGCTGTGAAAATTCGCCAAGACAGCTCAAACGCACGCAAAAAAAAAGTTGCGGTCAACAATCCAAAAAGTGCATTTTCACTGAATCATTAAGGGAGGATATGTCAAGATGTATGAATGCCAGTTTAAAGTTGACCCATGTCTTAGCTGGTTTTACCAAGGGCACTCATCATTTGCTTCATCTGCATACAAAGTATTTTCTTATCTAGAGGACGGCAGCCAGTGAACCGCGACCTGCCCTGAGGTATATGATGTACACACAGGCGCAGACCTCGCCTCTCTCTGGTTTTATCTCTTTCATTTGCTCACTCTGGAGTTATTGTCAACCATCAGACGTCCCTCTGCCTGGATTAGCAGTCTGTGATGAGAGCCCAAACGGCTATATGGTGGATGATATGATATGCAAGCGTGGCTGTCGCTAACTCTATAGGAGGCTAATTAACCTCTGTGTCCTCTGCCATTCATTTGCAGGAGGCTGATTGAAAGACTAGCACAGCTAATGTGCTTGTGTAGCTGGGCTCTATTCTTTGAATGTCACTTAACAAATCCAGACTAGCATGACGTTAGCTGGCTAAAAAAAAGTGTTGCTGTCATAAGCTCAGTTTGGTTCCTCAAATGCAGGAGGACTGCTGTGGTTACATTGGATGACAGCGCAACTTTATTTTGAAACACTGTTGGCGTAAGTGTGTTTGAAGCCATGATCTGCAGTCATATAGTTGGTCACATGCTTGCACACACACAAAAAAACGATATAAAACAAAATAAATGACAATACAGAAGGCTATGACCAAACGATACATTTTTCAGATGAAGCAATCAGTTGATTAATCGCTCAGTCTATGTAAAATTAATTTTAATAATTTAAATAGTCCATCACAATCAGCTTCAGATAAATTCATGCTAAAGCTGGTTTCTGGAGGTCGCCAAAAAAAGCCCTGGATCAGAGGCAAGTCTGCGCTCATGGATATCTAGCAGGCTAAATATCTGTACAATAACAGCTTACAGTCTCAGTATTTGTTACCATGCCTTCTTTGCTGAACCACAATATAAGCAGGCAGTTATACGCTTTCATTGCAAAAATAGTCCTTGCTTGTTATTCCCTGCAAATCATTGCACAAACAACTTGGATTATCTGAACCTGTCGTTACCGTGTGATGTCTTGTGTGTGTGTGTGATCTCGTAACGTGTGAGCTGGGGGCGTCATGTAAAGCACAAAGAGTACAAGTCTTACAATTATAAGACAGTTGTGTGGTGTGAACAGAAATGCGATCTAACAACTTTGAAAGTTGTGTAGTGTTACCATGACATTTGCCACCACCGACTCGTCATTTATCACAGTAAACAGAGTGTCTCAGGGCCTTTAATCAAGAAAATCATCGACCAATGATCGATCAACACTGTAAACAGCTATAGGTTGTGTACCGCAACACTGTTGCACCTAGCTCTGTGAGTCGTCACTACATCACCAAACTACTAGCATCTCACACTAACACAAATAAGTGCAGATGAATCTTCATGTACTACTTCCTGGTTTGACATTCTAGTGACGTGCACACAAATTAATTGAGAACAGATCAACTCAGACCTTAGTAGGCTGTCAAAGAAGGTTTAATAATAAATATATGAGTGATTTTGGAGAGCATAATGTTGAGCTTACTGAACACAAATAAAAATTGTGTCCAAAAGAGCCCATTATTCAACCAAAGAGTCAGTATTTCATCGAGCAGCCTTTGACATTTACGACCCCCAATAAACGTTTCCTGCAGTTATTCACAAGCTTCGGACACCCCTCTTTTTTAGCCAAAGCTTCCAGCTCATTAATATTCTTTGGTTTCTTTGCTGCCACTGCTTTCTTTAAATCCCACCAAAGATCTTTTTAATGGGATTCAAATCCCAATTTCTGGACCAAGTTAGGCTCAGGAATCCCTCTTGGAATGTCCCTGAGTGGCCATCTTAGTCTCTGGATTTGAAGCCCATCTCATCACTAAAATGTCTTTTAGGTGAAGGGGGTTGAACATTTTTTATTGTAGCTGTATGTGTAACCACGTTTAACCAAGTTAAATTGTGATCGTATCTACTTCTCTAACGTGCTGTGCATATTCTCTTCTAATACATAACTATAACATTGTTGCACTATGGCTGCCTTTTGAGTAAATCAAGCCTAAAGGAGTCAAGTTTATCTTAAAATGACTTCCGGGTTAACTGTGATGAAGAGCTTGCTTGCTGCCCTGCCAGCAGCCTCAAACATATGAAACATGCAGGCATATGTCAGTTAGTCATGTACAGAAAACCCAGAGAGTAATTTAATAACCCAAACTGTAATCTTATTAACCATATAATTGCATATATGGATGAGGAGCTTCACTTAAAGCTGGAAACAGCTGTCAGTCAAGGCCCCAACACATGGGATCTGAAGCCTTCTGACCTTGTGGTCATTTCAAAAAGGCAGACGAGCCCATACGTTTGAGAAACAAGATTACAAATGGAATTTTTAATCCTGCAAAATTACTACAAACACTAACATTTACCCTGTCGATCACATTTGGATCACAGATTTACTTCAAAGAACAAGGTGGTGGACTGGCACGCTGATTTCTAATTTTTTGGAGGGGTGCCGTAATTAAAATTGCTGAGTATGCTTGTGGTAGTAACATTGAAAAAACAAAAAAAAACAAACAAACACTGTCTCATTAATGTTATTTATAATACAATAAAGACACAGTTTGAGTTTTGGCACGCAGAATTTGGCAGCAAAGTGAATCCGAACCAACAAGGGTAGCACTATTCAAAAACTTTCAAGGCCGTACAAATGAAGTGCCTTAATAAAGGGCTGAATAAAATTGTTCGACTTCGTGTACGAGAAGCCTTGGCATGCAGCTAACTGTTAGTATTAAGTGCCTCTCCCACAGTGGCAGTTATACTCGCAGTGCTGAATAACGCCACGGCCCCCTCTCTGTCTCTCCACTCTGCTGTTCAAAGGCCGCTTTCACTGTTCCAAACACCTCTCCAGCCCAGTACTAAATCATCACTGCGGGTGTGTCATGTTTTCAATTTAAAAATGCATGTGCTCCACCCACACCACCATCATTCCACACACACACACACACTCTCGGAGACAGACAAATATGCTCTTGGACACATAGATCTCACACTCTCTCACACACACACACACACACACCATAGCTATTACTGATGCTTAGAGTGGAAGCATCCTTTTCAATAATACACTTACATTTTGTAGAGGGACCATAATTTACAGCCTATACATAAAAAATTGTCAGGTACCCAAATGAATCCTTAGTGCTCCCTGCTTCCATTCAGCCCAGTCCATTAATCATGCCACTGATAAACACAGGCATAATCTGATTGTGTAATAAGGTGCTAGTATGCGTTGCACAGCGCGGGCGCATGCGCGTGAAAGCACCCACGCGGAGCTGCACGCACATACACGCCCACATACACACAACACTTGACCCTCTCGTGCAGACAATGAACAACAATGGGCAGTTAAAATTGTGGCACTCATGGCTGTGCAAGCTCACTGCTTGTTTACAGAATACAAGAGCTGAAAAAATGACACAAAAGGGAAAGTCAAGGACGGAAGTAGTATTATATTAATAATGAGCTGGATAAACTCCTACATAGTAATGTGAATGAAGGGCTGATTTTAAAGGTTGTTTTTTTTTACACGAATGTGTACTGAATGTATTGTATAAATGTGTGTGTGCGTGTGTGCGTGTGTGTGGGTGTATACTCGAGACAGTGGCACCTCTGCTCCATTATAAATCATATCTACTCTCCATGCTATCTCACTGAACAATGTTGGAACATGAAAGTCATTATCAAACCTGATAACACCAGCATTTAAAATGAAAAAAAGGTGACATTTTGCTCACGTTAGCAAAGTGAATCCCCGACAATCTTTCACATCAGCTTAAACTTTACTGAACTTTCACATGTGAATTTACACAACTGATGACAAAAGAAAAAAAAAATGTGGAGCAAAAGCAGAAGAAGCTATTGTAGCTTGTTAGCTGTGCTGCAATCACTCTAAGTCTCTTCTGCCTTGTACCACTTTTACACTAAAATTAGCATGTTTACGTGAAGTAAACCGACTTATAATCAGCGATTAACTCCTTTCACATTGCCTATGGAATCATCATCGTCATGTTTTTAAAAATCTTAATCAATAACATTCTAAATAAGACGTGTCATTTTTTTCCAGAGCTGATAATGAAAGTTACTAAGGAGTGAGACATCTGGCTTCTTTCTTATCTCTGTCGAGAGTTGAGCATGCACAGAACCGATCAGGCAGCTGGCGAGTCTCAGACCACATGGAAGGCACAGTTACTTTTTATAAAATCTTCAGGCTCTCTTACAAAATCAGCCTTAACTTCAACACACGTCATAGCATCGCACCTGAAAAGGAGAGTAAGTTAGTATGTCCACATCATAGCCCAGCTGAGCCGGAGGAGATACATACCCATGAGGACTGCAGGGTCAGTTGATCCAGGAGTAAATCCCAATAATGTATGTAAGTATTTGGACTCATCCCCAATATCAACGACAGACTGAAAAGCAATATACGGGCAAGCAGAAAAGAGTCCAAAGCAGCTACACTCAACATTTCGTCAACATTTCCACTCCTCGCTGTGAATTCTCTGGAAAATGACCTCCTCTATTCACACACGGGCTCAATCAGACATTACAAGGACTTTGCACTAGTGAGCTGGCAGGGTTAGGCAAGTCCTTCAATTTGCATTCTCACACACAGCTCCTCCAGGTAATGTCTACATAAGTTCAGGGTAGCAGTGCATGTGTGAAAGGGACTAATCAAAGCTGTGAGCCTGATAAAGTGGACAAGACCGCAGGGTTTAGTCCACAGGCTGCACCTTGTCATAAAAGGCTGATCATTTTTTATTATCAGCACTGCTGTAACAGTCTAATGGTGAACAGCAGAGGGCACTTCAAAATCAATTGTTTCAAATTTCAATTGTTCAATCTAATCAAAACTGCTTTATTTTATTGCTTTTGAGGATATTCAAAATATTGATATGAATAGTGTATTATGAGAAATATAAAAAACCTAGTTAAATAATATAACATTATTTATAGGCCTCATTGCCCAGACCTAGTTATAATATGCCACCAGGTGATGCCAACTTAGCGATTGTACTTTTTACTCCACTACATAACAGCTTTAATTATTTACTTTGGGGAATCAGATTATGTTGTGGATATCAAAAAGGGACCCAAACACCCAGATATGACTCACAGAGGTAGAAAAGTAAACAGCAAGTTTTAATGAAAAAACCTAGTTCAAATAATCAAAGGCAGGCAACAAAAGTGACACAAACACTCAGTGTTTCTCCGTGTCGCTACTTTATATTTGTTTAAGTTAAATTTTCTATTCTTCTCTCATCACGACGATGCGTTTATGGTCTGGTACAAAAACCACTTGGTCAGGGTGAGCAAAATATCATCGTTTGGCTTGAACGTCCCTTAGGTCTCCTTGAAAAAAACAACAACCCGGTTTTGTCGCCACAAAAATGGCTGGAAATCTCCCCACAGAGTCGACCTGCAGTCGCCTGCTCGGCAGCCCTGTGGCTCGTAAAAAACGCCACCACCATCTCCTCCACCTCCTGACATGGAAGTCAGCTAAGAAGAATAAAATGTGAACATGATATGCCGCGTTTTGTACAAATGTCAACCTTGGACGAGTCTGTGGTTTGCAGAAATGTTAACAACTAACATTATATCAGGGATGACTGGGCTGTTTACGTAACTATAAAGAAACTTCAGATATAAAAAGAACAAAAGCATGAAGTGTGTTCTCCCTCTCCCCCCCTCACCCCTTTGTGTCTTCATCCTCTCTCTGTCCTTTTCCATTTCTCTCTCACCCCTCCTCGATCTCATCCTCTTCAGCCTCTTCTTCCGGGCCTCTCTGCTCTCACCGCAGTGTGTATGTGTGTGTGTTTACAAGTGCCACCTTGTCCTGTGGCTCAGAGAGAGACATTGTGATTGAAAGACCTCGAAATGCAAAAAAAAAGCTTGTTTATCAAAACAAGATGATGTTTACTCACTGTATTCTAAGCTCGAAACAACCCAACAGGCTTTAGGGCAGGCTCATACTGTCCAGTGAAAAAAGCTGGCAACACCGTCTCCACTGTAACCCTGTGAGTCGTCACGACATCGTCAAGCTACGAGCACAACTTACTGTAACAGTGCACATGAACTAGCTTCCTAGTGTGACCAGTCTTTAAATGAGATATTCTGGCACTGATGGCTCAGATGAGTCAGAGCTGTTTTTCAAAGATCGGATGAGTGCATGTTTTTTTCATACTTTTTTCATCCAAGTGTACTAGGATTCTTAAAAGGAGACCTATCATGCTTTTCATCTATTTATATGTTTCCTTTCCTTCAGTGTTTTATATATGTTCTTATGCATGTAAAAGATCTTGAAAGTTAAACAGGTCAAAGTCCACACCAACAGAAGCTCTTCTTTCCCACAGGAAACACTGCTCCTGAAAAGCCTTGTCAGTGGCCCCGCCTTGAATTTCGTGACTTTGTGACATCACACTACGTCACCATGTCACACATTTGCATCATTTATGTCCAGCGACTAGTCTGACATGTAAGAATTGATTTGTTGTAAGCGGCGGGCTCTTAGCGGTGCTGGGTCAGATGTGTGTGAGCTGACCAATCAGAGGAGATTGGGTATTCAGAGGGTGGGCCTTAAAGAGACAGGAGTGTTTCAGACAGAGGGCGATACAGGGCTGCAGCACTGGAGAGTATGAGTAAACCATTGTGTTTTTTTTTTTAGCTTTAAAGCATGTAAACCTATTCTAGTAGTAACCAAAAATAAGATTATTAACCTGAAACCAGCATAATATGTCTCATATGTCAAAATGAAAATACATACCGTAACATTTCTTATACTGACAGATTAACTGGGGTACAAATTAAGCATAATGGACTCACCCAGGCTCATTATTTTTCTGATTAGAATGCCAACCTGTCTTTAATTAGGAAGTTGTGACTGACTTTCTAATCAGGCTCTTGTTTAATCTGTTTATTATTTTCAATAACAGTGCACTGTCGAGTGTGTGTGTGTGTGTGTGTGTGTGTGTGTGTACACCTCCGCATGCATGACGTGTTGGGGAATGGGAACTGATGAAGTTGTCACTGCCAGACGCTCTTAGTGCAAAAGAGCGATGATAAGGCACAGAACACAAACAAGGGCGATGATTAAATAAAACATTATAATGCTTATTTTTGTGTAATTATTTTATGACCGCAGTGGTTAGTTATCACCCAAGGAACATCAGGGGTGGACAAGGTAAGTGCTAGGTTGCGTTTTGATCAATTTTATTATTAAATAAACCAAAAAAAAAAGTGTTCATATATTGATGAGTGATGAAAAATTTGTACTGGTGTTGGCATTGACGGTCTAGGTCAAATACAAGCTTTAGTTAGCAATTATTGAACTCTCTCACAGGAAATGATTCATGGTAGCGCCTTGATGTCAAGACGTGAGGATAAACATAAGAAAGAAGCAAGACAGAGGTGCAGAGGAGGAGGAAATGATGAAATTATTGAAAGTAATGATGAAGTAGGAGAGGGTGCAAAGGAGCAGGACAGGAGTAGCGGGAATGGCAGAAGAAGAGAGGCAGATGAAGAGGGGGGTGTTTTAAAGGGATTAGATTTAAGACCCGTGATAAGAACATCAACGGAGATGACGCCAGGAGAGAAGAGTTGAGGAAAGGTAAGATGCAGCCACCTGGAAAAGTTCTGACAAGTGGACGAGGGAGTGAGGCGGAGAATAATGAGAAGGCGTAAGTGGAAAGGAAAAAGCACGGTGGCTTAGGAAAGAGGTGTTTTGGTTATTTCTGTGTTGCCCTGTAATGGGATTTTTCACCTGAACCGCTGAGACCGGGCCAGATGAGCACCTATTTCACATGATGAGATTTCACATGGCTGTGATCCCCACCGGAGCAGCTCCTTTCTTCACTCGTTTGATTTTTAGCTTTGATAGAAAGAAAAGGTCATTTTTTCCCTCTCAGTGGCTGAGTTAAGTGGATGATTAGAGTTGAGTTCTGTGGAGAATAGGAAAATAAGAAGACACTGAAACACACAGGCCAAGGTAATACAGGACTTTATTTATTTGACGATTCATTTATCGGCTCTTCTTGGAGCTACATGTACAGTTTTGTGTTCTTGAGTGTGAGTATGAAAAGGGATGCGCAGGTAAATAGTGCATAGACACAGAAAAGAGTGAGGGTGTGTGTTATAGTACATCAGTAAAGGCTGCATGGAATTGTGAGTGTCAAGAGAGCACATTTCCATGCAAAGTAACTGATTTATCAATCCAAGCATCTAAATAGAAAGTGACTTTGAGAGAGCCTGTCGCAGGTTACAAAAACACATTTCCTAAACAGATTTGACATTGCTGTTCTATCTTCAATACTAACAGATGCGCCCTCCCCTCTCCCTATCCGCTGCACACAGACACACACCTACACACCAGACTTTAAGTCTCTCACTTTAAGCAATAACCTAACCCTCCTTTCTATCTGCAATAAAAATCACCATGTTTTCTCAGTGCCGCGGCCAATCGTCGAGAGTATGAGTTGTCATTATGTCGGATCACGTCAGTGTTTTATGTCTAATTGAATTGCTTTGGTGAAATGGCACCAGAGGAGAGTGCGCACCTCCAGTGTGTTCACCTTTCCCAAGCACACCAGTACATGTATGTCGTACTGTTAATTTGCTTATAGATGCAGAAGCACGTAACGGCCGTAGGTACAGTACATGTTTTATTTAATGCTGTTATCTTGAGATCACAAGTTAATTAGTTAATTATTTATTTATCTTATCGCGAGAAAATCAGCTTTGTTATCAAAATAAATGTATCTGTCATCACAGGAACACAAAAGGTCATTCCCTCTTTTTACTTATAGCCTGTTGTTAGTTCAGCAGTGCCGTGCGCATGCATAAATAGCATCTCGTCAAGGGAAACAACTTAGCTACAATCACTGATTAATGCATCAGTCCGTACATCAATCTTTTTTTATTCATATCCATACTTTGTTAGCCAATACCATTCAAACACCCACCAATATAGGTTTTTCCCCCTGTGCCAACAAATGTTGTAGTCTAGTACATAGAGCTGATCATAGTATGTAACACTATCACTTCATTCTGCCCCGTCTCCACACAGAAATGAGGGATTTTTTATCTTCTTACACAGTGATTATGTCCATTACAGGCTTACATACATTACATAACGAACACTCTAGCCCGAAGGTACCCAAAATTCTTCTCTTGGAGGATCAAAAGTTTGCTTAATTGACCGACTTCCTGTCTCCACCAAGCTCACATAATGAAACACAATTAATAACTAGGGATACTACAATTTTAAAGAGCATATTTTACTCACAAAAATATTAACAACATATACTGATTTATATGATAATTTTGTTAAGATGAATTGTCATTTTTTTTTTCATTAGAAACATCTGGTTGGTCCGATCAAATATTATGGCGGGCCGACTTTTGCCCACGGGCCCGCTCTGGGCAGCCCTGCTCTAGTCAGCTACTCCTCACAAGGGGAAACAAGCACTACATAATATGTATGTATCCCTTACAGTAGCCATTATGTGAATACCGTCAAATCAAACCAATAGGCAAATGATTCAAATAACAAAAGTTCATAATAAGCTCATATGGTTGCATGTGAAACTCCACTCTTATGAATTTCATGAAGCTGTTTCCTCATGATAAATGTTTTTGTTATCAAAAAATCGGCCACTTGATTTCTCGAGATTATGACATAAATTAACCTGCTATCATGAGAAAACCGGCTTGTTAATTTGAGATGATTGAATAATTAACTTGTTATCCCGAGATAACGGCATTAAAAAAAACAAACTGCACCTATGGCGTTTTGGGCTTCCGTAGATTGATCCTGTTAAGTGATATAAATGTATTTTTTTTCTAAATAGACTTAACAGAAATTGACAATGCATGAATCCTTTAGAAAAAATTGTCATCCAATGAAAGGCTGTTTAATGCTGCTTCTAATACTTGTCTTCAAGTACCTGCAGAGCAGTTGAACAAAGCCACAGGTCTCTAGTGTCTGGAATACATCTACTTTACATTATGGTGATAATAGCACATTAAGAAAAGAGCTTTTATAGAAGCAATAGAAAGAGCAGCGTGAAGCTTCCTATAGTACAAAGAGAAAAAAGAAACTGTAGAAAATCGTGAATCTTTAGTGTGTAGTGATGCTTGGCTGTAATGGCTAAGCCAGCCCTGCATAACATCTCTCCCACCTTTATCTGAGAGGGATGCCAAGCTACATGCATCACTAGGGGATCAATTAAACCTCTCTTTTCTTCTCTATACACCTCCTCAAATCAGGAGGGGGGGGGGTTTCAAACGACGGACTGCGCGCTCACCGCAAACCCCACCCCCACCCCCTCTCCTAACCCAATTAAGACTATCTTCAAAAGAGTGCGTTAACACCTTTAGCGGGGGTAAAGATGTAGCTTCTTCCCTGAACCGCTCCATGGTCTTATTCCTGCTGCCACAGGAGGGGGAGTCGTGCTACAGGGAAATGCGGCTGAAGGGAACGTTAGCAAAGCCATTGATCTGAGCTGCAAAGGTTGGAGAGCTGAGAGAGAGGGCTGGTACGTCTCTGTGTTGTGTTTCAGTAATGTCACAAGAAATCAAAAATGTACATGGACATCCTTTATAGAAGTCCCATCTACAGGCTCAGTTTTAGGGGAGTTTGGAATTTTTTGTTGTTTGCACCCTCTGACAATGCAAAGAGCTGTCTTGGGACATTGTTTACGACTCCAGCTTTCATGAGGCTTTACAGGGTTCCTGTGTCGATTACCGTGTTCATGTAATGTGAAATGGAAGGCAACAATGGGAAAAACTACCTTTAGAGTAGCGTGAGTCAGGGCAATTGCCAAATTAGAAATAAGTGTGTACCTTGAATGGAGATTTGAGCCAAATGTCACCATTTATTGACTGCCATGTTAAATATAACAGAGCGTTCAGAAAAATATAATATTTCCAGTCATGGTTTTTGACATCAACTTTAGTGAAGAACTGTTCCATGGTGTATGTTTATAGTTATAGGCCATGACACTAATTAGACTCATGTTTTTGTAGAATGTTAATAAAGTAATAGTTGTTTTATCTGAACTAACATAACGAGGTGCTCAACCTTAAGTGGTGAATTCATAGTCCTGACATTTAGCTCGGAATATGAAAAGGAAAAACCCCTGTAATGGTTCTGCTTTTCAGAATAATGAAGGGAACCCTTGATGAGAAAATACATTGTCTGACTGAGGCTGGTTGAACAGAGGCTAGCCTGTAAAAAGTGCAAGACCTCTGCTCTCTCCATCATCCCACACTACAATTACAGACTCAAAGACTAGAAGCAAAACCTCTACAGTATAACTTTAATGAGCTACTAAAATTTGAAAAAGGAAACTGATTCATGTAACAAGGGCGCTTAGGAAATGAACCCTTGTGTCGTGCCCAAGTACAGTGCGGCAACATCAGAGAATAACCACCCATTTTGAGTTACATCAATTACAGTGGCAGCTTCGTTTGAATCCATGTGTTTTGGCATTGGCTGTCTGATGTTAATAGTATAAAGGTCTCCATTTTTGCACTCATTCTGGCTGCTGTTTTCGAAGAAGCATGCTAGACAGTGGTAGACTCAGGATGTTTGATGGGCAGGGGCGGAAACAGGGCACCAGCTGTATGCGGTGGGGCACCAGCGTGCTGATAGAGCACTGGAAGGGAACTCTAGGGGGAACTTTACCATGTTCTATCTATCGTAGGGGCATCCAAGAGTGCAATTCAGTAAGACGTTTTGGTTGTATACAGTAGGGTCCTAATGTCTGAGACCACTAGTCAAGATACCTCTATTTTGCATTAGTTTCTAATGTAATACTTTTTCTCCATTAAAAATAATAATGCCAGTTTGGGTGACAAGTAAAATCTTTAGAATAACTTAGTATTTGGTATTTTACCCTTTTGCTTTAATGGCAGCATGCACAAGAGCTGGCATGGACTCCACAAGTTTGGGCAAAACCTGATGACTATTATAGCAACATTTTCCAATTCATCAAAGATGTTCTTGTGATGTCACGGAATGCTTTGCTTTCAAACGACCAATCCAAAATCCCCACCCCCATTAGTGATTGTTGCAAGGTCGGAGAAGCTTGACAGCTTGACAAGCTTAAGAGGCTTTGGCGATGCTGGTCTCGTTTAGCCAGCTGCAGCAGTGATTAATAGATTTCTTGGAGTCGGGCAATATAGCTTCATGAGGTCAACAGCCAGGACTACAGTACATGATGGAAGGATATATTCACAATATTACAATCATTCTGGTCTGAAGGAAAACAAGAAAAGCCTCACAAACCGTGTGCCACAAATAACTTTGTAAAAGCTTTGTAAAAATATTATCAGTCAACATTGCTCCTGCATTGCCAGCTATGTCTCTTTTACCCCTTCTTGGGATTAATTAAGTATTCAATGTGTAGCCCGGGAATTAGAAGCACACAGGACACACTTACTGGGGTTCTTGTAGCCTCCTTATTTATTTCACATCAGTTGCAAAAAGGCTTGTTTGACTGAATTTCTAAACTCAAAGTCATTCGTTCTCATCTGAGACTGAGAGAGAACTGAAACCAAAAATTAAAAGAAGCAAAATAGCATAGGGGACAAAATACGGCAGTGGACTATGAAGGTCTACAGAAACAACAAAATACATGTCATTAAAATCATGACACGGTCACATAACTCGAAAATGTGCATTCAAAATATTACCACGGTCACTTACACGCCATGCAGCGTGGAACACGGGAGCTGGAGCTTCCTGAAGCTAGCCGTTAGCCCCGGTCTACGGCTGGCATGCTAACCTCTGAAATGAATCACCAATATCTCTAAATGAGACTATATTGTCACATTCTGTTACGGCTTCTCTTACAATGTGTGCATATTTTAACTACCAATTAAACAGAACAACAGTCTCCTCTGTTCGGCGAGACATTTCAGGCACCCGTGGCTCACATTCAGCAGAAAAGACAAACAATAACCCACAATGCACCTGGCAGGCTAAAACAAAATGCGCCCCACTGAACCCAAAACAGCTCAGTGCTGCCACCTTGTGATGACTTATTTAACTCATTTACATTTGGTTTCCATTTACATTTGAAATATGACATTTAAAAGAAAGAACAAAAGAAAACAAAAACACATTATAATACATTGGAGTACCTTCACCCTTACGTGGAAAATTACACTTGTTATTAATTTACCACCCGGCTACATATGTATGTATTCCTCACTACAGACCACGGTGCTGACCGTTATACGTTAGCTAGCCAGTTAGCTAACATTTTGCTTGCACTGGCTAACCTTAGATGTGACTGTACACAGTGCGATTTGTCCGTGAAGATCTTGACATCAGTATAAGATTCAGGATTCAATACTTAATTGCCAAATCAACATAACTGAATGGAGTTTATCTCTGCGAGATGTGACTGTACATCATAATGTTACCTCTGTACAAACGAGGGGTCTTTGGTGACGGTGTTGATGTTCAGCTGATGGTGAGGTCGACCACGCAGCCTAATTCACTCTTTACATTGGATACCATTTGTCTTGTTAACTTGATTTTCTTTTCAATATAAACAAAGCACATAGTATGTATAGTTAACAGAAAAGTTGACTGAGGTACATTCGGGTGCTAAACTTACTCAACTGTTACTGTACCACTGTGCGAAAATGGGTGGGACTTAGGAAGGGTCAATTGGGTTGAGGTCAGGTGACTGTGGAGGTGACTTTTTGGTCTTCTTTGGTCTTCGAGTAGTTCTTGCAAAGCTTTGAGGTAAATAGGAAATTCCCATTTCATGTCTCATTTAACAACAATCACTTCGGCCTTTGCTGTATATGAAGACCAAGGCTTTGCAGGCCGCATCCTTGAACAGGACTTTTTTTCTTTTCTCTTTTCTATTATTTCTCAGGCTACGTCAAGTGTTTGGCCTCGTATTACCCCCTCAAAAAACTGCTACTTATCCTCTGAGACCACTGCAAGACAGCCTTCTTTTGACAGTACTTTAGCTGATTGGAGTCTTGCATTGTTTATTTAGAAAATTCTGTATCTGTGATGAAGCTGCTTTTCTATCTCTCTGGAAACTAAGCTTGATGTATTGATCGTCTGATGGCGCTGTCACTTTGGGTCTGCCGCATTGTGCCTTTGATACAACTGATCCTGTTTCTGGTCCAAAATGTAAGTGTTGCATTTTTTTGGTGATTATTCTCCCGATTAAGATCTCGTTTGTTAAATAATTCAGATCAAGTAAGAACCCACTTTGTCTTTGATTGTATTTTACACAAGCCAATACACAACAAAGAAAGAAGAACAAAGACAGAACAAGGCACTAAATATATTGACTGAAGGCGTGCATCAAAACAAATGCATGTACTCAGTTTAATACAGCTGACTTTAGATTTAAAGCCTCTTAAAGCAAATTTCATGAGACCTAGTAAAGCGCATTCATCGACTCCTACTCCTGAAGTTTCCCTTCGCTATTGATAATATGTGCTAACACATCATGCGACCTTGCACCATAATAACTAAAATCGTATTCAATTGAATCTTTGAAATAAAGCTCCGAAACTTGTAAAGTGTGGTTTTCTCTTTTAGCTCGGCTCTCTCTCACCACTACCTTTGAGAGTGTCAGAGAAAACTCTGAGGCAATTCTCAAAGGGCCATGTAAATTACTTGCGCGGTCGATGTGTGCAATGGGCCATTCACATACAAGATTTATACCTTTGGTAGTCTTAATTATGTCTGCCTTTTATTTGCTCTGTAAAGCAAGAAGCAAAGAAGCCTGTAACAAGCCTGCCTTTCCTATAATAAATCTGCAGGATGGGATTGGTGGGTTTAGACCTAGTTGCCAATAGTCTTCTCTATCTCTACACTTTTTTTTAAATTTCTTTTTTTTTTTTTACCTCTGCTCCTTTTTTCTTTCTTTCCTTTTCTTATCATGTGTCCCTTTGTGTTTTTTCCATCACATCACATTCCTTGAGGCTTTCTTTATATGACCCTCACTCCTCAATGTTCTTTATTGACAAAATAATAAAACCTGTTTATTTGGAAATATGTAAGTTGATTGGATGTGTTTCATTGAAGCTAACATGATTGGGTGACCCTAGTTAGCTCCTGTCTGAACTGGTTTGGGGAAATTCTTCCAGCTTCAAGTCTTTCCCCATTGCCAGAGATGTGGAAGTAAAGAAATATGGACAGTTTTTGTCTAAAGACTGCTTTTAGGTGAATTATGGAAAAGGAGCGAACCTTTAACACTGTGTCTTTATTGAGTGGCTGAGACATCATTAGATCAGGCTGGTAAAAGTAACGCTGTGCTATTTAATTGCCTTTCATGACACCATAAATATTGCCTCAACCCGCTTTACCTCCCCATGCCTTTCTCTCCATCCCTCCATCATTCATCCTTTCATCTCTGAGCAAAGCACATAAAGCTGAACTTGTCATTCTAAAATGGAGAAGGTCAGTGGAAGCCCGCGCAGATTGACAGAATGATAACTCAACACACGATAAGCTGTCAGTCTCAGTGATGTGTGGGTTTGACATTTACATTTTTAACATTAAACTCTGAGCGATGCGTAGAATGAGAAGATTTTCGAAAGAGAAAGAGTTGTCTGTGTCAAAGGTGTGGTTCACCGTAACTGCCGCCAAAGTTTATTAATTGAGTAACTTTGGTTTGGATTTAAAGATGGTTGAAAAAAAATCTGATGACAGTTGTTCAGTGGTTGACTTTGTTGCCAGGTTACTGTCACTCAAATCTGATCACAACCTACCCACACAGCCCGGAAGAAGCACTTTTAGTTGAACTCCTTATAAAGAACTTTGGATGTTTGTTTTGTTTTTTGTTGTCCGAACTTTTACATTCAATCACTATTTGACATAGGGAACAGCAGTTGTCAAAACTTTCTCAACTCCATGTATTGTATATAGTTGCTGAAGGTATGAATTTCCATTTTTGCTTAGATTTAGCTTAGAACGGTAAAATATCTGCTGATGAAGATCATGTCATGGGATCGAAAGATGCAGAACATGCAGGTTTCAGGGTGTTTTAAGTTTCTTATGTCAGTCTTTGAGTTTTGAATTATTGGTTGGACAACACAAGAAATTTAACCGCATCACCCTCAGCTGTTCTGACATTTTATAGTCTTAATAATAAATCGAATACTCAATAGTGAAAATTTGTGTTGAGGCTGATCTGAGACAGTATTGTTTCTGGGTCCAGATACTGACTTGGATATTGGACTGACGTTACCGATCCATGTTCTGTTCCAGATCCATAGTCTTATTGATTGTAAATTTTACACTCCACTCTTTGAAATTATCTGATCACTTTTGACCCATGTATGCAAATTTACTTACCAATTGTTGATAAGGAATTACCATGGCAATCTGTATGAGGTACTTATCCCTAGTCAGTGTATTACCTGCAGTAGATAACTGTCAACTAGCCGCCTGTGTGGAGAACCAGCGCAAAGAAACCAGCAGGAAGAAGAGCATTGCACTGGTGTAACACAGACCAGCAGCAAGACATATTTAAGCCACCTTAAGTAAGTCCCACCTAAAAAATAGATGACCATTGATGTGCACGCTAAAGTATGTTTTGAACGCTTTTGGTGCTTTACGCTGCTGTCAAACAGCCTTTTCCTTTAGCACTACATTCCGTTTCTGTGTAGGAATACGGACATCACACAGTTGAGGGAATGTAGTGCCAAAAGGGGAGGCTGTAGCTCAGGAGGTAGAGCGGGTCGTCTAGTAATCGGAAGGTCACTGTTCGAATCCCCAGCTCCTCCAGCTGCATGTCAAAGTGTCCTTGAGCAAGATACTGAACCCCAAATTGCTCCTGATGAGCAGTTGGCACCTTGCATTGCAGCCTTCGCCATCAGTGTATGAATGTGTGTGTGAGTTGGTGAATGTGACGTGTTGTAAAGTGCTTTGAGTGGTCAGTTGACTGAAAAAGTCCATTTACCAAAGGAAAAGGCTGTTTGATGGCATCGTAAAGTGTTTTAAGAGCTTAAACGGATGTTTTTTTTTAGGTGGCTAAAATATGTCTTGCTGCTGGTCTGGTTTACAGCGGTACAATGCTCTGCTTCCTGCCGGCGCTACGTGCTGCTTCTCCACATGACCTGACAGTCATCCATAACTCCTCATTCAACCCCACATCAAAAGACCGGAACTACAGTATGCCTTTAACCTGTTTTTATATGAAGCCAAATAAATTGCTTAGGAATACACTTCAATTGAATGCATTTTGTATATTTTTTGTTCTTCTAACAAGAAGTACTGTGTGGTTTACAACAGCCTCATATAACCTCACATACAACACCACCAACAATAATAATTACAATTACAAACTGAAGCTGTATTGTAGCAGTGACAATAGCAGCACAGAGTAGCACCTGAGTCACATTCATTTACCATGTGATAGGAGTAAGGAGAGTTGATTGACAAGACAAAAAAGCGCCTGTTTAGCATTATTTTTGGATTTAAACCCAATGCTAACAGGGAGCCTGATAACATCAGTGAGGGAAAAGGAGTTTGTTACCTCACTGAGAAGTTGGAGGTGTGCAGCGTGTCACCTTCATTTCTTCATCTAACAGCTGCTCATGTTCCATTACTGACACAGACGGAACAAAACTACTCCTTCTGCTGTCACCAAAATCTGAAAATGACCGTTGTTTTGCTCTGATAAATGTAGGTGCTCTTAAAGAAAAGGGTCAGCGCACGAGAGGGAAAAAAAAACTAAAAAAACTTCAGAACTCATGCATGGAGCAGGAACAGAACTACTTGAATTAGATAAAAATGCCTTTTTTTTCAAAACCTGGCCACTTACAGAACAATAACAGTGACGGTTTAGACCCTGAAGGTCTTCATCAGGGTCAGCAGAATTTTTTTCTGTTCCTGTTCTGCCCATGAGCCTGAAGTTGTTTTTTACCAATAATAGTAAAGTTTAGGAAAAAAGAGCTCTGTTTTTTATCAGTACCGGCAGATATCCAGATTAAAGTATCAGATTCAGGTCATGAAAGGAAAATAATTTCCTGTTGCAACTTTAAAAAAAAAAAAAAAACAGCAACGAAACAGCCAGCCATCCTGTGACAATGTAAGGAGTTCATTTGTGGTTTATGTGGATTTGCCTGTATCCATCTCTTCAAAATGCTATAATGGTTGCTGACACTAGCCATTCACCTCCAAGCATACATTAAAGCCTTTAAATATATCTCATTACTTTTTTAAAAGCTAATTTGCAGCAATAAATGCCACAGTATATGCCTGGGCATGAATGATGAGAGTTAACCTCTTACCCCAGCCATAAAAGTCTGTTTAAGCAAATTGGCTGCTAATAGTGTAAACTCAGTACTGATGTCTTAATATGCTGTTGAGCCATATTGCAAGGTTTTTGTTGTTGTTGTTGTTGTTGTTGTTGTTATAAAGCGGCTATGCATTCAGTCCTGTCTTCTTTGTTAAGAGCCCCTTTCTCCCCTTTTCTCCCTTGGAAAAAAAAAAAAAGGCTCATTACTACCAAGTTACACCAACAATGGTTGCGAGAGAAAGGTTGTCATCTGTGTTTGCATGAGTAATTACAAAAACACAAAAGCTGCAATTCCCAGGAAGTGGATTCAGAGAGCTCTCCACATGAATGAGTACATGAATAAAAATGAAGTCGTCTTCATGAGTGACCTCTGCCAGGAGGGAGAGAGAGGGAGAGAGAGAGCTTGAAGAAGGTAGAGTCAAGGGAGGCGGGGTATGAAAGAAGATGGAATAAAAGCTAAGGTTGAGGCGGGGTTCATAAAGGTTCAGGACATAATTACTTACAGAAATGCCTGCTCAACGGGTGGGCACAGAAATGCATTTAGCAGCGCTTAAAATTTTAATTTAGCTATGAAAGGGCACTTTCCCTTTTTTTTTCTCCTCTCGCCGATCTCTCCCTCTTTTTTTTCTGTCTCATTTGCTATTGCTACACATTAACAACCTTCATTTTGATCAAAATACAAAAGCACTGAAATTCCCATTAGGCCTTTTTTTTATTTTAACAGGGGGTGTTATTTCAAGGAGAGGAGCACATCAAAAGAGAAAGCACCACTTTGGTTCTATCTTTATGTTAATCAAATCGGCTCCCTGTGTATTCTGTTCACTGGTTATTCTTTGATTAAACATTGTCCCCTCTCAAATTCACTAAGCTGTTTACAGCAGCTTGTGATTTCTGCTCCTTAACAGCTCTGATACAAAGAAGGCAGCATGTTTTAATGGCTGCTGGCTTGTAAAACATGTCGAATATCTGTAAAGCATTAATAGGACGTGTATGTGTGTGAGGGAGAGAGATAAATTGTGTTCGAGAGCGGAGGTGAACCTGAAAGAAAGAATAATAATAAAAAAGAAACCAAAAAAAAACACGTTAACAACTTTAAGTGTCTGTGTGTGAGAGTGGGAGAGAGACAGTGAGTGACTGAGGTTGGTTTTACTAGAAGTCACTTTTACTTAGATATTACAAATGAGCCAAGTTGTATAAACAGGAAGTCATATGAACTAAGTTTGCTTTGCACTTCTCGCTCATTTATGGTGCGTCCTCTGCCTCACTTGAGTGAGACTGTTGTGAAATCCAGGAGGTGTCATGGGAAAAAAAGTAATTTGGGTGGAAAATTCAATAATTTGTGTTCTCAAATTCATAAATTTGCACTCTTGATTTACCATAATTTATCACCTTCATGTCATTATTCTTGTTTTGCTTCTACTCCTCACACTCTCACTGTAGATTGCTTGGATAAGGGATTATTTTACCATCATAATTTGGTGAGACTGCAGAAATTTCTTTCTTTCGTTGTATTTTATTCATGTCATCTTTGTTGTCATCCTCAGACCCAAGGCGTTTCTCTTCTCTACAGAAGAGACAAAGCCAAAATATATAATATGATAATATACACCGATCAGCCACAACATTACAGCCCCTGACAGGTGAAGAGAATAACATTGATCGGTTCTTTACAAAGCAATATGCTTCTGGGAAACCTTGGGCCCTGGCATTCACACCCAAAAACCATTGCAGATCAAGTGCAACCCCTCATGGTAACGGCATTCCCGATGGCAGTGTCCCCCCAGGACACACAGCAAAAACTGCTTAGGAATGGCCCGAGAAAAACAAGGCATAAAGCTCAAAGGATGGACCTGGCATCAAACTTCCCCAGATCCCCTTCTGATCAAGCACGCATGGGACATGCTGGACAAAACACCACGGGACACCCCCAGAGTCCTGTGTCCATGCCTCAATGGGTCAGAGCCAAGTCCGATTCATAGTGAGGCTTCCATTTGTAGTTTCACTGCTTTTCAACAGTTGTGTAAAACCACTGGATATTTTTGATGTTTTAACGTTTGCAAGCATGACACCACGGGATATTTTGAAGGAGACCTTTGGACAATTTCCAGCTGTGTTTATGGCCACAAAAACTTTATAGTTTTGAGTAGAAGTCAGCACAGTTTCTCAGCTAAAAAGTCATGAAAAAAACAACCCCATTGGTGCCTAAACCTAACCAGAACTTAAGCACAGCGTTGTCACAAGATCAAATTGAAAATCTAACCTTAACAAGTAAAGTTTCAACATTGCCAACATTTATTCTGGCGATTGGGTTGACCAAAACAGGTTGGATGAAGACCTGAGATGTATCCTCCAGAACGTCATGCCTCACCAGTTTTCGTTCAGGGTGCAGACCTGCTCAGCAACCAACATATTCTACAGAGGAGGGCAATATATGCAGCTGTGTTTTATTCAGCAGTCATGGCTGACTAACCCCGCTCTATGCACAACGTCAATGTTGCGTGTCAGTCACGTTAGTAATCGTTTTAAGTCTGATTTTAAAGCTGCTGGAGATTGAAGAACGAGATTACATTTTTTATGAGGCTTTTTTTCTGAGTGATCTTTGGTAATGGCTTATTTTTATGCATGTCAATTCACACATTACTGTTGAATAAGCAGGATAGTGGAGGACAAAAGGATTAATTTAGCAGGATGTTCCAGTGGGTCACTGTAAAATGTCAAGGTCCACAGGTCACGACACATAGATGGATGAATGTCAGCTCTCCACGAGAGATGGCTCATCCTGAAGGCGCACGGGGAGTGTGTAAAGAAGCTCAAGCTGAACCACAGTTTGTGGTCGTAAATCCTATTTTTATGAAATAAGGCACCAAATATAGAAGGAGATAAAGTGGGGCTTTTTCATACACATGTGCTAGCTTGGCTTGACTCAGCATCAACCCAGCGTGCCAGGGAATTGTATCTCCAATCCAAAAGGGCTGCCCACTTAAAGGTGTTTCTTGATCCAATGGCGTGCGTGTCTTGCGTCAATAACGTTAAAAAGCAGCGGGCTGATCCATGGCACTAGCAGTCAAAGAATTGGCTGTAAATACACTTCCTCCCTGCAGTTTTACTGAGATCGCAGCTAGCAAAGCTCCACTAATTCGATAATAAGCACATCTCATTTCCTTTAAATTCTTCACAATGCAAGTCTCCTGTTGTTTTTTTATTTAAACATTTTTATTATGAAGCAGCAAAAACAGGAAATGTTCATCAACAGTAACTTTATGAAACAGATGAAAGCGGGTGTCTAAATGTACAAACACAGATGCAGGAAGGAAACTAAACTTCAAACCACAGAGAATCAGTGAGAAGCTACTACAAGCACGCTGAGCTTGTTTAAGGAGAATAAGGGAGGTAGTCACAGGTCAGCCGCAGTTGTGAGACATAACCGCAACCCCAAGGAGGCAAGGTGGGTGCACTTTGGCCCCACCCTGGAGATGGACCATACCGGGCCCTGGCACAGCTCGGCGTGGTTAAACTGGTAATGGAAAAGCAAATCAGCACAGCACTGATGGACTCGGGGGGGGGGGGATGATCCCCCCCACAGGAGCCCCATGTTCAAAGAAAGGTTGAAAGTACCAATGAGAAAGTTCCAAAGTGGAGAGTTGTGGTTGAAGGTAAAGAAACAAAAAAGTTTTTCTTTTTTTTGAATGGAGATTGTTTGGAAATGAACAGAGTCTATCCTCTATAGGTCTATGGAGAGGTTAACAACCGAGCTGTGTACAGGATGGGTAAAGGTTATTTATGACTGCACACTAGAAAACTGGTCCATCCAGAAGAGATTTACTTTTGATTTGCTTTGGACAATTATGTTAATTAAAATTTGATGCAAACTTCGATGCTGTTTCTTGTGCTGGTTCATTTAACTGTGTTTCTGTTTGATTTGGATTCTGCTTGTCATCATTATAATTACTTTACGGTTCCCTTAATGAAGTCTACAGCATCCAGCAACTGAGACTGAGCATTGTGTTATAAATCAGATTTCAGACGGGCATTGCTTTGGTTTAATTTTGATTTCCAAACATTGATTTATTTGATTTCTTTCTCTGTCTGGACTTGATCAAGGCAATCTGCTTCCACAGTGGATGTGCCAAAAAAAAAAAAAATGGAACACGTGCTGCCTGTCTGAACACAGCCTTGGAGATGAAGTGAAAGACTGTCTGTGGCGCACTATTCCTGGAGACTACCCCTGCACGCAAACACACACGTGCACACAGCTGTACACTTTTGCATAAATATGTATGCGTGCATGCTTTGATGCAGCGTGCGCGGGCACAAAGCACACATGCATGCATGCATGCAGAAGAGTACGCACGCACACACAATGTTAAACATACAGCTGTCACCCACACCTGTTTTGTAGCTGTCGCTGCATGTGTTTGCGTCATCAGATTGTAACAGAAGAGCTTTGCATAAGCCCATATGCGCGCACACACACACACACACACACACACACACACACACACACACACACACAGAGGGTTCTCCAGGGCTGCAGTGTCTGGCGGGTGTCCAGTGCTGGAGTGGTTCTGCTCTAGAGAACGGCGAGCCCTGTCTACAGCCCATCAATCACATCCTCCCAGCTATCCTCTCTTCCCGTCTCACCCTTCCTCCCTTTGCTCCGTGTCTCCCTCTTCCTGCTCTCATCCCCTCCATTTCTCTAATAAATCCACCACACTGTATACTAAATTTCTCATGCACCACCTCACCTTTGTTAATCTCCCTCCTCTTTTCTCTCCACTCTCTCTTTGAATCTTAAACTCCCATCTCTCCACCGATCCATTCTTCCCCTCTGCATATTTAAACGCTTCTGTACTTGTAGATACTCGACCAGCCCGACACCTTTAGTTCCTTTTCCCCTCTCGCCCCGCATCCCTTTACTTGCTCTCTCACTCCCCCACCTCCCCATCTTTTCAGCCCCCCCCACTTCTGTCTCTCCCTCTCGCTCTCCTGATTGATGCAAGCAGACGGCCTCTATCAGTGTTTTATACATAATCCAAATAAGATATGCTTGTGCCTGCATTTCTGAAAGTCCTAGCCAGCCCCTGACACGATGTGCTGACAGAGGATTCACAATATGCGAAGACACACACGCACACACACTTGTGCATATATATATATACACGTGCAAACACTCGCACATCTGCTCAAAACACACAAAAACACACACGGCCATCGTCAAAGGATTATTTCTAAAAGTTATGGCAGACAAGACAAAAATGCTGTATGTGGTGATGCGAGGTAATATAATAATTTGTATGTGCACCAGTGTGTTTTATGTGTGTATTATATGAGAGATGGAGACAGAATGTGCATTTAAATGGCAGTGTTAAGTAATGCTGACCCATCTCTTTCCTATCCTGATGTCCTATCCATACCAAAGCAGCAGAGCAGGATTCATGCGAAGTTGGAGACACATAAGAAAATGAAATGCTCCGGTCTGTTCCTGTCCACCAGGTAAATGCACCGGTGTGTGAATGATCACCGGAACTAATGCTAACTGAACTAATCACATGTTCCTGTAATGTTTATTTAGTGACCTGAATACTCCCACCACATCTACCTCTGTGCACATCACTGCAGTATCTTTCATCATCATATCGCCATTTGATGAAAAGGTTATGACTGTAATATGAATGTGAATCTCATGGAACTACATGCATGCCCTTCCTGCCCCTGCAGTTCTTAGGAAAACTTACAGATCTATCCTCAAGGGTGTAGGCCTGTAGGAGTGGATGCTATAAATAGAAATGCCTGATATGGAATATGTGATTTCATATTGTGTTATTAATATATTGTAACATAGTACATATCTGAAAAGGCAATTGAGAAACTGTGGTAACACATTACGGTAATAAGCATAATTGATAAATGGTACATTTTAAGTTCATCAAACGTTAGTGAATAATTATTTTGCTGCTAAAAAAACCTCAAAATGCTTTATAAACCATTTTTCAAGGAAATTGTTTATTGTGAAATTGCAACTGGTGTTTATAAGAAATTGTTAAGAGATACTGTGTAGTTCATCTATAAATGTTATTTGAAATATTATGAAGTTTACTTGAGTAAATACATGGTGTATAGATCATTTCATTGTTTGTCAACAGTGAAATCGAGGTTCAACGTGATTCATTTGTTATACAGCACAGAGTCGCATAACAAAATGAAAGTTTGTAAACTCCTCCGTGCTACACAAACAAAGAAAAATATAAACAGTACATATACCTGTAGTGCATTTTTTGAGTTTGCATCAGGGAGAATGTAAACACCAGCAACAAGATGATGATGATAATATGGTCCAACATCTGGGAAACACTGTCCATCCACTTTGACTGTGTGTGAGCACCATACATCAATGATGTAAACACGGAGTCCACCTCTCCTCGTCCTGTGCTCTGTCGGCTTGGACCACAGTCCGCCTGTCGAGTGCAACAGCTTGATCTGGGACATGGTGGTGGAGACAGGTCTCTGTAAAGATGTGGGCACAGAAGTCTTTGACTAACTATATTTTAATTGACGAAAACATTTAATAAAACATTTAATTAAAAAATTATGGATATTATTAAGTGTTACCTAAACAAATCTTTGAGACATGCATCACTTTACATTATTCTGATTTCAATGTAATACGGTCGTCTCATTCCTGAATACGCTCCTGGTCACCTTTATGTAGAAGTCATGATGGCAACCTCACGGCCGGACCCAGTAAGATTTTAAACTTTAACTTCAACATGGCACATCTCTAAAATGAATGCTGTCAGATTAGCATAATGCGTAATGCGTAAAGCGTAAAGCGTAATTCTTCGTACATCCACCGAGATAATCTGACCAACAGTCTATTCTATGTGATAAATAAAATAATATCCAGCAAAACGCTGTACATACAGCGTGTGAGCAAACAGGAATTAAATGAGAGACCTAACTTAACATCTTGTCATTAAATGCTTCTGTACTGTCAGGTAGTATAAAATACGCAGCAAAATTCACTCTCTATGAACATTAAATGATGGATTAATGTGAAAATGTATTTTACTGTGAGAAGTGGTGGTGAGTGTTCCTCGCCCTTATAATGGCCATTAATTAAGGCCTCAACGGCAAAGTTTTACTATCCATTAGTGATGCATCTTCTTCCTCCTAATCATAACATGCTGTGCCATCTCTCTTTCTCTCTCTCCAGGTGCCAAATACTGTGCGAGCATCGTGAGTCCTCTTATGTCTGAATAAATTACCAAATACATTACTTCAACAGATAGACGAAGCCAGTAATGCTATATATTCCACATCTGAAACAGGCCTAAATGCCAATAAAAAAAAGTCTCATTGATTTGCAAAATTGCAGACAAAATCTAATTCAGCCACAGTAACAAAACTTGAGAATACCTGTGTTCAAATTGGCAATTTGTAATCTTATCCAATCATCACATATTTCTGCAAAAAAAAAAAAGAACTTTGGAAAAAAACTTGCAATTTTACCAATTACCTCCCTGTGAAAGCCTCGACAAACCAAATCAAAGAAATGTTTGTTCCCTCCCAATTAATGTTCCTTTCTTTTTTCTTTTTTCCGGGTAGCATCTCTTTAGTTGTGGAAAAATCTGCTCGAAAGTCAGTGAGCTGTTGACTGATTCAACACTGGTGAGAACAGTGTTCTTTTCTCTTGTTATAGCTGGTTAAAGAGGGGTTTACGTAGTTTCACAAGAGGATGAAGACATATGATTCACTGTTTTTGTTTCCTCCTGTGTTACTGCAGTACATTCGAGCAGGTTTAATGATTTCATTCTTTGCATTCATGTCTTTAATGCTTTATTGTCATGGTTGTTTAAATCCGCGTTCATTAAATTCTCATGGTTACATAACAGTGTTTTAAAGACCATTCAGACCAATACATGTGTTCTTGTTGTAATGTCAGGTTTGTTGCACCAGGTCCCCTTAATCCAAGACAGCTTCTCCTATAGGAGACAATAAAGTCACCTTAACCTTAAAAATGTTCCCACATTTCAACATTATTGGTGGATCATTGTCAGGCTATAGTTTTAATGCCTTTATATCTCACAGCAGTTGCAATACTTAAAGGAAATGCAGCACACATTTCAGGTTTAAGCTACCAACACTTCCTCTGAGGTAATTTTCTGGGGAGTAATCACATCAGCACAATGCAAATAACATTGCGTTACTGATATGGAGTGCTATAGCTATGACTCAAGACTATAGGTACTTGTCGGAGACATAAACTTCAGATCCTATAGCTCCGTGTTGATGTGAGGAAAAATAAGATTTCATTGCTGAAAGACTTTCCATTTGCTAATTCTTATTACCTGAACATTAACGTCAGAGAAAGTGATACTGAGCTGGTGATAAAAAAAGAAAACACTGGAGAAAGGAGGGATTATAACTAGATATGCTGCTTACACTAATGAATGACTGGGTATTAATGTATAACCTCAGACCTCAGGGATTCACTCTGAGTAATTGAGCAGTCTCGTATGCTTGCCACCAAAGCCAAGTGGGCTCAATATCCAACTACTAAAACCACTGGATGGGGTCCACTGTGCATTAACACTCATCTAACAGAAACTACTGTGTGTTAAAGGATGACTTTACTTGGCTCTTGTTTTTGTAGTTTAGGTCGTCATTTCTATCAGGTATAATACACTGTTCAGTAAGAGACACTTAATGTCAAGGATTTGACCATTTATAACACATTTGGTGTGACATGAGAAGACTGATACCACAATTAAAAGTGGTATCAATCTACTCATGTAAACTTTTTGCAAGGAGATCAAGAGTATTTCTGAAATAATCAAACATTTGCTCCAACACATACATCAATATTGTGTTTTCTTTTGCAACACCTAAATAATATTGAATGAAGACGAGGTTGGGGTGGTGGAGGAAGCCGCCCAATAGCAGCAAACTAATCAAGGCTAAAGGTTAAAAGGTTAAAGGTTCATTTATTTGTCATTCAACAACACAGGGGTTGTTAAACAAAACTGTGTTTAAATCCCTTTATGCTACATAAGAGACAAAACAAAGCAAAATATTTCATACAGTTAAATGTGGAGGATATATTGAGGAGTCTAACAGCGGATACTTCTGTATCTTTTGCCAGATGGCAGCAACAGACTGTGACTGGGGTGGGTGTTGTTTCTGAGTATCTGTGAAGACATCTCACTTCACCGATATCACTGATGCTCTGTAGATGGGTACCAATCAAGCCCTGGGTGATTTTAATCACCCACTTTGGAGCTTCCTGTCCCGGGCCGTGCACGAACCATGCTGGTTTGGGATGATTGCAGTCAGGATGCGTTCTATTGCTCCTCTGTAGAAGTTGAGCAGAATCTGGCTACGTCCTTTAGCCTTCGTACGTTTCTCCAGAAAGTAGAGCCTTTTCTGCACTTGAAACCAGGGTGGTGATGTGTGATGACCACAAAAGGTTCTCTGTTATGTTGATTATCAGGAACCTAAAACTGTTCACCTGCTCCACTGATGTAGACAGAGCTGTGTCCTCCTTGGTATGCTTCTCTGTGCACCAATCTGCAATAGTCAGAATTGTCAGATCTTAGTGGCTGCACAGTGCACCTGCAGAAATATGATTGGATGTAATGAGTCAGCTAATAGCCAGACAGCTGTTTATGAATCATGAATGAAAAAACTAATGTGAGTCAGATGTCAGGCAGGTTCGGAAGAAGCTCCTAGATTAGCCATAATTAAACGGAAGACATTTACATTTAGCAGACGCTTTTGTCCAAAGCGACTTACAGTAATTCATACATACACTGATGGCGGTGGCTGCCATGCAAGGTGCCGACCAGCACATCAGGAGGAGTTTGGGGTTCAGTATCTTGCCCTAGGACACACTGACATGCAGACCAGGGGAATCGAACCAGCAGCCTTCTCCCCCTGAGCCGTAGCCGCCTCACAGAAAAGAAAAGATTTAGGCCAATGACAAGGTAAAATCTGTTTCAAACATCCTTTGCAGTTTATAAACCTCTTGTTCAACTTAACACATGCACGTTATGACCCTCGGCCCGCCCCGTAGTTTGGGAAATCAGGAGGCGATGCTGCAGTAACGTTGTGGATGGCAAGCAGAAACAAACCTCCTTGAGCAGGAATGGATTAAGAAAAAGGTCCTTTGAAAGGCAAGTTCAGCTTCAAAGCCCTGCCAGATGGTTCTCTCGACAAGAACAAAGTTATTTGCATTTACTGTCGATGTGAACTGAGTTACCACCGGAGTACGTTGAGTCTTAAATAGAACTTGCTGGCCGAGCACACGGCTGATGCAGAGAGCCCTCCTCCCCCCTCACCAAAGGCAGGCCACGCTGTTTAGTTTGAAACGGAGACGCCTGGACAACTCTACATGAGACGAAGTTTCAACAGCAATAGCTATATGGGTGGCTACAGCTTGCAGGCAGATTAACATTGTTTAGTTAACCTTTACAAGTGTGAAGTTGCACACTACATTTTGTTAGTATTACTAAGGAATGCTACATTCAGGTCAGTATGCCCATCTGTTGTTGCTTGTCGGGCTTGAGTTTGCCATGTTATGCTTTCAGCATATTTTTTGAGCATGCAGTAAGTGGAGAATATTCAGGACAGTATTTGTCATTGTTTTGGATTGTTGTAATAATAATAAACACACATTTGCATAAAGCAAGCATATTTGTCCACTCTCATGTTGAGAAAAGTATTGAAAACTTGAAAAATATCCCTTTAAGGTACATTTAGAACAGATTAAAAAAAATGTGTAATTAATTTGCGATTAATCACGAGTTAACTATGAACAACCATGCGATGAATCGCGATTAAATAATTTAATTGAGTGACAATTGATTGAAAATTTGGTATTTTGAATTGCACCTGAAAGGACGTGGCTCAGGTATCTGGAGGACAATCAGATTCAGAATCAGCTTTATTGGCCAAGTATGTGTACACATACCAGGAATTTGACTCCAAGCATGAGGCTTGTTAACAATCCACAACAGCCTGACTGAAACAAAGTGTGTGCAGAATAGCAATCACAGCGATTTCATCTGGTTCAGCATCTATTTAATTAAAAATAAATGTAGTGACGGTTGCCACCGAATGTCTTTCAAATTGCACAATCCTCAGTAGAAACTTCTCTGACGTTCCTGGTACCCCTGAATTCGAAGGGGGTCATTCGATCCAATTGACTAAGTTCCAGAGGGGATTCTTTCATTTCTGAGGTCAGTGGTGTAGTAATGTAGCTCAGCTCAAACCCTGCAAGACTCTTGTCATTCTGTCTGTCTAGTCAACTAGCAGGCGAGCTGTTTGAATATTCAAGACCAAGTTTCAGCAGACAGGAAGCCCTTGACTTGAACACATATTGACTGGAGAATCTCCAATAGTGACCCAGAGCAAGTGTGAGAGGCCGCTAACCACATCATTAGACCCAGATTATCTGTAACGAAACCTATTAGTCGCCATTAGCAGGAGGAAATGACCCTGACCCTATCATTGTAGTTTTACCTCTTCCTTACCAGGAAAAGAGGCTGAAGAAAATAGATTAAAATCAGCTTGAATTACACCAAATGGGCCTGGAACACAGGGGATTTTAGATAAGTATTGACACACACACATGGGGAGACACTCATGCACAAACAAACAGAAAACACACAGATATACACAGCTCCCTCGGGGATAAGTTAAATGCAATAAATCCAGCCTCTTAATAGATAGCGCTGCAACATGTGTGGCTTTTTAGATCAGTGCTGATATGATTATGCGGGCTCAGGACCATAGATGTGGAGCAGATAGATTGTGCTGCTGT
This sequence comes from Pagrus pagrus, assembly GCF_965226575.1. Lineage (NCBI taxonomy): Eukaryota > Metazoa > Chordata > Actinopteri > Spariformes > Sparidae > Pagrus > Pagrus pagrus. The sequence continues at coordinate 28,407,640 of NC_140186.1, forward strand.
AAATACACACCAGGCTATGGCTGTGTGTGTATGCTGCAGCTCCCTGGCACTTTGCTGACATCAGCGCTTCCCTCCACTTCCTGCTTATTAAGAAAGGACTGTGTACTCGGATGACCTGGGTTCTTAGACAGCCGCCAGACAAGGATACATCTGCACATATAGTAGACAAATACTCCATATACGGCTATATGCATTCCTGTACGGTTACTGTGTGTGCACCATCTTAAAATGAGGAAACACACACACATTCTGCATGTTAAAGAAGATCTATGCACTCCATATAACACTTCACTATATGATGTCATGCCTCAAAATGCCTGATCAATAGCTCTACACCATTTTCTCCCTTAATGACCTCTAAGAACAAGCGCCTTGTTGGCTAGACGAGTAAATCAATATCATTGGAAGGAAAAAAGGTTGTGTGTGTGTATGTGTGATTGTTTGATCGTGCGTCTAAGTGTACCGTGCTGGAGAGTTGGTCCGTAAATGAGTCAAACCAGTGATTCATCTGAGCTGATCCGCATAGTGGAACCCAAACATAACCCCTAGAGTTATGTTGAAATTCTAACAAGTGAGGCGACAAAAAAGTGGCAACAAATCTTAATCTCACTCAACCAGATCAGATGGCTCAGTCCCACTTTGGACCGCACGCAGAAGTTTTCCTTCAAGAGTCACTCAGTGTGAATCACGCTTCAGCAGAGCTGTTTATTGCAGTGACAGCAAGAGTTTGGTTGAAGAAAACAGTGAAGTGGATTTATCCCATAATCTTGGTTTTAGAGAAATTACTACACCCTCGCTAGCGTTGTACGGATTGTTTTGTTACCTATTATTTATAATTTGCTGGAGAAATGAAGCTGGCACGCACACAGAAATGGCAACGATGAGATATATCAGCTTGTTAATATCAAAAATCATCCCCAAAACAGCAGCACTGGCTGACAAACAAGCCTGAGCAGACAACCAGGGAGTTCAGTGGATGATAATAATTGTGAGCCAGAGTGAGAGAGAAAAAATAAAATGGGAATCTTGTTTGAACTTGTACTGAGAGCTTCATTACACATAGTGAGCAATAAAGTGGCACCAGTAGCTTTGAATTGGTTTGAGTGTGTAGTGAAGAAATCACCAAAATGAAACTTTACTGAACTATTCCTCTGCTGACAATCAGCCCAAACACCCCAACTCTACACTACACTCGTAGCTCTCACACCCCATGTGGTTTTAATCACAATAACATGATATTAAAGGTGCAGTGAGCCATTCTGAAGTAAGATTGTTGGGTCTCATTCCCAAGTTGTCAGATACTGACAACCTGGGAGTGAGACCCAACAATCAACTATCTTTCTCCAGAATTCCTCACCGCACCTTAATGTATAAATGCAGTTTGGAACAGACTAGGAATGAAAAATGTGCCTGGATTTTCACATAAACCAGGCCACAGAAACATCCAGCAATTTAAAATGAGCTCCTTTGGCAATTTTGATACAAAAAAATGGAAAAATAAACATAAATAATGATATCGAAAATGATAATTCAGCCAGTATCTACTCATTCCCTTGCCGATGGAAAGCTGGGTGAAGTTTCGTAGTCCACAAAACATTTCTGGAGCCTTGCAGCAAGATAGCGTTGCAGCATACTCCTAACAAGTGAAGTAGATGGGGACTTTTGAAACATAAAAGAACAAACAAAAAACAAACTTTAAATTGGCTATATACAGCTCATCTGGCATAATCTAAATCTCTGGAAGCTGTCAGATCCCAAATTAATTTGAAAAAACGTTATTTACGCCCTCAACGCACGGTCAAGCCTGTGCATCCGCTTCAGATCTTGGGGCCTTTAGAGACTTGGATTACAACACACAAGTTGTTTGGAGCAATTGTGTGAGGCTTATCTGTTTTGTGTGTTTACCTTTTAAAACAAGATCCCATCTGCTTCAGTTGTTTAGGAGAATGCTGCAATGCTGTTTTGCTCCAGAAACATTTCGTGAACTTTAAAACTTCACCTGACTTTCCATCGGCATGAGTGTCAGTAGATGATGACTGAACTTCCATTTTTGAGTCAATAGCACACATGAATATCAACACATGGGCACTGACCATAACACAGAAGAGCAATACAGGTACAGCAGTGTAATACCTTATAAAGTTGATATAGCAAATATGTTAGCATACCCATTAGCCTATTTACACTGAGATCCACATTAGCATTTAGTTTGTCGTTCGTTTTTTGGGCACCTGGTGAAATGAAAGTCCAGTATTTACCCTCCTTGCTCTCTTGCTGCTAAATGCTAAAAGTTTGCAAGTTTGTCGCTAACTTCAATTATCTGTCGTTTGGTGTTGGGAAGATAGCGGCGTATCAGTGGCAACAAAATTAGCTTGATGAGGGCCACGATGACAGAACAGTAAGGTTGCGGTTCATACAACCAAAACAAGTGAGCCAAAAGACCCTGAAAAGCTCTGAAAGGCTGAGAGGAACTGCAGAGTTAAGTATTAATTATTTTTGTATTCCTCACCTTTCCCATTACACAGTCGTCTTTTGCATTTTTAGTATGAAAATATCAATTAAATACGACCAAATTAGACAAGGCTCAATATAATACACGCTTTGGGCTTGAATGAATGCTTAAAGTGCTCAGCAAAGTCATATCGACAATGACCTTGGTATTGTCAAAGCCTCGAACTTGCAGTAGTGGTGTACACTTCAAGCTTAGCGCTGACGACTCCCCTCATGAATGGGCATGAAGAAGGAAAATTTCCTTCACATTATCATACAATTAATCATAATTATGAGAAGTATTTTAAAACATACCAACAAAAAAAAATAAGACCTGTATTTGAATTTGCATGTGAGAGAAGCAGGGATCACACGGAATAATGTGATGCATTTAAAGTGGACACGTGGTCCAGACTCTGACTTTTCTACACTGTGTTCCTCTTTGGCACAGACGTGTCTCTTTCCTCCCAGACAGGTAGCTGGATTGAACTGCAGGCTTTTGATTGCCATGAACTGTTTAATGATGATTGACAGATTGGTTACCGGTTTAAAGGATCATATGATTGGCTGACTTTTCCACTATATCACCAATTAAACGGCAGGGATTAAGGGCAAAGGCTCTGTCATGCCTGTTTGGAATGGACACATTAAGAGATATGCTATGTGTATTTTAATGTAATCATTCCGAAACTGTACATTTCATTGTCCATTTTAACATGTACTAATAAAGTTATGTCAAATGAAATGGTGTGGTGATTCTGAATAGATTTTGATCATCACCTCTACCAGCTAAAGCTATGAAACTAAAACAGCTCACTACACTAAGACACTGTTTTATTGGACTGGAATTGTGACCAAGACGGCACCACACTATTGGATCTGCTGACAACAAATAACTCTTACACACACACACCCACACACCCACACACACACCCACAGATATCCAAATACTCCAGGGGCAACCCACCTCATTAGATATAGGCAAACATTCAATTAGTCTTTGTAATAGGGAACATAAAGCATGTCTGCGGCTAACATTCCCCCTTCCCAGTCAGCAGCACTAAAACAACTGGCTGAGGATTTATAAGGCAACCGGTGAATGATGATGCCTCTTGCTCTGTCTCTCTGTGTCACCTAAAGTGTGTTTGTCTTGTCCAAGCATTTGAAATTAGTGTTCATTTCCAGAGTAAATGGCTCTCTGTGGTTAGAGCCACAGGAGGCTAAAGAATGATCTCACTTTTCTTTACAAATGTTTGTCGAGGAGAGGCTGAAAGTCTGTGGAGAAACTTGTAGCAAAGCAAAGTTAGACAAAGATGAACCTGTGACTGGAATGATCTCTCTGAGTTATATGTTAGAATGAGGACACACCAGGTCTTAAAGCAACTGCATTTCTTGATGAAATAAACTCAGTGGAATTGCTGTGGTCAGACGATCCACTCTGGGAGGCGATATTAAACCAACAAAATGGAAGTTGATTGTTGAGTTTCATTCTCAAGTAGACAGATACTGAAAATCTGGGTTGATGTCCGACCTCAGCTGCCAAACTAAAGTGTCTGGGGATGAGACGAAACAATCAACTATCTTCTTCCATGTGAATGAAACCGAAAAAAAGGAAAGAGAGAGTTTAGACGTGTACTCTGGTGTCAGCCATGCAATCAGAGTACAATTATCAGAAGGGCAGTCAAGGAAGTGGGTGTTGACATAATTTGGTAACATCTAACAAGGCATCATTATCTTCCATCACACATAATCAATAGTATAATTATGCTTTTCATTATTGGATTTGCTAAATACTGGTATTGATTATACCTCCACCGAGGAGGTTATGTTTTCAGTTTGGCTTGTTTGTCTCAGCAGGATTACGGGAAAAACTATGGGCCAAATTTTTATAGAACTCGGTGGAACGGTGTAGCATGAGAGGAAGAAGACTCCATTTTATTTTTGAGCAGATCACAGGGGAAATCAACTTTTATTAACTTTTACTAATATAGCAGGGGAGGCGAAATCCAATAGTGACAACATTGTAGAAATACAATGACTCCATATCACAATCCAAATTTACAGGTACAAGTAATCCCCTAGGATATTGTTCCCATCGGTCATGTATTTAAACTTCAAGCGGTAAGCAGTTGTTACTGAGCACTTGGGGGCAGTGATTTTATGAGCAATCCGGTATGATTGTAACACAACCAGTGCAACTAATGAACACAACAAGCATAGAAGGTTAAGTTTATTACAACATTATAAATCAAGTGGTAGACAATAGCCTAATTAAGCCTCTCTGTCACAAAAACAGCCTTTGACTGGTCGACAACTCATGAACACAGCCTTTGATTGGTTGACAGACTCAACCCAAGGCACGATGGGATGGCCAGTGAAATGCTAACAATAATGCTAACAACAACGATAACTCTGTGTTAAACCCAAAAACAAAAAAAGTCAATAAATTATCACAGAAGACATTCATCGCTGGATTTATCTCAATGGATTTATTATACAAAGTCTCCAAAAAGACACTGCAGTTCAAGGTGAATTACAAAGCTTCTCGAAAGGACACAATTGCACCAGAGATCTCATTTGTACGATATCATTCTGGACAAAAATATTAATTAAATCATGCACCTTTCCTTGATATTATAGTTCTTGATATGAGATTTTTGATGTCATACACGACATCTTCAACCCAAGACAATAAGGTCAGGTGGTAACTCTGCTTGATCTAGTAAATGTAATAATATTAATAAATCTTATCGACATTATATTACATATTATTATATTACTTAATATAGAAGACATATAGCAGAATATAAAATAAATGAACTGGACTTTGTGGTTGCTCTTATCTAGTGTGAGCTTACACAACACTGGGAACAACTTGGTGTGGCCATGGAATCGTACATATCCACATGTCAATATAGTCAAGTAATTAAACGTATACATTTTTTCTATATGTAAATTAAAATTGACTCAAGTAAAACTTTCTTCCTTGTGAACATAGTTTTTCATAAAAACTGTTTTTTGATAACAAGCTGTCATTTTCATGATCTGATTTCAGTCTAAGCATTTGTATTTGTCTTGTACATATTTGTAAATATGTACAAGACATTTTCCTACTTTTCACATATGTATGTTAAGTATGTGAAATATTTCCAGTTAAGAGGTAGGTAATGAATCACAGCTGCAATGATGATGCTTCAGCTGGGCACAACCACAGTTGTCATTTTGGATATACTGTATGTCAGGACACGTGGAGTGGTTGTGCTTGCAGATTTGCATACCAGAGAATAGATGACCATTCGTCTTGGATTAGGTCTGCCCTCTCCGATTGCCACTCTAGTTTGTGATGGATTTGCTAACCTTACAGATAATGACCCCTTGTTTAAATTTACCAAATTTTGTGGACATCAACTTTCTTGACTGAACCTGTGATAATTATTAGGGATGGCTCGATACAACTTTTTCATGTCCGATACCGATATTGCAACTTAGAGTATCTGCCGATACCGATATCAATCCGATCCATCTTTTCTCCTGTTCATGTTAATAATACATATAATTTGTATAGACGTACTTTGCTTAATATGGACATCTAAAAACACCATGTTCAAACTGTGCAACAAATATTCTGCTCCCCTAAAGGAAGAAATAAAATCCAGGGTTTCCCCCAGAAAACTTGTTAAGCCCGGTGGTAGGGTGGCCCACCAGCGCCCCACCGGTGCCCAAGCGTGTTTTTATGTGTCAGGGGCCTGACCCTGACCATTGACTGATGGCAGGGCCCTATAGGTAACAGATTCATTAATGGAGTAGTAGAACTTAGAAGGAGTGATTCCATAAGGCTTTAAGATCAATGTTAAAAGTTGACTGGAAATTTGAAAATATTATCATTATCATGTGTTATTATAAGACATTTATGTAACACCAGGTCTTACAGATTGCACTCTTGAAATGCTGTTCAACCAACCACAAAAATAAATAAATAATAAAAATACTATTTAGATAAATAATATCAACTGTCTGCACTAAAAACTAAAAAACAACTGCCTGGTGTCTCCAGAGATTTTTATTTTTTTCCTCAGAGATTTTTACAATCTGGAGTCACGTGACCATGACCACGCATCTTTTTCCAGTCAGTCATCATGGAAACGTGACAATCACGGATCTACCAAAGATACTCTGTAATCTACTGTTTGGACCAGAGAAAACAAACGTGTGTAAACGCGAACTGTACGAGCTGAAAAATGAAACACTGGGTCATTTTCACACCTGGTGAAAGCACCTCGGCTCACAGAAGTCCGGAGCTCTGACGCTGCAGGGGACGACGTGCTAACAGCTAACAGCTTCTAGCCGCTGCAGCAGCTGGCTGAGCCTCTAGAGCCGCGGCTCGGCTCACGTTAACGGCTACGAGGTCGACATCGACTTGGTGCGTTCCACTCCTGGTGAAGCAGCGGTATGATGAGCATGATGTCCGTGACATGTCCCGTTATGCGCGACGAAGTTGTGACGTTGTCAGGTGATGAAAAAGACACCTGATCACGTGTTGATGGAGCGCAAAAACTCATTTAAAAAAAATTAATAAACAATGCTTAGCCTGGCGGAGGGGCAAGTAAGACCTGGCGGCCCGCCAGGCTTATAATACACTGGGGGAAACCCTGCTTGTGCGCAAAGTAATTCCACACAGCTGACATGATAAAATCGCTAGGCTGTCACTCACGACTTTCTGTTTACACATGCTGCAGCGGCTGCATCTCTGTTTACGGCATGCCGCGAACAGCACATCGCACGTCGCGCAACTGCTGTTGCTGAGGCGATAGTGTCTTACAGCATGTCGCGGAAAGTGAAGTTGAGCATTTGGGCTTAGCTATCGGATCGGACGGGCTATAGTTGTTTTTTTCGATGGTTGATCCTGAAATTTTGACCAATATCGGACCGATACCGATCCTGAGTATCGTATCGAGCCACCCCTAATAATTATCCAGTGTTACTCCGATTGTATGAGCTGCCACTTGTTTTTACATGGCCTGAAAAACACTGAGTTGAAACTTAAAGGCCTCAAACCCACTTAGGTTTTTTCATTTTTGCACAGGAGTGTGCCTTGATATTTCTTGGTGATGACTTAGTTATCACAAAGCAAAGTCAAGGGAGGCGCCCAGGAGGCATCCTAACAAGATGCCTGAACCACCTCAACTGGCTCTTTTCGATGCGAAGGAGCAGCGGCTCTACTCTTAGCTCCCCGCGGATGACTGAACTCCTCACCCTATCTCTAAGGCTGAGCCCAGCCACCCTGAAGAGGAAACTCATTTTGACCGCTTATATCCGCGATCTCGCTTAAGTCACTACCCACAGCAGGTGGCCATAGGTGAGGGTCAGAGCGTAGATAGACTGGTAAATAGAGAGCTTCGCTTTCTGGCTCAGCTCCCTCTTCACCACGATGGTCCAGAGCAGCACCCACAGTACTGCGGATGCCGCACCAAACCTCCTGTCCATCTCACGCTCCATTTTCCCGTCACAAGATCCTGGGAATATTTGAACTCCTTTGCTTGGGGCAGGAGCTCTCCCTCCAACCAGAGGGGGCAATCCACTATTTTCCGGCAGAGAACCATGGCCTCAGACTTAAAGGTGCTCACCCTCATCCCGACCACTTCACACTCGGCTGCAAACCGCCCCAGTGCCTGCTGGAGGTCACGGGCCAAAGAGGCAAACAAAACCACGTCATCTTGGATTGGAGACAAGGGACAACCCTGGCGAAGTCCAACACCCACTGAGAACAGGCTTCACTTAGTGCCGGGTATATGGACACAGCTCTCACTCTGATCATCAGCAAAGGGCCCGGTAACATTCATGCAAAAGATTTAAATGAAAAAAAAATGTGTTTGGACTTTAATAGACTTTTGTAAAGAGACATAGAAACATACTGGTGTATGATAACATTGTCAGATTATGGGAGGGAGGGACGTATCCCCTGAGGACTGAGAAAAAGAAAGTACCCTTAACTGGATATGGGAACTAAGACAGTCAAAAATGGGAGGCTATTATAAATAAATGTCCTTCAGACCTCAATTGCTTTCTCATCAAAGAAGCAAAGAAAGGAAAATAATCTACAACTGGAAAAAGAAAAAAAATGAAATTTCCCATAAAAGATTTCAGCAGGAATCTTAAGAAGCTGAAATTAATGAAATTTAGATGAGATGACAAGGACTGTGAAGAAGTAAGACTGAACACACGGGGAACTGAGCAAAGCCCCAGAGAGGATGAGATCTGTTTCATTTAACCTCGCTAGTGAAGATGAAGACAATACAAAACAAAACCACACACTTCTCTTTTTTCAAGCCATGCAGAGCCACAAACAAACACAAAAAGATAGCAATGAGAGCAAGAAGGGAACAAAGAAGGATAGGACGGACTCTACCAACAAATCACAAGGAGTCACAAGGTCCACAGGAAGTTATCAGCATCTCAGAGAAACCCCAGTCAAATTTGTACTGTCAAAACCTTTGCATATACTCAACAATCTGCCTTGTTCAAAACAAAAGTAAAAGCAGAGGTCATTGATTACTATTTGATGATGCTATTGATGCCTTCTAAAAATGTACTTAATTATGTACACACCAACTTGTGATTCCTCCAGTGCTACTCTGATTACCTGGCCGAGGTATATCGATGAGCTGCCACGTGTTTAACATGCCCTGAAGTAGACTGAAAATTGCATAGGTGCTAAGCCCATTTATGAAAGGCTTTTTTTCTCTTTTCTGATCTCATATACGTCCTTGGATCCATAAAGCAAAGCTTTTTTTAAACCTAATAATACTGTAGTATCACTCCTCAGCCAATCTTCTGGCATTTGCTCAGTCTAATCTATGCACATGTTTTGCATAGAGTTCAACTTTGGTGAACTTTGACATGCATATTTATCCAATAGCAAGCCAATGTCCGTTATTAAACCCAGCTTCAATAACATCAACCATTAAACCTGAACATGAAATTGCCTCATTAAAACTAGCCGTGAAGCAAATTTGTGGCTTTTATGTCATTGGCTGAAATGAGTTTGAGTGATTGATTTTCCAGTGTCACGTTACATGAGGTTGGGGGTCTTTCACGTTGCTTTCAGAGGGAAAAACTAAATTTGAGGATTAAAATCGTTTTGTCGGTTAATGTCGATATCAATGCATTATCCAACATTTTAGCTTCTCATCTCAAACAAACCCAGTAACAGTATTTTCATGAACAAGTGATTCACTGTTCTGCAGTGGCGACGACAGGTAGCTGCGGTGATGCTAAGTGAGCAGCAACAGCGGTGAGTAATCCCTTGATTCCACTTGGCACATCTCTGCCACCTCACGTGTGTGACACTGTTACGCTCTGTACTCCATGCCACTTCATATCCCACCGGGGGCGTTTTAGAAGCGGATGCCTGTCTGATGTTGTTGACTTGCCCTGATTGTGTTTATTTCGTCATTTTTCCTTGATTTTTGTGCTTCTACCATTGGTGAGTAAGCTAAGTAGTAAAATGGTTTTGTCTTTTGTCTCTTTTTATTGTGTTTATTGTTAGTATTTCTAACATTGTTGTGCTGTAGATCCCGAGTCTGCACAGAGTGTTTTTTGTGTGTTTTTTTTTTAATTGACCGGATGCATTCTGGCTTTCTGCTGTCTCGGTCTGCCTTCCTGCCTGGCTTGATGCTCTGTGCTGCTTCATGCGGCTGCTTTCTGCTTCCGTTAAAAATAGACTCACAGCGCAGTTGGTGGACCCACGCGCATTGTCTAGAGTGTAATGCGACGCAAGACAGGCCTTTTCAGTAAGTGGTTTTGTCCAAAGAGACAGAGTTACTGTATAGTCTTTGCACAACAGAGATGGTGACACATGTATGAAGGAAGTCAACATTTTATTGACGGTAAACATCATAAATTTAACACATACGGTTAACGGTATCCAAGTTAGGCATCTTCCAATGGAAAGTCCTCAGTCTCCTTTAAAAAAAAAAGATCAATTTTGTGTGTTGTGGAGTAAGGACAAACTTTATAAACTTTGTGAAATGATGTCTCTATTCATCATTTAATTATTTGGGCCCTCTTGTTAATTTGTTTTTATGTAAAAACATCGCGTCTGTTTGTTGTAGTAATGCACGTGTTCATTTGCATATAGAGATCACAAGTGGTCAGGAGAGACACATATGGAGACACATGTTACTGCCAGGTGTCAACTGAGGCTTACAGCTGTCCACTTCTGAATGGATCACTTAGGATGGATGTTAATACCAGATCTGAATTCCCTCTAATATGTTACTGGTGAAACTAGACTAAAATGTCTTAAATTTAGACTTAAGTTCTCTCTGACATTTTCAGCAAAAAGACTAAAACAAAACTCCATTAAAAATCAATCATATATGTTTTTTTACTGCTATCAAAACAAGTACATTCGTAACAGTGAGATAGAAAATAGGTGCCAGGCAAAAAGCAATGTAGTCATGTAACTTTTTCCTCCATAATGCATTATATTAATCTAATAATAGTGATGATTACAATACGGTTTTGGGATTATAATGTAATGAAGACACTGATTATATTTACTTTTGAGAAAATCTCAAGGTACACATTAATTCACTCCATAGCTGGTGGCGCCTGGATTGGTAACCACGGAATAGAGTGTGAAGACCTTGATATCTGGCTGATTAAAATTATGTTTGTGTGTGAGCATGTGGGCGTCTTGAAGCAATCATCTTTTATGCATAGTCTGCTTGCACAGGACTTTAATCTAGTCTGAATTTCAGGTGTCTTTATCGCTGCTGATTTTCCTTGTAAATAAACTTGACCTCAACATCAAAACCCAAATGAGCAATCCCTCTTCCACTCACAGACCTCTCTCAGCGTCGACTCGCTCCTTCTGTCTGTCATTCTTTTTCAAAGATTTTTCAACGACCAGCAATTGTCTCAAACTAGATAGCAAATATGCTAATATTTTCTCCCTATAACCTTGTATTACTCTTCACAGAAACAAACAGGAATCAGAACGAATCACACCGCACACACAAGCACATGTGCATAGATAAACTCACGTACGACAGACCTTCTTGACAGCGAATTGGCTCTCATTGTCAGTGATGTCTGTTTGCAAGCCCTCCACGCAAGCAGAAGAGAAGAAAGGGAATCAGAGTGTGAGAGAACGAACAAGAGGAGTGGGGAAATGATGAAGGACCAAAACAAATCAGGTCAAGGAAGGGCGAATTGAAAGAGAAAGACGTGATGCAAACATGGATCTGATGAAGGATAAATAAGTCTTTGTTCTTCCAAAAGTCAGACAGTCAAAAAGAAGAAAGAAGTGCTGCTTTCTTTAATTTGATTTACATTGGAGAAAGTTTTGTAGGAAGGACCCAAAATATGGTCATCAATCCAACTGTCCTGCAGGTTGTATAGCAATACACACAGAATAATTATTGGTTAATAATAATGTACATTTCACAATATAAGAATGATAATAATCAAAGGGCAATTACAGCTTAGACTTGGCTGAGATTTTAAATTCACCCAGTGCAAAGACAGATTTATAAATAAGTCCAAACAATGTCTATGCATATCTTAAGTGCTGTCCACAAATCTATTTTTGTCTTGAATCTTGAAAAACAGAGTTTCATAAATTTGCATTAAATGTGTTTCCTGGAGCAAACTACAGGGTTCTGTACATTTTATTGAGTGAAAAACTCACAACTCGTTTGATTATATCATCTATTTCAACTAAACGTGTGGTTTATGGAATTATGGACATTGTAACTGATGTTTCGAATTGATCAACATCTAGAATAGCACTCAGTAGAGCGCATTCCTCCTCGAAGGCCCAACAGCCCCCTTTAATTCAATCAAGCCTAATCCAATACCAAACTCGAGAACCCTGTATCACTCTAAATTTCAAATCTTAACTATAATTAAACTCACCAGATGCAGGATCTGCATCACATCCTACTTAGTCATACATTAAAGCCACCTAAATACACATTTTTTCATCAAGATCCATGCATTATTCCCTGAGAAATTAATGACCCCTATCTTGCAGTGTTAAAGGTTCTCTTTGTAAGAAAATAGATTTTGGATTCTCATTCCCAAATAATGCTTTGGGATTGTAGGACGGGCCAGCGCTGGCAGTGGGATTAAAAAATATTTTTTTCTACAAATAGGTCCTTCAAAGAAAGTGAGAAAAAAATTCCTGGATCTGTCTCTTTATCCGGACCCATACCAAAAGTTGATTGGGTCTATTCTGGGCCAAGCACATCTTCCATCTATGTTTTGTGGAAATTCGTTCTGTAGTTTTTATGTAATCCTGTTGACAAACCAACCAACCAATGGACATGGGTGAAAGCATAACCTCCTTGGCAGAGGTAATAAATGGATAAAGAATTCTCTCTCAATTCATTTTTTTACATGATAACACTCTCATGTTTGTGCCTAGCCGGGCTAGCGGTTAGCTTAGCATAAAGACTGGAAGCAGAAGGAAGCAGAAGTAAACAGCTAGCTTGGCGCTATTCCAAAAATCTGTATTCCAGCATCTTTATTTCTCTAAACGACATGTTGTTTCACAACCACAATAAAAAGATAATCATTTAGCAAATCCTCAAAATTAAACGTACTAAAAATTATGTTTTATATCTCATAGTTTTGTTTTTGGAATTGTTATGCTGCAAAAATGTAAGGCTAAAGGAAAATTGAACCCATTGCCTACCCTTCACCTAATGTAATGTGCATGCAATCTAACCTCCTTTGTCTGATGTTAGGATATTGATCCTTTGTGTGCGCATTCTGTTCCCTCAGCTTCAGGGATTAGGTTTTACTCACCTTTAGCCAAAGCACAGGACTGTAATTCTGTGTCCAAAATCCCTCTTTATATTATACGTTTAGTATCGTGCAATATATTTACCCTCCCCCATTTGATTTGAGTGTGTGAAGTCTGAGTGTGAAATAAAATGAACTATGTATGTCCTCAAATAAAAAAAATATAAACATCTGTCCTCAAGTCTGACACTACTCTCTGCGAACAATCTGACAATACAATGCTTTTTTCAAAAATTGATGGAGATCAGTCTTTTCTTTATTTAATGGGTGGTTGCAAAAGATAATAAAGTAAAAAAATTGTTGTACAGTCCAAAACAACAAATCAATGATCAACTGTTGCTTTGCTGGCGTCTACTGGGTGTTTACATCAGTAACAATGAGTCAGATCTGTATGACGTGTTAACTCTGAAACCTCTTCCAACACACAGCCTGATTAACTATATGACTAAATAACACATTATGACATTGATATTTAAAATAACATACACCAAAGTTTCAAAAACAAAATACTTCTTGTGAAGAGTGGGATGCAAGTTTTAATGATGCTGCAACTTTCTTTTGGTTAAGAGCTGAAATTATTCAGGGCACATTTCTCCTCCACATTCTGGAATCACTCACTTTTTCCTTTCAAATTTTGTTCCCCACACCATTCCCAGCATTATAATTATTGACAGTTTTTACTGCAAGACACAGACATGAAATAACACCTGTTCTGCAGCTGTTGTTGCTAACAGAGTTTCTAACCTGCCCCTTTTTCCTGGCCTTTTGTTTTTGGAGCATATGTGTGGGGTTTTCAGAGGCTGGAACATTTTCCTTGACCTGGCAACCTGTCATCTCATAACGTTACTCAAAATTGACTTGTGAAGATGAAAGCAATGGAAAATAAACAGGTAACTGCGTCCCCATCCATTTCTGAAAGGAGAAAAATTATGGTAATGTAGCACATTCAAAGAGGGTCATAATGTTCTTTTATAAAGGATGGCTGAATGAAGGATAAGGATTTGTTGGTGAGGAGTACTTGCAATGGAATAAGTGGCTGCAAAACATGACAGTAATGATCCCATTTGCGTTATTCTCACAGTGAAGATATACTGTGGATATACTGCACTTACGCCAATAGAATTATTCTATAGAAATAATAACAGCTTCTTAGCGGAAACATCTAATATCATTAAAGGTAATTATCAGTGTCTACCCAATTAGGTGAAAAATCCATTCATCATTACTTATTGAAATATGAATTAAATGGCTTTTTAATCTAAATAAAGGTGCTTTTAAACAACTCCAAAGCAACATCTTCGGTGTTTAACAAATGCACTGCAGCTATAGAAAATAATACGTAGTGATTTAACAAGCTGCCAGTTTTTGAGCTAGTCTCTGTTCTACCGGCTTCTTTAACTCAATGCAATCTCTTTCCAGATCATTCTCTCTGAACTATTAAGTGCGTTCCTAGCCAGATTCTAAGACAAAGATAAGCCATTTTTTCCAGAAACTACTGTCCTTACTGAGACATTAGCAAGCCACACAACATACTGTTTGTTCCAAGACTGTAACTTTAGACAATAAATGAATATGTTTCACTTAGGCCCACCTCACTGGGTGCAACAGCAGCAGCATTATTAAGCCATATTAATAAAATTACCTACAGAAATAAAGTGCATATCTTTAAATGTTGCAATTAGGCTGAAATGAGAAGAGAGCCTAGAGCCCAGGGTTAGAGGTATTCATTGACTAGCAGTAGCTAGCTTAGCCCAAGTGACTGCACAGGGCTCACATTCCCTCCAACTCTTAACAAAACCCTGATTCTTGGATGTATGCTAACCAGTCGCTAATGTTAGCAAGTCACTAAATATCAGCCCTCCCAGCTAACAAACCCGCCACCTTCAATGTTGAAGTAATCCTATTACTGCTTTTAGCAGCTGTAATGTAGCTGATGGATGTTGTCACTAAAAAGGATGATACAAATTTTAATCACATAATTTCCTATTCAGCAATGATTCCCAACACTGGCATTTATGTTTATATATTAAACGGTGAAAATGTTGACAAAAGCTAAGGGCTAGCAACAAGCTAACTGTGTATTTAGCCATACTGAGTTCCTATCTGGAACATATTTTTGGTAAAGAATCAATAGCTAGGCCTATTGCTAACCTTAACCCAGTATCACTGGTGATCTTCCTACTAAGATACTAAGAAAGTCTTCAGAGGTAGGCTTCCTCCATGCGTCAATAGAAAACCATTTTTTTCTGGTTGAATAATACTTTTCATTTGAATTTGGGTGAAATTGGGTGATTATTTGTGGAAAGGAATCAAGTTGAAAACACTGTGGTGTTTGTCAAGCTGAGAGAATTTGCTATGAGCACACACACATTCTTTTAATCATTTGATAGAGTCTTGAATGGATCAACACTGAAAGAGAAAACTATTTTTATATTTTTCACATCTTGGCAGATTTAGGAGAAAAAAGAGAGATGGACACCAGCAGGGAGAGATGAAGACACCCAGGGTGAGAAAAGGCCGGACACCAGGAGAGAGAAACAGAAACACCGTGAGGGAAAGACACACACACCAGTAGAGAGGCGGGGGGGAGAGGGGGAGAGGACGTGGTGTTTTTTGGATGTGGCCATGGGCACAGAACATTTCTCAACTTTAATAAAACCCTGTGTTACGTCAGTGTCACACAGACTCACGAACAATGCTGCACCTGCACAGAAGGATTCATTCTCATTAATTTAATTGTTAAACCCCCTGTGTTAATCAGCTTCTCATGCTCACAAGCAAACATGGATACTCTAAATTCCCCTCATCAATTATTATCTTCACATTTTCATTCCTTTTTTAATTTAGAATTCAGGTTAGCAAACAGTTGCCACGCAACCACAAATGCATATTGTATTTGCTCACGGTGCTCATTTGCCCTTTGAGCTGTCTCTCTTAACATTTTACACTCACACCTGCACTTTACATTTGTGTGGGAGAATGTCACATTGTGAGTGATAGTGATCATATTAAACTGTAAGAAGTAAATGTATTGTTGTAGCTGGTGTAACTACTCCCCATTGTTTCTGGCTAGATTAAAGTCGAATGTTGCGTCGTGCTGCTGTGTGTGTAAAGTGTGTTTGGTGTCGAGTGGAAAAGGCCTATGAGAGCAGCTATAGCAGACTCAAGGAAGAGTCCTTGATCGGAGAGTAAGAGAACCTCTTGACTCCTCTTGCCACTGAATGAACTAAATAAACCACCCGACAGATCCATCCCACAACAACCTGCCACAACATCACTATACAGAAACACTCAAAACAGGGCAGAGAAGTCACCGTTCATAGCAATCCAACTTTAAAAACCCTGCTCATTGTATATTTTATATTTTCTGTCAAATAACTAGCTGGCACACAGATGTAGTGATGTAAAAAGCAGAACACCACCCCCTGAAGGACTGTGACACAAAAGAAAAATAAAATTGGGGGGAAAAAAATAGTCTTGCATCTAGAGGAATAAGTATTACACTACATTGAAAGCACCTGAGAAATACTATTTGCATTTCTGCCAGACTGTTGAGCCAGACAGGCTATAACTGCGGATGTCTGTTACTGACTCCTTAATGCTGAAATGCTTGTCAGAGGGCACGCAGTGAGTGGATACGTGGTATAATGGCATTTGTTTACAAGCTCTTTGAGGTAGAAGAATGACACAAGAGAATATTTAGTTGAGCGGAGGTCAGATTATTGTGGGTTTATTTAGTTTACTGTTCGGTACTGTATTTATTCTTTCTCCAACTCAACTTATATTAAAAGTGTAGATGACATTTTCTCAGTGTACTGCATAGCCACTACCTTACATTCAGTATATGGTTTGGGGAATGGTGTTGCAGTGGTTAGCATTCACTCCTTATGGCAAGAAGATCACATTTTCCAGCTTCCGTACTGTATGTTAGCCCTGTGATAAAGTGTGAGCTATTCAGGGATTATCCAAGGCACGCTGGGATAGATTCCAGCCCGCTGACATGATAATTAGGTGAAGAGAATGGAAGGATAGATTAAATGGTTTGTGAACTCAGAGCTCCTTCACAGTGATACTTCAGTAGTGTTTAAAAGCAGTAGCTGATCTATGATACTAATCAGTGCCGTTGTGCATCATCTGAATACCACGGGGCCATCGTGTGAATGGGAAGACACGGCATGTAAACTAGGTGTTATGGTGAATTGAGTAAATCTCAAGGGATTCCTGGAGGGATAAGATTGACATTTTGGGAAAAACTTTATCTCCTTTCATGACCAGAGAAAATTAATACCGCTCTCATATCTTAAGCACTCATGCCATCACCCTGTTCTGCCTCTGAAAGGCAGCCAATCAAGGCACAGTAGCACATTTGGTCTATTCTGGGCTGAGACCCATCCTCCATCCAAGTTTTGTGGAAATACGTTAATATAAACCAACTGATAAACCAACCAGCTGATAAACCAACCAGAGCACCAGCAAGTGGGCACGGGTGAAAACGTATACCCTCCTTGGCGGAGTTAAATTGCCCGGGGATGTGAAGGAAAAGCACCAGCAGCACTTGACGAGAGGACAGCAACAAAGGCAATGAGTCAACTTGGCCAATTCCGCCATTATTGTGTTGGTTAACACACCTGTCAATGGCAGCTATTTTGATCAGAGCCATAGTGTCAGACTGTATACTTGCCTCTATGGTCCTTGTATTTTTTATGCATATTAATCACTTTATAAGAAAACACTGTATCTTAAGTTTGGTTATGTGTGTTATTTTGTCACACAGTAGCTGTTGTACTAAAAAAAGCATTTCCTCTCACTATAAAAACTTTGTCCAACATTGTCGTCTTTCCCTCTAACAGTACTTCAGCTGATAAGCTACTGTTCTTGTGGAAGCCTGTCCTCAAATACCCTTGTATATCCTTGACGTGGTAAAGATCTCACCAGTCATTTCCACTGATAACCCTATTATCAAATGGTCCACTCAGATAAGATACAGATCTCTGACAGATGCCGTTGTTGGTAATTACAGCTGAATTGATTGCTGAAGCAGTGGGATGGGTCAGGGCAGGATGGCAACTTTTTGTCCTTCATCTGCTCCATATACCCTCTGAACAACAGGATGAACCTATCAAAGGGTAGTACGCCCATGACTGAAGCTGCTTATTAACCTTCTGCATAGTCATCATTTTTCACGCTTTATATGGTCAAGCCACGCAGTGTATGATTATCAGCGACGGACTGCTCAGACAGCAGTGTACTCAAAGAGCACATTATTTGACTTGACATAAACCAGCACACACAAATCAACATTCACCTTTTTTCATTTAATTTGACATGTTATTTAGAATTATTTGTAGCCGCATTTCTTCAGCTGATATTATCATCACTTACTACATTTGACATCAAATTACAAGTACTCCCTGATTAAATATATAATGATAATTTCCCTTCTTTGTAATTATCCCTTTTTTCTGTTGAAAGCATTTCTCCATGTAGCGAAGTCCTTTTCCACTTTGACCTAGTTACACATTTCCAGTAGTTTTTATTCATTTACCTTCAAAGGAAAGCATCTGTTTAACCCATTTATCATTGAGTAGCTCACCACCACCACAGATAAATCCCCTCTTACTTTTCTAACTGTGCCGCTTATTGCTTTCCCATACTGTAGTCACCACAGATACATCACAAAGACAAATCTACACGTCGGCAGAGGTCAGTGCTCCAGATATGCATGAATTTCCAACCTGTCTCATTGTATTAATAATTAGTGCATAGTGCTTGCTAGCTGGTGTGTTCTTTGATGTGGCTGGTGCTGTTGTAGGTGAAAGAAGAAAGTATGTCTTTGAATTAAACACTGTGTGGTAGAAGGGGAATAAAATCCAAACATCTTAGGCCTGCGATTACATGCAGTGTGAGGCTGAAATGTATCTTTAATGTCTCCAAGACACTGTGAGCGAAGCAGTAAATTGGTTCAATAAGAAATAGTGAATCATGAAGATGTGGTACAATGAGCCATCCTGACTGGATGAACTAAAAAGACAACAGCCTGGCCTCGGTCCATCACTGGATGAATGAAACACACTTGCACTACAAATATTAGGTCAGCATCTCAGTTGTTTACTGGGAATGTTGTTGGCATGAGCATCGATAGCATCACAGCTGAAAGACTAATATGAATTGTTTAAGTAGGGAGAGAGCAGGGCTCATAGGATAAATCAAGACATAAATCTTTTGAAAAATGAATCAAAGCTATGATTTTTAAAAATGGCACAGAAAAATTTCCTAAACCACCTGGGCACTGTAGTTTTTAGCAAATGTTACGTAAACAGGAGTGAATTGAGCATTTGTTTAGGACTATTTTAAGCAGCGGAGTAATGCACATTTGGTATATTACTAAGTGTTCACAGCAGCTGAATGATTGGGTGGGAATGCCTTGATGTACTGTAAACAACAGTAGCCACATTTGTAATAATACTGGAATAAAGGAATATGTGGAATGATGTGGCTCGCTTTTAAGATAAGGAAATCGTTTTTTGATCCTTCAGAGGGCAAATTCCACTGTTAATAGTTTTTTTTTTCAGGATTAAGCGTTGACCATTCACAAGAAATAAATGTTAGTGTCAATAACTAACTCTTCTTTGAGGTAGGTCAATATTTCCACTTTGACTTTAATGAACAACGAGCATCAACACTAACTTAATAGAAGCATCACTTTGCGATCATTCACGGTTTCATCGAAATATGAATACAAATCGGACTGCATTACAGTGTCATTCCTATTCCCATTACTTCTGCTTACCATGCCATTATTCAGACTGACCAATATTCCAAAAAGTCAAAAACGTGTCCAATTACACCAAAAGCCCATTTGTCCGACAGCCACTTTTCCGCACTGTTCCCAAAATCTGCAATCTAGTATCACCGGCCTAAGTACATAACTTACGTAGTTCAACTAATGTACTTTTAACCCAGACCTTGATGTTTTCCTAAACCTAACCAAGTAGATTTGATGCCTAAACCTAGCTGTTAATGTTTCACAACATTAACTTCGTGTTAATTCTGAGAAAAAAGTCAGATATACATTCAAACATTTGAATATGTTGAAGTGTCATTGTTTGCCATCACTTTGATGTTCCTCTGTCTTTTTGATTATTTAAAATGATACCAAATGCCCTGCCTTCTGATCTGAGAGCGACTGTGACACATCACTAGCATTTTACAGAAATCTGACTTTTTTCATACTGAGAAAAAAAGTATTGTAACTACTAGGAGTGTAACAATACATGTATTCGTATTGAAGCATTTTGGTACAGGACGTTCGCTTCGGTACAGGGCTGTGCACGGGTGAGTTTCCAGAACGGAAGTTGCGTGTGTTTATTTTCTGCCTGCAGCTACACGTGCAGCCCGTTTACATCATGGCTAACGCTAGTGCAAAACCAGAGCTTCAAGACCCTCCCTTGTCGCTTAAGTCTTCTGCTTGGGAACACTTCGGCTTCCTGGTTAAATATTGCAACGGAGAAAGACGAGTCCGGCACGGCGCAGTTCCACCGAACAGCTTGAGAAACGAAACTGAGGAATTCAGAAAAAAAAAAAACAGCACCACCCAAATGTGAATATCCCTGCTACAAGAAAAAAAATGACCTTAGTGCAAACGCAGCTGACTTTGGCAATCAAGCAGCCTCTCCCTACAACTCAGCCCGTATGAACAACACACCAGTGCAAACCTGGCAGAGGGACTTAAAGAGACAGTGAAAATAGTTTATTTAACTTATTACCAGGCAGCACTTTACAACAGTATTTTATTTTTTTTAATTTATTTTCACATTTTGTATAATGTTACAATAAATTGTTGGTTTACAAAAGTTCCGAATAAACAACAAGCAAATTTATGTTTTGCATTTTGTTCCTGTACTGTACCGAAAATGAACCGAACCGTGACCTCAAAACCAAGGTACGTATTGAACCGTGATTTTGAACCGTAACTACTGTTACCATGATGTACCATATAATGTCACCTGGCACGTGAATGCACATTCAAATACACTTAGATATTGTGAGCAAAAAAAAAAAAAAAAAACCCAGGGAGAGAGTGTATTTTTGGGAAGAGGGGCCTTCGGACCAGTGGGCTTTTGTTTTCAGCATAACATGCTGTCGGACTCATGGGCTTTCGGTCTAAAGGGACATTTTCTGACTATAGGGGTTTCAGAATAATGGGCTGTTGGAACAATGAGCAGTCCTACACTTGTTGTGGTTGTTACAGAACTAGGGCTTCTTGTACTCATATGACTTTTACTATTATTGCTCTAGGACAAAAAAAAGTGCCTGAAAGAATGGTTAAACAGTACTCAGACTTTAATCATTGGTGATTAGCTATGGGATAATCTCCTCTGAACTATTTCACAAATAATCTAAACAGCTCAATGGAAACAGGGGTAGTTTAGTCTCCACATGGGTCATTGCTTACACATCTACTGTAATAAGGCTTTTTACATGTGTAATCAGCTTTGATTTCCTGTCTTGTTGCAATATGGTTCCCAGTCCTGCTTTGACCATTAAGCTGGGTCAAATCCAATAAATACATTGTAACTTCATTATGGTTAAATATTCTTACAGGAATGAAAAGCATTGTTCTGGGTGAGCATTCTTTGGCTCTGTATTAATAATGAGCAACTGGATATTTGAGTCATTTTCACTGTTGATTTTCTCTTGCAGTCTGAATAAAATGTATGACACTATATCCACATTACCATTTTATTCATATGTCTTATTCTGCATTTGTAAATTGTAAGATGCATGAGTAGATTGTTCCCCAAAGATGCTTCATTGTAGTGTACTGTCTGCTGAAAGACTCCGGGCTGTACTTGCCCTCAGAGCTGACCATGTATTTACAACGTTGTTTATGTAGCTCAACAACCTAAACTTGTCAGAAACAACAAACAACAACAACCACCACAGCACGCCTCAGTGGCAATTAACATTAGAGTGCCCAGAGACCCTACTACCAAGGCACAATAAAGGAGAAATTACATCATAAACATTCTAATTTAATTGAGCGTGCGCGAGTGTGTTTGCAGTTGTGTCTACATCTGAATATTTCAACTTTTGTGTATGTGTGTGAGAGTTAGTGTGTGCGTGTAGAGTCGTGTTTTAACAACCAGAGCAGAGATGCCCTCCCTCCCACTAGCTCCTCTGTATTCCCTGGAGGGGCCTAATCAGACAAACAAGGCTTCTCTCACTCCTGGTCCGTACGCTTTGATTCTTCACTGAGCACCACAAACACACACACACACACACACACACACACACACACACACACAGACATACACTACAGAGATAGATGTACCTACACCCATGCAAACCCAGAGATGTGACTGAACATACACTTTCAGGGCTTTTCCATAATGAGAACTTAGCTGCTGTGAGATGAAGCATCCCAGTTAGGGTTTCAAGGCCAGAACGTTTTAGAGTGCAGTTGTTGGACATACAACGGTCGTATAAATGTAGCCGATTTAGATATTTTTAGTCATGACTTTCAAGACAAGTATCATGAAACAAATAGGAGGGCCCCACCTGCAGTAGGAGGTCGACAGAGCTTGAACCAGACTGCTTACTTCATTCTCTAATGACACGAGACGTGGAGGTGCAAGTGAGGAATCCAGTGGAGAACAGACTGCGGGATGCAATGCAGTCATTTCTGAGCTTTTTTTCTTCAAGGGAAACAAAAATAAAGTGATGTAGTGTTTGATCACACTACTCTGCTTGAAGAATCGAGACACTCCAGACATGCTGTCAGCTTTGTGAAGCTGCACCTAGGCACAGCAGTGCTAACACGCTTACAATGACAATGTGAATCATGCTGGTTATTAATGGCCATAAACTTTACCATCTCGGCTTACTGTGTTTAATGTCCTGACATTTGCTAATAAGCAATAACAGAAGGTACAGTTGAAGCTGAGGGGAATGTCTTTAGTTTAACAGGTATTCGTTGACAAAAAGAAAGTATTGGAAGAATGGAATGTTGACCTGATGAGAGCACAAGATGAAATATTAAGGAATCAATAATTGGAGCTGTCTACCAAATGCCATGGCAATTCAGCTGATAGTTATCAAGGCATTTCACTCAGAATCAGAAATGTGACTCTGTTGGTGCTGCTAGAAACAAACTCAAGGGATCACTTAAGTCGGAAGGCTTCAGCCTTTGGGGACCAAAATTTGATGGCAATCCATCAATCATTGTTGAGATATTGTCAGGACCAAATGAGAGGCCTACATTGCCATTGGGAAGTGTTGCTATTGGAAAAGGTACACAGCTTTGAAAAAAGCTAATCTACTCAAACATTACCAAAAAATGTAGTTAAACAATAAATACATTACCTAATAGCTATGCATACTGCACACACCTGTATTTTAATAAAAGAAAAAAGTATTACAAATAAATAAAAGAAGTAATAGCTTCCAAAACAAATGCATGCATTAGCCAGATCCAGAAATTTACGACAGGCAGTGGCAGTGGTACCCACACCACTTTTGAGTACAGGGTCCGCCAGAAACAGCAAAACAATTACAGTTATTTGGAACTGTGCTAACTTAAACACACAATATGTAATTTTTGCTGCAAGGGGTCTTTCAATCAAGACAGGACGGTTAGCTCTGAAGGTGAGAGTTGGGTGCACAGCCAGACCTTCTGGAAGAAGAAACACTTTGGATTCTGTTCTGATTCTGAGCCACTTACTGACGGGAGGAGACCTCAGACTACTTTTAACTTTTCAGATTAAAAAGTGGATTTATTATTCACTCCCATTTATCAACCTGACTGCGGCAGCGATTGGTTGTTTTATATGTTGCAATCTTGATGGCCTACTGGAGCTCGAATGTACTTTACTTCATGAATGTAATGTTACATAGAGGGGAAAAAGAAGAAGAGAGATCTGGAGTCTGGCGAGTGCTAAGTTGATTGAGAGGTTGATGTGAATAAAAAAAAAGAAACTCACATCCTCAGTGTGTGCCGTTGCTTGTTATGGCTAATGTACAGTAAAGTGACCTAGTCGTGTGGAGCGCATGCACGAGTAAAACGAATAAAAACAAATGAGGGCGTGAGTAACGTGATGTGAAACTGTGCTTCATTGGCGTTGAACACATCACTGAACAACCGCCATTGCTGATGAAAAACTATCTGATGTTACTCTGGCACAAATGTTCTTGGACGAGGTAGAGTTTTTTTTCTTTTCTTTTTAGTCTTATTCAAGTTATGTCCAGTCTTTTTTGCCGACATCCTTCTCACTCTTTGACTCCGACCAAATGAAATGCACTGTTACCTAGAGTAAACTTGCAGATTTCTCTGAATTTGAACATTGTTGGTTGGAAACATTTGGGATAATGTAAGTACACAACAAGCTAAACACACACACACACACACACACACACACACACACACACATATATATATATATATATATATATATATATATATATATATAGCTGCAATTAGCTAGTTAGCTCAGTTAGCCTTCTTATTCATGTGCTGTTGATAATTTTTGTTAATTTTTGTAATGTTTCAACTCAAATTCTTACATCTAATTCTTATAATCTGATAAGCCACTGTGTATTTGGAACCTTCTATATATGTATACTTATGACACACTGATTGTGTACATGGTCTGTTGTGAATGTGTTGAAGATTGATCTGAGATTCCTGGCCTGTATTATTATTCTGGTCTGGCCCTGCTGTAGGTTCATATGTAGCAGAGTGGTATCGATCTTCTCATCTTACTCTCAGCAAGAATGTGAACATGACATCACCTTGTAGTTTTGGAAGCAATGTTCCAGAATGTCTGGGATTTTGGATTTTAAATAATTATTTTGATGCAATTGACGCTATAAAATGTAACCAGAGAGAGTCAACAGATAGTGTGATAAAATCACTATGCATACTGCATATTTGTATTGAGTGTAAAGTTACTCTTTACGTTATTATAATAAGTTCCTGTAGTGGAAAAGGCTTATACTGTTAACCACTGGAGGTGAAAACCCTGATGCTGAAAAGTATTGTTTGCTTCAGTGGGACTAAACAAAGTGGATCCTTCTGAGACAGAGGCTTTTCTCCCTCTCTCCTCTCACCTGCTGCCCTGCCTGGTCTACTCACCCTCTGTGTCTTCCTAGCTCTGTTGCAAATTCTCCTTCCTAAACTCTTTTCCTCCTCGTCTCTCCTCACCCTCCTATCTTGACTTTGTCTATCTCGCCTCCTCCCTCACTCCCTTCAAACTCATCCCCTTTCATCCATCTCATTTGCCTCCTTCCTCACCCTTTACTGTTCTCAAGCATCCCTCACACCCCGCCAGGCCACCCTCCCTTCCCCTCGCCGCCTCCCCTCTCTCTCCCCCTCTGTCTCACCACGTCTCTCCCCCCTGCCCCGCCGCTCCCGAGCCCTCCTCTCTTCTTCTTTCTTCAGACAGAAAGCCAATTGGAGCTGTCTAAACAAATGAGAGGTGTCTGAGATCATTTAAACAGCCATAAATAACATCAAGAGAGGAGGCAGACGATGAGTGGACCCCAGTGCTAAATGCACAGGCGCACACAAGATTACACACCAGTGCACGCACACACACACACACACACACACACACACACACACACACACACACACACACACACACACACACACACACACACACACACACACACACACACACGCACACACAAACTCTTAAGTGGACCCCATTGCTAATTTGTCTGATAGCGTGTTAGGGGAAGATAAGAGCGGGGGCAGGAATCTGGCCTGCCTGAGATGCATTAGCTCGCCTTGTACTGTTTTCATCACTCAGGCTATGGGAGCAGAGCGTATTGTTTGCTAATTTGCCTTTTGCCGCTATTGTTTGGAATGCTGGTGGAGCTATCACCTGAGGTAATGGGCTTTGTGCGTGTATGTGTGTGCGCGCCCGGAGTAGTGAGAGTTTAGGGTCTTGATAGAGAGATCATTCCATGTAATGAGGCTCTAAAACAATGAATGGCGGCCTTTGTGTTGATGTAATGCCACAGCTCTCGAATCTCGGTGTTGTGCTCACTGGTCTAAAACCTGCAAATATGAAGCCCGCACATCACAAGCTGGAGAAGTAAGAGTCGGGGCCTGAGTCGGATCTTAATTCATTAAGCTTGTCCATGTCTTGAAGAGAAGAAGACGAATGGTGATTTTGTTCTGTCAGTCTCTGGCAAGTCTCCACTCTCCTGGTTTCTGACAGCTCTCTGCCAAGTAGGACATTAAATAATAAGCTTCCTCCTTCTTCTCTCTGTCTGTCTATCTCTCTCTTACACTCACTTTCTCTCCCCCATGTCTATCTCGGAGTGTGTGTGTGTCTGTGTGTTTGTGTTTGTCTGACTTGCTTAGTGTCTTTCTCTGTTATAAATATTTAGCCAGGAATGAAACACTGGCAGCTTTGTGTGTGTGTGGAGTAAAACATACGCCCGCACATGCACACACACACACACACACACACACACACACACACACACACACATACAATGTTTCTTCGCCAGTACCCTCTTAAATACTACAGAGTTGGCACTTGTTATAAGCCTCTGCACATCAGGCCAAATCCATTTTGGGAGTGCCAATTTCATTCTTGGGATGTTAAGCATCTACGCCGCAAGGTCAAAACATTCCAATGAAAGCTCCATCTCGCTCACTTGCAGAATTGGATGAAAATGAATGTTATTTCTTCTGTTGAAATAGCCATCATGTTTCACTGGTTCCCACACAGTAGGGTGGCATATGTTAATATACTGGGTAAATATTCATACAGGATGACACAAGTTGTGCATAAAGTGGGAAATTTCATAAAATGTGGTGGTTCTATGTCATGTCAGCCTAGAAATTATATTTGTGCAGATATGTGTGAGGGTTGTGTTGACACATTCCTAGGCACGTATGCTTATGCTGCTGTGTGTGTAATATTCTGGTTTGAAGTGTTTTAGTTTGCACATAGATGTCACACATTGGCAGTGCCAGAAGGTGCAGTGGGTGTGGGGATGTGGGTGTTTTGTTTTATATATACCAGCTTTGAGCTCTCTGATTATGCTTATGATGTTGTGTGTGACAGGTCGCCTCTGGATGTGCTAGAGAGCACAAAGAGGCCCTGGACACATGCATAGCATGTATATAGTAAGAGGGATCACTTTAGATTGAAGTGAAAAGCTAAAAATATAGTATATATATGGGGATTGGTGATATGTGTGTGAAGATGCATGTTCTCCCAGTATGTGTGTGGGCTTTCTCCGAGTGCTCCAGTTTTGTCCCAAAGTCCAAAAATAAGCAGGTTCTGTGGCAACTTTAAACTGTCCGGACTTATGAATGTGAGTAGTTGCCTTCCTATGTGCAAGCAATGAGACAATGGACCCCAACAAGGGGGTCGGAGAGTTGCAAGATAAAAGTGAGTGGGTTGTGAGATGATTAATGGGATTCTAAATTAAGCTCTTTTCTGACATGTCTCTATTTTTTGCCTTTTTGTAAAAATGTTGGACAGTTTTAATGCCAGGGTGTGAAAATTGTTCAAGTCAAACAATCTGAGATGGTAAAATCACTCTCTGGCTAAACTGCTCATAATTAATAGACTTGTCAAACCACTGACAAGCCTTGGCAAAAAGACAAAAGTGTTGGAACCCAAAAGATGTTCCCTGCTTTTCAGCCAACGAAGTGGAATTGTCTCCAGCCCCTCGTTAGCCTGCACAGGATAGGTATATATCAATAATGGATGTCAGTACAATGATAAATTAATGCCTGGTGTGTCTTATTCCAGTCCATGTAGCATTAAAGTAAAGTTTAAAGATACATTGATCACAACATGAAAACCACTGACAGGTAAAGTGATTGACATTGATCATGTTGTTACAGTGCAATGTGTACCTTGAGTCATGACATTCATATGGATGTCCCTTGACACTCATGACTCATCCAAACCATGTTGTGGACCAAGTTCATCCCCTCATGGCACCGGCACTCCCCAATAATGTCAATACTGCCCACCCCCCGGAGCAGGACATTGTGCCCTGCCACACCACAAAAACTGCTCAGGAATGGCTCTAGGGAAGTGACAAAGACCTCAAGGCGTCGACCTGGTCTCCAAATGCCCCAGATCCCAATCTTATTGAACATCTATGGGCCTGTGTGGGGCTCAAGTCATGCTTGACAAAAAACATTGAACACCTGTTGAGTTTGGGTAGGGCTCGGTTAATTCTCACTCGAACTCAGTTGGGTTTGGATAGAAAAGTGTGGCTCAATCTGCACTCTATCCAGATAACAAAACTGTACCAGACAACCTCGTCCGGCCCTCATACTGCGTGGAATGATGGCACTTGGGCTGTCCACTACTGTTTGCCAGATTTGAACCACAAGCAGGCCATACTGTAGCCACATGTCAGCCAAGAGCAAACCAAATAAAGCTGAGCTGTCCAAAATCCAGGTCACAGTTCATTCTATTCTGGTGGGCTGCATCTGTGCCATCATTCTGCACAGCTTTTAGGCCGTACAAACATATACTGTGATATTGCATGCACTTCTGCCATCATTTAGCCATGGAGAAGGGTCCAACTTTGAATGTTCAGTTAACACATTGCAACCGACAAATTCTACTCATTCTGCTTTTAGAAGACAACATATGTTCACTTTCTAACTCACTCTCTATGCCTGTTATTTTGCTCAGGCCCTCCAGTTGGTTGCTAGAACTGACAGGTCAAGAGCAGGATGACCCTGAAGACGTCTGGGGGCACTGTGCTCAAGTAGTCAAAGACATTTAGAATTTTATTGTTTACATCTCATGGGTTTACTGAAGGCAGCCAAGACGCCAGAATGCAATAGACCGTGAACACGAATCTAAACCATTGTGTGGCTTGGCAATTCTATTCGTAGCAAACAAGCTGTCAAATGGAAATGGGAACAAATGGATGGAAGGAACCATTTTTGATTTCCAGCTTCTTGGGTGCAATGGTAAAAGCTATTGTTTTGTGTGGTTGTGTTTGATTGCCAGAGGTGGTTGTGTTTACATGAAGGTGGACTGGCCCTCAAGAACTGGAGACCAAATCTGATTTCCGGGGCACATTCTAAAAATATAAAGGACAGAGTTATTACTCTCTTGAGTCTGATCGATATACTGGCAGTGGTTGCTACTGCGACAATTAAGTTGGCTGTTGCTAATGGTGTCCCAAAGATGCAAAGAGGCCAAACACATTAGCTTGGTTTGGCAGTGGTTTGCATATGGATCCTCGAGGGCAACGGCAAATGAGATTTGCTTTCAGACAACTTTCAACTGCCATCAGCTGATCTTTCTGTATTCCATGCCATAACCCTCAGAGATTTAGTGGCTACCCTTTGAATTTCAATCCTCGGATAGTGGAGGAGGGAAGATGTGGACAAGTGGCTGGGTCTTATCAAAAAACCAGTCGAGGGGTGAGTAAAGTAGCCAAGTCTTAAAAAGGCCCTGGATGACGGAGAGGTACTTAACATTTTCCTCCATATCTCCACATTAAATTCCTTGTGAGTGGAAAGCAGATTTATACAGCCATAAAGAAAGGCAACTAGACAACCCAAGTATCAGAGTAAGCAAGTCTTACACAAACTTGTTTCTGTCCTGTAAATCCTTAATAATGACACAGTTGATAATACGATTTCAAGTGAACTGGGATTATCTCAGCATAACATGAAAATGTAACTCCTGTACTACATAATTTTTTCATTGCTATTGCTTACTGATTAGGCTTTTGATTATAAATCAAATGAACAGAGAGATGAAAGGTGGCAGGGAGCCAGCGAGGAGGAACAATAGTTGAATAGGTCAGCAGGGACTAGAAAGGATAGAACAGCAGCGGGCAGAGAGATGGGTAGACAAAGAGAAAGGGATTAAAACATCCCAGAACTCTTTGAAGCCTCAGGTCCTCAGCTACCTCTCCTGTTTGACACAGTTCTCTCCTGCCCACCCCCCCACGGTCATCCAACTCTGCTCTCTGCGTATCATTGGAACAGGGGACTATCGTGGAGAGGGGGAAGAAGAGGGGCAATGCGATAGTTTGCAATCATCTCTTCAGCTTCTAAGAAGCTTTCAGCCCTTAGGTTCTTAGTTCTCCATTCATTTTCACTCTAATGGCGCCTTCCTCTGCCTTTCCTCTTCATCTCTGTCTCCCTCAGTCCCTTTTTTCTCCATCTGTTTCTCATCTCTCATTCTTGCTCTCTCGCCTCCTTTCAGCCATGCTTAGCCATTCTGCTTTCAGTTTCCCCTTCTTCCTCCTCCTCCCTCGCTTCTCCTTTCATTTTCTGCATAGCCCTTGTCTGTTGCTTCCCCTCTTTCTCTTCAATCTCACCCCCTTTCTTCTCTCTAGGCCGTCCTCTTAATTCTCTCTCCCCGCTCATCATGGGGACAGTAAATCCCTTGGTGGTTGGAGCAGAGAGCCACGGAGCGCTTTGATCGTTCGCATGGAACCGACATTCTGACTGCCATTCTGGACGGAGCTCTGTCTGGTGTCTGCTCTGTGGATGCTGAGGGAGGAGCACTCGGTGCACACACACACAACCATGCTCCCTCTCCCTAGAAACACACACACACACACACACACACACACACACACGTTCAGGCAAGTGTTGTCCTGTGTGTAATTACATTTCCTGAGGACCAAAAGAATGAGTTCATTATACAACCAAACCAAATATCTTAAAATGCCCTTCATGAGTTTCTCCCCCACCCCCCACCCACAATCTCTCTCTTCTCTTCCGCCTCTTTCTTTTCTCCTCTGCCACTCACTCTGAATGCTTTATGGAGCCCTTTATCCAAAATATGCTGTTTAATCTGGCGAAATGAGAAATTATCATCAAACAAGAAATATGGTCTTATGAATACTGATTTAGCATGTGCCGTTCCCTTGCAATGACTTAAAATGTAATGAAATGATTCGGTCGTTTATAATGCATGAGTGCACGGCTTGTAATCAAACGAAATTGTGTTGTTCACTTCCCGGGGAAAATGAAATAATGATGATGTTCTTCAAAATGAATGCTTTGTGGGATTTAAATTCACTAAGAGTGAGTTAGGTGAACTAATCTCGTCGCATGGAATATGTGATTTGGCTTCGAGATAGTGCGGGAATGCGTACATTTTGCATGGAATATACGTGACACTGGGGGGAAACGAAACATAAAAGGTCATGTGTTTCAAACATATCTCTCTATGATGCTTTGGCATTTCATTCGCTTGCTTGTTTTTCTTCTTTTGCAAAGTCTCCACAGGCAGCTTTTTTGTTTGCGGGACATTAAAAAGGCTTTTGGAAAATCAGAAAACAAACAGAAGCCTCTCAAATGTCATTTCATTTTTCTCCCTAATGTGAGCAGCAAGTCTTAAATATTAATACTATATTCCTCATGTTCTGCTCACGCTAATGGAATAGAGGGAATGTACAAAGGACAGCACGATCCCTCATCTTTGAGTAGTCTAAACTATCTTTTAATAACTGCTGTCAAAGGATTCGTCTGAGAAGACAAAACACAAGTTAAATAGAGCACATTCCATCTGATATCATTATCAAGTGTATTCATGACTCTGTGATATTTATTTGGGGATATGAGAATCCATTTGTATTTAACACTTTGTCTCAGTTGTCAGATGTGGGGAAACAATATGGACGTTTAATAAAGGCTCGAATCCCCTTAAATCCCCCTGCTTTTATATGACATTTGGTTCAATATGCCCATTATGACGGCAGTTAACATATGACAAAGATCCCCCACACACACACCCTCCCAATTTGTCTAGAAACAGGAGGGCTTTAAGAAAATGCATCTGAAGAAAGCACACAAACGCACACACCGCCCGTCGTTCGGTTTAAGCCTGTGGAATTGATGTGCCCCTAAGCCTGTTTTTTCCATGCATTATGCCCCAAGGAGAGAGCCTCTGAATGGTGGTGGCTGCCACAGAGTATAAGCTTGGGATCAGACTGTAGAGGTAAACACACACACACGCACTCACAAACACACACACATTCAAGTATAAAAGCTTGCACCTACAGGGCAAATGAGAGCAAATTTAAAGGAGCAAATGCACACTTTCACACAGGAAACATACATTTTTGAGGGGGGCTCATTCTGTTTCACACACGTATGCACACAATCTTTCCCACGTCCCTCTCTCTTTCTCTCTCCCTCACACACACAAACACACACACACGCACACACACACACACACACACACACACACACACACACACACACACACACACACACACACACACACACACACACACACACACAGGAACATAAACACTCACCTCTAAGCTAAGGGATGAAACCTGCACAGTGTGTCTCTGCCTCATGCTGGCTTAGCCACGGAGCCCAAGAACAGTGAGGGGATAGAAAGTGGAGATGAAGACATATGACAGAAAAGCTCTGTAAACAAGACCCACACAAAGACGCATACTTACAAGCACATGCACAAACACACACACACACACACACACACACACACACACACACACACACACACACGCACACACACACATACAGGTCTCGCCTGTCTCTGCCTCCTGCTCTGCTACAGTTAGGTGTGGCACTTAGTGTCAGCCCGGCTGTCCCATGCCATGTTTACGCCTCTCTGCTGTCCTGTGTTCAGCACTACAGGGGCTGTTTGATGTCAGTTTGCTGTGAAGCGGGGAAGACTGGGTGAAGGGCTGACTAGGCCTCTCCGTGGGAGGCTCTGGCTTGTGTCTTAAGATGCTGCTAAACCTTTCAGACCTACAGTACCTACGTTGCACCACTCGCTGTGCTGGAAGAGGCGGCTAACTGCTGACGTTAGGTTGATCATCAGTGTGTCTGGTGGGGCGTGGCGGATCTCCCTGTTTGTCAGCAGGTGTTAAATGCTTGTGTCTCAGGCTTAATACAGATGACTCATATTGAACACACAACCTAATACAAAGTGTCACTCAGGAGAACACTTGCATAGCAAAGTGTGTAGGCCAACATTAATATGCAATGCTACAGTGTACACTGCACACCTGCAACTGTGCACTGAATAATTCAAACATATGTCATGTGCATTAGTGATAATGCAGTTGTTATTCCCTATGTAAACAAATAAACTCCTTTTCTTGTATTTTTGATAATTGTAAAGCTGCACAAGTAAGCAATCTCTGTATACACCTGTAACAATACTGCATATCACAGACAATTATTACTTGACCCTACATTCAACTCCTTTCCAGTGAAATTAGCTCCGGAAACTCGCTCCTGAAGCCGCCAAAAGTGTCCAGAGACATCATGTCTTCAGTTGCATCTTGGTGACACCATTACGTGTTCATTTGCATAAAGCTTGGTGGTTGTGTTGGTTGCTGTGAGGAAGAGATAACGTTAAGCCATAAAAAACGGAGGCTGGATAGAGGAATCTTTAGACTCACAACAGGGACGTGGTTTATTTGAAATACAAATCTGAAAAGGGGAGATCACAGGAATTATTTCAATATTTACAGGATCCAACCTTTTAGCTAAGCATTTACAGACTATAGAAACACCCTAATGTAGAGATCTAGAGAGAAAAGGGGAGAGTGAAGCTCTCAACTTTTAGCATATGTACAAGCTACAAAACACAGAAGGCATTAGAGTGATAGAGTGGGAAAGTCAATACAACTGAACTCCCAATCCTGCGCAAGTGGCCTCCTTCTGCCTGCCCCGCACACCACATCCAATTACCTCCTCCACACAGCCCAGGAGGAGAGAGGCGGGGCTTTTCCATACACATGTGCTGGCTCGGGTTTACTTTGGTACATCGGCCTAGTGCGGCAGGGATTTGCATTTCTATAACAACAGCTTGTCCTGAGTAGTGGCTGTAAATACTCTTCCTCCCTGCAGTATTGACGAAGAATAGCCGCTAACAAAGCTCTGCTAATTCGGAGATAAACACGTTTCATTTCCTATAAATTCTTCACGATAAAAGTCCCCCATAATTTAGTTTTAGAAGGTTTTATTACAAAACAGCAAATATAGGAATGTTTCCGCCAGCAATAACTTGACACGACTGCTGAAACAGCTGAAAATGAACACAGAGAACCTGCGAAATGCAGTAGATATCAGAGAGTACAGGCAGGGACGCGGGAGAGTAACTAAAGAGACTTAGAAGCTACAAAATTACTGAGAAGTGAACACAGGCTTATTTGTGGGGTAGAGGGGGGTAGTCAGAGGTCGGCTGTGGTCCTGAGACGTCACCGCAGCACACTTGGAGGCGGGCGCACTTTGGCCCCACTCTAGTAGAACTGGTAATGGAGAAGCTGTCGGCACAGTGCGGTTTGAGTGCCGGTGGAAAAGTCTTTTCCGTGATGGCCTGACCTGATAAGTTGCTTTATCTAGAAATAAAGTCACTAAGAGGGTCTGAAAAATCCCTAGCATTTTTTGGCTCATTGTTTTGGTATTCATCCGACACTGTTTCACGGTTTTCTTCACTCTCACTGATCTCTTCAACCTTGAATATGCTGTGATAAACGCACCTACCCAGTGCCAGACAACAGACAGACACAGAAAGCGACCAATAAGTGAACATGGTGAGGCGTTTAGCTAGATAACCACCTCTGTTTTACATATGTGCATGTTAACATTATGGTATATTCATGTTTTGTCCTTTCTTATCAAGTTTTTGGTTTGCTCATAAACAGAACACCTATACCATCCTGGAGGCTTCTTTCGGAAGAGCCAGACTCAACTGATCCACAGTATATTTAAATGGTCATCACTGTAGTATAACATAAACTACACACAGATGGCAACAGTGCAGTGAGTGAACTCTATGGGCATCAATATGCTGCTGTCTGACTCTCCACTCTTCTGAGTAGACTTTATACTAGATTTTTCCACCCGGCTGCTGGTCGGGCACCGCTGGGTGATCCAAAGGTTGATCCCAAAGGTGTTGGATGGGGCTGAGGTCAGGGCTCTGTAAAGACCAGACGATTTATGTCACACCAAACTTGGAAACCCACTTCTCACAGTGCATGGGGGCATGGAGCTGACTGGAACTGAAAGCTGGAAACATATAACAGCCTGAAACCAAGAAAATACACAAAAGTAAGGGGACCTCTTTAGATCTTTAGATGATGGCTATGAACGATACTTTTAGTGCTGTGGGCACAGGTGGGTCGAACCAGCTCCTGCCAGTCCCAGCCTACTGGTCACCCAAGACTTAGTGAATTAAGTGGGAATGCAGTCCTTACCTCGGGCCAGCTGCCATACGGATGAGTGGGCAAATCCTCTTTGGCTGAGCCCATACATGCAAATTTCAGTGTGTGGAGCCGCAGAGATGAGTGGTCAAGCATAAAGAACACAGTTATAGTGTGAAGCCTGTGTGAAAATATAACAAAGATTTTGGAATCAAGAAGTCTCCCTCCATCTATCTCACACACACACACACACACATGCTCTCAGAACAGTGGGGCTCTTCACTGACCATTACTCTTGGCAATGAGCGCTGAGCAGAAAGTGCTTAGTCGAAAACAACAGGACACTTCCACTCCAACTCAAACAGCATCCATCAGCCATACAGCGTGTGGTGTGTGTATTTGCGTGCATGTACGCTTGTGTGTCTTCCGTCTGCATTTCTCTGTGTGTATGTTAAGGGAAACATAAAGAAAGAGAGAGAAAGAGATTTCTCTCCCATCACTTCAGTAATGTTGGCACGGGTTCTCCCAGCGTCCCTCTGACCTTCATGCTCAGTTTCAGCGAACTTACATCACCCGTATCAAACACGGGCCTTCATCACTTCTGAATGTGTGTGTGTGTGTTTGAGAGAGAGAGAGGAACAGAAAGAGATAGAGATATGATGCAGATTGAAAGTGAGAGACACACACGGCTTTTGTATATCTATCTAACCTTGTGTTAAGACATCAGCAGGTTTTATTGATCTCTGAGGCCTTCTGGGCTGCAAGGTGTTATGCTTCACCTTTTTATAACTATTTCTTCCCTTTATTATTTTCTCTTCAAGTATTAAATCCCGTGGCAATGAATATGTGAGAATTTTTGTGAAGCATTTCTGCTTTTTAGTGTGTCCCTGTACTCATGACTTTGTGAAAACCAGATTGAAAAAAAAAAAAAAGTACTTTTTAGTGAGGTCATTTTTGCAAAGTCACGCCATTTCAACCAGTCCTCACTTCTTCCAGACATTCAAAGGTTAGGACTCTGGTGTTGGGTTAAGGTAGAATTAGATCTTGTCCACTTTACATCATGAAGCAAGAAAATCAGGAGGATTTCAGGACTGAGCCATTGTGCTTTTGCAGTAAGAAGAGCCTGGGGAAGTGTGGACGACAGATGCCTCTTGGTCTCTCCCTGTGGAGATTTCATGGGCAAAACTGACCGGGAGGAGACCCTGGGATATGCTGGAGGGATTTAATCTCCCATTGGGCTTCCATGCACTTGAGGATACCAAAGAAGAAAAGAGGTTGGAGCAACTGTGGAAAATGGACTATACTGTATGCTGCACTCTACTGCAACGTTTGAAATGAGTGGATGGATAGTTAAAAAACAAATTCTATGTACAAAAATTGTTCAGTTACGACAGTGGTGTTGCACAGTGGCGCCAAATCATGCAAAATAATGTTGCTTTAAAGTTTGGGAATACTGGGTAATTCAGTGTCAGTCTCAAGAGCTTTCCATATCATTTTCAATTTTACCAGTGTTGTTAAAAAAAACAGAAAACTCATACTTGAAAAATTAAAGATATCATGTTGAAATATCACTTTGGTAAAAGTGAAAGTCACCCAAATGAATAGTACTTGGGTAAAAGTTTAAAAGTATCTAATATTATATGTAGTTAAGACAGAAGTATCAAAAGTACAGGTAAAAGTAAATTACATATTGGGTTGGGTCGACCGATTATTGGATTTGATATTCAGCATTTTGTCTGATTATCTTTATGTAAATGCAGTAAAAAAATAAAAAAATAAAAAAATGGCTTTGGCTCTGATTCAACATGCAATCTACAAACTAAACTAACTAAAATTATCAACTAAATGTAGTGGAGTTAAATAAAAATAAGTAAGTACCTCAAAACTACTTAAACATGCTACAGATAACTTTTACGTTATGAAACAGTTTAATACTGGTGCATCTATATGAGCAGCATAAGCAAACAAGACCGTCAGCAAAAAGGTTGGTTACTTCAGATTAATTTCATTAATTCATTAGATTTAAACTCATTTCATGGGGGAGTGCTGAGGATGAAACGCACTGCACTGTTGGTCTGGTGGTATGGCGCCATAACAAAGTTTAATTTGTTTCACCTTCGGCATCTTTTGTCCAGAAGGGGCCACTAGAATCAAAAAACCAAACAAACAGACAAACAAAAACAGAAAGAACCTTGTTACTACCTTTAAATACAGTACTTGAGGAAATGTACTTAGTAATAAATCAACAACCGTTTCAACAGTTGTCTCTGAGTACAATGAGAAAGGAAACACAGAAGGTATCTTCCTGGTTTGTCTTTAAGTGCAGAGGGCTCTATGGGGCAACCAGCCTGAAACCAAGCTAGCTGTTATGGACTGTCATACATTTATTAGTTAAAGTTTCATATGTAGCACAGTTCAACAAAAGTAACCACATAATCATCCTGAAAGGCTTTGATTGCTTTGTCGAGGACAACAGCTCGTAACATATCCTCCTATTAGTTGGTTGATTGCCCCAAAAAATGAATTGTATCCACCCCTTCACATAGTGAAGGTAGAGCCTTTAGATGAAGTACATTTTATATGGGACAGTAACTCAAAAGATTTCAACAGTTATTTGAATTCTAAATAGGAAGCCATAAAATGTACCTCAAGCTGTATCATCTGAAATACTTTTCTTTATTGGATGTTGGCAGACTTTAGCCATAAAGTCGTATTTTAAGGTTTCAGACATTTTTGCGATTTTGATGATAGTTCTGAGTTACAAGACAAGGTCCTGTGAAATTTTTTGAATGTAGAGGCTATAATAATGAAATATTAGAGCACACTCCTAAAATGGTAGCTACAGTGGAACACAGGAATTTATGGAGGCTCAGACAAAAAGATTTATCCTCTCAGTGCAGTCACATTAGTTTAAACTTCAAGCTCTATATCTAAAGGTGTGAAGTTGGAGGTGACAGCGCGCTGGCCCCTTTTTTAAAGCTGACCTTCACATTGGCAGGTTTATACTGTCACTGCCCAGATTTCATCATCAGAGATCCTCAGTTTAGTAGAATATGTGGTTGAGTCAGTTTTGCCCAAGGTTTAAAGTCCACATAGTTATTTTCCATGTAACAGTTATTGATCCGTATTAGAGAGAATCACTTGACACTTTCTACAGAATAGGTTCTGTAAATAAATTATGTTCAGTGGGAATAACCTACAACACCAAATATGTTGTGAATTGATTTTAGGGATGAAGCCTATATTGGCTGGGTATTGTGGATTTCATTTTTTTAAAGCAAGATTAATTTGGGTTCCCTTAAGGGGAGCAGACAGAGATGTAAGACTTATTTTAGAGGTAGTTCAGGAAAATTGTCTCCTGGTGACACGAACAGCCATAAATGCAGAGAGAAAGTTCCTTATCAATAACTTTAATTATCAGTTAGATCGGTGGCGCCGACAAAAAATACAGACATTTGTTTGATGATATTCTCTCTTGAGAAAACTCCTTCCTGCAACTGAATTTAGTTTCACCTGTTTTGCAGGTGCAGAGGTTTCCAGTGTCTCTGCTGGTGACATTTTGCACCACATGCAAAATATAATAACAAAAGAAAACAAAACCTTCCAAGATAAATCATCTGATCCACTGATTAAAGTGATTGCATACGTTTCCTTTCCTGAGCCTCGGCTCTGAACACGAGGAGAGCTCTGGATTTATGCTATTGTAATTTACTTCAGCCTGGCTCATAGCTGCCAACTGCCATTTCAAAGCCTGGATCAACTTTGCTGGGAAGAATGCATGAAGATGCTGTTGGATAAACAGGGACTTTTTACTGTTTTGTGGCAGTGACACACGTACACAAAGACTTTCAGTAAGTTTTATACCACTAACTGAGCTTATCTATACACTTGATGGCAGACTAAACTAATAATAGCGTGAACTTTTCTGTGACTGCAGCAACATGCTGGTACCTCTTTCACACACTGGGAGAGACTCACTTCCCACAACAAATATGCTAGACTCTATTTTAGATGCCATAAGCATATACATTTTCACCAGTGAAGTATGATTGTAATATCATGCCTAGACCTTACCTCTTTGTACCATAACAACTGAAAGAGGGCTCTCACCAAAAGTCATATTGTCCCTCTATTATGGCACCAGTGAATACATCATGTACTAATTATTGTTTGTTTTTGGTTAAACAAACAATAATTACTTTTTTATTTGATTTGAATTTGAATTTGATGGGCATTTTAGCCATGCTAGCACCACTGGCTATTAGGATTGTAGGTCAACCACTCTGATCAATAGTATATTTCAAGCATTACCTGAAGGTTTACCTTTTTACCTGTCCTGACTTTGGTGACCCACTTACTTTTCCTCCAGCGTCACCACAAGGTTGTGTTATTTCTCTTTTATGTGTGAAAGTATTCATTGGATTGCCATCAAATTTGGTACATACATTCATCAACCCCCCCAGGATGAATTGTCATTAATTTGGTGAAGCGCCATCATCAGGTCCAAATTTCAGTAAATGATGTTCCCATCGGCCCCAGCTGTAGCAAATCTTAGCATGCTAAAATTAGCTAATGCTGAACCGAGGTGGCAAACTGTAAACATTATCTGCATCGTTAGCATGCTTACGTTAGCATTTCCCTCAACGCGCTGCTTAGCCTAAGCCTCAGAGCCGCAGGCATCAAGCCTTGTTGACTGTTTTCTGACAATTAATAGGCCGAGCAATTAATGGTGAAAATAATCTGCAGATTCACCAATAGTGAAAACATTTTTCTTACAGCCCTTAACGGAAAAATTGCCATTCATTTGTGGTTGTAAATGCTATTATATTATTATCATTATAACAATTGTCATAAGTGCCTTTGTGTTTCAATTGGAAGGAGATCCTTACTGTCGGAGATATACTGTACTGTCCTGCTATGGTATATAATTATTTGTAACAATGTGATGCCACTCCAGAAGTGTCTTCTTCAAATCGTTTTTGCAGCAATTACTGAAAAAGAATAAACGCACTGCTGCCATGTGCATATTCATACATGCTATACAATATCTGCATAAGAGTGATGGGATGGCGGATATTCTGCTGGTTAAGTGGGTATGTCTCACTATGAAACCAGTGATAATTAGGTGGTGGGTGTACACATACATGATGTTTGATATGTGTCTATGTGTGCGTTAGCTGCCACTGCCACTTTTCTTTTTTGATCCAGATACATTACAGGCTGTTTCCACTGGATTATTTTTGGCTTTTAGCAGATATCATTTACATGTTCCCTGTAGATCCATTCATTACATAACGCAAGGGACAGCCAGGGTGCTGTGCCTACTGCGCATTACCTTACCGAAGCATTGTTATGAATTATCGCCAGTATACACCTTGAATAAAGTGAGTCGATAATGAGGAGCTGCAGCACAAACGACAAGTGAGGATGCTTTATGAAGGGTGGAGACTACACAGAAAGTAAGAGAGGGAGAGAAAGAGCAAATACCCCTGTCTGTCTGTCTGTCTGCAGGTCCCCTCCTTGTTAAGAGATTAAATGTCCAACTCATTGTTTAATAGGATTGCTTGGCAAGGACCAGTGTGAGTGTGTGTGTGTGTGTGTGGTTGTGTTGTGGGTGGGGCTAGGGTGGGAGTCTTAACAAGATTGCTGGTGCAATATTAATTCTATTTTTTCCCCTGGCACCACATCGTCTGCTGGACATCATGTCTTTCTGTCTCTGTGTCTATGTCTGCTGCCCCCCACTGATATCATACTTTTTAGAGAAGAATGAGACAATTCAAAGCAAATGCAAAGTTCGCCCTGTGACAGATGCAGTGCATGTCAGAAAGGAGGGAGAGAAGCTGGGATTAGATGAGGAGACTGAGCTGCAGCTGTGTGTGTGAGAGTGTTTGGGTGTTAGTCATCTCACATTTACCCATGATCACGACAACGACAAATGAAATGTAATTTAACAAAATTGCACAAAGTTAGCTAGAGCAGCTCTTATCTACAAACAATGTGTCTCTGACTCATTACGACACAATTACGACAGTAATTTTGCCCAAATGACTGGTCTGCTCATCCCAGGGTGCTCCTTTTATTACTGTGGTGTTTGAATACAAATAGAAATCAGATCAATACTTTTACACTGTAAAAT
The DNA here is from genome assembly GCF_965226575.1 of Pagrus pagrus. Classification (NCBI taxonomy): domain Eukaryota; kingdom Metazoa; phylum Chordata; class Actinopteri; order Spariformes; family Sparidae; genus Pagrus; species Pagrus pagrus. The sequence goes on from NC_140186.1 coordinate 28,449,233, forward strand.
GCAGCACCTAACATGTCAAGATTTCACACAGGATCATAGTTGTAATATCAAGTCAAATTCAAATCAAGTCAAAATGTATTATATTTTTCACTGAGCAACATTTTGCATTCACATATGTTCATGCCTGAAATACCTTTTTTACAATGTTATGTATATCGAGGGATTTTTAACATATCTTTGAAACTGCATTAATGAATTTCATGGCTATTTGGGGACACAGCAACTTTCCATAAACTTACAGACATAGAAGCCTGATTAAGTGAGGTCTTGTAAAGTTGTTTTCATTTTAGATGTTTCTAACCTTTGTGGACACGGAGCAACGTTGTCATCCAGTTGAAATCACATTTCTAGATATCTGATGAATGTAAGACAAAATTTAAATCTCCTTTTAGCTCAGTTTTGGTCTCCACCCGCTCAAAAAAATCTTTCTTTCAACACATCCTCATAGTTAAACAACTGAATACATGGATTGACAGTGACTCCCAAAATGACACACTATATCACTTTCCCAACATGACCCTCAGCGTGCCAGCGACAGGCGTGCTCGCAGTTTGGTTAGGTTTAAACTACTTGGTTAGGTTTAGGAAAACATTGTGGTTTGGCTTTAAACAACTACATTACTTACCGAACTTCAGTTACAAACATAGCTACATACGTAGTCGGGTTGAGCTAGTACTTGGCTGAAACGGGTATCTGGTACAGATGATGTACTTTTTATGAGTACGAGTATCGTTGTAAAATGTGTCAATATATATACTCATGATGAGGAAATACTGGGTAGCTGACTGAAGATTTAAGATCTGTTATAGATTGTAAAAATACCAACTTCTTATCAACTCATATCAATTTCCTGCTTAAATTAACTCATTAACTCACAATTGAACCTGGCCTTCTGCGAGTACAGATAAGGATACAGATAATTCAGTTGGTTGAACACATAACATTCTACTCACTCATCCAAATACATCGGTAACCTTAATTACGTAATGTACGTACATGATATATCTTAACTAAGTCTGTTCGTTAAAATAATTCACCATTGATTTCGCCTTCACACTTAACACAAACAGTGGTCTCCTGGGGGAAAGTCCTGTGCTTGTTTGACATCCCCAACCTCATCCCTCTGCGGGCCTTGTCGCTTTTTATTCTGCTTCACCTGACTTCCTCCTTTGCTGCCGTAATACTTAGTACAGCCACTAGAGGTCGCCACCTAACAAGAAACGTAAATATGAGTCGTAATAAGCTGCTTTCACAATTGACCCACAGTATATGGTCAGTTTTCTGATGAGGACGGCCTGGCTTCTTAAGCTAGCTCGATGTCGGACTTTGATTGCAAGCCAGTTGCTATCCTTGTCTGTCTGCTTTTTCGTGCTGGCACCAACCATACAGTATGTTTATCAGTGCTATTTAGCTGAAAATAGCTGCTTGCTTTGACTAAAAGTGGGATTGATGACGCTGTATGGTAAAACAGAAGAAAATCAGCTAACAGAAAGGAGAAAAGCTCTGTAGAGCAATAGAAGATGATGTTATGATGTTAATTCTCTTAATATCACTTTTACTGACTCTTCCACACTTTGTATAATCATTTGAAACAGTTTATTTTAATTTTTTGGGAAATACTCATGAATGGAACTCTTAAGGACTAAATTATTCTTTTTATTCAATAAATGAATCAACTTTTTTTTTTTCCAGTGTTCTTGCTACTGTTTCCAGAGCTGTTTTCTTTCTGTACTATTTGTTGTTTCCTGCATAAGACAATGCTGCTTCTACTCTTTATGTGTTTCACACTGTCACATGCTGTTTTTAGTCCAAGGTTATCAAAGATGCATACTGCACTTAAATATTTAGACCTTGTTTATCCATGTCCTTGGTACTATTATGCCAAGCAATCACAGGAGGAAATTTATTTCAATGCGATGACAGCTTACACAACATAGCTAATATTTGAGTGATATAACAAGTAATAATAGAAACCTAATTTGTTCCATTATTATATATAAAAAAGGGCTCTGCCATACGTGTGCTGTTTTTACAGTATTTTGCTTTCGTAGAAAAATTGTGCATTACTATTTAAAGAGAAACTTGTAATCAGACACACGTTGTGAGAATGAAAACCTTTCATATTCAGCTTCCTCTCTCATTATTAATGATTAATAAAAATGTAGGGGTGGGGAACTTCTCCCGTCTTCTGAGAGGGGGCATGTCAAAAAACAAAAAAGAGAACCATCAGTTTAGCTCTACTGTCACCTCAAAGTGTGGTGGCTTCAGTCAAAAAGTTCTGCTCTTAAGGTGGAACCCTGTGATCTGTCAACAGCTATCATCTTTTGAAAGCACGAGGGTTTTGGTGTGATTACTGGAGGAGCGGTGAGAAAGAGTCGGGACAACACAATGTTTTTTTGTGTATACGTGGGCGAGTGTGTGTGTGTGTGTTTGTGTGTGTGGGTGGGTGCTCGGCTAAAAAAACAAGATGAGTGACTTCTCTTCAGGTGTGTGTATTCACTCTGCACCTGGTAAATGAAAATCTGCCGAATTGGAATTACTTTTTGTAAAATAAATGCATGACTCCAGCACTGAAAGAAATGTGAAAGTGAGAATAAAAAATCTCCACTGTGAAAGAAAGAGCATCAAGGGCGGTGTATGTACTGTGGCTGTCTTAATTCTGATGATCTGGGTCGGAAATTATTATCTACTTCCTTTTTGTGCACAGTTTGAGGGCACTCTTTAAGCTTCGTTCAGAATCAAAGTGAATTTTCACTCATTTTATTTGCAATTTCACCTGCTGTAGTATCTTTTTGCAGCATGTGTCTCTACAAGAATTCTCAATTTGAATCCATTTACAGTTTTTCATTGACTTCATTTTGAATTGTACCCCCAAAGTTTTTTGCTTCACGGTCAGTCTGCACACACCTTGAGAAGTACATTGTTGTAGTTCCTTTGAACAGGTCTGTAGGATCGAAGAAATAGCCCATGCTGTACAATGTGTGCATGAGTGTGTATGTGTGTCTGTGTACGAGCAAGAGTGTGGCAGAAGTGTGGTTTAAGCTTTTCTGCCAAAGTTTTGTTCACATGTAAGAGACAAAATGTAATGCACAAAATATTTCTTTCGTTAAGTGAGCAATGTGTCATTACAGTTTAAGGAGCTAGTCCAGTGCTTGGCAGCATTCAGCTAGAGTGGGCCGACTGAAGTTAGCGTAGCAAACTGGCTCTGGTCCCTGAAATTCAAGGCAGAATAATTTCCCCTGGGACGTTTGACCACGGACTGAAGCAAGCCAAGCAAAGTGACATCTGTCAAAGTTGTGACAGTGGAGCTAAATTAAAACTAATCAGAGAGTACTTGCCGAGGAGCCACTGAATGAGATGGTTAATCTACAGTATCTAACAGGAGACTTGGACAAGGATGTGGATATAGGAGAAACGGTGACGATTTTGTTCATTTTAAGTGTCAGATTCTGTCAGATACCACTTGAAGACATGAACATGAGCTTTTTCAGGTCTCTGATTGGATACTGTGCCTCACTGTCATAATTCGGAGTTGTGTCTTGGACAATTAGTTAAAAATACACTAATTTGATTTTGTGAACGTGGCTTATGTTTAACATTTGGTGCAGATCTCAGGGTTAAGAGGGGTCCAATTAAAAAGTCATGCGTGGTGGCCCATCACACAGAAGAAATTGTAATATTACTATTTTTATCTGTTTATTTTCCTTGAGTAATTCGAGTAACTCAATTATTAAAAAAAGGCAAAAAGTTTGTCTCAAAGCTTTGTTTAATCCAGGTTAACTGCAGAGCACTCATCTTAAAATTTGTCAAGCATTGCTTCTGGCTGAGACAAACCCGCCCCTCCTGTCTCTACATCAGCGGAGGGAGGAGGACTGAAACCGACTGATGTCTGACTTTGTCATTCTTCCCAAACTTCACTATTTTGATGTCAGGAATATAATTTTATTTACATTTTTGGTCTGTTCCACTGAGATATTGATGAGTTCATTGATTTTACCGTTGTAAATATTACTGTTGCTGCTCTCGAAACAATATAGATGCATGCAACTTCAGATACATCATTTGATTTGTTCACTGCTTCAGTCCACACTGCAGAAACAGATATTGCAATTTAAGCAATAAAAATGTTGATGTTTCAACAAAAGAAACCAATTGGTTGTCCATTTAAGAGAATTGTCTTAGTTTCTCTTTTCTATATTAGTATTGCTCTTAAATAAGACAAAACAAGTGTGATAAAAAATAATTGCCAAGCGCGCAGTATTTCCTGTCCAATTACTTATCGATTAGTAATCAATTGAATACTCGAATACTGAAATATTTGATAGCTGTAGCCCTGTTATTTTGAACTTTTGAAATACACAAAATATAGATACATTTACAAATATAGACTGTGAATTTAGATGTCTAATGTAAAATTACATGAAAAATAAACCATATCATTTTTTACATAAAACTATTTTTTTTACAGTATTTTTTGATGCCCCCTGCTAACAGAATATTACTGTTGTCTTTTTAAAATATAGATGTATATATTTTTAAAGTGTAACTAGCAGCTGCCACTCTGGGTACCTTTACATGTTCTGTACATGTATGACATTTTGCACAAGCTTGCTTAGCGTGAGTTACAACTCATTTGTGAGTACACACACATACTGCGGGGTGTGCTGAACAAACTTTACCTCACTCTGTAAATCTAATTTCCCATTATCCCACATGTATTATCGAGTACATGTTTGTAACTGAAAATGGAAATACATGTGCCATCCAGGAGATGTCAATGATTTCACTTAATGCAGATACATTTTAAAACACACGTACATAAATAACTGTGGGAAATGGTCCATGTCCGCAACTGTGTTTATCATGTCAACAGACAAATTAGCTACTTACCTTTTAATGGCCGGCATCCATCTGTTGAATCAGATACACACAGAGTTCCTGATTAGAAAAATTGTTTCTTCTGCTGCACAAAAATATCTTGTTCAGGAGTTAATTTACCTGTTGTGCTACAATTGATAAGAAGCATCTTGCATTCAGTAACTTTATACAAGTGCCAGTACTGATATCTGAATTTTCTGGTGCTTGGAAGAGAGATTTATGGACTAATTTCATCTTAATTCACTGAAAATGAGAGGAAAAAGTTGCAACACAGCTGGGACAAAGAATGAAAACATGCAGGCAGCAAGCTGCAATATGTGGAATGTTTGTCTGCAGACTTTATTTTGAAAGTCTTACCAAACGTTGCAAGTAGTTTTCATGCCTTCCTTGACCGTGGAATCCTTCAAAATAACCTGCAAGACTGAGAGATAAGTAGACTGTAATAGCTTGAAGCTTCATCCAACTGACCAAACTGTCATATTTGACAAATGTTTACAAGCTGTGATGTGTTACCACCTTAAAATGTTACCATCTAATGAGTAAGTTACAGGATTGATGTTGATAGTCAACCATCCAAATCTTCTTCTAGATGTCCCCTAAAGTAAAGATATACTGTTTTCTACAATATCTCATGATTTAGCTTCCCCTCTCAAACTAGACAACGAACAAGTGGTACCAGTGATCAGATAGAGTTTAGAAATGATAACCGGATACTAAGCAGAGTCAGTGTATTACTGCAAAACAAGGGTTATATGGACACTGTGTGTGTGTGTGTGTGTGTGTGTGTCTAAACAAGTGATCTAGACATTTCCACTAACTGCACAATAGACAAGAATAACACCTGTAACCATGGTAACTGTGAAGAAAAGATGGTGATAGCTGTAGCCTCAAAACGCTCATAACATATACAATAAATATACATGATAAAAAATGTGACAAAAAATTCAAGGTGTCTGTGCTTTTTGTTGACTAAAACTAACAAAATCAAATGAATTCATTATGTGTTGAGTTAAAAATGTAACTAAAACTAACCACGATTGACACGATAGCTGATTCACCATCACAGTGAAGAGAGAACATAAACATACTTCCTTTTATTGTGCCCAGACGCAGCCAGTTACCTCACACGGCTTGTCGGGGAACTGACCTGTGTGACCAACATTGTATTTCTACATGGGAGGGTGAGAGCCCTGTGTGGAGTTAACAGCTCCGACTGCCATACACACCCTCTACAATGTGACAGCAGCTCACACTGTAGTTGCACCAGGATTGCTGCACAAATGATGAAATCGCAAATGCCCATTGGTAATCACTCATCTGATAACCAAGAAGAGTCTAGACGATTGGGCAAACCAAAGTGCAGAGAGTGGGTCTGCATGTGTCAGTGTCGGTGCATGTCTCCCTGATGGGAACCTGTGAAGCAAAGTTCACAAGTGCAGTGCGTAGACCCCGGAGGTATGGTGCGTTATCACCTTAGAGGATATGACAGTGGTGTGGCTGGTCCTGCAGGATCACCTTTGGTTTACAGTGTAATGGTACGTGTCCCCTCCGGTGGACATGTACCATTACACCGGTACATTTGAAAGGAAGGGAGGGTTTGGACTTGAGCGCTTGCGGCGCTTCCCAGCTTTGGCCCTTACCAACACCCTTCTGCAACCTCGCAAACACTCCTGGCTGCACCTTTTTGGATGGACACCACTTGTGGCCTGTCTGCTGTTGGATTTTAATCCGGACCAACATGGTGTCTTGTTTGGAAATGTCTCTTATAATACAAAAATAGCTCAAAGAAATTGTTTATTCGAGGCAATTTTGGCAAGAAATAAGCCACGCAGTTGCTGAATCTGTCCTCATTTGAACTCAACAACAGTTTGTTTTTAAAGTTTTTCAGAAGTTTCCATTGGGGGCAAGTGGCCAAGACACCCCTGATTTGCATAAGGTAGCCTAGACCTCAGCTTTATTCAAATAACGAGTGGGCAACATGATGTCCTGCCTCAATGTGACTCGACCAAAATGCATTACACAGCTACTTACACAGGCAACTAGAATGGCTGTAGAGTGCATACCTCTGCCAAGGCCCAACAGTCCTCTTTAATTTAATCAAGTCCAATCAAATATCAAATAAAACATATTTAAATCCACCATCCTGATTTTTATTTTGATCTGCAACAAATTGTACTCACCCATAGACATCAGCCATGATCCATGATAAAAGATCCAAGATCCATGCATTATTCCATGAGAAAAGAAAATGTTGAATCTGGCAATGTTAAAGAAAAGGTTAGGGTTAGGGTCAGGTTAAACGAGACCTATTCTCTATACAAATTTCATGGAAATCCATTCAGTACTTTTTGTGCAATCCTGATGACCAACCAATAAATCAACCAATAAATCAACCAACAAACGGTCACAGGTGAAAACATATCCTCCTTGGTGGAGGTATGGAATGGGAAGCCTGGAAATTATGGATTCTGTAGCCATGTACCAGGAGGATCAGAGGATAAAGACTATGAAGATGCTGTAGTGTAATGTTGGGGCATACAGTCATTGGTGCAGTCAAATATGGCCTTCCTGCAGATCTGTATAAGTGAATCTGCTCAATCCATGACAATTCTGTGTTGCAGTGGATATGTTCGCACACATGCCTCAGCCAGAACACTCCAATTAAACACACTGCTTCTTGCCTTCCTTTTACTGTATTTGACCAAGCGAATATTGAAGCGAGTCAATTGTGGGTTGGAGAAAAGCTCCTTTGTCTTTACATATGACTGAGCTGCTGCAGGCGCTACCCGGTTCAATCCTCAGTCGCTTAAATGTGGATTAAGATTGCAGAAGTCGATTATGAGCATAAGTGTTTGAGCTGTGTGCAGCACAACACAGAAGCAGAGTGGATCCCAGAGCACCTGTTACACTAGATGACTTTCTGACTGATACAGGGTTGCACCTGTCTTCATAGAAACAGGGTGACCATACATAATATATATGTGTATGTGTCATGTGTCTCTGTGCCTCCCTGGTCTCCCTTTTCTTTGTTTTCTCATTAGTAAAAAAAACAGCTTTAAACCAATAAAACATTGCCTGTCCCTCTTGGGCGTCTCGGTGGCTTTCTCTCATTTCAATATGAAATGATGCATTAATCACTGGTTGGACTAAATTACATTTTCAAGAAAATCCAACTTCGCACTGAGAAATTCTCTCAGAATATTCCCCAGCCTGACGTGTGAGGGGAGCCTAAGTATATACCTTGAAAGGATGAATTAAAAATAATCCACTCTACTCTGTATTGCCTCTCCTTCCTCAGTCTACTGTACTTTTTTGTTCCCGGAGGGATCCCAATATACTGGTTTAAACCCGTAAAATATCTTGTAAATCCATTATACAACATGCCATAAACCTCTCAAAACCCACACTCATAATCCTAATCCCAGGTTGCGGATTAATTTAATCCAGTGTTTAGATCTAATCCACTAGTCTCGAGGGCAGCAGAAGAGACAGAGCCATGAGATGCTTAATGATTGAAATCTCCCTAATCAAACTTTATTTATTCTCCCATTTACTCTGTAGTTTGTTAGAATGCCTTTCTGTCACTCTCTGTATCCGTCTCCGCTGTTCTGTGTTTTCCTACCTCTCTTTACCTCGGCCCCATTGGGAGTTTCCCATAGGGAAATATTCAGAGACGTAATTATGCAGTCTGCTTTTCATAATTTGAACATTTACACTCCATGGCTGCATCTCTCATCTCAATCAACAAACACAAACAAATCAATTAAGACAGGATATCAACCATGTTTACTTTGCCACTTGACAGCAAACTTTGCTGGGGTGCTAGGACTCTCCCGCTCCCTCCCCGCTCTGTCTTTCTGTCTCTCTCCATCTCAAACAACCAAAGACAATTTTGAGGGTGTAGAGAACCGACAACTTTGAAAGCATGTTAAATAGAAAACAAAACACACACGCACACACAAAAATAACATACGTTGCATGACTGCAATGCACGCACACACACAAAGAAACAAAGACACAATGGTGTTACCGCTAATTGCATCGGTTCCATCAAGCCATTCTCAGAGAGCCACAAACACAAATCAAATTAGCACTTCACGTCGCTGTGTCCCCTGCCTCAGATACTCCAATTAGGGCCATGACTGAGGGACTACATTTATGCACACACACATACTCACACATGGGCACACACCAACTGGTAGCTTGCAACAGTCTGGGGTATCTGCAGCGGCACAACTTTCAGAAGTTTCAGTTGATTTTTGGTATTGTGATTAGATAAACTTTGTGTGTATGGTAGCGGCAGATGATAAGGGAACAGAGTCAGAGATAGTCGGAGAGCAGGGAGGAAGGGCTGAGATGGGCCTTGAGAATGCACTGATGGATTTTGTTGTCAGATTCACACATTTCAGATTTGGTTCATTATGTGACTCTGTCCCTGCAGGCTTTTGCATGCCTTTGCCTTGATATGTCTTCTAAACTTTTCTCTGTGTGTTTTTGTGGGTTGTGTGTGCTCTTGGTCTGTAATTGTCTTTGTGTGTGCTTAGACTTATGTTGATGCCTTAGTGTGCTGGTAATGGTTTTATTAACAAAGGTTTGGGTTAGAAGTGAAAAATACTACTGCTTTTTACTAAAGCTTTTGTGCCACATGAGTGACGTATTCTGGACCTACCGTCGAGTCTTCTTTGTTATTTATGAGCACCAGCCTGGAAGGGCAGTTCAGCTGTGTATCAAATTATTGAGCAGAGTTTGTTTAAAAACACGGCCGATACCTGACACATTGTTTTGTTGACTTATAGGGATTAAGGGTTTGGTGTGTGACTGAATAATTCATCGGTTAATTTAGTAAGTGCTTCGTAATAGAATGATAGTACACAAACCAAAAAATGGAACAGACTTACAAAAACAGACCATGTACCGCTGGCCCATTCTCATTCTCATAAACCTAACCAAGTAGTTTTAGTACCTAAATCCAACCAAACTGTGACTATTTCACAGTGCCAAAGTCATAATATGTCATAATATGTGAAATGTTTGTCAGCAGGCTTTATTACCTATATAGTGCAAGACTGAGAGATAAGTAGACTGTCATAGCTGTAAGATTAATCCAACTGACCACGCTGTCATATCTGACAAGTGTTTAAAAGCTGTGAACACAAAACAGACATGTTACCACCTTTAAAGGTTGTGTGGCAAATGTGTTAGCAGGCAGTTGCCCCTTTATCAGAGATAGAGCACTATTAGCATTAATTTAGAGTTATGATTCTGGTGATTTGAGAAAGGTTAGTCCAATATTCACTCTTCTTTTAGCTCTGTTTGGTTCCCACCATCTTCGTTGGCGACTAAATGTTCCACCATGTTCACCAGCTAGTTACTAGCTTACTTGTTGTAGGTGGGCAGTGAACAACCCTTTTTAATGGCAACAGCTTCCTGCTGTGTCTGGAAACAATGCTGGTGAGAGCAGCGAGAGTAACCAAAACATTGAGCCGAAAGATGCTAAAACTCTCCATTGAGCTTAGAGAAACTGTCTTGAGGTAATTCTCTGTGGTTTCATCACTATTAGTGACCCGTTTCACCTTAGACATATTAATTTGACCCTGTTTTAATATAAAAATTTTGATTAGTGGAGCTTTTAACTGACCTTTGCCAATTCCTTTGGTATTTTTAGCACATTACTGTACGAATGCCAAATAGTGCAAGACTGGCAAGAGAGACGAAGTTTGAGTTCTATGTAAATTAGGAATCGGAAGGGCAATGTGTTGATATTTAAGTTTTAATTAAGTCGCTGATGTCCTGAGGACCATGCCTATTGTCAGAAAAAAAGTATATGTAGGTGCATTAGAATAAGGCTGAATAATGTGTATGAACACTTTTATTAAATTATACATTCTCTACATCAAAAATACAGATTTAACCTTATCACTGAGGAGAACAATGGAAGGAGAGGGCGTCCTATTTACTATTTTTGCTTGAAAAATAAGCCAAATCAAAGCCCAAGTCATACAAGCACCTTGACAATATGCCAGAGAAAGGCTGTAAGAGCTGTAATATATCAATTTCTTTCTATCAGAAAACAATTTTGAGTGACTTCACTCAGGCCCCTCTAATGATAAGTTACATTCAACTAGGTCTTGTGTTTTATGGTTGTATGTGGAAGTTGGAGGCGAGTTAAAGTCCATGGAAGTGTTAATATAGAGCGAGCTGCATTATTCTCCATATGCTCGGAATCATCAGTATGTGCACCACTCATGACAGATGTGTATGTTTTTTTTTGTTTTTTTATCTGAGAGCCAGTGCTCCACTAAGTGTCTTAGACTATAATACCTCAGATCAGTCTGAGTTCTAAGATGAAAGGCTCGCTGTAAAAGCATGATATTTTTCCGGAGAGCTACTGACCTCACTGGTCAGGCCAGGTTTCAATTTTCAAAAGCAAAATCATTCAGACATCACTTCTGCTGTTGAGATCGAGCTATCTGACAAAGGACCTTCATTCACCAAATTCTTGCAAGTATAGAAACTTCTCTGAATGTTAACATGAACCTCGTTTTCTTGGTGCATTCCACTCAGCAAAAGGAGCTGTTGCCCTCAAGTAGAGCCCCTGTGCAGAGCAAACGGATGCGGGTCTTATAATCGTATTTTTATCAGTCCCTATTTATCAGTTAAACCCTGGCAAACAGAAACTGAAACAATAGTTTCTTTAAAAGATGGTGGTGCTGAGCAGAAGCAGAACTTGGAACTTCTATTGAATTATTCATATAGAACTTGTAAAATTACGAGGTCTTACCAGAAGTATGAATATGAAGTAGATCGATAGATGTCAGAAAAATAACAAACTGCAATAAGTAACTGTGATAAAGTTATAGCAGACAGTGCTATGCAGTATAAACCCTCAGGCCATAATGAACTCCAAACATTTGTGTCCGTGTCTGAGGTATGAAGGAAACTCTCTTGTGCCTTCAACCCTTTGAAACTTTGGACTTTTCCTCTTTTCTTACTGCATCAAACTTCTGCTCTAAATTCATTACACATGAATAAATCACTTTGCGTGTCTTGATATGTCATATTGATGTCCAAAGCTCAGTAGCTAGCCAATGTGATTTCATGCTCAGGTGCAGACAAAGAATAGGGGAGAAAGAAGATGAAGAGTAATTTCGATGGATTTGGATTTACCTCTACAGTCCACAATTCAGTGTTTTAGAGGAAGATAGATGGCAAACAGACGGAAAAGATGGAGAAAGTCAGGCGGCAAGAGACAGGGCAAAAGACATGCAGAGGCGAAGACAAGTGAAGAGACAGACGGACACAGAAACTTCCTCACCCCATCTGGACACACAAACATTGACTCCCCTTGATGTCACTTAAAAGGGGAAGTGAGGAGGGAAAGAAAGCAAAAAGGAGTAAGGTTGCCTGCGCTCAGAATACAAGTCCTGTGTGTGTGAATGAGATTCCCCGGTGGTCAAGTGTGTGCATGTATGAGTGCATATTGAGACACGTTGACACGTATGCATAACCATGCATGTGCTGTGTGTGTGTGTGAGTGTGTTCTTCGTGTGCTCAAGGTTTCCCTTTGGAGCAGAACACAAACTGTCCACAGATTGTGCCAAGATAATCCAACTCAAGGATCCTTAGACTAGTGGAAGACAGTGCTGGACACCTGATGTCCTCTGTCATGGCCAACACACTCCTACTCTGAATGGCGGAAATTGGCTGTGTGTATGTGTGTGTATGTGCGCATGCACACTAAATTCAATACAGAAAACTAGCTTGAGTGCATATTTTTCACCCATTCTTATTCCTTCAATTCTTTTATATTTCTGTTTTTTTTTTTTTTTTTTTGCTGTTTCTGTTTTAAGACCTTTAGAAGGTCTACTTTAAATGTCTGTCACACTGACACATTATAATGGGTGTGTTTCATAGTTAAACAAATCCCCTGCACTGTGCTATACACCTGATGGAGGTGACAATCTGATGCCTGCTGCCATAGCATTAATTAACCACTGGCTAGGTTGCTCCTTTAAACAGCAGTCATCCAAAGGAATAGTTTAAACAGTACAGTGTGTTTGACTGCTGAAACAGAAGTTGTTCAAGGAATAGTGTATGAATAACTAGCTTACTATCTACAGTTGGCAAATATTCCATGACCCACCCTGCTCTGCCTCCGATCAGCTCACACTCGTAGCCTTCTTTGGTTAGATCGGTTAGTTTTAGGCATGAGGAGTCCCATTGGTTAGGGTAAGAATATCAAAGCAAGCCAATCAGAGGCAGAGACAGAGGGTGAGACGTATTCACCATCCTGGGAAAAAAAAAACTTCCAAGGAGTAGGATCAACCATTCTTAAATAGGATTAAACAAATCTTAAATAGGATTTAAAAAATGACCTGTTCAACATGTATTTCCACACTGTGTGGACATGTAACCTAGCTTTTGCCTCAGTCCTTTAACATGATATCATGTTTACAGCCATCAAGTGCACATTTATGACACCTTTACAGGGTTGTTGTTTACAAGTCAGCTGGAAACGTATCATAAATGTCACAGGGAGAACATTTTCCACCAACCCATGGAGCTAATGCTAGCCTGATTAGCTATCTCTCTATATCTGATATAAACCTGCTAGCAGTAGCCAAAATCGACCCTTGCTGTCTAAAAATAACATGCCTGCTCTTGCCGACCTCTTTCTGACATCATGCCCCAGTTTTCATTGCAAACTGAATATGTGAGTGAGAATGGGAAGCTTGAAAGGTGTAGCAAAATAACTAAGGGGTGGGGTGTAAAACTCTCCACCGTCTGTTACTTTGCTCGCTCATCACACTGATGTAAAACATGTTAGAATCTGAGCACCAAGTGTTCCAATTTCTACTGCAAATATCATATTAGCCTAAGAAAGTCCCAAGGTGATCAGGATTGGGATACATTAAGTAATTTTTGATGGATAGATATTGGCTTTAAAGTCAGATGTTTGCTCTGTGGTGGACAGATGTGAAAAATGCCAAATGGCACCCTGTTGGACGCTGACCGCCCAGCAGCTCAGTGAGCAACACAATACTGAAAGAGCAGCCAACAGTTTCAATTTATTATGAACCACAATGGTGGTTATATTGCTCAGTATATTGTTATTGCTATTGGAGAGAGTCTGTCTCCAAACCTTTCTATTACATGGCATTCTACCAAAACTTAGGCTACAGAAAACCATCAAAGGAAAGCTGTGATGCAGACCTCCTTAACTTTAAACATGTCTGAATTGCTGAACCATTTTGTGTCCAAGCAATCATAAAACATGGCCAGGACACCTATAAGTAGACATCTGACTCTGATGATACCTGCAGGTCAGTACAGAAAGTCATGATGAAATTGAAATGAGACTATCTGGAGTCAAAGGCACCGTAGAGACGATCAGAAACCTGATATTGTTAGAATCATAGAAATACATGAAAATCCCAGGTTTCTTACTTCTGTACAAAATCCAAACCCCTATTCATAACCAGGGCAAGACACAGAAAAGGAACAATAGTGTATGTAAATGTGTTAACTTACAAATTTTTGATGATTAGATGCAGACACTCTCCCAGAGTCCATCTCTCCCTCAGTATTCCTCATTTGTGTCCATTGTTTTTGTTATGGGGAACACAAAAGAGCTTTGCCGTTAATAATTCATGAAACAGACGTGAAATAGCTTGAACATCAACAGTGGGAATGGTTCTCTGTGAACCCGTTCTGTCCACCCATTGTTTTTTTCGTTTTTTTCCCCTTCTTGTTCTACTCCCATAGCACCTGTTTGTACAGTAACACATGCAGGCACACAGATCCAGAGCCTTAAGGCACTCCCAGTGGTCTACACACAGGAGACCAATTACGACAACATCAGGATGTGTGACCCTTAAAGAATTACTAAAACCAAGCAAGGGGGGAGGCTGGAAGTTTCAGACAAGGACACTGCACAGCTGCAACATTGTTTTTGTCTCTCGCTATGGGTAAGCAAAGGTTCACTACTGTATACAGCTGTTAAATGTCTCTCAGAGATTGTCTCTTTTGCATTCTTCCCTCTGTTTAGTTTTACTCCCTTTTCTCTCCCCCTCCTTCCGTCCCTCCCTGGAGGCCATGGTAGGAGTAGTTAAATAATGCACCCTACCATCCACAGTTTCAGGGTCAGTTATTTTTATGTTCCATTAGCAGTCCCTCAACTAGGGGAAGTGTAATCAGAGAGCAGAATCTTACTTAAGAACCGAGAGGCACCAATCTCTCACTGATGAAAATGGAGGGGGGCCTTAGCCGCAGCAGTGGGACAGGACAGCACTTTGAAGTGAGGCATTTGAAAAAAGGTGCCCACGATTGATTTCACGCAAACAGGTCTGGGAACTTCAAAAGGCTAAAGAAGCTTTTCCCAGGCTTTGAATTTACCACTCACCCTCAAAAACCAGAGAGATAAGACGAGGTTCAAGGAAGGACATTATGTTGCAGAGCAGAAAGTGAGTCTCCAGATGGTCGGGTAGCATTTACCGAGACAGGAAACTGGACAGAACAATAATGTTGCAAGTTTGGGAATACTTGAGAGACAAGGTTGAGAAACTAAAAGCAATCATCCCTGAGTTCCAACACAACACCTCAGATGTGCTTCACTTTACATAAAAACTCCCCAAGATGCTCATGTAGGAAATTTACACAAAATCAGATAAGCACCGGTTTCATGCACATGCACACAGTTTGATTTTTGGCACCAATATTGGCCGTGCTGCAGCCCATTTCTTTAAGCCACAGATTTTCCCTGTTAGGTCCCGACTTTTCAGCTGCCCCAAACAGCTTTCACTCCTGTGACAAGCCTGTCAATTAATCCAGCCAAAACGCAGTCAAAGAAAAAAGTGGCCCATATCACCCAGACTTGGATTATAACATAAACCGGGGGATTTTGCCCTTCCTTCTGATGGATTTCTTGCCAGCTCCACAGCCTGCCTTTTGACAGCTAATTATTTCATTAAACATCTTTCGATGGCTCTTTTCGTTTATCTTTCAACAACTTTAGCTGGTTTAAATCCCACTGACGCGCAGACTCCTCTGTTTTCAGGCAGCCCTAGTGTCGAGCGTTGTCAGAATATATCCGTCTTGTTTGATGGGACTTAAGTTAAAGTTTAATCAGTAATCTAGTATGAAAGGAGTTGGGGGGGTTACTGTTTGTGTTTGCATTTGCAGGGTTGTATTTGTGTGACTTTAATAATGGCAAAAGTGAAACCTTTCTGTCATATGTCTTTGTGACACCATCTTTGACGGTCTCACCACAGTCGAGGCCTGGGGCGCTCCCCCACACACTGTGTGCCACTGACTGTTAATGTTCCCTTACAAGTCTTCTAATCTTTGCCTTGACACAGGCAAATTCAGGCTTTTCATAACCACCGTTATGAGTGGTTGTCATTGCTTGTCTGTGAAGAATGCGGGATGACGGAGGCGCTCTTCACTGTACCCAAATATTAAAAAGCCTCTCGCATTCAGTCACATTGTGTAGAAGTCTAAAGATTGTGCCAATCACACCAGAGCTGAAATGTGTCTGCCTTTTTTGGAGGATTCAAACAAAAAAATTGCAACGGTGAAAGGAACATTGGATAAGAACCAAATAATCTGCTCTTTCATTATGGATGTATTTATTAGATTCACAAGGTTATGTGTAAATAAAAGCCACTGACTTAGTCTCACCCATATGTAGACTTGACTCCTCATAAAAATAAGAATTAATTGTGTCTGACAGCCAAAATAAGATGGAGAGCAAACAGATCTGGCCGATCAGTATTCCACTGCTATCTGCCTACCAATCATGTTTAGTCAAGTTCAGGCTATACTTTCTGCATAATCACTAGGGTCTGTGTGGTGTAAATATTGTCAGATATCCATGTCTTCCCTTGGCTTCGGTCAGTGTACACTGTCCTGAATGCACGTGCCACCTTCTCATTGGAGGTATTTGGTACATGTACAAAAAGATGTCAGAGCATTTTTATTCCTAGCTCGTCAAATAACACAAACGCACAAGGTACCGATGAGCAATGTAAAATATATTCCAAGCTCAGAGTGGTGGCGTTGTATAAAGAGCGACATAATCTGGAAAGGGAGGAGGCCAGGGTGGATGGGTGCGTATAACATCAGACCTTCACCCAGGAAACGGCTGTTCATATCAAATGTGTGTATGTAGACCAAAACTCAATGTTGACTTTTTCATACTACGTACCAAACGTAGCCCCAAGCTAATCGACTTGTGGCCTGTTGGCCAAATGTGACCCTTTAGCAACCTCATTCGGGCCCTTTGATCATTTAACTAGACGGCTAATTAGCCCATTCATTAGATATGTCTGTTGCAAAGCACAGAAATACTTAAATTTCTTTCATTAAAAGTACCCAGAGTTTTTAAGCAGGGTAAATTTAGAGCGAGTCAAACTGACAACCTACTTGCAAGATTATTTTTTTTTCTATACATGTTTCTTTATCAATCATGTAACTAATAAACAAGGCAGAGAAAAAAATCAAAGTGTAAATTCATAGCTTTCAAGGTCAGACATAGGGAATGTAAATGTCCAGCCCCTTAGCACTATTTTTTTTTCCATATCTGGCCCTTCTGAAAAAAGTGGTTCAATAGGCCTGATGTAGCTTCACCTACGTAACAGAAAATACTTACTGTTACCACAACCATTATCTTTTTCTAAACCTAACCAAGTAGTTATGTTGCCTAAACCTAACCAAACTGCAACAGTTTCACAACGTTAACTGAAGGAAGGCTTTCTGTCAGTCTCATAGAGACAGTAAAGGTACCTTCCACAAATGTATGAAACCCTAAGGGACATGACAAAATGTCTGTATATGATGACCTAGGATTGAGAATGGGTTAGTATAGGAGGAGGTATCATTTTGGTGGTCACAGTAACCAGTGTTTCTCCTCAGGTTGAGAACGTGATGTGGTGTGTGATATGGATGTCCTGATGTATTCCATCATTTATATATCTGCTACTTTATACCACGGGGCGCCGCTGTTGTAAAGCAGGTACTTGTTCGAGACGCTGTAGAGAAAAGAGTAAGAGATGGCAACAGCTGAATGTATGAGATTACTGTTCAACTAAATGGTGCTTGTTTAAGACTGTGGCATTCTTTTCATTCCTTTATTCATGAGTCCACATTGCATTTTGGCAACGAAAGAACCTACTGTATGCGTTGTTGCCATTTTTCCTGCTGACTCAACATGGCTGGAAATGTGCTGCCGCCTAAGATGTTTTTGTCTTGCCTGGAAGATATAGTATAAAGTGTTTTTCTAGTCGAAGTGACCACTCAAAGCGCTTTACAATGTCACCCATTTGCGCACATTCATACACTGGTGGCAGAGACTACGATACAAGGCGCCACCTGCTCATCAGGAGCAATCACCATTCATACACACTAACACACCGATGGAAGAGCCACCGTGAGCAGTATCTTCAGTATCTTACCCAAGGATACTACGACATGTAGACAGCAGGGGCCGGGAATTGAATCCAATTGGTCGACCGCTCCACTGCCTGAGCCACAGCCGCCCCATTAGATGCCCTTCGACACATAGGTCTGTATTTTAAACAACTGTTTGCTGGTGATGAACGCAAATGTGAATGCTCGACTGCTGAAACCTATGCCTTGCTGTATCACTGGCCTATATTACATTCATGTTATGCATTACATTTGCAATATGAATGCAATTACTTGTGATACTGGACTGTATTTTTAGTTGTGAAAGTTTGAAACTTTTTGACACGAGTTGCAGAATCGCACCATTTACCAATGTTGACTTGAACCAAACAACTCTAGCTACACCATTTTGCCAAAGACTTATTGGAAGCTGGTGCATCAACCTGAAGTAATTTCTCCACTAAATGCAATATCCGGGCAGATTTCTTCAATCAGCCTGCAATTTCAACAGCATTTCTGCATCAACTTTTGACAGAAAATGAAAACACAGCACAGGCACCAGAGATCAAACATGTACACAGCAATACTGCAGCAACAGTTGGTAGTAAGTCACCAAGGCTTGTAGGTAGTGTTTTATTTCACACAGTACTAAGCAATCTAACACGACTTATTAACAACAAATTTGAAATCAGGATGACTGACGGCTTCCACTGGGGACAGAGTTTACTTCAGGAACCTGACATTTCAGCTCTAAACAAGGTATCACTCACTCGCAGACCCTCCCCTCACACATACATAGGCGCACACACACATAACGCTTTCAATCTGCTTTGATTGCCTCTCTCCCACCAGTCTATTTGACTGGCCATCACTGTCTCTGCCTCTCTGTGTTGCATGCTTCTTTACAGAAGTGAATGTCTCTTTTGCTTCATGTCTGGTTTCCCACTGGACCCTCTCTGCACTCCAATTAGGTTTGTCACTCAACTACTGTGGATGGGATTAAGGGAAAGACAGAGAGGGAAGGCGGAGGAGAGAGAGTGAGTTAGAGAGGGTGAGGTGGGTTGGAGCGGCTTTTAGAAAATATGGGGAGAAAACAAGAATGTGAGTCAGAGCAATAGAGAAGGAGAATGAGAGCAAAGGGAAAAGAGAAGGGGGAAATTACAGCGAGTGCAAGCAGGGAGCTACGAGAGAACAGCTGGATCTGGCCTGGAGGATTTCTGAATAATGTGGTGCCATTAAAGCAGGATTCATAAACTCGCTGCCGTCCGTTCTCCTCCCCTCACCTCGCTGCCTATTTTCCCTGTTTTTATCCCTTTACTTTAATATTCCCATAACATGCATTCGGGATGCTCTTGCATATTCTCTACAGCAGATTTACTGCCAGTCAAACCACATATGGACAATAAGCGTCAATGTTGCCTTATACCCAAGCTATTGTAGGGTATAGTAAAAATGACAAAGTGGTAAACGCTTCCTATGAAGATGTACGGTCTTGTTGGCTTTAAGCAGCTCTACGTACAGTATTATCATATAAATATTTGATAGTTCAGATGTCGTGTGTATATATTGTTGATGGTGTTGTTGTTGCTGAGGCAAGGGAGCAATGGAAAAACAGCAGGAGGAGGCAGAACACCGGCAGCTGTTAGACTGTTAGTCAGAGTGCTGGCTGCTGACCTGACGCTGAACTTTGACCTGGTCATAATGCACAGCTGCTCACCTCAGTGGAGTTATGTGGAGTTATGTCATTATGTCAAAACTAAAGCCATAGCAGCTGCATGAGCCAACTTCCTGACATCGAAGACATGAGTCCACAGAGAAATCTTCCTATTTGTTGCTGTTTACCATCTTGTTTTTTTTTCTAAATTCAAGAAATCAGAACAGTGTAACTCAACAGAAAGCCAATAAGTCTGAATTTTAGATATGTTGCATGGCATTCTAACCTACCCCTTCCCTTTGTTTCCGAGTGCCCCCTTGCCTTTCAATACAGTTTCAAGGAGGTATTGGCATCTGGAGATCTCCCCTATGAAATGAGACAACCCTTCAAGACCCACATATGTCATCAGATGCCTTTGATAGCATTAATATATGAATGAATGAATAAATGAATGAATGCAAATTTATTTTGGACATGTGAAAACAAAACAAAACAAAACAAAGCTAAATTAGTTCGATAAATAAGCATAATAAAATGAAAAGCATGTTACAAAGTATATTCCCTTAACAAGCATTTGACATGCCCGGAAAGAAGTAGGAAGAAGTGTACATTTAATCCTACCCCTTCTCCACAAGTCAGTAATGAATCATAATCAATATACTTCCATTAACTTTCCATTTATATAAACAGATACGACCGGAAATACCCAATATGTTGTGGTGATTTTTCTTGTATTACAGTGGAAGTTATGGCATTATCTCGATGCCCTCTGCATTTATCTGATCGGGATAGAAAAGCATGGACGCTCGCAATTTGATCACAACTTCATGCTTTTCTTCAAGTCATCAAATGTTAAGGAGCACTGCTTTATTACCCAGCGACAGACGTTAGCAGTTATAGGCTAACATTAGCAGCCCATTCTCCTACTGCACTGATGGTAGAGGAGTGGTACCAAGTGCAGCAACTTAGCTGCTAGACATACATTTACTCCGTCATATACCATCAAAGGGGTAAGTGAAACATTGAAATACATCAAAATGCAAATCAGCAATAACACTGTAACATTAGCTGGCTGGCTGGTAAGCTACTGAGACATCAGCAAACTAGTAACGATTCTTTTATGCTTATTATAGAAAAAGGGACCATTAAACATTGAAACGACAGAGAGATCTCATAACTATTGGTTTGAAGTATGTCTCTGAAAAACCTCTACTTGGAGGGCCCACTATCCCATTAAGAATCAGGACACCCTCACCCTAGGTATAGCATGCAAAACTATGGTTGGGGGGTTGGGGTTAATTGGTAGTGCCAAGGGGTGGACTGAAATTGGGCCGACAGCTATGCTGGCAGTACTGTGAGGCAGTGTTTAGACACAACTGGCCTTTGAGCAAAATATTAACATCATGCTCAATAGGACAATGCTTGCATTTTGATGTTTATAGGATATGATGCTAACTATGCTCACTATTTTTTGTTTAGCATTTGAGAATTGTAACATTTGCTGAGGAACAATAAACCCAAATTCAGCCAAGTCTATTAGGGATGTCATTTGTTGCAAGAATTTGGACAGTTGTTGATGTTTTACCATGTCATCATTGTTCCTCCTCTGGGGACAATGACTGTCTGTAGCCTACCAGAATTTTACAGTGATCCATCCAATAGTTGTCGAAATGGTTTAATAAAAAAATAAAAAAATAAATAAAATCTTGCTGTGGCAACAGAGGAATAGTATGGTGATCCCTAAATTCATTAGATAAGATCCTCTGGTGACCATGAATATCCGTACAACATCTCATGGCAATCCATCCAATAGTTGAAAACATATTTCACTCCAACCAACTTAAAGCTATGGTCTACGATTTGAAAGATTTGTTATTATTATTAACATCATTTAGATGGTGGTTATGACCCAATAGTACCACCCACACAATATGAAGAGTAAAAGGAACCAAAAAAATCCATTCTCTCTAGTGTCTGTAAAACTGAAAAGAAATTGACCAATAGGAACCATCCGGCCCGGATGGCTCCTATTGGATCAATTTTCCGATCCAATCCTCGCTCACTCTCCTGCTCCTGCTCACGTCTGGTCCCGACCCACTTCCGCATTTGAAACTACAAGCGGACAAGAGGTTTGTTTTGCTCTGAGCAGTTCAGCTGCCTCTGCTCGCCCCACCGACAAAGAGTCAAAGAAAGAAAGTCTGTCACTGAAAACACACAAAGTGGAGATGTGATACAAAGAGGGCTCAAACCGAATAAACATCGGGTCATCGTTTGAACGGTGGCGAAAGGTCCGTGAAGATATGGACCCGGTGCTGATAACAGCGGCGTTTCTGTTGAGCAGGTAACCTTCGTCTTTATTGTGGATGTTGTGACACAGATAACTTTCATGCCGATGCTGCTGATGACTGTGAAAGCTGCCGTTAGTTTGTTTCTGTGTTATTAGACGGTGTCTGTCTCTGCAGTGTTGTCAACACTTGTTTACTTGTTCGACGGAGACGTTAGCCTCTATGCTAGCATTGTAAGCTAACAAGCTAACATGTTTACACCAAATCAGCCTATTTATTTGCTCGTGGCAGCTAAATGAAGCAGCAAGTAAGATGAATGAAGGTATGGATGAAACCCCAACGCGAAGCGGAGGGGTTTCGGATTTATTTCCGGATTTTTATCTTATTTGTCCGGATTTATTTCTCCATAACAACCTCTCGCCCGGTCACTGCTCAGCTGTTTTGCTAACACTCCTCCCGGTCTTGTCCGTTTGTTTTCAACGAAGCCTTTGCTAAATCAATATGATGGATTATCATAAACGCGTTACGATGTGTGTATTTGTGTGTCTTATCTGTCATAAACAAGAGATTACGGTTTACGGACACGTTTGTGTCGCGGTCTGTGTGAGTGTGTGTCCTAGCTGCTGTCTGGTGCTGCTCAGACAGCAGCTTGGACACACAGAGTTGCTCCGAGACTCACACAGGTCTGTTTTTCAGCCACAATGTGGAAGCGATCGTTGTGATGAAAGCTGACGGCAGCATCTGTTAGTCTCTTGGCCCTCAGTAACTTTTAGAAGTGGCTGGACATTGTAATGACTTACAAGATTTACGTTAGTTTCAACGTGCATTGTAATGACTTTATCTGTGAATCCGACATCGTTACTCCGCATTCAAAGCTGGGCTGTGTTTGGTTTCTGCCGGCTTGTTGCTCTTGGTGCTTGTTGCGGGAGGTATAAAGTTCGTTGAAGAGAAAAAAAAAAGCTTGTAGCGGGAGGGGGTGTGTCGCAGGACTCCGAGGGGAGAGCGATACGAGCTCGGAGGGGAGGGGTTAAGGAGCACAGAGGGGAGGGGTGTGTGTGTGGGGGGGATGCTTTTTTCAAACCTTTCTCAGATCGTAGACCATAGCTTTAATGTTGGCGTTAAAGAAAAAGTCCTTAGGATACATCATCTAAGAACTATGAATGTCTGGGCAAAGTTTGGTGGCAATCCATCCAGTAGACATTGAGATATTTAACCGAATAAGTGAAACATTTTGCTCACTGGTGGCATGAGAAGAAAATTCACTAAAGTCATTAGACGTTATCAGCTTGGGACCTTGACGATCTTTAACAAACTTCACGGCAATACATCCAATAATTGTCAGGAAATGTTACTCTTACAAATATATAAATATAAGTTTATGGTGGCACGAGAAGAAAAATCAAGGAATCAACAATGTGAGCTCTATTCATCCTCTGTGGACCATGACATTTACTGGCAACCCTTCCAGTTGTTGAGATAGTTCAGTCTGGAGCAAGGTGGTGGACCAGCCAGTTGACGGACATTGCCCTAGAGACATGCCGTTTGCATGGCTAAAAATAAAAGTAAATAAAGTGAAATAGAGGACAAACAGAGGAAAGAAAATTAATCCCACAGAACAACATGAGCCATAAAAAGCATTTTTTTTTTTTCATATACTTCTTATTTCCACTCGCCCAGACAGCTCTACCTTAAATTAAGGGAGAGTTCAACAAGGCAAGGCTGTGCAATAATTTGAAACTTTAAGAAATATTGAGGCATGACCCATTTACTGCGGGGAGGCGGTCTGCAGTGGTGACTTCAAACAATGTTGTATTTTTATTTGACTTTGCTATGTGGTCTGCTTCATTGCCTGCAACATGTTTCTGGGACAATGATTTAGAAAATGTCCCCTGAGATAGCGCTGAGAGTCAAGACTAAACAGACTTTTGTCATAATTGATCTTGAGATGTTTGATATGCAGGTGAAAAGGCTGCTGTTTGTTTTTCTTGTTTGAAATGTTTCAATCACCGGTTTGTCATTTTTAAAAGAAACATCAAATAAGCAAAACAACATTGAAGATATGAAGCGTTCATATTGCTTTTTAAAGTTTGAAGTTATGAAGGGTTTGTGAAATGTGTATGGAATCCAATTTTAGTTTTGATATTAAATGCATGTTCCAGTGTGCCAAGGGGCTGCTATGTGATGTAATCAAGAAAGCCCCTCTCAGATAGAAAGAAGTTGCTTTTAGTTTTGCTGGTCTGGTGAAAAAAAAGATGAACAATTCCCAAAATTGACAAACAGTGTCTGTGCCCTTAACATTAAAACTGTGAATTCCACTGTTAATAAAGCCCAGATGACTCTTTGTGGTGTTGTTGGTTGTCTAACTAGCTAATGATATATAAAACTGCATAATGCTGTGCTCACAGCAGCATTCCAGAGAGGTGCAGCCCGTACTTAAAGGCTAATGTAATCGAATGAAAGCTGATGCAATTTAACAATGTTCTCAAGGCCACAAATAGAATTTTTATTTAGGTTTAAAGGTGTCTGTCTTGTGACCTAGCTAACAGGATGTAACATCTCCCAACCTGACATGTTCCAAACCTGCAGTACCTGTGTCCTGAATACACAGAAATCAACATGATAGCAGACTCACTCTGGGCTGGGAATAAACAAGCATATTTCCCAAAATGTCAGTGTTTCTTTAAAGGAATCTGCAGTTTATTCCAACTTAGGTTGTATTTTGGTAACCATGGATTCTATCAGTTACTGTGATTGATACTAACATCAATAGTACCTGAAACAGACTGACATTGTTTGTTGTCCAACAGTTTTGCAAGATAGCTAACCCACTTTATTTGGCTTTATTTGAAAACCATGTGTGCACAACTACAGTACACTAGGTCATTAGGAGCTTGGGCTTTAAAAGCCCTGAAAAGGCATTTTCTCAATCAGCTTCTCACTCTGGGTGATGGAAACCAACATGAACACAATGCTTTCTGCCACATTTCACATGATTTCAGTATTTCTCTAGTCTTCTTTCTGGTTTAAAGTGGGTGGGCTTCATTCAGACATATTTCCATGCATCGGAAAGGATTTTGCAGCAGAATCAGTGACTGTCAATCAAATCTGATCAAAATGACACCCACACAGTCCAAATGAAGCTGTTTAGCTGAGTTTTGCGTGCTAATCTTACAGTGAATTACATCTACAAATGCTTTTTACTGCTTTTTTGCCAATGAATATCTAAGTTAAAGAAGTTTTCAGGTGCCTGGAGCTGTAGTGGATGTGTATGGACAGTTTGTGTTGTGATTTTTATAAATAGTTTTGTTTAACCTGCATGCTGGTATTTTTTAAACCTGTGCCCTTCATCACTTGTTTTGGTGTGTAAATGATTCATTCACCAAAAGTTTTGGGATCGGTCCAGCCGATCGCCTCAGCTGGCAGTCATGACACGGCTGCAATGGCTGCAAAGTAAACCTTAGGGGCAAATCCAACCATCAAAGTTACGTCCACTGAAAGTGTTTGTTTTTGACACTGACAGGCTGCAGTTTGTGTCTGACACCAGTTTGCAATGATTCCTTTGGAGATAAACATCTTGTTTAAGACTAAGCTCCTTTTTTTTGTCAAGGGTAAATCTCACTCTGAAATCTTGTGAGGTGAGTTGTTACAGTTGTTGCCTCACCTAGGATGTCAAAATCAGTTATACAGACATCCATGACTTTGGAAATAAATTCTTGCTGGAAGGTCCTCGAAAGTTAACTCCAAAATCATCTCTCCAATTCTGACTCATCCTTCCAGTGCCGTCATCTTCCTCCAACAACTCACTTCCAACAAAAGATTTCAGAGCGAGACTTCTCCTTGACAAGACATGTTTTTCTGGCAAAAAAAAAAAAAAAAAGTGATCTTATTTTTTCACAAAAAAGTCTGTCTCTGTACAAATCATTCTGTAGTGCAATTAGACACTTAGAAAAACAACCATAGCCTGTCAGTGGAAAAAATAATCACTTACTTAACAGTCTGAGTTGCCCCAAAGGATTACAATGGAGCCATTGGAGCCGTGTCGTGGCTGCCAGCTGAGGCGATCTACTGGACCGATCCCAAAACCTTTGGTGAGTATGAATCATTTACACACCAACACATGTAACCAAGGACCCAGGTTTAAAAATACTGGAATTCCCCTTTAACTTTTTCAATTGCCTGACTGCCTGTTACCCTGTTGAACCTATTTGTTGCGTTCCGAATTGTAACATTTATTTTAGTGAGTACACAACATTTATTCCTTTGATTTTGTGGAACTGGCATTTTCACATCCCAGAAGATAACCATATTACAGTGAACGTCAGTAAAGGCACTAAAATATGATTTAGGCTGTTATGGGAGTTTAAACTGGGGAGGCTGCTCTGTACTGCTTTTTAATGAGGTGGAGGCCCCTGAATAATACAGACGTTTTTCATCATTATGGGTAAGTTGTATTATACAATAAAAATTCACGAGTATTTTTTAATGAAAAAAGGTGAAAAAGCAGACACCACACTTAAACTGTGTAAATAAAATACAGAAAATTAAAGAGTGCCTCCTGTCAAGTGACAAGATCAACTCAAACAGGCAATTCAGGTCCGTTTTGGGCTGATAAGCTTTCACTGGAAGGTTTATTGTAACTATTTGTGACTGTAATTCAATAAGGAAATTCTTGAATGTAGATAACAGAAAGTCACACTTAATTGAAAAGCCAGCTTAACCCTATTTAACAAATAAAAGAAGGTGGATAAAATAAGATTGGGTGGGTTTAGGCCCATCCACCTCCCTGCTCGCTCCCCTTTATGCTCTTTTGCTTCCCTCAACCGATCTTGAAAAGCCTCCCCCTCTTCTCCACTGGAGGGTTTGGGTGTATTTGCGAGCATATGTTCAGGTTCAGTAAATATTTCTTTATCCACGTTCTAATGCTGTAACCACAGCGATTGCCTGCGTGAGAGATAGGCTGCCCCACTTTGAAGTGTATAAGGTACTCAGTATGCGTAGGTGAAACTGTAAATGTGCTTATCTTGTGTCACTGTGTGTGCGTGTGTGCAGGCATGTGTGTGTCTTCTTTGTGTTTGTGGATGCAGTTCAATAGATAAGGGGTATCCTGAATAGGTTGAGTAATAGCATTAGGTTGTGAAAATTCATGTGAGAACGTGTGTGTGTGTGTGTGTGTGTGTGTGTGTGTACATAGTAGTGAGTCTGTCTTACAAAGAAGTTTTATACAAGGAGTTCACAGCAAGGGACAAAGAAGTAGAGGTTTTTGCATGTGTGGGTGTGTGTTTGTGTGTGTGTGTGTGTGTGTGTGGCAGAGATGAAAAGAGAGAGAAAGAGAGAGAGAAAAAGAAAGAGTGAGCGAGAGAGAGAGAGAGAGAGAGAGGGGACTACTCAGTGTGAAAAACAACCTTGGCTGAAACAGCATGAAGCTTTTAAACCACTCAGAATTCTATATCACGCCAAAGTATCCAAGGACAATCATGAATACCCTCCACCACACACACACTCGCTCATACACACACACACACACACACACACACACACACACACACACCTTCCACTGGATCCCAAAGCGAACTGCTTAGCCATTTTGTTTGGAGTAACTCCTCGCTAACTAAACAAATCACTCCATTTGACATGTGGCCTCTTCACCTCGTTTAGCGCCACAGCCCGATGACAACCTTCACGCAAAACCAAAAAACGCTGAGGGCGGCGACTCAAACATCAAGCCCCGCTAATGTGATAATCAATGGCGAGATAAAAACAGACGGTCAGAGTGCTGCAGCTGATAAATAAAAAAGGCCTCGCGAAAGACAGGGTTCGATCAAGCGGGGCCTCGTCGGAGAGACCTTGAACGACTTGGGGAGAACGCAGGAGAAGTGTGAGAAATGAGAAGCAGGGGAGAGGAGAGTGTCGAGAAGAAAAACAAAAAAACTGAGTGTGAGGAGGAGGTGAGGCAGGGGTGTGGGAGGAGGTGAGGGGGGGAGACACAAGGCTAGATGAGAGGGAGAGGGGGAGCGAAGGGCCCAGTGGCAAATCTCTTAGGAGAATATGATGTGATTTATGGAGGCCATTACACTGAAGGACAAACAAATGGGGGTTATTAGCAGCGTATCAACAGATGTGCGTGCGGGCGCACACACACACACACCTACTGTCTACACACACACACACACACACACACACACACACACACATACATATATATATATATATATACACACTGAATGGAGGACAGTAAATGCTGTTCAAAAGTTTATGTGTGATGAATGGGGGCAAAGCGCAGGAAGAAAAAGCCCACCGCTTTCAGCAGATCCGCAACACTTTTCAATGTAATTACAAAATTTGGTTTGATTTGAAAATAGCTCCGTCAGTCTGGTATTCTTCTGCAAATTAAGTGTGGGCAACAAGTGGGCATGCAGTATCTGTGACTGGTGTTGCGATCTTCAGATGAGGCGGCAGCCAAAGCATCGCATAAGTACAGTAGTATGATTCAACATCATCCGTGTGCGAGCGCGTGAGCGTGTTCGTGTCTGCGGAGGGAACTCGATAGTGTCGTCGTTCTCGGTACAGAGGTGCATCATGGCGGAAAACTGACAGAAACTGACAGTGAGGGGAAAAACAGACAGGGGAAGAGAGGAGAGCAAAGAGGAGACGGGGGAGGACAGAATAGAGGCATACATACAAAATAGGAGGAAAGACAGAGGCGGACATACAAAGCAAAGAGAGAGGGTGAGGGAGTGAGAGAGAGGGAGAGAACAAGAGGTGCCAGTTTGCAGATGAGAGGCTTGGAAGCCAGAAGGCAATTTAAACAGGCTTGGCTCCCTCTCAGGCATGACAGACTGCTCATTCTCCATCCTCACACACACACACACACACACACACACACACACACACACACACACACACACCGATACAAAGTCATTCATGCATGCTGGCATACAAAACTACTAAGAAAAGTTAAACAACCAGAAACACTCAAGAAGCACAAGTGTGCAGGCAGTTGTCACAAAAAAAAGTACAAAACTGTGCAGATGCATATGCAAAACGCTCGAGCTTTATGCAAGTGTGAAGTATACAGCCACACAAATCCCCTCAATCCCCCCAAACGCCGCTGCATATATACCAAAACGTGTGTGCTCAAGTGAGGAAACACACATATTCAGCACTTACGTAAACACACGCACGCACACACACATATATCACCTCAATGATTATCATTTCACAGCTTCAAACTGAATCAGCCATTGTGTGATGGCAGACATACTAATGGTTATTAAAAATCTACATTCAATGCACTCTCACATTCTCAATTTGGGCAGCGTGCCCCTCGCCACAGCCTCCACAGATAATAACAGGGATTTTAGGCGAACTCTGCAGCAGCATTGTCTTCACTGGCAGACAGAAATGAGAGAGATGGAATCTAACCTGTCCATGTAGCAGAGCAGTTACTCCAGTCAACTTTTGACTTTTATTGACCAACGAGACGCTTTCATTTGCTTCACTTGTATTCCGAGCACAGCGCCCTTCGCTCCTTTTCTTTCTCTTTTCTCACACCTGACTTCAGTGTTATCGAAATGGATTCATTTTCTCAGAAATTCAATTTCTTTGTGTCCGTCTGACGCTGTTGGTCCATCTGTCCTCGGCTTGTCCTCTCTTAGCTTGGATATAATCAAA
Organism: Pagrus pagrus; assembly: GCF_965226575.1. Taxonomy (NCBI): domain Eukaryota; kingdom Metazoa; phylum Chordata; class Actinopteri; order Spariformes; family Sparidae; genus Pagrus; species Pagrus pagrus. The sequence goes on from NC_140186.1 coordinate 28,479,125, forward strand.
GGGACCACTTACTGTAGGCTATTTGTCTAAGTGTACTCTCATTTATGAAACACCAAATGGCCAATAATCAATTTTGAAAAATAAGATTTCGTGGAACAATTACATGAATAAATGAAGTCAAATATTGAAACAGAAATTCATGTTTCCATTTCTTTTTATGGGGTGTTACTCATATCCATCCCCCCCAGCATAATTTGAAGTCAATAAACAAGTTACAGGTTGCTTAGAGCAGTAAACCTAAGGTTTGTAATGTTGATCCAAGAAATATGTCAGTTTGAGAGTTATCTTTGCGAGTCTCTTACAGTTACCTGCTGTGTTGATCTCAGCAAGGATTTTTGCAATGAAAATCCTCCTAGGGAAAGTATTTTATCATTGTGGGCAGACTGCACGTCCACAGTTTGTGAGATGATGAGAGCTGACAACCACTGCTGGATTATAAGTATGAAAACATTTAAAGTTTTCTCTCTTTTTTTTTTTAGATGAATGAAGGGCTATGTGATCAAATCCCCAAAATGAATTACGCTGAATTGAAACTCAGTAGGGCTGCCACAAACGATTATTTTGATAGTCGACTAATCACCGACTATTTTTTCGATTAGTCGACTAATCGGATCATACGTAAATTGAATGTATAACATACAGTTTATCGTACCAGCATGCAGCTGCTCTTATATAACAATCATTAGCTTTCAGCTTGAAGTGTTTAAGGTATATGCTAACTACTAGTGACATAGGCCTTAATAAACTCTCCCATGACATTCTCATGCACCTGTACATCAGAAACAATAGGAGTGATAGGTACAGTAGGATATGCAATAATTAACTACTGCATACATCTTGACAGCTCTACTTTACACTGTTGATTTGTATCATCCCAACAGACATGTCCGGTGATTTTCAGCTTTCTGTGTTTGTTTCTGTGTCTGTTTTGATGATACAAGTCAGAGGTCCTGAAATGTGTGTTTCTCTTCTATAAAACACATTCTACATCGCGGAGGCAACGTCTCTCCACTGAGGGCTTCCTTCACCTTTGAAAGGGGGCAGAGCTCCGTGGGAAACACCTGCCTGACACAGCAACGTAGGGAACCGTGCACGTCCGCGGCGCACAGCTCCACGGACATGCACGGGGGGAAAAACGGCGTCGCCGTCGCACCGAATGCACGCGGCTACACGCCGCTTTGGGTTGTGAGCGCGCATGTTGCGCGTCTACATTGGAAACTAATAGGTAGACTATTATCAGTATAATCAGAGGCAACCATGAATGAGTTCGCCTCAGTTTCACGTGATTGTCACTGTCAGCCTGTTAATTTTACTGACCCGAGCTGAGACGCACCCCCAAACAAAAACTCTTCGGATCTGAACGATTCACACAAGTCTCCTAATTGGCCACGAAAAAAGCGAGTTGCGCTTTTCGGCGCGCTGTTTGCATCCCTGAATATAACAAAAGTGCATTTTGTGCTCAGTGCTCACAACGAACTGTATTCAACTTTACTACACTCTGACTCTATATAATCCCAAACTGCACAAGGCTCTTGTTCCTAAGGCTAATGAATCAAATCGTCATTGCTAATGTTAACGTTTACAGCTATCAATATGAGTAAGTAGTAAGTTAGCTCTCTGTTTACGCTAATGTTAGCAGCTAACTAGCCAGTTAGCTTAACGAGACGCCGGTCCCTTTTCATCGTCGTTGTTAGCAACAACGTGCTTCCTTTTCAGGAGCTCGTGCATCGCGCTTGTGCTGCCGTGAAAGGCAAGTTCTGTCTTGCAGATATTGCATCGCACACTTTTCTCTTTAGTTTTCTTAAAATGCTCCCACACTTTTGAGCTCCGTTGCCGCCGGGTAGCCATGATACCAGAGAGCCCGTCTGGTATAACTTCAGGTGACACCACGGCTGACCCAGATTACCACTACTGCGCATGTGTGTCAAGGACAGAAAGGCAGACGCGGCAGTGGAAGGTGCCGCAGCAGAGAGAGAAAACAAAGTTAAAAAAAAAAAAACGACGCGTCGACTATTAAATTAGTTGTCGACGATTTTAATAGTCGACGTAATCGTGACTAGTCGACTAATCGTGGCAGCCCTAAAACTCAGTCCGTTGTTATTGTCCGTGTCCGTTTTATTCTTTTAGTGCAACGGCACTCTCTTCTTACAATGGTGTGTTTGAATGGGAACTTTTAAAACACAACACTGCAGTGGTAATTCTGAATAAACTGGCTAAATGCTAAATTGAGCTTACCTAGCGAACAGCATTTGTAGCTTGTTGAGCTAAAAAGAGAGGTTAGCTGTTGTGTGTCAGGTCTGTCCACTGTGTGTATTTGTAGTTGGCGTGGTTTAACAGGAGCTAGCTCCAATTGAGCTCTGGCTAGATTTGGCAGCAGTCGCTGAGCTTGCTAAGAAAGCTAATCAGTGATTATGAAAACCACCACTGTTGAATAAAGAGCTAGAATGACAAAAAACAAACTCTCACTGTTTTATGAAAAACATTTTGACTTGTCATAGAATCAAAAGCACAGGCAAGGCAAGACACGTTTCTTTATATAGCACCATTCAGACACAAGGTAATTCAAAGTGCTTTACAGAGACATGTAAATGCGTTTAAAATAAGACATTAATATATTAAGAAAATGTTAAAAATGCATTTACAAGACAACATTAAACAAGCAAGCAAATAAAAACTTATTCAGGAAGCTTGTGCCACAGGTGGGGAGCATAAAAAGTTGCTTCACCTTGCTCGGTTTTGATCCTTGTCTTGGTCTGGATGCTGCATACAAGTAAATCAGAGGTGTGTTTACAGAGATGAATTGGTGTCATTGCTAACAATATCTTTGTTTCCTCAGGTGTCAGCATTGAAAACAGCAGGGGCCTGGAGCTGTGGGCCTGACTGAAATGTCACATTTATTAAGATCATTAATTAGGGATTAACAGCAAGTTGCAACAATGTTTAGTGACAACTGGTTTAACTGTGTCCACACACAGAATGGGTGAGGCTTCTCTCTCTATGTCATGTATGCACGTGTCCAAGCCGGCACGTATAAATTGATACAGAAACAGTGAAAGCGAAACCCCCAAGCGGCAACAGAAGCACAGGGTGCTCTGTTAGTAGAAATATGAAAGCCCCAGACAATATTAGGAGCTTTCCATGGGGAAGTGAAGTATGCATGAATTTCCAAAATAAAACCCTCTAGAGGAAAACAAGAGCTTACTCGGGCCCTTTAAGAGCTCTGGGTTGTTATGGTTATGAAATAAAAACAGGGTTTTTAATGGTGCTTCAAAATAAAACTGCCTGCATAGAAGAAAGAAACAATCAAAAGCAACAGAACTGTGTCACCATGAGTTCGTCCTTGATTTGATTCTAGTGGAATTTAATTCTGTATTAGTTCTTGGCATATTTAAACGTGTTTTTTGTCTTTCTTTTATTCATTCAATCAAGTCTCATTTATTTATTTATTTAATACTTGCTGTTTTTCAGCGTCCCTATCACCGAGCCAGCATTCATGCGGAGTCTGCCGGTCGATTAAAATATGGCCTGGCACTAACAAGTCAGGCCTCGCAGAAATTATGCGCCGGCTGGTCGACCATTTTACGTGTCCATGCACAAATAAACTCCAGTCATTAGGCTTACACGGTGCAAGTGAATTTGAGCTGTGAGCGTGTGTGTGTGTGTGTGGCCCTGAGTGAATTTGCAAGTGTTGCATATATGCAGTGCACTAACATAAGGGTCCACAAGGTTAATGAAAACAGGTTCTAAATACATTCATCCGGGTGGCAGGAGGATGGAATTATGGATTATGACTGCTTGGCTGGTTGACAACCACCTATTAACATGTCTGACACTTTCTTGGACTGTCTGTCTACCTGCCTCAGTATACTTTTGTCAGTCTCACCTATCTGTTGCTATGTACTTGCCTCACTACCTTTGGCAAACCTCAGACTGTTTTTTCTTTTTCTTTTATCTCTTGCTTGTGTTTCTCATCTTCTGCCTTCATTGACCGACCTGTCCAATATAATCCTATGTCTCTGCATAGGGAGCTCAGCTGCATACTGAGATTACAGCTGCAGATAGAGAAAATAAGGAGACAGAGCCTGAGAGATTGGTAAATAAAACAATAGCTGGGAGTTTTTCCTCAGGTACAGGTAATAGGCACTTTCCTCTCTCTCAACTTCATTCCAGCAAAAGTGACTCCCTTTCAGTTCTCCGCTGCAGTTTAGGTTCGTGAAATCGCATGTTGCATTTCCCTCTCCATTTAAGCCAATATTACATTAGTTCACTCTCTTTGTATGGGAATCCACAGGTAGTCTTAAAACCCTATTTCCATTCGTAAGCCTCTCAACTGTAATGCTCTTGCACTGAGAGCTTCTTTGTGCCTGTTAAGTGTGTGTGCATGTGTGTGTGTGTGTGGGAGAGAGAGAGAGAGTGGGGATGTATGTATGTTCATACTGTAAGTAGAAGTGGTATGTATGTGTGTACATATTTATGTGAACTGCATGCACGTGTGTGTGTGTGTGTTTGTGTGTGTGTGTTGGAGCTTTCAGAGGTGTTTGATAATGTGCTGCCTCAGTGTACCGCTGCCAAATGCTTTCAACATACCACAGTGGTCCCTTTACCTCCACAACCTCACCCCCCCGCGCGCCACGACTCCCCCTTACCCAATGCAGTCCTGTGAGCCACCCTCCATTCGCCTGACAGTTGCCATGGTGACCATCACTACACCATGGAGACAGCAGTGGGAAGCTGCCTGGGAGGGTGGAGAGGGGAAAGCAGCACTTAGGGATGTGAGAAAGATGATGGCAGGTAGGGAAGAGGACTGTTGGTACAAAGAAAAGAGTGGAGGAAGCGCTGAAGGAGATGTCACGGCGGCTCGTGCAGGGGCAGCTCAGGTGAGGGGAGGGAGGTGACGGAGGTGAGAGAGGCTCTGACACGGAGAAACACGGAGAGAGGACCAGAGAGCCGGAGACGAGAGACTATCAGCGTGTGTGTGTGTGTGTGTTTTATAAGCAAAAAGTAGCACTAAAGCAAGAGGAAAAATACAAAAAAGGCGTTGTGTATTTTTTCCACGCAAGGGAAATGGACTTCTGATGTGAGAGTGTGTCCTTTTCAGCGAATGCTAACCTTGAAAACTATTTCAGAAAAGCCATTATTCATCTACCCAGCCCCCAAGTTCAATTTCAAAACTTAGTTCTCCGGCAAAGCCAAAGACGGCACTACATCACAAGACGAACTCCGGAGAATATATTGCATTAGCTTTATTTACCGTGTGCTCTTTCAGGAGACAATTACAATCTGGGGCAGGAGGGGCGAGGAGGAGTGAGAGCAGAGTAGGAGGCTGCTGGTCGCTTTGGCACTTACTAAAAAGCTGCATTTAGCACAGGTAAATTATAGGGCCTATTTCTGTTGTGAGCCTGTTATGAATGCTCCAGCATCTCTGCACCTCTTCTGCGCCTGTGGCTGTGTGCGACTGTGCGCGCGACTGTGTGTGTGTGTGTGTGTGTGCGCGTGCGCATTGGAAGGGAAAAGTGGAAAGTGGAAACGCGCGTTTTGCTAAATACGTGTATATGTGTGTATAGACATGCGTGTGTGCCTTCCCACACCGCCCACAAATAAACCTCACACGCCAGAGGGCCAAACATCAAGGCGCTGTTGTTCCTTATTAGGAGTCCCAGTGGCTCTAACAGAATTAGCAGAAAGAAGCGAGCAGTGCCGCGCCCTCAGATGAGCTGATCTCAACGCTGATACCTGTCACATTTAAAAGCCTCAGTGCTGCACACCGTAGAGAATCAGATTTATATATGCAAAAGGGCAAATACATTGCCAGAAACACAAACCTGTCAGTCGGATTTCCCAAGCATGCTTTGACAACAAGGGATGCAGAGGGAGAGATTGGGGCGGGGAGGCGTCTACAGGAAAACAAAAACACTGTTTTTATCTCAAGGTTTTTGCTTTAAGATAGGGAATTATATGGGCACTGAAAAACAAAATAAGGCGAGCGTCATCCCTTTTTTTTCATCACTCTCGTGCAAGTTTGAAAGTCCTAATATTAAGACACTAAGGGCGCGGATTCTTAAGGGTAATGGAAGGAATAAATCTTAACTTGGTGAGTCACATAAAGCTGCTTCTGGAGTCTAAGTACAGCACACATTTGTCAGAGCAAGAGAAGGAGAGAGCCAGAGAGAAGGAGGGAGGGAGGGAGAGATAGCCTCGCCACAAGTGAGAGCATGATGACAAATATTTCAATCTGGATGGAATATGCCTCGCCGTTTCCTTCCCCCAACGCATAAAGCAAATCATCTGTGTTTCACTGCCGAGGAAGTAGGAATCAGAGCTGGGTTAAATGGTGTTTGCAAAATATTTTAAGCATTTGTCGTATCTTGCTCGGAGTAACAGATGGGTGGGGTTTGCCACGTGGGACAGGAGAATGTGTCGCAGAGAGAAGCAACAGTCACAGCGGATAAACGCTGGAATCTGAAGGTGATTCTTGAGTATCAATTCTTTGGTATTTCCTGGAAATATTAAGAATAACTTCTCTATACATAACTCTCAGTTTTTTCACAAGGAGTACAACTCAGCCTTTGAAAATTAAGTGTCTGATGTCCTCAAGAATGAGCTCTCCAAAGATTAAAAATGATAATACAAACCCTGATGATTGCTTGCGCTTGAGATTTAAATTTTTTTATTTAGATTTTTTACATCCTGTGTTACTGGAGGTGTAGGGTTTGAATGAAGTGTGCCTATAGGAGTTAGGAAGAAGCAAATGAAAGATGGGTGCATTTTGGGAAATGTAGTATAATTGTGCTTTTGGAGCTAAGACTAACCTGGAAACTTGAATTCAGGATATCTCAAACTCTGCTGCTTTAATTCTGACAATGCTCTGTTTGCTCCAACTCAATGAAATTCAATATAAAAAAAGCTCCATTTACTCTTTTAATTACTGAATGCACAATAACCAATGTCAAGGTTCAGAAAATAAAAAGAAAAAACTTTCTCAGGGGTTGAAAAAATAAAAACCTCGTCATCAGGACTGTGTGGGTGTGTTTTGATCAGGTTTGACTGACAGTAGCTGGGCAAACAACATCAGCAAACAACTCCACAAATGTCATCACATTGTGATTGTTGCTAAGAAGGAGAAGAAGGAGAATCTTTAGTTGATCACGTATCATACAATGTACAACATAGTGAAGATGGTGAAGACTCCGCATTTAACCCATTGCGAGGGAGCAGTGGTCAACAGTTGTGCCAGGGGACCAACTCCAGATCTTAGCCAGTGCCTTGGTCAAGGGCACGGACTGGAGAATCAACCTAATGAACATGTTTTGATGGTAGTAGTGCTGGAGGAAACCCCAGCAAGCAGGGGGAGAACATGACAACTCTGCACAGAAAGAATCCTTGGTGGTGCACAAACATACAAGACATCACCATTCAGTTCAATCCAGTAAGAAGAGACCAGACAAAATGTGTTGCATTTTTAAAAGCAACCCAGTCTCCAGGATCAATGTTGGTTGTCAAAGTGTCCGCGAACCACAATCTGTTTAAATTTGTACATGTCATAGGCTACGGACCATACTGACATTCCAACAGAATGTGACATATCACATTCAAATTACATGTTTGCAACCTAACTGTCATACGAGAAGGTTTGAGACTGTGTCAGCATTTATAAGTGAAACCACTGGATATTTTTAAGGAGTTTTAACTCTTTAATTGAAAAAATGTAATCAGAGCTGAACGAACAACGCTGGAGACCCTTTTGTTGTGTTTGTGATGACAAAACTGGGTGCTCTCAACGAGACCTCGGGACATCTCTGGACGCGTTTGTGGCTGCCATAACAGATATTTTAAGCCAAAACAGGATCTTTTTCTTCCCTGTAACAAGGTGGTTACCAGACTGAGTGCACAGCCTTTTCAAAACTAAAAATAGAGAATTTAACCTAAAGAAATGAAGCAACTTAAAGAAATGAGAGAACAGAAACGCACATCGCCAGCATTAACTCTTGTGATTGTGCTAATCGACACTGACAGCCCTGACATGCATTCAGTGCACATACGGTAAATATGCACACATACATGCCACAACTACTTCATTTAAAGGCCCAGTTTTTAATCAAGCAACACTTTATGCCAAAGACAACACAATACTACTTTCACAATGTCATTTTCCTACCTTGTACACAAGGTAAGAGTGTAAGACTGTCGTATTTCATTATACAGTGGGCAGGTATCAGGATGAAGAAAAATCTCTATGTTAATTTTCCTTCATCGAGGTTGACATATAAGCAAGATGGTGATAGGAGAAGTCAGCGTGCAGCAGCCTCCGGAACGGCAATGGATGCGAGGGACTCCCATGATGCAAGGGGAGGTTGGATGTGGGTGAAGCATGCTGCAGGCAATCTTTCATGCACTCCTAAAGACAATTAGAAGTGGAACGCTGTTTTGCTAAGGCTATCTGCGACAAGGGGGAAGAAAAGGAACTTGCTTTTACCGCTGTGCACGGTGTCAAAATTGGTTACGCTGACAGTTGTAGGTCTATGCGCGGTGTCAGGTCGACAATGACGTTATCGCAAAACAAAGGAAGTAATTTGACAGGTGGGAAATGTTGGTTTAGACCCCATGTGTTGTCAGCGAGGAAGGATGTGTCAATGACAAGCCACACTGATGCAACCTGGAGAAATAGGAGATGAAAAGCACACTTCCTGTGTGGCCTAATCAGGTTCCTGTGTGTCTGTAGCCACCGGTGGTGCACACACATCTCTCTCTAACCCTGTTATTCCACACACACACACACACACACACACACACACACACACAAACACACATAATAAGAGTCTTAAAGGAGATAAACAAATTGTACACTCCATTCCTTGTCCTTGACACCGCAAAATAATGTAAGGATAAATATATAAAATTTCATAATTCACCACGGTGAGCTTTTTGAGCGAGCGATGATGAAGCAATCAAAGTGAGGAGTCATTTTAAAAGCAGAGCTAATGCAGCAATCAGCTTTGGGTGATTTGTCAATAGCGAGCTATTCATGTTTCTGCTCTAGTGCAATGCCCTACAGGTAAACAAGGGGGAAAAAAGAGAAACATTCAAGTGCACTCTTCCTTTCCACCAAACACGCACACACATGGAGACACACATAAACACACCTCCTCAGCTGTTGTTGTCAGCATGTTAATCAGGCTTTGGTATGGTTGTAGTCCTGAGGCGCTGCGTGATACAAACACAGATAGAATAAATATCTGATTTTAGTACCTTTAAATGACTAACTTTGTTGTCTTCCTCCCTGATGGCTCCGAGAAGAAAGTTCCTAATTAAGTATTTATGATGTTTAGCGTTCAACAAGGCCACTATCTCTCAGATGCCGGAACATTAAATCTTAAAAAACGACTGATACTGCACAATGTGCTGCTGTGAGCGCTGGTGACCTTTCTGTGAGAGGCCATTGGTGGTACAAGGCTGGCATTTGAGACGAGATCATTACAGCGCTGGTTTTAATTGAAGCCTTTATCCCAGGTGTAATCAGGGCTAAACAAACAACGCTGGAATCATCCAAGACCCAATTAGGCCTATGGGGAGAGCTGTGTGCAGAGATGCTATGTGCTGCTGCTTCTTCATAATCAGCTGAAACTAATACTTGATGAAAGAGTCTGATATCTCTACCTGACGCTGCGACTAATTGTCTGTAATTAGTACAAGGCAGGGGTAATTGTGAAGGTTGATGTTATTATGAGAAATATCATTGGGTACAATATTCAAATGTTCCATTGTGTGGGCTCTGAAAAAAAAAAAAGGCATGTCTAGGAAGCCTTTTAATTGCTGTCATAACGGGCACTTTCACATGGGAATATCACATGATACCATTAATTCAAAATTGGGATGTTTGAGAAAGGAATCTTCATTAGGAGGATTTTGTCATCTACTAATCAGTTGTTGAAACGGAAGATTCCACAGTAGGAGACAGGCGGTAATCTTCACACGGCGCCAAAGACCTCCAAATGACTCTGCACCTCTGTGCCCGAGAGATAAACAAAACCGAAACTGAAAAGAAAAGGCACGCCAGTGATACTCCTCTGTAGTTAATTAAGTGACGAAATAAGCTTGGAAATCCCCTGAATCAAATTACACAACAGGGGCGGCACTCACGCAGGATACACACCAGTGCTGCTGTGTAACGAATGGGCTTAATGCAATCACACATCTTTAATGAAATCATGTGAATTAATGTTTCAGATCTTTGCTTTTATGAATCTGCCTCCGGTGGCCGATGCACCAGGAAGTCAACGGAAATTATTCAGCCGCTGCTCTGTGGAACAAAGTCTGTGTGTGTCAGCACATGCCTGGGAGGAAATGGGGAAGTAATAGGACAATGAGGGATGATGCACTTTTCCTTGATATTGCAATATAGGGCCTGTATATAGGTGTACTTTTCATATGTTAATACATGTATTTCTGCAACGATTTACATGTAAATTAGGCAATTACTGATTCGATTACTACTGTTTAACATATGGAGCGAGTTCTCTTGTACCGTTTACATCTTTTATCCTTATCTGGGTTGGTCATGATGCAAAAGAAGTGGGTCACAGGTCTGTTTCGAATGGATTGCAGGCATGTGCATGTCCATTATTGAAAAGGAAATACTTATTTTTAAGTGAATTGAATTTCTAACGCTTCATTTCTACTTTAAAGAACAATGCCTCTGTGGCACGTCCCTGTACTGTCCACGTCCAACAGTTGAGGTTACTCCTGACTCAAACCATCACAGCTGAATTGTACCTATGACTCACTGTTAAAGAAAGATCATGACAGTTTACTTTTTCAATTAAATTCTAATTTCACCTCTAATTTGGTTCCTCATTTTAAGTTATTGCTAATTTGCACCTAAAATGACTGAATTATTGAAGGGAAGTTCATTTTCACATAGATTTGATGTTCTCACAGATAACGTTTAACAGTTTCCCTGCTCACTCCAGGACTGCAGTGTAACTGGTGAGGATATAAAGAATGTTGTGCTATTAAAGGTGCATTTTAATTAAACCCCAATTTTCACCCATATTTTTGTGTAAATGATTTGGTAGCAGTTGTTAAAGTTGTGAGCTCTTTAATTGTTTCACAGATCCATTACTGGTGCTTTTCAGATCAGTCATGAGCAATTAACAGGAGCAACTTTAGTTTGCTAGCCTGATATTAATTCTTTGTAGTTCACCATGAAGACTCCTCCATTAGATTGTTTGACTTTCTGGGAAAGAGGTAAAGAGCATCAGCTCCAAAATTCCTTCATATCAACGTGTAAGCATTAACAACAGAAAACTTTGATGATTGTAAGAACCATGATTTATTTGAACGAGAATTGTCAGTGAACAAGGTTACAACTTATAAAAACTACGGTGACTAAGACCCAGACCCAATACACCCCTTGCCCCTACCACTTAGCCCTACCCCTCCATTGTCTGTCATGTCTGTCACCCGATTCTGTTTGGGGTACGGGGGGAAGTGTTAGTGCTACAGATGCACACATCAAACCGAGGGTAATGAGAACTCTCTGTCGATTCAACATATTATGGTCCATTTCTTTCTAACAAGCATAAAAACAATCCCTACTAGTTTGCTGATGTCTCTGTGGCTAACTAGCTAGCTAGCTAATGTTACATTGTTATTGCTGATTTGTGCATGACAGTCCTGTATCTCGGCGTTTTTCAGTGTTGTATTGTGATGGCATACAGTATGATGGTCAAAATTTAACTTCAGTTCAACAGTGAAGTTGCTGCACTGGGTACCGCTCCCTTTAATGTCAGTGTGGCAGGGTAGGAGCACGGGTTGCTGACGTTAGCCTATAAGCACCATTATTGGCCAGGTAATGTAGCATTAGCAGCTCTTTTTTATTCAATGACTTGACTGATTGCGGGAAGTTGTGAACAAATTGTGATCGTCCATGATTTTCTATCGCCATTAGATAAATGGCAAATGGCGTATTGGAAATGTCCGGTCATGTAGATTTATATAAACTCCATCGTCGACAACTGATGACATATTAGGGTCTTGGAGGGCTGTCAACCACCACCACCATTTGTAACTTGAAAACGAGGAGTAGGGGGGAAAAATAGAAATGTGACTGAACCTTAATATAACAATTGTTAGGCATACAAAACAAACAACAAAAAATAAAAGTTTTTCATTGGTCTATTTTTCACATTTCTTTTCCCTATCTGTGGTACACGGGTGATAAGGTAGAAACACAGGAGCAATCCATTAAAAGCACATGAACCTGTTAAGAAAACTGAAGATTATGTGAAACGACTTTCAACCTCCATCTCTGATTCTCAGCACCTGTTCGATCTCGTGGCTCATTCTAAATGCATTGAGAGGTAAAAGGATGTGGAGTTGACTTTTCGCAGCGAGAGAGTGAGAGGGACTGCGGGTGTGATGAGGATGAAAAATAAAAAATGTCAGCAGCTCATCTGATACACGGCAACATGGCTTAGTGATCGACTAACCTACAAGCCCGCAGGGGTTACGTTACCGATCTCTTTGTTAGCTAAATGTCAGTGCCCCACCTGGCTGCTATCATACACTGTCTGATACCCCCAGGCAGCACTCAGAGATACCACCGAGGTCCAGAGGTTCAAACTCACTCTCTCGGTCAGTTTAAAGCCAGATGTACAGTGCACATCTCTCTGGACAGGGTGAGGGTGAAGACAAGTGACACCAGCCTGCTTTTCACTCGAGGGCTAACCTTTAGACTTACAATATGTGATTCATCAGGACCATAACACAATCCCTCAGCTGGCCCATCACCTTCACCAGTGAAAAAGCAGGAACATGGCACATTTTAATTAAAGATGTCTCTTCCCCTGAGACAGGTTTCAATGTTGTGAAATGAAATGCAATATGTATGCGGTGGAACGCCAAATTATGAGATTAAAATTGCAAATCATGCTGTCATGTTAAAAAAGAAAAAAGAAAAAATGCATTAGTTTGTTTATTTTGTGTTGAACTCCATGGTCACAAGACCGTGAAAAACTGCAGGAATTGATAACACCTGATTAACTAGATAGCAAGCTGCATAACACCCCAGAGCACATTTTGGATGAGAAACTTTGACAGCGTGCTTGGATTTCTTTTAATGATAGTACATTTATGACAGCCATATCCACTATGTTAGCTATTTAGTTAGGATTGCTTCATAAATATACTTGGCCAGACTTGACATAATGCTCCTGTTTAGAATACAGTTTTCAGATGCTCTTGACTCCTCTGAACCTGAGCCGCTGTGGAGTTTGTTTGCTCCATTGAGATCTCCAGGCCGGTTTTGAATTAAGTCACTCAGGTGAATAATAGATGAAATGTGTGTTGCATAACTTGCTTGGTTATTTTCAAGCATAAAAAAGAATATGCAACAGCACTTTTCAGTGCTTTAACGATTGTGGAGTGAGTGCCTCTTCACTCTACAAAAACGTACTGTTAGCCTACGTTTGTGGTGTTGGAGGGTGATTGGAAGTGGGTGCTGCATGTGCGTGATTGCGCACATCACCGACATTCAATTACCACCGAAAGTTAAACCAACAATTGTCAGATTAAGTGTTATAAAACGGCACTGCATAAAAACAGATATTCACCAACCACACATTTACCACCAGCTTGCACCGAGCAGTTTCCTCTTACATCATGTCTCTCTGTCCTACTGTAACTCCTACTTACAACACCTGTGTGTAGCAGAACTGTAGCAGGCTTAATGAGAAAGTCTCTCAATTTTATTCAATGTGTTCACTTTTTTGTTAATATTTTCATTGGCAGGTTAAAAGCACGTGATTCTGCATACCACAAGCAAGAAAGTTATGGTAGGAGTTTACTGGGTTCATTTATGCTCTAACATAAAGCTGTGAGCATGACGCCTAGCAGGCTGAAGTGCTAAGTGGGAGGCACTGATTTGAAAAAGGGCAAATACTTCCTGGGAAAGGCTCACCTTTTCTAGAACTGTGAATTATTGCTTGCGCCGCATTTCATTGTGTTGTGCGCCACATGGTGCATCGTTAAGTTGTAAGATTGGAGAAACACACTTAAATAAAGTGCAGGCGGCACTTGAGGGGGCAGGTATGACATTAAATGTGTAGCTGATAATAAAAAAGCAGCAGGTGCTGTGGTTGAAGGTTTTGATGAGGAGTAGTTGTTATGAAACTATTATCGGCTAAGAGAACATTAAAAACGTACTTAACCAATCGCAACTTATGCCAAATATATGTTCACCAGTCTCTATTGTTTCCCATACTGTTGGTGTACATGCAGGGCCAGCTAGCCATTTCGGTGCCCTAGGCGAGATTAGGATTTGTAGCCCCCCTTACCCGCTCTCACTCCCCACCTCTTTTCCTGCCGTGTTTTAGTAACGCCTTCTGATCTTGTAACATTGACAGTATAAGATATGGAGGGATCCCCCAGCTCTGAAAAGTGAAACCAATGCATTCTCTTCTAACGGCCAGGAAAGGGGGACTGGTTGCAAAAAGAAGTCTGATAGTATGGAAGCTTATGAGAAAATTACCCTACTTCCCACTTGATTTATTACCTCAGTAAACAGTTTCTTAATGAGTTCATGGTCTCAAATGCTAAAATGACGATAAAGCAGGGTATGCTTTAAGGCTACCTTGTGATTGACAACATAAATGGTAAAATGGGAAGTGTCTTACAAACCCTTATTCTTAGCAACACTTTACAACATAGGTCAGCACTACTGACCCTCTGATTGCTGCTAACTCCTGAACCCTGGTGTGTTCTCAGTAAAATAAATCAGTAGGTTCTTTCCAGCTCTGCCCAAATATATCACCCAGATGTATAAATATCACCAATTATAGCTCCAACAAACAAGTTGGCAAAACACAATAACATAATGGTATACTAACAATGGTAGTTATAATAAGGGTCATCTTACTGTATATTCTGGCCAGTACAGCAATTAGTTTACACACTGCAAATCATGTATGTTTTAAGAAACAAGAATTATGTATATCTTAATCAAAGTGAGTGACTGAAAACATATTTTATGTGCTTGATAAGTGATGCATGACACTAATTTGATGATGCATCAAGAGCACATGAAAGCAACTAACTCAGTTTGGGCCTGCGAGATGCAAACACTTTAACACTCACTGTGAGCAAAGCTACTCCAAATGTAGACAGAACTTTATTTCATCCCCACAAGCTACTACCATTTGCTAACTTTTCATTTTTGTGCAGGAAAACTGTTATTTTACTGCCAGCAACTACAGCTGTTATCTCCGAGCTTGGTCTGCTTTGAGTACATTTATCTGTTTGCTCATGGCATTATGCGGCATTTCACGGATAGTCTAAGGTCACGTCCAGTCATCACCTTACATACTCTCTCCTTTTTCTGTATTTTTCTCAACACTGTTTCCAATGAATATGCCGGCCCATACACCCAAGGGCACTTTGGCAACGCGGCCACCCTGTGCACTTGAACTGGCAACCTGTGTGATTTGCCATTAGTTAAACACTCCGAAAGTCGCTGCAAGCCCTGAGGCCAGGTGTTTCACTAAGAGCCACTCAGTCTCTTCTTTAGCCCTGAGCTGCATTACAGTTCTAACAGGAAAGAGCTTTGAGCTGGCAATCTGTAGGCAGCCACAGATTGGTTCCACAGGTACTACCGCTGAAGATGTGTAAAAAAGACCTGAGGATAGCCTGTGTCCAGCACAAACCCCCTTCCAGCAGTATCAATAATTCAAAAGGACAAAGTGTCTGATACATGAGGGTAAAATGCAGCTTGCTTTCCCCCTCCTGTGTCAATATTTTGACAGTGAGTGCGAAGAGGGGAAGGAATCCGAGGGGACTCTGCCATGTAAAGTGTTCTTTCATGTTTTGCAAAGTGACTGCTACCTCTCCCTTTACATCCATGAAATGGGGAGTTAAGAGGAAGCCACTGTGCGGGTACAGTCTGTTCGGACTGACTGACTAACTTAACGACTGACTGGCTGGGAAAATGACTGAGCTTGGCGCCGCTGGTGTCTTCTTCTTCTCTGCAGCTGCTCCCGCTTCCAGTGTCGAACTCCGTTTCTTACTTCTTCTGTCTTTGAGCGTTCATTTTTCTTTTTTTTTTTCTCATTCTTACACACCCTCACCTCCCACAGCAAAAAGACAAGAGCGGAGGGAAGGGAAGGTCATTAAAGTTATGAGGAGAGAGGAATAACGCACGGGGAGATGGAGAGAGCTGCCGAGATGAAGGGGGTGAGAATAAAACAAATGGAGAGGAGTGTACAAAAGGTAATGAGGCCAAAAGAAAGGGAGCGACTGAAAGGAGTATGATAACAAGATAATGTGCTACTGCCAGTGTAGTCCTGATTTAAAACAAACGGCTGCTATCTTCTTCAACAGTTTTTCCATTGTGTTAGTTTTTGGGGCATTTTGTAGCAGTCAAAGCCGAGCAAGTTCTCCTCCGATTTTAAAAAGTGCAGACTGTTGCATCATCTAAAGCACTATTCATCAAGCTTTAAGGAACGTAGTTAAAGCAGGTAGTGGGAAGGCTGTCATCCACATTTGGGTTGCATGTTGCGACTAATCACTTAACTCTCCTCCCAAAAGTATCTTTGTGCCGCGATGTGCAAACACGAACGCACACACAAAGTGAGCCGAGGGTGTAAGCCACAAACACTGCTTTAATTATGCTGTGAAGTTTTACCCAGATGCCCTAGTTATTCCGGGGAGCGGGGATGTGACGGAGTCTTTGGGGACAGACGAGGCTCCCTGAAGTGGGCGAAGGAGGATGGAAGACGTCCCTGGTGGCACCGGGGGAAGACCACGTCAGGGCTCTCGTGGGGGAAGGCAATTCAGGACCATGTTTTCTCCTTCTTTTTGTTCCGTCTCTCACGGATGAAAAGAAAACAAGACAACATCTCAGAACCACTTTTGTCTTTCTGGGAACATGATTATACTGGATATAAATAAATAAATAGTGGGAATGAAGTTGTCAGAGGTGCCATTAGTGTTTCAAAAGGCTGTTCATTCTTGTCTCTTTTATTCCTCTTCTTTTGAATTAATATGTTGAAGGACCAATACATCTTAACAGATGACAGGAGATTTCCTGAATTTCATTTATTTTGGTTCAAAAGGTCATTGACTTACAAGGCAGCCATCTAACCTTGTGATAAAAACAGATTTTCACTTGTAGCGGAACGGTTTGAAGGATTTTATAGTATTTAGCAGTGAGCTTTCAGGTTGCAAACAAGTGAATACACGTCGTCTCACCAAGCAGGTAGAAGGAACAGATGCCACGAAATACATGAAAAAACCTTCTCTAAAACCAGGGTAAGGTTTGTCCCTTCTGGGCTACTGTAGAAACATGGCAGGCCAACAACATGGGAACTTGCTTTCTAAGGACGACAGGCTCTTTATCATGGGAGCATGCTAACAACTAAAAGTACAGCAGAGGCTAATGTGAATGTTGGGAATTTGAGAAGTTGAGATATTTTCTGTATAAGTCAACATTTCCTGCTGGTGGCGTTAGAAGAAAATTCATGGGCTCACCAAAGGTATCATCATCCTCTGGGCACCATGGATGTAAATGTCACAGCAATCCATCAAAGCAGTGTCAAGATATTTAATTGAAAACAAAAAATGTCAACCTCGAGGTGCTGTTGGAGGAAAAGTCAGGGAAGTCAGTCGACTTCCTCCTTTGGGATGAAGGATCTGGGGATCCTTCGTAAATCATGTATTTGGCAGTAATCCATAATTGTTTTTTGATATATTTCAATCTTGACCAAAGTATATGATGCAGAACCAAACAAAAAATAAAAAGTTCATTTTGATGAAATATGCAAATAAGTTTATTTTCACAAGTATTTTGGTTTGACATCTTTAAATGTTCAGTAGTTCCTAAGAAAGTGCTCTTGCATACTCATGGGGTTACAAGGAGAGAGTCTGTTTTAATATGATGCTGAAATTAGCTTCAGAATAAGCTACGTTACTAATCAGTCACTATAAGGTTTTTATGTTGACATTATTTTGTGTCTGCTTATTTCATGTAAAGCTGGCATGGCATTTGTTAGGCTGAACAAATTAGTACACAGCTGAGTCTTGTGACGTGTGTTTGAAAAAGTATTTAAGAGGTACAGGTTTGTCATGAATTATTGAACCCAATTTTTTTTTTAACCATCACCAAACTAAATTATCTCGATGTCTTGTAGTCGTGTGTTTCATCTTCTGTCTGAGCAACTGCTGACTGTTGACGTGACGCTTTGACACTGATGAAGTGTGATTTCGTCAGTCACTCATTTGACACCAACAGAAGAAGGGTTGCGTTAGTCCCTAAAATAACTAATTAAACCTCAAAGCACATGCTGTATTTCCTGTTTCTAATCAGCATATGCTCACTTTGAAAAGCCACATCACCAACTGTCAGTGCATTTAAACTTGTCGCTAATCATCTGACCCTGCACCCGTCCCCACGTCAGGTGACCGCGACCCTGTAATCGACAAAACGGTCTGGCTGCTGATGCCAGGCCTCCTTTTATGACACTGGATAATTTGCTTGCTATTATGACTCACATTAGAATTAATTAAAGCACTAGCCTGTACCACGCTCTTCATCTAATAACCGCATCACTTTTTCATTTCATTTATTTATCTATTCTTCTTTATTTGCTTCCTGTCTCATCGTTTATTAAGCCGGGTCAGAATTAATGTAGTCCACGGGGGCTGTGAGCTCCTCTGAGTTATGGTCGGAGTAAAAATCAACAACTTGTTATATTAGTAGGTATTCAACAAAGAGTTATGGTACTCTGTTATAATGTGTCAAGTGACCTTTCGTTTTATTTATCGTCTATAGGCGATGTTAAACTAAATCTGAACTACTTAGAACGTTTTCACCTTTTCTATAAAGGCTCAAAGTCCTCTTCTCGGGTAAAGTTAAGAACATTTTGACTGAGGCATTAACATAATGTTCACCATAAGATGAAAAAAATGAAAAAATAAAAAGTTTGTCTCATCTGTGAAAGTGTACAGACTTGCAAAGAATAATTTAAGGAATAAATACACGAAGTGAACAATCACACCTTTGTGTTAATGTAGCATGTGTAAGGCAGCTCTGCATAGCAAATTCATCAGGATAAACAGATGGCACAGTACTGCAACGTTGAGATTTCACACTGTGTATAATTTACAGCTCCAGTGATACCTACCGTCATACAGCTAAGGCCCTATAGTGCTGTGAACCCAGCCGCAGACTCATCGGAAGACGTTAAAAAAAAAAATTAGAATAATAAATTCCACATTAATATCCAGAGCAAACATTTAGCCACAGGATTTTTGTCACACGGGGATTTCTGTATGTTCCTATCACTCCTCGAAGCTCCTCAGAAAACTAAATTTCATCGCGGAGCCTGCTTGTCGCATTTGCTGCCAACACTGACAAACATCCTGACTTCAAACAGCTTTCCCTCTTGCTAATGAGCAAAGGATGCATCCTGTTTTTGAATCCACCAAGCGCCACCTTCTCTGAAATGCTTTTCCCTTTCTCTGTCTTCCAACCCACCCCCTTCATCCCTCCACCCCTTCGCAATTGAACTCTGAAGTGGCGGCACGCAAATCAAGCGCTAATCCATTTGAAGCTGACAGGGCGTCCTGATTACGGCGGCGGCTTTCTTCTTCAAACGTCCTATCACCATCATCTATCCAGGAACACATGTCGAAACATGAAAGAGCTCCCAAGTTCAATTAGCCGATCAATTGTTTGTCGGATGTGCCAACAAACTGAGGGCAAATTGTCATACAC
The DNA here is from genome assembly GCF_965226575.1 of Pagrus pagrus. Lineage (NCBI taxonomy): Eukaryota > Metazoa > Chordata > Actinopteri > Spariformes > Sparidae > Pagrus > Pagrus pagrus. The sequence goes on from NC_140186.1 coordinate 28,498,890, forward strand.
ACACACCTGAGCCCTGGAGTTTAAGCCACCGAGTTTGCATTGGGGGACAGATTCAGTCTCAAACAGACAAGCACACGGGGCACATTCATTTGCGGAGAGGAATCGTACAGCACATGCATAGTTGTTTAATTCCCCTGCTGTCACTTTCTTGTTGAATTACTAATATTTAGATATTAAAATTTGCAGAATGAGACGGAGAGCCTTGTGTCTAGATATGAAAGGGGGGAGATGGAGGGCCCGGGCGAGTCATTTTTATGATTAAAGCGTCTTTTCTTCCAAACTGCTAATGAAGCTGCAGCAAAAGTTCACTTCACTTGATGAAGGCCTCCAACCTCACACATGCCTAATAAAGTCAGAAAGTAAGAGTATTTCTCAAAAGTTCCTTTTGGGACATCTTTAATTACATCTTCAGCGTACTTTAACATAGAATATGTCTTCTCCTGTATTACTCGACAGGACTACAGGTTCATATTATGCCTAACAATTTAATTACTTCAATTCTGTTGATGACTAATCACGTTTGTTTTCTCTGTCAGTTTGGCATAACTATTAGCTCCAAATGCTATGAGTCCTAACTGTTGAGCAGAAGACAGCCAGAGGCATGAACCAGGTCTGTGGCAAATTTGTTTTGCCTTGTTGTTGCATTAGGGAACAAAACCCAGTGCCATGGTTGTTTAACACATCTTGGGGACAGAACTCCATAACAAGCTGAACATCACATATTTGACATATTGTGACCTTATAAAGTTGTTATGTCCCCATTTTTGCAAACAGGTTACCATTTTTCACATCCAGCAGACACACAGCAACGTTAGCATCTAACTATTAAGCAAAGAAACTCTGTCCGTCTGTCTGTCTCAACGAAGTGCATTGTTGATTTTGGTGCAATTTGCACGATTTGTTCAATATTAAGAAATGATTAATAAACAGCAAACACCACTCTGGCTTCATGGCTCTGCAGACTGAAGCTGGACCTACATTAGGACTTTAACAAAATCCTAAACAATTTTAAAATCGGCTTGTGTCACATACATAAGCAGAAACTCAACAGATTTTCTTCTCTATTTTCAACAGATCTTCTCCCTAAACATAGATTTCATACTACAAGATTTCAAAATAATTGCACATCACCATAGGGATAGTGCTGCCGGAGCACACCGGGGCGCCGCTCTGCCACTTTTTGGGCCCTATTTAAATGATCTATGGCGCATGGTCTAAAGCGTATGGCCAAGTGTTTACAAGTCCAACTCCCTTTTGCTAGTGAAGCAGCGCATTATCTGGGCACAATTAAGGCGCAATTAGCCTCACTGAGCGACAGGTGTGTGGTCCACAGCAAACTCAGTTTGACTGCATCTGAAAAAATACATTAATATGCACATTTGTGCATGAGGAACAGCAGATAAACCAGATGACCAGATCATTTTGATCCTTGTGGGTTGGATCTGTCCCACACTTGGGCCAGGTTATGGTTTAATTGGTTCGCTTGACCGCTTGTGCCCATGGTATGGCTCAGATCTGGCAAACAGGAGCCAAGCGCCCAAGTGCCAACATGGTATGTTGCCGCTGGATGAATGTTACCAGATCATCTCTGCAGAACAGCATACTTGGAAACGGCACTGCACCAGTTCTTTTCAAAAGTGTCTTTAGAGACCTGACAAACTGAGTCCGATATTCACTCTCCTTCTAGTTATGCGTTTGTCTCCAGCAACTCCTGAGAAAAAAATGTTTGCTCTTTAGGGGATAAAAACTCAATATGTTTATCATTTACTCTACTGTTTTTGTCAGTCCGCCGTTTAGTGCAAGGACGTCTGTGTGCAAAAACAGCTGCCTGCTGCAGCTAAAAGGTGTGCTGATAAAATCTGTGAAACTGAACCCAAACAGTAATGTTGCAGGCCGTAAAACCAAAAGGGCGAACCAAAAGACACTTAAAGTGCTATACAGCGTGACCCTTCTCACATGACTTATAGTTCTTTGGGCCATTGCTAATAAAAAAATCATGAGTAGTGCGTCTTCAACTTTTTATGTACACCGACTTGTATCTGTGACTTTTTTGTAAAAAACAAAATAATTCTTGCTCACATTTTGTACTGATTAATCAACACAGAGTGCTCCAACTTTTAGGGGTTTCAATTGCCACTTTTGAACGCACCAAGCCAAACCACGCTGCGTTGACTTGCATTTCCATTACCAGTTTAAACGTGCAGAGTCATATGCGAGACCATCTGGTCTCTGCAGATGGCCGCTTACCATCTTCGGAAATGGGCCTAAGCGGGTTTCGGTGACATTAGATGGGCTTTGTCATGATTCGGGGATGAATAGTAGCTTTGTCTTCCTCGACTAGATCCATTTTGTCATCCTGTCTCCGTTATTCGAGCATTCAGTGGTAGTTGTGAACCAAAATCGTGCAAAAGCCTGAATGTAGCCCTGTTTTTATGGAGTTGCAAATCTCTGGCGTGCTGGGCCAACGCGTCGAGTCAAACTGCGCCACACCAAGCCAGCACATTTGTATAGAAAAGGAATACAAATGTTGGTGGGCACTGACAAACTCCTCCCACTCCACTGCTTTCTTATGCCTCATAGAATTTAATACAATCAGGTTACTTCCATTGCTAAAAATCCTTGTCTTTCTCCAAAGCCATTTATCCAATTAATTGCAATTACTTGACTTTCAGTATTGACTCATTTATTTCCCTCTCTTCCTGAGGCCACTCCCCAAACCAACCATAACCTCCCCATTACATAATTACCAAGTGTGGCATTTTGAAAGATGCCGAGATGCTCCTCCTCCGACTCCTCCTCGGGGGGTCACAGGCTTTTTCAGCTCCATTTCCTCACAAATGCGACCTCACCTGCACCATCAGCAACTAATTAGATTTCAAATGCTAACTGACGTTGATCGCTTTGCTTAATAGTAATTAGTGCCGTGAAACTTTGTCACCATTTTTCCTCACCCCTTCCTCTCACACATTACTCCCCGCCGTCTCATCCGTCTCCATCTCTCCCCGTGACTCAGCTCCTCGTTCTCTCTCCATAACTCAACCTCCCTCTCTCTAATTTTCTCACGTCCTTCTCACCTCTCCTCCACCTCTTGATGAATCCCCCTGCACTTTCTCTTTTCTGCTTTCACCCAAATTCTCATTTGCTCCCTTCCCTCTCATCTTCCTCTGTTCCTCGGTGACTCGGCCTCTCAGTCCTTCTCTATACCTTGCTCACTTTCTCCCACTTTCTTTGCAGGCAAGAAGTCACAGAGATCAAAGAGAGGAAGAGATGGAAAGAGGCAAGGCTAACCCCCACGCATATATATCTCACCTGCACTTTTCTTTTCCTTCCCACTCCAGCTGCGAAATATGTCTTCCTCTAAACATCTCTGCAACACACTCCTTCTCTTACTCCCCTTATCCTCTTCCTCTTATCCTGACTTTTCTCCTGTTGCGCCATATCCCTCTTTTACCCCTCTGTCTCCTTGTTTCGCTCACCTCTGATCTGAATACATGTCGTTACAGCTGACGTCAGTCCAGGGATTCATTCAAAACATGCGGCGACACATGAGCAACACGCAAAAGATGAACCAGCTCTCTCTGAAAGATTCACTAGATTGCAAGATGAAATGAAGAAGAAAAGGGGAAGGGAGGAGAGAATAGAGACTAGCTCCCACATACAAAGAGATGCTTAGCCCCCGGAGCTGCCAAGAGGGCCAGGCATCTCTGTTCTCTTCATAATTCAACAGCCTTATTAGTGTCTGTGTCTTTGTTTTTCTTCTTCTTGTTTTTAACCATGAAGCAGGGGGGAGTTAGCTGCTAGCACATAAACATGTTCACACAAAACATGAGCACACACCTCGACAAATGGCAATATAAGCATATACACATGTGCGAAGATATTTACCCGCGTGCATGAAAGGCACACACAAACTACACACCCCACACCTACATACACTCAAACTCTTTATATGTTAATAAAGTCCCTCTAGACTTTCTTTGTTCTCCGAGCTGCTTCATCCATCCCTTTCTATTTCCCCTAGAGTGTTGTATAGTCTCCCAACACACCCAGATACACACACACACACGCCATGATCAAGAGCACTACGAGAGAGAGAGAGAAGGTGTGTGTTTGTGTGTGTGCGCCTTGAAATGTCCATTTAATGTATTCACAAGGGTTGAACACACATTGTTTGCACAACTTCAGAAAAATATTAGCACTACAGCAACGTGATGAAATTCCTAACACAACGCTGCAAATCTCTCCAGTGCGTCACAAGACTTGTATATGATAAGTTGCTCAAAGAACCCCTCGCCTCCCTCAACGTCCACCATGGGATGCATCATCAGAGCCTTTAGACTCAGCCTTGTTAATTTATTTAGTCCTTTTTCTCCCGATGGCACACCACTGGGATCCTCCCGTTAGCCGCCCTGAGAGGGAATCTGCAGGATATTACTCATCTTGCGGGTCGACTTTGATGCCACTTAAAGAGCCCCAACAGGAAAAAAGTCTTGCAGGTGGACCGAGTAAGCAGCTCAAAGTCAAGGTTGAGCTATCTTAAAATAGAGTTGTGCGCTCATAAAGACTTGTGATGAAAATTGATTCTGAAAGATTGAGGAGATGTGGATTTTTAATGGAAGAGGGATTGTGACAGTGTGCACGCATGAGCACAGCAACACACACACACGCGCACCTGTGTTTGAAAAGACACAGCATGAAACTGTGCAGCTCTGCTTAACCTGCCGTTGTTGTCTGCCTACAGTCGTTAGAGAACACAGACTCCGAGAGCTAAAAGAAATGGGAGAAAAGACAGAGAAAAATAATACCGGCCAACAGTTTTATTTACCAATCTTCCCCTGCCCCCTCCTCTTCCTCCTCTCATTTTTTTCTCCCTTTCCAATCAAAGTTTCAGTGCGCAACAATAAGACTGCTTACTCTCTCAAAAGCTGTTTAAGTGAATTTCACTGGCTCACCGGGGAATCGCCCCACTGAGGCTTTTGAAGGCATTGAGGCAGGGAGAGAAAGTAATTACTTTTTTCCCTAAACAGAAGTGGGGCGCGGCATGGTGTGTGTATATGACTTTGTGCCTGTGTGTGTGTGTGTGTGTGTGTGTGTGTGTGTGTGCATGCATGTATGAGAGTAAGAATTAGTCTGTGTGCGTTTATGTTGTTATGTGAATCTGTGTCATGTGTTTGTATGTGTTGCCGTGCAACCTTGTGTCAGTGTGTGAGACTGAGAGACACACAGTAACAAAACAACAAGGTTCACACACTCGAGTGAAGAACAAAAGCCCGGCAAGGCTTTTGGTACGGTCATGAAGTGGTGGTACGTGTGTGTGTGTGTGTTTTCACACGGTTGCATTGTATTTCACACCTGTGTAAGAAAGACCTGAGTAGACCTTTAGAAGACTTTTTTTTTTATTTTTTAAACTCACTGTTGAAGTTTTATAAACCAGCTTGTTGCTTTATATTTACATGATGTGCTTTTGTTTAATGTGCTGAATAATGTCAGTGTTGCCTCAAGGGTAAGAGTCTTATCATTCAAGAGTGAAGATAAAAAGAGGTCGACATCACGAGCCATCTGTGGTGATGTGCTGCATGGTATCAGACTCCTGCGATGAAGAAGGAGCTGAGCCTGAAGGCAAAGACCTCAATTTACCAGTTGATCTATGTTACAAGCCTCACCTATGTTCATGAACTGGTATCGACCAAAAGAATGAAATCCAAGAAAATAAGCAGCCAAAATGATTGCGTCTTTAGAGCTAGTTTCTGCAACATGCCAATGATGGCGTCCTGACCAATTGTCAGTGCACCTGACCCTTGTGGGTGGTGGGCCCACACAGCGGCAGCTTAGGTTGTAATAGGGCCATGAGAATGAGATCATAGTGGCCGAAGTGTTTACTTCACAGGGTGGCCGGGAGGCTTAGATTGGATCTGCGCTCCTTTATGTTGAAAGGAGTCATCTGGAGTAGTTTGGGCCTCATTTTAGAGGTTTTGCTGGTAAATCCATTCAAATGGAAAGAGGCCCTGGTGCACACCCATAGCACAGTGGAGGTGTGAATTTATCCAATCTGGCCTGAGATTTTCTTCAACCTGATCGCCAGAATAAATAAATGTAATAAATGTAATTTTGACAAAGCTTTGCTCATGGTCTGGTTAGGTTTAGGCGTAAAAACCCTTTGGTTAGAGTAAGGAAAAGATCATGCTTTGGCTCAAGGAACCTGTTTTGGTTGCCACAAACCCGGCTGTAAATTGTAACAAGATCTCCTTAAACAAATAAAGTGGTATCACACTTATAAATGTTGAAACGCAGACTCGAACTGTGGTCACTGGCTTGGCAGCCTTCTTGCCTGTGAATCCACCATTATCCCCTCCACCACAGGATGTGACAGTCTGGTCATAAACATGTAATGGGAACGTGATGTGATGTGATACATATTGTAGAAATGACTGCCAACATATTATCCTGATTGGGCTACCAGGAGCAACCAGGAGGACATGATTAGAGAGAAACACTCTCTCCTAACATCTTGTTCTCAGGATTGTTCATTATTTACCTCAATAAAGAGTTGTTTCAGTGGAATAAAGAAGCTCTTCAAGCCACTGGGTTACTAACTTTGATGTGGTAAGCTTGTTAACTTGCGGTACAATAAGTTCACACAGTTCATTCCAAAGACATAGTTACAGACTCCTGCCTAATAACTGTCTGCAAAGTATAAGGCAGAGGTTAGATAAAAGTGAATGGTTCACCACAGATAACAAGCTACGATGGCTTCCTCCATTTTAGACTGACCGAGTATATCTCCAAGAGGTCAGCGCTGTAAACACTGGTCAATGGCTCAAATTCTGTTCTCAAAATGTTTTTTTTTAAGTTGAATGCATTTCAAAGTAATTTGCACAGATACACTTTTTACTACATTCTGCCCAACTGTGATACACATTCATACAACTCACATGTTCACCCGTGTGCTCACATTTGTGTCGAAGCCCTTAAGAACCTCTGCATTGAAATCGGGTCTCGTGTCATGTCATGCCATAGCAGCCCTGGCTGAGCCCCTTCTCTAAAGCCGGGTTCTGGCTGCTCTTAGATCGCTGTGTTTCTTATGTAAATCCATCTGACACCAGCGCTGTCTCTGACATAGCCCTCATTTTCTCTGCATCTCAAAGCCACAGCTCTTGCACTCAGTCTTCTTGTCCAACATTACTTTACTATTCCCTCTTTGCTGTAAGTGGCTAACTATTCAGTTTATGTACAATTTTGATCCTTAGGTCTAGTTCTTTTCTTTTAAACTATATTTACATGACCTTGAACAAACATCTTTCACCAGAGGAGGTCCAAGAGAAAGTTCCCCATTTACCTCTCACAGTAAAGAAAACAATGAAGGAGCAAGACTGGTCAGTGATCAACTACCCAAGTTTACAATAATAGATGCTACACCAGGTCATATTTTTTCACCAAGAGAAAGAATTTGCTAAACAAATAACCAATTGTTGGTTAAACACTGTCTGAGATTAAAGGTTTGTGTTTAGTGTGCGAACATCTTTTGTAATTCAAGGTTTTCAGACAAATATCTCGAAAACAAAACTGTTAAGACACGTGCAAATCAGAGAATTGCATGTTTTCCCAAGGACAGTACTCGGATTTGATGCTTTGTCCCCAGCTGGCACTGTGTTTCCACACAGAAAGAAGACTTTGATTTCTTCTTTCAGAATCAAATTAATGGTACAGAGAAGGCTCCTACATTGCTTTTATCTTTGGACTGTGGATATTTTTTTCTAATCGGTAACTAACAAGTCAGTGTTTATTTCCCTGCTAAAACTGACCAAACTCTCTGGCATCATGCATGATTTTGGTCCTGCCTTCGTCTGGCGTTAGGGAATGTAGTTGCAGCCAGTTCTCAAATACTGTAGCCTGGTCAGTGGCCTTACACTTCTAAGTTTTACACTGTCAGTAGCCCTCTAGCGTAACTCGTGCTCATGCTCCTCTTGTGCAGTTGTATAAAGAGCAAAAGAAAGTCTCATTCATGGTGCAGTTGGGGTGGTTGGATTGGAGGTACAGTAAACCTGACTCTAACCCTGAAGAGTATGAGTCTTGAGTGTGAACAGAGTCAAGTTATGCTACATAGGTAAGTTAACGTATGTAAATGATGTAACATCAGTCATTGTGACATGACTGAATTAAGTTATTTTAACCTAAAGTTTAATCTTTTCCAAGTTTAGTTTCCTTTTAGTATTGTTTCCTCCATCTAACCAAATAGTTTTAGTGCCCAAACTTTACCAAGTAGTTTTGGTGCCTAGACTTTACTAAGTAGTTTTAGTGTCTAAACCTATCCAAACTGCAACATTTTCACAACATTAATAACAGTCCGAAAGCCATTATATGTCAGAACATGTGACTTTTGAAGGTATTGACATATGTTGTATATGTATGTATTTATTGCTAACTCAACCATGTAAACATTCACATGCAAAACTGTCAAAAGAGGGGGAATGTAGAGCGTCAAAGTTTGAAGCTTAAAGCCGATGACCAAGCTGCCATTTTGGCAGTGAGAATGTGTTGGTATTTGATGTGTAAACAGATGCATTTGGCATCTGCATTATGGAATAAATACCGAAGTAACTCCATTCACATGAGAGGATTGATCATCTACATACAAGTATAGCAGAATCAGGAGCAAAACTAATGTAATTCAGCTGCACACAGCTGCAGTGCACTGTTGTTTAAAATTGTGTGCTGGGATAACGTGCAAATTATTTCTACAATCTGGCTGATTGACTGAATTTGCAAATCAAATCAGACCTAGTAATGCTAATGCCATCCAGAGGGGACTACTCTGTCAGTATAAATGACTAACGGACTATATCACTTGCGACAGATCTCTTTTAAGTGTTTGTTAGGTGTTCCTAATCTTTTACCCACTCTATTAACCTTTAAATAAAAGCAAAGGGCCCTTAATGCTTTCCATGGGGAAATAAGTTGTCAGAGCAGCAAAAGCAGGGGAAAAGTATTAGCACACAAATAAAATCAGTTCAACAATAACAGGTAGAATTTTGCACATTTAAGCACATTTTGGTGCTGAAGTAAAACAGACTAATAAAGTGAAAAAGCAGCCAAGCTGAAGCCAAGACTATTTGAGCAACCACGTATTTATTAAACCACATAATTTCCCTACATTGTCCAGAGACTTCCACGGATGACTTTAGACTAAGACGCCTACTTGTCGACCCTTTGGATCTTTTCCAGCCATCTGCTCTGAGCCAATCCTGCTGGTTTTCTTGCCTCTACTAATTAGTGGTGACACATCTTGCCACTTCTATGGTGAAACTGTCCTTACTTTGCTTTCTTTTTTATTTGTATTCCATCTTATTTAAATTCAAAACCTAAACTTCCTTGTCTTATTTTTTCTATTTTAAACTCTTTTAAACTTTTTTTTCATCCCATTTGACCCTTTGTATGTCCTTTTTACATTGAAACCCTTGTTTTGCTCAGCTCTGTCTTATTTGACCTTACCATCTTGGGCATGGTGGGGATACAGATCTGCCAGTATTTACATTAATATACTGGGTAGGATGTCATGATGTTGCACCATGAGCATCTGATGGTATTATGTGGAAACAAACCACAATATGTCAGAAAGGTAACTAATGTAAGGAAAACTGTGAATCAAAGGTTGCAGTTAAATTTAAAAAATAATGTTACCGTGCAAGTCCAATACAAGAAACTCAAAGCTTATCACATAAAGGGGAAAATTGAGGTGCTGGAGCTAAGAGCTCCTGTATTGTATGTACAAGCCTTTGGTCAAGGACTTTCTTCCACAGTTGAAGGGAGTACTAAGAAAATGAATAGGGGCCCCGACCAAAGGCTTGCCTCATTGAATAAAAATTGATTGAAAAAATGTCCCTGACCCAAGGCTTCCCTTAATAAATGAATACTGTACCAATTGAAGTGAGATTTTCTCAATGTATTAAATGCCTGTGCTTGAGTTGGGGTTTGAACACAGGTCACAGGAGGTGAGGGGCATATGTAGTGTTCACACCCACCAGCTACAAAAGCACAGATACTTTTCACAGTGTTATTTCAAAGTAAAATCACGGCACCTTTCTGGTTGTGCCACTTTCAAGTATTTTTCTTTATCTTTCTTATGGATTTCGAAAGGAAACGCTGTTATTTGTGCACTGGTAACATATTTTCTGTTTAAAAAGGAATCTGATTTGCATTAGTGATTTATGTTCAAGGGCAACATTTAGTGCCACTTTACGAGAATGTTATGCTCATATGGTGCAGTAAAGAGATGGCTGTGTGCATACATGCAACCATAACTTAACTTCAACCAATCAGATCAACAGTAGCAGCGGAGCATGTTGGTAGACCAATCTCTTATAGTAAGTTGAAAACAACTTTTCCATTGAGTCATATTTTTTATGATTAAACTCCATCTACGTTAACCTCCTGAGCCGCCATTGTTGCTTTCAAACGAACAGTCGCAGCTATACCACGCCCATAGATGCTGTGTCTTGCGACAGTAGTTCACTGTGTGCAGCTGCTAACGCATAGCTTGTAGCCTGGCAAAATTGGTTTGTGAGATCACATGACTTTGCAAATCCAGCTGGGTGGAAGGTAATAGCTGATGAACATAGCTTAGCATTTAGCAGCTTAACAGCCAGATATTTCCCTCAGGAGTTGGTGGAGAGCAAAAACAGAGTTTTAAGGAGAGTGAACATTGCACTCACATTATTCCTGGGGGCTGCAACACAACTTCAAATGAATGCTAATGTTCCTCAATGTCTGCCTGATGTTTAATTAAGGGAGTGTTTGCTAACACACTTTACATTGATGTATCAACAGTTTGTTATGCTGCCCCCAAGTGGCCAAATGAAAGTGAAAAGGATTGAATTGTTGATGCAAAGCAGCACCATATCGACAGAAAGTCTAATGATACTGTTGCTGATACATAGGTGTGTAAAATAGATTAAGTAACTCAAAGCCACTTGTGTGGCCACAGCAGTGCTTCCTATACAGCCCGTCCCCTCTGAACTGTGGACAATGAATGAATGGGCTTAAATCAACCCATTGGCTGCACCAATTTTCAGTGGGACTGTCTAATTTTTTTAGAAAAACGTGTGCTATCAGAATAATTTGAAAGATGTTATAATCATGTGGGAGCCTGATAGAAAATGGCTTCAAAGGGAAGATATTTCTCATGACAGTATACCCTGCGTGTTAAACTCACACGGTACACTGGGTTTGACTAGTTAAACTCAACTCAAACGGAGTGACACCAAGCCATGCCCCCTCCACTTAGCCACGCTCCAGCTAAGACCTGCCACTCCCTCTCTCTCTCCCCGCTTGACAATCGCTCGCTTGGCTTCCCATCTACTCCTCTCTTTATCCCTTCTCCGGCTACAAAGTGCCACTCCCATGTGCTCCCTGCATGACAATATTCACACCCTCATCCTCCACTGACAACGATGACCTCTTTCCCCCTCATTTATCCCATCCCTCATTTCCTCTCTAGCTAAGATCTGTTCCATCCCCGCAGCATACGAGGCTAATGTTAATACGGCGGGTGGATCCGGAGGGCGAGGAACTGGAGACAGGCATGGAGACAAAGACAGTGATAGACACAGGCACATGCATATGTATGAATACACACATATGCATAATCTCAGAAAGGAAATGGTATAAATACACACACATTGCCGGCACACAAACATAAGCCATTGCAGAGCATAAGGTGCACACACATCTAAGAGAGGGGATAGAGAATGTCAGTAGTGACATTTGTGTGCTCTGTCAGTCACCATTTCTGCAAAATGTGATGGAGGAAATGTGTGTCTCTGTGAGATTATGTTAGTGTATTTGATTGTGTGTTTCATCATGAATTCATTTGCCTGTGTCAGTTTATGTCTTTTCATTTCTGGGCACGTGTGCATAGCAATGAGCCCCCTCATCAGTTGACAGGAGGGCAAGGTTAGCATTAACAGCCTCTCTGCCCCGTGCTCTTAAATAACTGTGATTCACAGCAGCTTAGGCTTCCTTCTCATATGACTGGAGAGAGCTGGTCAGATTAATCTCTCCGTTTACAAAGGAGGAGCTATTTACTCAGGGGATGAGCCTCAGATTTCAACAAAGATGACTCATAAATATATTTACTCAAATACAGCGTGATTGATTGGGCTGCTCAGTGGGTGAGTTATGAGGTGGTCTCCGTGATAGAGTGAGGCAATGAGTGAGAAAGAAAGAAAGAAAGAAAGAAAGAAAAAACAAGACTAAGACAGAGTTGATAAATGTCATTTCCTAGCACAATTAGCTGCTCAATTATGGAATTATAACTACACTGAACTTCAGGCAGCTACAGTCACCAGTTACTTTAGAAAAAAATATCTTTACACGCACATATCAAATTGTCTTTATTGTTAAGCAACCACCACTGCCATTGAAAATCTGACGCTACTCAGGCAGAAATGTTTGCAGATGATGTCATGTTTTATTTACGTTTTCTTTAGTGGAGTTTGCCTCATTCTCTGACTAAGTTATAATGACAGAAGTTGAAATTGGAAAGAGATTTAACGCACCTGATAGTCTTGCATTACTTTACTGTAATGCAGCCTTTAAAACCAGGAAAAGAAACAAAAAAACATTGTCGCCTTTAAGACCTTTAAAAGGTGGTTAAAGGTTAAAGGTGTTTTTTATGTGCAAATACTTTGCACGTCATTGTTTTTTTTTTCGGACTGATGTTTATGTCATGAGTACTTGCCAACAGGAAGTGAATATTACACAGTAAAAAAGCAACATAATATTTCTTCAGAACGAGGTTGATTTTGTTTAGCTTTTGCACCACAAACGAAGGCATCAAACAATAATGTTGTGTGAAACGTACGTCGTGTCACAACTCATGAAAAAGGCACACCTGTTATACGACAAAGGACACAAAAAAGACAATGTGAGAAAAGGGATTTGGGATGAGTAACCTCAATTGCTCCCAGCACAGACTGACCACTGTATATGTGGGATTCACCAACGGGGAACTTAAGCTGGAATATCCATCTGAACTGTCTTGAAATCCACCAGAATGCTTTAAAAAATGCATTAATCTTACCTTGCACAACCTGGGCGCTCATTTACAGCTGCCTTGGTCGGTTTGTTTCTAACTTTGGTGTTTTAATGTATTAATACATCATTACGGACTGGACTGGACTGGAGCTTTGGTATAGTCAGCTGAGACGACACAGTGAATGCGACCCCTCTCTACCTGTCAGCGCTGCAGTGCAACCCCACAGATCCCCGGGGGCCCTCTTGGAGCTCTGCAAGCTGGCACTGTTTTTCTACCAGTCCCTGCCCTGCTTGTCTGGGGTAAGATTAATTTTAAATGTGATAATATTTTCGTGTTGCAAAACCACATGCGTCTCTGCCGGTGTGAATAGTTTTGAAGCAACATATTTGCAGGCGAGTATTTTGCATATTCCTGTTGTTTATTCGTCACGTCCCTGGTGTGTAAAGGCCTTTAGACATTTTGATGCTGAAATGTAACATGTATATCTTTAAAGGGGCCACTCTGATCATGAGTACCTTCACCTTCGATGAATTCAGCTCCTCTATGTGAGTGTTTTTACACTGTCGTATTACTGCTTCAACTTTAAACTGTATGAATAGATTTTTTGGCTCCTTGAAACCAGGCTTTCAACACAAGACTGACATAATCACCTTATAAATATATAATTATATACAATCGATCAGAGCAGCTTATGAAAAGGGTTTTCCACCGCCTGCGTCCAGGTAAGCAATAGACTTGATAACCTGTGTACTATTCCATAGTGGCCTTTTTACTGTGAATTAGTTATTTTCATTGCGTTAACGATCCTCTGATCACATTTGCCAAAAAGTGCTTACATTTTTACTGTATTTGATTTTAGTCGTTGCATGCTCCACCAAGTTTTACTTCCCTCACCACAGGGAACACTTTCAGACCCAGGCATCCCCATATTTCAACATTTGGTATAAATCATTTCATTCTGACTAAGTTTGATAGAGAATGATCTCCAGTGATGAGTCCAACTCACTGTAGTGTGACGGTATCACAGAAGCTCCTACTGCATAGGAAAGGCTGCCTGGGCTTTCTTCACACCACCAGTGGGAAACACTGAGTACAAGATGTTTTGATGATATTTGTTCATTTTTCACAGTTGTGTCCTTGCATCCATTTGATTCTCACCGTCGAGGGAGATGCCAGTGACAGGCGTAACAAATGAATTTTACACTGTATCATTGTATATTTTACTGTCAGTAAAAACTGGTACTTAGCATGATAATAAAGTAAACTGACAAGTATACAGAATGTGACATATAATGCTGATCAGCAGAGCTCCTTTTTTCCACCTCTAATGACACACCAGGTCTAGGAGCTGTGTGTGATATCACAGACATGCTGTTATGATATAGTGAGGGTGGTAATTTTCCTGTGAAAAGATGAGGTCGAGAGGCAGGTGTGTACTTCAGTAAAACACTCTGTTCTTGCAAGTTGCAAGTCTCTGTACCAGTTCCCAGGTCCCGTTTGAAACCTGAGATAAACTGAAGGGAAATGCAATTGGAAAAACAGCCAGATTCCTTGACTTATGCTTCAGTGTTATCATACTCAAGATCATCTTGGTCTTGGGTCTCGGGTTAGGGATGGGTTTTTCTTCTCGGAATCAACCACATTTTCACTTAGTCTTGTCTCGGTCTTAGAAAAAGAGGACTTTGGATTTTATTTCAAGACCAGCCAAGACCACAACTGCTGTGAAATCACTGTGTTGAATAACTGATATAGTCTCTACTTAATGATGGTTTCTAGTTGAAGACAAGAATTATTCAGAAAACCCAATGCTCGCACAAGTATTTTATCATGTTAGGTGGGTGGTAACGTAGCACGGAAAAGGAGTGTTGGTTAAAGAGTTGATTTCCATTGAAAATAACATAACATGACTGTTTTCCTGTCTGGCCATCAGATTGGGGCTCCTAAAAGCTAAAAATACATGCAGTATTCTTATTTTACAAGGCTCAAGTACAAGGTAAATGTATTGTCATCTATTTTGTTTAATATGTTGAGTGTTATTGTTGAGGATGAGTTCAGGAGTCTCACAGCCTGGAGAATGAAGCTGCTCCTATCGCTTTCTATTGCTCCTCTGTAAACATTGACCAGAATCTTAGCCTCTTAGAATTTAGCCTTCCTAAGTTTCAGTTGGATGTAGAGCCTTTTCTGTGCTTTTTTAGTCAGGGTGGTGATGTGTGATGACCAAGATAGGTTCTTAGTGATGGCAATTCCAAGGAACCTATGACTGTTCACCTGCTTCACTTCAGCTCCACTGATGTCGACAGCGGGGCTGTGTCTTTGCCTCCTTTTTTCTAAAATCAACATTCAGTTCCATGGTTTTGCTGACGTTTATGCGATTAAATTGGCAAAGTCATCAGCATTTGCATTTCCAGCCAGTCAAATTAGAGGGGCTGGCCAAAATGGGCCGGGGGCATGACACAAGGGCAATGACCTGGATGGGCTGCTCTTATCTAAAGTCATTTATATTTTGTTGAGGACAGGATGGGTCTGGTTGGTCTCACTCCCTCAAAGTCTTGGTCTGGTCTTAGTGTCAATATACTCTTCCCTTGGTTATGACTTGGCCTTGGATTACGTTTTGTTGACTGCAACACTGAACGTTGAAATTCAGCGTGGCTTCACCCATTCACACCCACAATCAGTCACTCCCGTTAACCACTGGCGAGGCCCTCAAATGTCTCCCGCTGGCGTTGACCCTCCCACCTCCAGAATCTTTCACATTAATCACCATTTAAAACAAATGTAAGAAGCTCACCTCCTCCCCTTTCCTCCTCAGAACCAGGTTCATTAAAGCACATTGCCCACTGCACTAAAGCAGCACAACTGCTGTGACATATGCCGAGCCCACCCATTCAGGCTGAAAGAGTGAAGGAAAGACACAGACCCCAACCCAGTTATGTGTTGCATTTGTAGCGACTGTGTGTGTGTGTATGTGTGTGTTTGCTTGTGAGTGAGGTAGAACCACGCCAACCTCTAATTACCTACCTACTCATTAGTGCCCAGGTGCCAACTCGCTATTGGCAGAGGCTAACTCCATGCAGGCAGCCAGGGTGACATGTTAATGGTGTAATTGTGCTGACCTATGTACCTTGATGGTTGATAATTACCTTCTCCATGTATTTATAACGTGAGGGATTAAAACGAGTAGGGATGGTGAAAAAAAGGGGTAGGAGGGGTCCTGACACCCCGTGGAGACCCTCTGGAAGGTGCCGAAGCTGCGGTTTAATGGCTACGACCAAATGAAAGTAGAAAGAGAAAATAGTGGTGCGATCAGAGAGTGAGGCCTGGTGGGAGGCTAGGATAATGATAGTTTCACTTCACATCCTATATACAAAAAAAATGCTGATTTAGATTGTTTTTTCAGTATTTATAAACAACAATTTGCATAGATACTTTGATGACTGTTGTTGAGAAATGTTATATGTATGGTCTGTAGCTTAAAAACAGGCAGATAAATTGATTGGGTTAAGCTGAAGGGGAAGGCCAACAGGATCTTCAGAGACCCTATTCACCCCAGCCACAAACTGTTCTGCCTGCTGCCGTCTGGCAGACGGTACCGCAGCATCCAGTCCCGCACCACCTTGCTCAGGGACAGCTTCACCCCACAGGCTATAAGACTGTTGAACTCTTAAGCTCTCCATTTCCAACTCATTCATTTGGCAGTTAACATTTCTGCAAACCACCAATACATTCACATTTGTACATGTCATAGGCTACGTACCATAATGACATTTCTACAATACAGGTCACATCACATTCACATTACATGCTTATGACCTGACAGTCATATCAGGAGATGCAAGGTACAGTGGTGGAGTAACAGACTACATCCACTCTAATACATTTTGGGGCATATTACTTCAGCATTTTTAGGAGCACTAAAACAGAAGTTTTTGGAAACGAAGCTGGCTGATGTTTAACTATGAAGACTCTAGGGTGTGTTTTAATGTGGACAGGCAGAAATACAACCAGAAACGATGATGCAGACACCCGTGTAGTCACTTCTTGTCCTTCACTGATTGATCAAGCCTCTAACATGGTGCCATTCTCCTTGGGAAGACTCTGGACACCCAAAAAATATTAATCCATTGTCCAAACCAATGCATTTTGACTATGGACTAATGGGTATTTTTTTATTTGATGTTTAAAGGTTTGTGTGTATGTGATGGCTTTGGTTAGATGGCTGTTAGTGTGTTCAGCCTTTTTGCACGTGTTATTTAGCATTAACATCACCAGCTAAATTACTCTCTCTCTGTTATCATTAAGCAATGCAGCTAGATAGAAAGGTATTGTGAATTGGTACAGTGATAAAACGTTTGCTTTATGCTGTAAAGCAAATACAAAGAGCACGTGTGTAGTCTATGAGAATTGCAGGCAAATGTGAACTCAGAATATGTGTTATTATGTTGTATATATTGAGTATTTTCATGTTTATGCATTGACTGAATGGATGTGTTTTGTCTATGTTTACAAAGACACAAAAGGTCAATGGAAATACAATGATGGAAAAGAGACAAAAGCACCATGTTATCAACAATGTTTTAATAAAAACAGCATTATCCAGGAGGATTCTGTGAAAAGCAGTCACGATTCACTACCTCATCATTTTTTTTCCAATTTGCAGGAAAAAATATCTGTTCCCTTTGTACCAACCCTGCTATCTGTGACATATATTGGAGAGTAAAAAATAGGACTTAGTCAGTAAAAAAATAATTTGGGGTATTCTCTGCAACTAAATAAGCACGAAAATCTGCTTCCCGTTTTGAGTAGGGTTAGTAAGTAAGTAATGTAAGTGAATGGTCATGTGATATGTGTTTTCAGGGGTTAGTATGGAGATTAGCTCTAAAATGGAGCTAACATGCTTGTCTGGTGGAGATCATTTTGTTTTAAAACACATTTGTGCGAAATACACAGGTGCAGCGAGAAGGCTGCCAGGCCAGTGACCACAGTTTTAGACTTTTGAAATTAGTGGATACTTTTTAAGGAGAGCTCAGGGCAATTTCAAGCTATTTTTGTGGCAACAAAAAACAGGTGTTTGTGTCAAAACTTGATCTGGTGATGTTTTTTGTACCTAAACCTAACCAGAGCATAAGCACAGCGCAGCCACAACATAAAATAATAAACAAAATTAACCTTAGGAAATGTAAAGTTTCAACATGGCTGTTGTTTTGCAGAAACGTACATTGCCAACATTTATTTCAGCGATTGGGGTGCAATTTCACAACTATGTCACTTTAATCGCACTACTAAGACTATTACTACTTATACTACTACTGCCATGATTATACTATACTTACAGTCCATATATATTCAACTGCCATTGCACTCGTGTAGTCACCTGTCTATCAGTCATCAGTATTATGTTTTATTTTTATATTATATTTAACATCCCAAATTTAGCATCTGCACTATTTTATGTCCGATTTTGTTCCATTTATTCTATTTCTCATTATACATTTCGCTATCATATACTGTATGTAAGGGCACTGTTGGAGGAAGCCTGAGGTTTAAGAATTTCATTGCCAATGACTGCTTCACTGTAAATGTTGACCTAGCTGAATTCACTCTTGTGCTGTCAGTTCTGTAGAAGCATATTGTGATAGTTCCTAATCGCGTTGACCTCCATGGCCAGTGAGAAAATGTTTAAGTGGAGGATCCCCATCCCTGACATTGCATTGGTTTGCTAGTAACAATGATTAGGTATTATAATTCTACTTGTATGAACACAGGCAAAGCCCTCTAACAGGGCTTTATGGGTTTTAACACTCAAGCTCGCAGATTCACACATTGGAAATTTGAATAATGCACGCTAAGCCAGCCAACCCACGATAAGCCCTTAAATTTGAGCCCCATAAAACTAAACACTGCATCCACTGAAGTTCTGAGACCAGTGGCCTTATGGGATTAGGGGTGAAACTTGATACCTGAACCCCTTGCTGTGTCAGTGACAAACCCCAGGCACAGCCTACAGGCCAAATGAATGGGTCACTATAAACTATAATACATGACAAGGATGGCTCAACACGTGCCATATCAAGTCAACCATGTTTGCAGGTTTTCATTCTAACCAAATACTCCAATGACTGACTTGAACTCCTTAAAGTAGAGGAAGAACTCTTGAGATCCATTGCTGAGGGGCTCAGTGTAAATGAAGCTGCCTCTTTGTGGCACATGGCTTGTCACCCCTGCTATGTATTATGGTTCATAGTGAGCTATCCGATTGGTCCATAGGCTATATAATACTGGGCATGACTATGGACCTTAAAGGATAACTACCGTTTTTTGCAACCTGGACCTTTTTTCTAGCAAAAGATATGGTCATTTACTCACCCAGATAACTTTGGTGTCATTTGGCGTCGTTCGGACGAAATTAGATCCAGTGTAGCGCCGATATATCCATATAATGCGAGTAACGGGGCATCGACACACAGCCTCTATATAACACATTATCTGCCACGAAACTAGTTCATTTCACCAATATTTTGTTACGATATGCTAGTGCTATTCCCCTCTGAGTCCGGGCTCGTCTATTGTCAACATCCGCGGTCTGTAGGTTGATCTACTACCTCTGACCTGGAAGATGTCGTCTCTGAGCTGCGCGCGCACCCGCGACAGCCCGGCTTGTTTACCTGTAGCTGCTACTGCTAGTTTGACCCCGGATGTTGATAACGGACGATCCTTCCTATCCGATCCTATCCTTTAAAGACAAAAACTGTGCTGTCACAGTTATAAATGTCAGTAACCTTGTGACTTTTATGGGTAAACAACTGAAATTACAGATTGCTGCAGACCTTGTGAGGCACTGATAATAGTACCACCTTGGTCCAGGCCCATACCTGCCAGACGGCAACAGGCTTAACTGCCTGCTATGGTAGGGTGAAGGATGACTTTTGGTATCCTTTGGGCTCTGTGCTAACACCAATATCACCAATGCTTGATAATTCTTGTTTATATATATAATCCTAGCCATATATGTATGCTTCTAGTTTTGTTGGTCTGGTGGGCCTCATCTGTAGCCCACGTCCCATCTACTGTCATCATCAGTCAGAATGAATGAGGTTGTCCAGATACAAAAGTATTTTGATCCACTGGTGTTTCAGTGGTTCCAGTGCCATGTCCACACACTTTCAGTGTTGAGTGAGTGGAAATAGCTGAATGGTGGCCAATTGCATTTGAAGGCTAACCCTCTGAAGATGTTTCTTGTGACAGAAAGGTCTTTTCAGTCTCTGGAAGTAAACTAGTGCACAGCTGAACCAAAATCTTTGGCCCTGTCAGTTGCCAAAATGTGAAAATCAAACAGTGTGACCATTGTGGAGGCCGGATGGATGAGGCTGTTTGGACAGGATGACCACTGAATGTTTATCCCCGGCTTCATGTCAATATTTTTTTTTTCAAATCCAAGGATACACTTCCAAGACAAAAACCTGAGAAAAGCATATAGTTTCATGCCACTGTCCTAAGTCATGATCTGTAGTGGAACTGGTCACTTCATCATGTCTTTTATATGTGACAGGTTGTCAAAACTGCAGAGTGAAATGTCTCAGTATTCAAGCATTTCTACTGCTGGGTAGCTCTGGGCACTAGACAAACAGTCCGCAGATGGGAGACTTAGCTTAAAGCTTCAGCAGGACAGTTGGGGATGGGATAATGCCACAGAGTGTGTTAGCGCTCACTCACAGCAGCCCTCTAAATGATCAGTCAGCACCCTACACCCAAACCATCTGTCTAATGCTTGGTGCACACTAGAAGATTTTCAACTCTTGGTTGATTTTAAAAACATGGTAGATCATAGAGATAATGACAGATTTTACAGAATTTTAATATCTTAATCTTAAGAAAGCACAAACAATTCAGTCCAGAAGCAGGATTACACACTTGGCATTTACACTAAACAATTTCAAAGTGGTGGCGATTCAAGGGACTTTGGATCTCACAGAAACTTGTGTGATGACTTTACAAAAAACAAACTAAATGGAAGCTGACTGCCGTTTTCAGCTGGTTGCAAATCATGTTTTGTACTGAAAATTTAAAAAAATGAATAAAAGATAAATAAAACTGTGGCTGAGGTCAACAACAAACAGTGTTGGGGGTAACATACTACGTAAGTAACCAATCGGTAATATGTTACTTTATGTTTTACAGGAGTAATATATCTCACTTCTAACAAGATTTGAGGTCATATCAGTACAGTTACTGTGTCCAGTAACCCAAAATGAAATGTTTATAGATGTTTTTCATGCTGGTCAGACCCACCAGGTTGCTGCTGAACCATGTAAGCTTGTTCAGAGTTAAAAGTTTAAACTTTTGTCAACATGGACGTGCTACACATGGTTACATCAATTCTTCACATTACAGTCGTTCAGTTCATTTAACAGAAACCATTAGCACCAAAGAATAATCCGTCTAGATTTGCCGGCATGGCAAAAGAGGCAGAAAAAGTGGTGACTCTGTACCTTTGAAGTGGTCATAAAATCCTAATTTGTGTCCATTCATCTGTGATTTATATTCCTTTTGACTTTAAGGGTCCACTGATCAAAAGAATCGAAAAGTGTTTTCATAAAACTTATCCAAGTTGTGAATATTGCCCTGTGAAGTCCATTGCTCCCTGTCTGCCAACTTTGTTCAAACAAAAACATAACTTCTTTCAGCAGGAGACATATTTTCTTCCTGCCCAGCATTGTAAGACATGTTTGTTCTTGTCATGTTGCCTCCTACAATATGAAAGTGTCAACACCTTTTTTCTGTTTAATTTTCACCCCAGGACAGCCTGGAGTATTGCAAATGCTCCCAGTCTGGAAGGCCAATGGACTCTTCCATGGTAGAGGAAGCTGTTACTGCAATGGCTATCAACAAATCAAAAAGTAACACAAAAATATTGCGTAATCAGTCACACATTGCTCTACATAGACAGAAATATTGTAAAGTAACTTATTACATTCAAATGAAGGAGTTGGTGATGCTTCCCTGTCCGCTCGTTCTAATTGATTATTGTAGGTTTCTGCCCAATATTCCATCTCTGTTCCATTCACACTACAGAATTTCAATTCGTGCATATCAAACATGATTGATATTAAGGATTCGAAATCTGGGAAGGAACCGATCCAGTCAGTAAGATTAAGATTATGTCTGTTATTCCCTCACTACAGGATGATTAAGGCAGATTATTTGTTTAAACAAGCCTTGAATGGAGAACACAGCTGCCCGGCAGGAGGGGTGAACCAGACCCGGACTCTGCCCAATTATCCTTTAGTAAAGCAGTAGTGGAGGTGACAAAGTTCTGCTGCAACACTAATGTCAGGCTAAAGAACACCTGCAGAGTTTCCCCTTACAGGTCCAGCCACATGGAGGGCTGCCAGCTTGTCTTGAGTCCGATGCTTTTTAAGGCTGGCAAAAATGGCAGGGTCAACACAAAATAAAGGTAGATAGTATAATAAATGTTTAAAAAAAGAATGGCACAAGGTGAGAGTAGATGCAGGAGTCACACAGAAAGCAGATTTAAAGGAGAAAGGAAATGTGCTGGATTGCAAAAGCGAGATAGGGATGGTTAGATGTGAGGAAAAGAATGAGGTCTTGCCCTACATACAATATGAGTCAGCCACATTGTGCAATATGTGCGCTTGTGTGTGTGTGTGTGTTTGTGTGTGAGGGAGTGCAGGCACGTTGTTCCCCGGGGTGTCTTTGACCACGGCTACAGCCACTCCAACAGGCCATAGAATCAGGTTGCACCAGGTACTAGGGGGCTTTAACAGCTATAACCCCACTCCTTCTCTTCCAGCCGGAGTGTAATAGAGAGTGGTGATACAGCTGGCCAGGGGGTAACACCGCTGCCTCAACACTTGTAAAGGAAACAGATGAGTACCATTCAAAACTGAGGCACACTCATTTTGGGCTGAGAAATAGTGCTGGGATTCTGTTGCTACTTTCTTGAGCAGCAGCTGGAAAAACAGCAGGGATGCACATACAGTGGGCTATATATGCCCAAAGAGGCATGTGTGAACTGTGTGCACACTGTGTACATTTCTCCACAAGAACCAATTTTCTTGTCAATTGCAATATTTCATATGTACATGAGGGCAAAGTGATTCATACAGAAAGCTATTTCAAAAGGAATGGTATCTCATGCCTCTCAACTTTTCATGCTTTGCCTCCAAGACATTTTCTTCATGTACATTGCAAAGCCTGTCACATGTTCGATGTCTCACTCAGCAATAAAAGTCCTCACTTGGCAATTTTTGTATACTGTGCACACTGTTTTAAACTCATTTAATAAAGCCCATTGTTCCAACAAATCCCTGCTTTATATTCCTGAATAACCTTGACTGACTTGGCATTGAATGCACCACTTGGGGATCCAGGGACTCTCTTTGTCATTAGGAGCTGTTACACAGTAAATCTGGAAACTAGATTGCGGGGCAGTGAGCTGTGGCAGGGTTCAGGAAGGTAGCGGCGAAAGCGGGATTGACAGCATTGGCAGTTAAATCAAACAGACGAGGGGGAAATACAAATATTTGACTGGGATTCAATTGGCTTTTGATCAGCCTCAATAAGAGGTGTTATAAACCAAGTAAGGTTGGATGTGCAGCGCCCCTCTGTATCACCACTGTGACAAACAAATTTCAGCTTATTAACAGATAATGCAGTGGGTGGTGGAGGAGAAAGGAGGGAATGAAGGAGATTATTCAGAGAAAATAAAGACTGAGGGAGTAAGTAAATGAATATATGCAGATACAGAATACCAGTGGGAATGAGGGCTGTTTTGAGGAGACATGGGAAGCAAGGTGAAAGCTGATTGGATCAAGGATGGCGTAGGTTGACAGTTGTGATGCAGCCTCTAATCAGTTGATTTTGTTTTGATCTGACTTCGATTTTGACCCAACGGAAAGTGATGAGGGAAAATTACCAACACTTACCTCAAAAATGAGCTCCAAACAGCTGCATAAAAAGGTGAAGCAAATTAGGGAGACAGGGGACAAACAGTGTGATAGAGTTTTAATGCTTACTAGCGTCGGATCATGGGATGGGAACTTTGATGATTAACATGTTTTTCATTTCATTTTAGCAGCAACAAAGGCAGTCTGATCACCGTGCACTGGAGGAGAAAACCAGCCTGTGAACAATGAGCCCATCATCAACAAACCTCTTAACGGGGCAGGAACGTGATCAGTCCACTTGTAGTTTTTCAGATTTGTTTTTATTCAAACAGCATACAAATGGGAATATGTTCAAGGAGACAAATGAAAAAAAACAAATGTTTAGGAAGCTTTCAGGCTAGAGGAGCAGTGTAAGTACATGAGGCAATTTCATCTGCTATTCCAACATGTTCTCAACTCGTGAAAGGCTGCAGCTTGGTCAGTGGCCTTGAGCTTTCGAAATATTACACTCTACCTACCCCTTTTAAAGTGTCAGTTTTGCATGTGATGGGCTATGTGGTTAAATTCACAATAATATGTAAAATGTAGCCTACAGATCATCCCGCTCTTTATACTTCTGCACTAGAGGGCGCTTGAAGAAATGACGCTAGAGGGGTAACTACAGCGTCAAACCAAGAAGCGGAGGCCCACTGACCACTGTATTTGACATGTGAGAGTGAGAATTGGCTATCGGGACTAGTTTTCTGTCAGTAACAATAGCTCTAACTTTATTCACGGTTGCAAATTGGTGCCAGGCTAGTGGGCAGGGGCTTTTAAAACAGTATTTAGACCTTCATGTTTGGAAATATAAAGATGCTCAAAAAGGCATTGTAATTGGATTTCATTTTTTGAATAAATAAAACGTGAAAAATCCAGGAAAAAAAGTGTTTTTTTCATTAGGCAGAGAAGTGCAAGTGAGCAGCATTGTTTATGGGAATCTTAATTCTGTTAACAATAGCTTTAATGGATTTAATGGCACAAGATACAAGCTACCTCTTCCCCTACCATTATGCTATAGTAATGTCATGCAGGCATCAAAATCACTGATGGAAATGAGTGAGATAAACTGTTGCTAATATCTGTTTGTTTGTTTATGGGATTCAAAATGATCCCCTACATGTGAATGGGGCTCATATTGCAGTATAAATTAAGAACAACTCCTTCACCGTGGCTCTGATTGGACAATTAAAACAAGCAAACCTGATGCTGCAGTTGTCACTGGTTTATCTATTTGAAACTGTCTCGCTTTGGGAAAAGCACTCACGACCAACGCTGGCATGCCAGTGCAACACAATTAGGTTTAGGTCATGTGACTTCACATCATGAGCAACACATGATGGGGATATAAGCCCCAATAACAATCAGCGTATAATTGAGCTGGATGATTGAGAAGATTTGCCCTTAAGAGAGCTAAAAACAAAACGAGAATGAGTCTGTGCATGATTTAAATTGCAATCACGTTAATGGCTGGCTTGGCTCTAATCATGATTGCTCTTTCTTCCACATCTGTTTAGAACATGCATTTTCATTAAACATGAATAGCCCTCATTTCTTTGCTCAATCCAAGTGTAAACACAAGGGTCAAGGCGCTGCCGAAAATTTAAAACACCACATTTGGAAGCTGCTGTCCTTTTTCATATTGATTGATGGATCCTGAGGTTCACATGGAAGTAGTGAGGTTTTTTGTGCATATGGGTTTGTTTTAGTTGGTAATGTATGTACGCCCAGGAGTGAAACAGGCATACATTTTCAATTATGGACAGCGGGTAAACACGGAAATACTTATTTGTTCATCCAGAAGTCACACTGCATACTGGTTAATAATGCACTTAGGCATTTATATAGGCACAAACGCTCCTTTGTGCCTTTAACTGAAGCTCCACACTAAGGAATCCATTACACCCTATGTAATGTAGCTGTTTTTTTGTGGATAATAATGTGGCTTAGTGGAAAATGACACCTGCTATTAACCCATTATGACATACCATCTCACACACTGTATACCATGAGCAGATCCAGTCATTTTGCTGCCTGGGCACACATATCTTCACTTTCTCACACATTCACATGGCAGTTTCTCAAATCATTCTGAGCAATTAACCCCACAATGTGTGTGGCAGCCAGCAGCTGCTCATTTCCAGGAACACAGATCAGAGGGCCAAGGCAACGTGTTTTTGGTATGTGTATGAGCCTGTGATGTCAAACTGCAAACAAGCCCGGCAAGCAAACAGTAATGTATCTGTGAACCAACAAACAAAACTTCGTGACTGGGTGGCCTCTGTAATGGCCGATTGCATGCACCCACAGTGTTCAAACAGGCAAACAAACTGCCGCAGCAATGAAGCTATTCGTAAGGGGCAAATTGACAAAACATTTCTTCAGTGCATTGCTATGGATGAGCTGTGTACATTTGATATTGTTTGTGCAAGAGGAGTCAAAAAGAAACCGAAATGCCCAAAACTTGAAAGTCACAGTTTCATCATAGCTTACTTTGGGGACACTTTGTTGATTCAAAGTGATTTAAAGCAGCAGTCTCAGCCTTCCACACCCCCTAAAAATAAATATCTTAACTGAAAATGACAGCTACAAGACAGGAGAAGAATAATTATCATCTCCGTTTAAAAAAATGATTACTCACTGTGGGCCCTGGATTTAATGATACAGATCAGGGAACCGGTGTTGGCCTTGAGACCAGTCTCAAGATCTGTTTTTGTAGGTCTTTTATTTCAAGACAGGTCAAGACCACAACTGCAGGGACATTACTGGGTTTGATTAATGTTTGAAACATTCTGTACTTAAAAGTCCAATTTGTAACATAGTTGATTGTTGAGTCTCAATCCCAGCTTGTCAAATACTGACGCTTGGGGTTGGTGAATCAGCCGGGACGCGGGAAATCCAAAGTGTAAGTATTTGACAAGTTTGGATCGAGGCTCAACACTCAGCTATATTACAGACTGGACCTTTGATGGTGTTTTTTGGGAAAGACAAGAGTCACCTAGAAAACCTGATGCCTGCACAAGAAATTGTACTGTGTTAAGTGGATGGTAGAACATGGAAAAGCAGTGATGATTAAAGATGGTTAGGTTGATTTCAGCTCCTTTGTGTTTGTATTTGTTTGTTCATAGTAATTAAAAAAATATTCACATCTGCTATGACTTTTAATCATAGCAGAGGTGATCTAATTTATTCTATATTTATACATATTCACAGTATATATATATCTGGCAATTAAAGAGGTGCATAAGGGGAATCTTCATTTGTTTTCTCTAGGTGTTTAATTGGAATGTGGGTCATTCAAATCAATTTAAGGAGTGCCTGTGGTTTGCATGTTCCAGAGGGGTGTCATGTGGTGTGCATCCTTTGTTCTTGGCCTCGACTTGGACTCAACGCCTCAGAGTCTGGATACACTCTGGTCTCTGTCTTGGCCTCAGTTTATGTGGTCTTCACTACATCGCTGCCTGGACCGTCAACATTTGCTCTCGGGATCATGCATAAAACATGTGTGGCGTCAGAAACACATCAGCTGTACACATCAAAAACTATAGCACTAATAGACAGAGATACACTAAAGTTTACTTGATTATATTTCAAGGATTAAGATATAAAATCGACTTCTGTCAGTGTGAATAACGGTATAGTATATTGGCATGTGATTAATAAGACTGCATCATCCCAATCGACATACAGCGTGGTCCCCATGTGTTCTCTATCTCCAGCACGGTTTGCATAATTTATACATGTTCATAGCACACTTAAACCATAATTTATGAGTGCAGGGATCTCTGATCAATACTAGTAATCCCTCTGTTACCTCAGTGGAGATGAGATTTCAAGCTTTTCTTATCAGGCAGCACCAGCGCATTTCTGTTTCTGTTGTGAGTACTTTAATCTGACGATCCTTGAACTACCTGCCATGCGTTCATCCACGATCTGACTGTAAACATGAGGTGTTGCACTCGCAAGGTGGAGGAAGGCTGATGTGCAGTTGTCCTTAGATGTGTTGGACTACTAAGTAACCGGTGATGAAGGCCTAGCAGAGATAAGCCAATGTTCTTTGTTTATGCAGCGTTGCAAAGATCAGCATTCCAGAGTATTACAGTGGGTTGCTAATTTTTCATTTGTGCCTTGTCTTTTTATGTGTTCATTAAATTAAATGTGTAAATGACACTAAATGCAAGTGTGAGCGTTTGGTTCCATGGGCCATCTGGTTGCTGGTTGACCAAAGTTTTTTACAAAAGTGATTTGCGAGCACTGATTACAGAGTCCTGATCCGAGTGCCTTGCACGTTCATACATGGGTCACAAATACAACATATCTTCATACCTATACGACATATAAATAAAATACGTATATACTACCGCATAGTTTAATAATTCCTAAGTTCTAGCACCACTATGCTCATCCAGCCCAGCCGCCAGGATATAATGATTGGCGATCGCGGTTTGTAAGTGTGAAGGAGTGTTTCTGGGTATTTTTAAGGAGAACTCGGGACATTTCCAGCCATGCTTGTTGCGACCAAATCCGTATTTTTCATTGAAAAGTCGGGCCATCTCCAGCCATGGCGACAAAACCAGGTTTTTTGAGGAGGTCTCAAGACATCTCCAGCCATGTCTGTGGTGATCAAAACAGGTATTTTAAGAATAACCATGACATTTCCTTGACCATAACCAAGTTTTCTTTGTGCCTAAATCTAACCAGAGTATCAGCACAGCATTGAGACGAGAGAAATAGAAATTAGAACCTGAACACTGCAACATAAAGAAACATGAAGCTATAACTTATCTGTGGTTTTGTAGAAACATACTTCAGCATCTCTTGGCAGCTTGGGTTTGACACCAACCCAAATTGTCGGTATTTGACGACTTGGTTATGAGACTCAACAATTAGCTGTGTTTCTCCAGTAAGTTACATGTTGTTGCTTCAAGTATACAACGTCAGGTCTAATGATACTGTTTTGGTTAAATTGCAGGTGACAAATTGGAATCTTGATATATAAATTGTTGCTTTTCAGATACTAACCCTGAAGCTGATTTCAGCCAATAAAGCAGAGCACACAGCCAAACAATCCAACTGTGTTACTGTGACATCTTGCTTAGCCAAAAATGGCCTGTTCGCTACAGTTACTGTGAACTGAAGCCTCACATAACATTTGTATCCCCAGATGATTCATGTCGGCATGACTTACCGGCACGATGATGCATGTGGACAATATGAATTTTACAAAGAAGAAGCAATGGTGGTAATTTTCAAACAAGTTTTTTAAGCCATCAGTTAGTTCATCTTTGCAGGAAGAAATTCTAATTTACATTTTTAAATTAAAATAATGTAGCTCTGATTCAAGAGCCTGTCACTGGTCCTTGTTATAACTGCGGCTCACACAGCGGTGGAAAACTTGAATATGTAAAAACGACATTAGCTTGTCTTTATTTGTTTATTTTCTTTTACACATTCATTAATTCCCGGCTACCATCAGCTGATGTGTGCTGTAACATAACAGCAATCTACATGTGTCACATACCAGTAGATAGGTAGAGCTGTCTGCTCTGTGTTGGTTTCTCTAATTTCCAGCTAACACATAAGAGCCAACCAAGAATGTCGTCTTTAATAGGCCCCGCCGAAGACACAACTGTGTTCTGCTGCTGACAGTCGGGATAAAGCATGATAATGAGCATTCAAAGTGACAGTGAATGGGCTGTTTTAGACTCTTCACAGCCTCGATGAGAGATGCTGTTTATCTGTCAAGTGGACCTCAGCATCTGCTCCTGATGAAGGGAGAGATGAGATGAGATGGGGAAGAAAGGAAAGAGAAGGGGTGCAAAGTGGCAACAACATTAATTCATCTCGATGTGCTGGTTAATTCAGTGGAGCAACATTGCAACGCGGTCGCTGTTTGTGAGGCTTTTAGATAAAGAAATTCAAAAGGAGTGATTCATTTCACACCAGACAATTCATGGAATTGTTTAAACCTTGTTTGTTTCTAATTAATGTATGTGTGTAGTCAAATAAAATGCATATCAAATCCAAGTAATGTGTTGATAGGAAGTGACACAAGTGCAAATATTACATAAATACACTTGTTAGGCTGTTTCTCCGAGATAGTGTTTTTCTTCTCATTTCCGATATTCTGTGTTCGGTTCTTTTGATTGTGTTATCCGGGTCCTCCTGGACTTCAGCGCTGCCTTTCAGCCATCGTGTCAGGCCCCGCTGATTTACAGCGTTGGTGTTGTAGACATTGCCTTGGAATGATGTGCCTTTCTTCTCAGCAATAGTAGTCGCTCAGCCAACTAACTAACAAACCAATCAAACACAATCAGCCGGAGTGGTCTGATTCATTGTGTCAAAGACGCAGACATGATGTATTTTATCCGTATCACTTTTAATTTATTTGGAAGGCTTAAAACTTTTGATACTTTTGATATTCAGCTAGGAGCTGAACAGTGCCCAGTGTAGAGGATACAAAGCAGTGCAGATTAATTGAGGTTAAAAGGAACAAAGAGCCTGGCATTAAAGAGATAATCATCGCCTCTGTCTGTTAACACTTCCTTCTCAGTTAGGCGGCTGTAGCCATGGCTCATACTGTGGCCAATTTGAACTCATCACTTTCAATCACTATGATTTCAACACAGCCTCTGTTTTTGCCAGGGGTGTTTTGATTAAAATGAGTTCTTTTATTTGGCGGTGAAACAAAGAAGAATTATTATTATTATTATTATTAGAGCTAAAGAAAGGATTCAAACAATCCAACTCGAAACTGGCAAAAAGAAATGGTCAGTCCACCCTGAGCATAGTACATAGCACTCTTCAGATCTGCATGACAAAATACTGTGTGCACACAAAGCTTTGCCTGTTTTGCAAAACTTATTTTCTGATCCAACACTTCCATTGGCAGGATGCGACCTAGTCGACAGGATAAATGTTGGCAAAGTACATTTCTGCAAAACCAGTTAAGTTAAAACTTTGTTTCTTTATTGCAACTTTATGTTTATTTAGGTTCAATCTCCGCTCTGGTTAAGTTTAAGGTGAAGAAAACGTCATGTTTTGGCTCAAAATACCTGTTTCTTCTCAAGGTCTCCTTAAAAAAACCTTGTTTTGTAACCACAAACACAGCTTGAGAAAGACAATTGCCTATTGTTAACAAGATTATCCGCGTTTAAAAAACCTGCACATACACGCTAATTTGTTGTAAGAAAGGGATACGTGTCATTTTGTCAGGTAATTTGAGAGGACCTGTTGGAAAGGAGTCATAATGACACTGCCACTAGAATTCCTCGTCATGAACTAGTGCAACATCCCCATTATGAGTCTGAACAGGTGACAAATATTGATGCTTTTCTTACGGAGTCTCGACTCTTTCTCAGCCCGTTTTCCAGCTCTCTGCGACTCGGTCTGAATTGACATTTTGTCTCGAGTGGCGGCTCATTGTCTTCAATACTTCTGAGAACAGGAGAGAGTGAAAAATCCTGTTAACAATCTCACAGTTGGTGAGAAAAAAAAAAAAAGATCAGGCGTTATCAAAACCATTGAAGTGTGTCTTTAACCAGTGAGATTACCAGGCTGAAATTACCTTTGTATAATACCTGATAACACCCAGGTTCTCTCATGTAGCGCTGACCCACGTACATGCTCGTCTAACCTTCTGGGGGCAGCAGATGATAGCGCCGCAGTGTAACAAACCTCTCATTTTGCCAATTTCGGTCTTTTCTCTGAGATTGCAGCCAACTGCTACATTCTGCTGAGGCTGGATCTTTTTTAAAGTGTGATGAAGAAGAAGAAGAAGAAGAAGCTGGTGTTGTCTTTAATCATGTTCTCAGGCTTGATTGCTTATCTGATGGAGCCTGAGTCAGTGTTGTAATAAGCTGTTGTTTTTAAGCTTTCGGAGTCGCCCTACCTGTATTTCACGCCGTGTCTGAACTGCGCTGTGGCTTTTGCTCTGGAAACCTTCCCCTTTTCCTTTCCGCTTCACTCAAATCTTTTGATTTTCAGCTCCATCTATTCACACCACAAATCATGAGCCCTGTGCCTCCGAGTCTCCCCACCAACTCGATGCATCCCGAGACCATCATTCTTCCCCCGGTGTCATTTGCTCTCCACCTACAACTTCACCTTTTACGCCACTTTGAGAAGTCATCGCCACCCAGAGAATTACACCCACCCGAGGATGAACCCACGGAAGAATCAAAAGAAGCCCATTGCTTTTGCATCGATCGCCTCGGGCCCTGTTGGGTAACCACTGTAAAAAAAAAGTGATATTGGAAACAGAGTTAAGTGTGTTTTGTTGTGGAAGGGTTAAGCCTTGTTTGGTGAAAGCCTTGGGGCTGTGTTAAAGGAAGAGGAGAAGTATTGAGGTTTTCTCCACTGCAGGCCTAAAGGGGTTAAAAAAATTCCCTCCACTGAGGTTGAGATGCAGGTTTGATTCGCCTCAGTGATCTTGGTGTGAGTGTATGACTGGTGATGAGTGTGTGTGCGCCCGCTTTATGTGTGTGTGTGTGTGTGTGTCTTTGTATGAAAGAGATGAAGTGTATCCGCCTGTGTGTGCGAGCATGTGTGTGCGCGCGCGTGTCTGTCTGCAATAAATAGACAGACACTTGAGCATCGCCCCCTGGCTCTTCTCGCTTTAGTGCATCTCAGACTAGCTAAGCCCCCCGGAGCCAAACATCTAACTGGATCTGTCAATATTGGCACAGACGAAACACACTTTCTCCATACCCGTCGTTACACAATATAATCCTTCATGTTCAAAAACTTCATGCTGGAATAAACCGCTTATACTAACATGTATTCCTGTTTCCCAACACAGACTAATCCTTGACCTAGCTATACCTGTCCGAGGACTTCTCTCGTACAGTAGAGGCATACAGAAGAAGCTCACTTACTGTACAGCACAATGCCGTGGTGTATCGGTTTTTTTTAAATGTGAGCTGTGTGCTTCCCCCGGGTGGCACTGAAGAGTTGCAGAGGGAGAGACGTGAAGCGGATATAGTGTGTGAGGTGCAAGTTTGGATTTGCTAACCAACACACAGCTTATAGAGCATTAAAGGTACTTCAAAACCATTAGGGCCCCTGATTGTCACCACACAAAAAACATCCTCCTCCCATGTTCAGGTGTTGTGGTATAAAGCGGTCACATCTCAGTGAGTTTTATTACTTTCATAGTACTTTGGCATATAACATGCACCTATGCATTAACTGTATGCTACGGGCTGAGCCTCCTCTGTACAGACTGTGGTAGGGGTGCAAGTTAGTCAGCGGCCTTAACAATCGATTATCAGTTAATCATTAACACATTCCAACCACTGACATGCTCTATGTTCGTTACTTGAATGATAAATTAAATACACAAAATAATGACATGTTAATTACGGAAGTCCTTCGCTATTCAACAACTCTCCCAACAAAATTCTACCAGTATTGAGGCAACTAAATTGCTAAAATGTAATAATTAAATTTAATAGAAAACGTCCTTTTGTATTTCTTATATAAAAATAACTTTCTTTCAATCTCCAATTGTCAGTTAATACATTTTTAATCTGTTAAATTCTTAACAGCGATTAATCCATTAATCATTAATCATTAACATCTCTAAATGTTGGCTTTGTGAGCTGTGTGACAGAGACGAGCAGGTTTGTTGCTGGAAGTGAGTCTCCTCCACTCTCTCAGCCATCAGCCATCAAGTGTAGATATAAGTGATAAGCTCAGTTTGCAGTGTACTGAAAGGCTCTGTGTTGTGTTCGCTGCCACAGAAGAGAAATAATAAAGTCCCGTTTATGCAGCGTTACTGTGGCATCTTCCTTCTTCACAGCAGAGTTGGTCTGGATTATAAAAAGCGAGCTACCGGCTACAAGCCAGGCTGAAGTAAACTGCAGTAGTGTAAAACCAGAGCAAGTAATCAGATGATCAATTTTATTTTACTTGTGGTGCAAGAACATTACCGGGAGAAAAAATATGGAAACTTTTCCGCAGTAACTACCCAAACCAAACGTGAGAAACGTGAGTAAACATCCTCAAATCCACTTAGAAATCTGAAAAAATGAAGTTCCTTATCACTCGGCTGACTTGCTTGAGAGAAATCATGATTTAAAGCAACAAAATGTCATTTCCTGGAGAAAGATAGTTGATTGTTAAGTCTCGTCCCAAGGTCTTCAGATACTGAGGCTTTGGGTTGGTGTCCGACCCGAGCTGCCAACCCAAAGTGTCATTGTTTGAGGCTGTGGGGATGAGACTCAAAATTCAAAAAGTCTTCTGGAAGTTACAATTTGTTGCTTTTAGTTTTCCTCGGCATTCACCAGATTTGAACTCAAGATCAAACAAGAAATTGTAACAAGATTTACCATCAAGATAGACTTTCCAGATGACTCGTCATCTCAGTCTGTTCTCCTCTCATCCCCAAACCCAATGACCCAATTCACCCTGCCCAACTTTTTTTTCTTTTCGATTGTTAGTTGTTTGTTTTTCTGAATTTGTTTTTTGCAGAGATGCCCTGGCCTCCAAATCTTATTCTCCCAATGTGAGAAACATAATTTTTTGGGAAGTAAAGTGCAAAAAGGAACTGTTAATAGCTAATTTGGCGTACTTTTAATGATGACAGTGTGCCAACATATAAACAAATATAGGCTAAAAAAAGCTGCAGCCCACAGCGATTAACTGACTCCATGGCAACATTATATGATTTTATCCCCCTGAAGTATTACTGGAACTGTAACTCCAAAAGCATGATTGATGATTGGTGACGACCAATTAGAATAAGTGGCCCAAAACCATTAATATCAACTTTTTCATTTTACTAAGGCTCAATATGGGTGCGGGGCGACAAAAACCCCTGATCTGAAATAAGCTTCATTCAAGTAGATGCTGCTCATTGGTCGAAGAAATTAGTAAAAATACCCTTCAAAACAGCCCAGGTGGCTTCTTTCACGACTGCACGGAGCAGGGATTGGTTTAAATCATACCAATTTGAGCTGTCAGTGCACAGCGTGCGTTATTTAATAACACCTACACTTAAAAACCGACTAATAGCTCAAATTGAAAGAAATAATTGGACTAAAGAATAAAGGAAAGTCTCTGTGTGGGAAAGTGATAGGTGTGACTGTGCTTTGTGGACTTTTTTTTACAAAGCACAATGAGTCATGAAATTCTGCTTTATTTCTCTACGTATTAGAAACAGCATTTAAAATGCAGGCTTACAAACAGAAATCTGTATAGGCTGAGTGTGACCTTAGATTTTTTTGCGTGCACAAACAGGGATGAAGTTAAAAGCGAAGCCTCTGGAGTAAGTGCTCAGAGTAGAATTCACGATAAAAAGGTGGCTATACCGTTCCAGGCCAGGGCCGTATACTCCAGGATGACATTTACTGTCTCTGCCTGTCGGTCAGAGCATTATCCAATCAGACAGTGACATATGGTGAGAAATAAGGCCTTTGTCTTGAGAGATCTAAAGATAAGAATCGTATTTCCATTAAATCAATGAGCTGTGTGCTTTACTGTGATGAATAATGCATCGCCCCCTTCAAACCTGCTTCCCCCGCTCCCATCCTTTCTCACTCTCTCCCCCTCTCGCTCGGTGTTTGCCATGCTCGCCGCCGCACGCCGTCTCAAGTGTTTTCGTACCTTTGCACTTCATAATAAAGTGAAGATCTTAATCCCTCTCCGCGAGTGCTTCGTTTTCACTTAACGATCCTCACCAGGTTGACTGATGAGGACGGCAGGGGCGCGCACCGGAGGTGTCTACCAGACCTTTTGCTGCGCGGTGACGTGCCCTTTGAAATGATACAGAGCCTGGGAACAGATGCTAAACAACTATTTATCCTTAACAACTCTCTGAAATGTCTCTTGGATATTGTATAGAACAAAAAGGAACACTTGCACACTGTTTCCTGGCACTGAAATCCTAGCGACTCCCCCCCTAAACAAACTGTCTCTCCACATGTGCCACACTGCATTAGCCCACCTCTTGTACCTCTCCTTCTCTTGTCTGTCTCCCCTTCAACACTCTTCCCAGATCCATTAGCTCCATTAAGTCCCATTCACTATCTCCCCTACTGTGAACTTAAACCAAGCCGACATCCTTTACGCCCGCGCGCTCCGACAAGGCTGCTGGAGACACAATAGGCCCGGTCCCACTTCCTTAATAACTCTGTATAGAAGTCTACAGGCGTGTGTAAAGCCCTATTGATCCCCTGTAGAGAGGCAAGGCTTGCAGTCCACCGTGGTGTGCAGCGCTGACCTTGTCTCCCTCCATGTAATTAATTAAAACTTCACAGCGGGACTGACAGCTGATGGATCGGCCTCTTGTTGATCGTTGCTGTTGTGGTAATCACGCGGACACGCTCAGGCACGCTGAGGTGTGTCCACTCACGCCATGTTGAGAAGGAGTGTAGGGAGCAGCGAGGGTGGTGGGGGGGGAAAGGGATTGCTGTGGTCTGTTAATGGTGACACCAGCAGTGCGGAATGCTGTGTATTAAAGCATGTGAGGGGATTGAGCTTGAGTGAAAAAAGATGCCTGCTTGCCGATGCCCTACGCCATCCCTGCCACAGAGATGTTATTAAGCGTAGTCACTGACTGTGTGTGTTTTTTGTGTTCACTTCCTCATCCTTCCCACACACCACAGCCCTCTGTCTACCTGTGTCTTTGTACTCCATCCCTTACCCTCCCTTCATCCCACTCAGCCAACCAAAACTACAGTGTGTCAGCCCCGTTTCATCATTTTCTGTACACTCTTTCAAAGTAAGATCCTCCCCCCCTCCTCCCCCCCCAACTTCCCCCCGCTCTCGCTTCCCTCCCGGAGCCACACTGAGGCCATTTGCTCGAACACCGATCTGATATCAGCCTACAAAAAACCTTTAGATTAATATTGCAAACGACACATTTAACATTAGTCTTCGGCTGTCCTGCGTTTACTGCAGCTACTTGTGTGAAAATAATGATTTTCTATATCAATTCAAAAAACCCTCCCTGTATTTTCTTCTCTTTTTTCTCTCTTGCTCTCTTTATCAGATGTACCAAGAGAGAAGACTGAAGCTTCTTTCAATCATAATTTCTCCTGCAGTGTTGTTTTGATAAGAAGAGAGGGTATCAGGATCCAAAAGAAAAGTAGCTGGCAGTAAACACAATGACTTGGAATCCAGCAGTCGTCTCTTGGCTTAATTCTTAATCAGAGTTTATTCACTGTCACCAATCTATACTAATTGACTGTCTCTAATATAGACGTGTACAGAGAGATTATGAGGAAGACTGCTGCCAGTCTTTACAAATTTATTGACTGTTCCTGCCGTGAACTGAGGGACTGTGAGGAAGAATACTGAAGAGAGCCGTCTTTGATTGTGTCACCCCCAAACTGAACCACTGGATTGGTTGTATTGTGATCTAATCTGACTATCCCTTGGGTGATTTAAAGTAGCGTAAGTGAGGGTTTTACAACCTGACCTGCATGTGAGGTGAGAAGAAGTGATGTAACCTTGCTACCTTGTTGAAGTTGGATGATTCTACAAGTCTCTCAAATGTCTCTCCGTAGGTTGGTTGGTCGGTTCACCACGACTGAAACATTTCAACAACTATTGGATGGTTTGTCATGAAAGGTGGTGAAGAGTTTCATCGTCATTGTTAGCATTTTAGTTTAAAGCACAGCCTTGCCTCACAGAGCTGTTAGACTCTTCGTCTTGTTAAATATCCACTGCTAATATTTTCTAATTGATTATTATAGCATGTCCTCATCAGGTTGACTGTGAAAGCAGCTTATTATGACCCGTATTTACATTTCTTGTCCGGCAACCTATTTGCTATCCATATTACGGCAGCAAAGGAGGAAGTCAGGTTGGGTATAAACAGCAAATCGGCACAAGGAGGAGGTTGAAGATGGACGGTGGACAGGGCTTTTATTCAGTTGGCCGCTGTTCGTGTCTTAAACTCACTACACTGTACATAACGTATGTAACTTAATTTACAGAACTTTAGTTATTTTTACCCAAACAGCAATGTTTTCCTAAACCTAACCAAGTAGTTCTCTTGCACTTAACCTTACCAAACTGCAAGCGTACGTCGGCAGTTCCAGTGCGCCTGCTGCTGATACGCTACAAGGGTCATGATGTATTGGGAGTCATTGGCAATCGACCTATTGAGTCGTTTTGGCAGTATGTGTTTGATTATTCCAGTAATATTAAGATTACTCTCTGGCAGGGTAAAGTTAAATCAAAGTGATTACAATTGCTTTGTTAAGATTACAGAGAGCATGTGTTTATAGTTCAATATACTAAAAGCAAATACAAGCCACACTGAAACAAGACATAAACCCCAAACCGGGGACCGACGGTGCCAATACCCACTACCTTTCTTGTTGCTGAGCATGAATAATATCACACTGCTTCCTGTATTGGCACTAAATGCTGGCATGGGACGTAAATCAAGAATTGTCCGATATGAATGTAATTCAGAGACTCAATGGCCCAGTCGGCATGATAAAATGTTGGCAGCCAATGTTTCTGCAAACCACTGATACGTTCACATTTGTACGTGTCATACATTCCATAATGACATTTCCACAGTAACTGTCATATCACATTCACATTACATGTTGACCTGACCGTCATATCAGGAGGTGGAGAAAAAGGCGAGAAGGCTGCGAGACTGTGTTCAAACATCTGTTAGTGTGAAACCGCTGGATATTTTCAAGGAGACTCTGGGACATCCGCCAGCTGTTTTGTGGCAACACAAATGTCCACATGTCAAGACTTCTTCACCCTATTTGTGGTGACCAAAAGCAGGTATTACAAGCCAAAACACCATCTTTTCCTCAACCTAACCAAGTGTTTTTTGTGCCAACATAAAATGAATAAATGGAAAGTGGTTTGCAGAAGTGTACATTGCCAACATTTATTCTGGGAATTGACTTTCAGTTGGTGGATTATGACACTTTTTACTAGATCGTAGTATATTTTTGAGAACAAGATTTGCACATCTTCGATACATTTAAAGTACAACTAAAATAAACTCATTTACTGGTCTAGTGTATGACACTGCAGCTTGGAGAGATTATTTTTCAGTGCGAGCGTTTTGAACCTTAGACAGCGCGGAGAGAGTCTCTCCTCTCTGTGAACATGTATTACTCGGCTGGGGAACATATCAACATATTTATTTTAGGTTCCGATGACATAAGATTAATTTTGCATGTAAGGAGGACACATCGCTCCAACCAAATCTAGCAGATCTTTCCTTCTGCTGCTGCTACTTCCCCTGTCCTTTAGCTCCACACATGCTCTCATTTAAAATCACTCACTGGAAAACTGGTCAAGTGTATACATGAGCAATAAATCAGGTTTTTGTCAGGAGAAATGTAACCGTGTTAACCTGGTTTCTTCTGAGGAAACGGGGATTTTCATTGAGATCACGTCTAAGAAATCAGTTTATCGAGACACGAATCAGGATACTTAAAAGCACTGGCTGGGTATGAAGTGTGCTCTGCAACTGAGAAACTTTTCAATAAACCCATGACGGCTCAAGGAAATTCAATGCTAAATTTTGGTTTTCTGTATTTTCCCCTTTTTACAAATCCTGGAACAGATAAAGTATGCAGGGAATCTATTGAATTCCAATCATCTCAGCTTGCCTCTGTCTCCAAAAGACATCCAAGTCTCAGCTGTACAAACGATCTCCACTTTCTCACTTGAAGAAATGTTGAGGAGAGGATTATGCAGGAACGCCAGTGAAACCACAACAATACCTCGGTGTCTCCCTCTCCGTCTTGGGGGAGCTGAGTTGAGCTAATTAGCCATAATATCAGCAAGCAAACTCTCCTCGCTTCGTTGACACACACAACGGTCCCTAATTGACTGCCAGGAGTTTTGAGGCTTTAATACGGTGAAGAAGCAAGCTGTACCTCGGTGATTATGAGGTTTGGGGATATACTGCATTACATACTGCACATTCTTGCAGAACCAATCCAATGTCACGAACTTCGAATGCAACACTCTTGAATAAACAAAGATGTGCTCAAACATTTGAAAAAGCCCAAGGAAAAGTGAAAACACAGCATAGCAGCTTGAAGCTGACGGCATTTGTATTTTGGCTTCTGCTACGAATACCAAAAACACACACAAACCCCCTCCGCTAACTTAAAAGCTCTATCACGGTGGTAGTTTGCACATCCATTAGACCATGGATCCTTCAATAATCACAGCGGCGAGCGTATCAGGTTATATTTATTGTTCTATCTCCTCGTCTTCCAGCTAAGACGGAGTGCTTAGCAGATATTATATGGACAGCCTCGAGAATGCAGGCCTCATAGCCCCACACACACACACACACACTTACACACTCACTAGAGATCGATCATAACTTATTATGCCAACCACATAACAAAACAATTTCAGAATTGAATGAGGCCGGGGTGGGGGATGAGTAGAGTTGGAGGAGGGGAAAGAAAAGCAAGGATATTGAACATAAACATCTATTTTCTGATGGGGGGGTCGGGATGGGGCAGATGGCCTCTTGAGTCATTTAGACGAATCATCCATTTTTAAAAGGGATTTGATAGAAGCCAATCCCCCCGTCTGAATCTTTCAAGCTTTTCCCCTGACTCGGACAATGCGGGGGGACCTCCCCGTCTTACTGTCAATCATTCCCGAGCAGGGCGCACGTGTCGCTTTGAGCCTGCAGGTGCCCGTGTACATGTACAGTGTATTGACCGTTATATTTGTTTAAGTGTACGTGCCGTCTTCACTGGATTAAATCTTTCATTTTCTCCGAGAGCGAGAAGGAGAGAGACAGAGAGAGTGGGAGGAATATGATGGGGGCCTCACCTAACCTCCGGGGAAAGGCCAGTGCATTAGACAGAGAACAGATCAGTTCCAGCTAAGATGAATATGAGCACATAGATTGGTCTACTGTCTGGGGAGACTCAGAAATGCAGTTTTGTGTACGCCGGAGCTGCGAGACTCGGAGGCAGCGAGTGAGGAGGGCAGGGAAGGAGGCAATCACTGCATAACCAAACAGACCCCGAGCGGAGCACATCAGAGCCAAGGGCCAGGCAGAGACAGATACAGATTGCTTATTGAGCTGTTTTTAGAGTGACGGTATTAACAGTATATGGTTGGGAAGAAGTGTTTTTACTCAGAATAGCTCATGCTCTATGGGCCTGACAGTCTATGGAATGTGCAGATGGTGTGCCACAGGGAGATGGTGATTGTATACAAATACATTTCCCTGCACTTATATAATGGCAATGAAATTCTAATGAAATATTTATTGTTGATTGGTTTAGTGGTGATCTTTTCTGTCGTCCTCCATCCTCTCTGTTTCCATCATCATCATTAGTTTGGCACCTGAGATATTACTTCTATTTATCCATGTCCTAAATTGCTAATTCGCCCTCATCATTAAGGGTGGGTATTAAATTTCACTGTTGGGACAATAAACAGAACAAAATTCTCGAGAGGGGGCAGCAATTGGTGAGCAATTCCTGAAGGGGGGCAGCAATTGAAATACACCCTCCCTCATTTTCACAGCCCAGTGTTGGTAGATTTCAATACGTGGCGGCTAAATACCACTATTGTGGCCGCGTTGACGCACAAGATTCCACCGTGAGGACACATAACGGTAGTGGTGTTTTGTTCTATTGAGCAGTAGAAGTAAGTTTGTTTTAAGAAAACTATTGAAAAGTAGCTCACCAGAGGTCGGCCAGCACCAGCAACACACTCCCAGAGAGACTACTCCAGTTTATGCAGAGGTGCACGGGGTTGGTAGGCAGTGGACCGAACCACTGTGAGACATATGAAAGGGGGCCCAATCTTTGAAAACTTAAAAAGTCATTAGTTTGCATCTTTGATTGACACATTTTATTTTTGAATACATATTTTTATATTATACCCCCGGTCCAAAATGTGTTTCATGTGCTTCACTGTGGAGAACAATGTATGTGCAAAGCTTGACACTAGCAGGATGTTTTAACATTTATCTGCTGAAAGTTTAAATTTTCTTTTTATTTATTTATTTATTACTGAAAATCTGAATTTAAGAGGCAGGCCTACATGCATGATTTGTGGCATCACAAATAGTTTAAAAGCCAACCCCTGTCCAATATTCAGCATACACAAGTGTGATGTGGCAGTGCAGTGCACATACTCTCAGAATGGACTCTACTGTGAAGCAGGAGACGTCTTCTGTTCTTGTGAAATGAAAAAGATATTTGCAATTCATATATTCTTGAATATATTATTTTTATAACGGCGAAGGAATCGGTACAATTTGTAGGATTTTGTGGTTATTAAACTTATTCGTTCTGCAAAAGCCATGACAGACACATTAGATATTTTTTATGTACACCTTAATACACATGATCTTTAGTGTTTGGCTTCATTCTCTCTGGTATCATCAATCTGTTTACAGTATTAGCAGATACAACTGTTTCTGGTGGAAACATTTCCACTACAGCAGACAGCTGACAGACCAAGTTAGCAACTAGCTGGTGAATATAGCGGAGCATTTAGCAGCTAAGGAGCCAGATATTTCCCTCAAGACCCGGTGTAGATCAATTAGCACAGCTAAAAGAGAGTGAAAATTGGACTTACATTCACTGGATGGCTATAAACACATGATGCAAATGAATGCTAATGTTGCACCGTCTACCTCTGAATGTGTAAAGAAGCAAATGTTTGCTAACACACATACCATCTTACCTTTATAAAGCTAAAATATGTCAACATTATGTTTAAAGTTTGCTCTGCTGCCCCTGAGTGGCCAAAAATAAATCAGTGCTGCTTTAACGCTCCCCCCCTCTCTTATTTCAGAGAAAGATTCAGCACAATGACCAGGATGATGTCTCGCATTTGAAAATAGCTATTCTAATATTGATCAGTCCAAAATGCCAATAAATTAGTTGTTATGGGTTGTAGCAAAGAGAGCTGGCTGCTGTGAGATATAAACAATAGGGTTATATGCGGTTGTCGTTACATTGCTTCTTAGCTGTTGCCACGTGTGGTGTGGCTTGGGATGTTATTACTCGCGAAAGACAGGAGCAAATGAAATAAATTCCGCTTTTCTGCTGAATTGTGTCTTTTATGTGAATTGTTTGATTCAGTAATACGCTTTTTTATGAAACTTAATGGTGCAAAAAATCATGCTTTACATTGTAACCGGCTGCTTCCACTTGTTTTATTCAGTCTGTCGTCTCCACTTGCTCGCTCTGTTTTATGCTTGCTTATGTAGTTTGTGTTCTTTATTGCTTTAAATGACACCCACTCTCTTTATGGTGGGTTTTTTTATATATATTTTTCTTAGCATCGTGCCAAGATGCAAGAGTTGAAAATGATCTTGCTGACAGTTACTGATATATTTACAGAAATGGTGATGGATTCTCTCTGTGAAAATAAACCAATTACCTAAAGTAGCATCAGCTTCATCTTCTTCTCTTCTCCCCCTTCCTCCTCTTCCATTTCTTATCAGCACCACTCACTGCTGTCATGCCCGAATCCCAGATCACCATCTCTCCACCCCCATTCCTTCACCTTCCTTCATCTCACTTTAACACCTCAACCTCCTGAGGGCCCCGTTCCTCCATCCATACCGCCGTTCCCTCACGCTCTCTTGCTCTTCCTGCCCTAATCTACTGGCCCTTCTTGCTTTGAGCCCCGTCTCTCCCTCTTTCCTTCCTACCACCCCTTGCTTTTCCTCCCCACCACTCCCTCCGCTATCCCTCCATCCATCAGGCTGAGTAATGGCCATCAGGGCAGGGAGTCACCCTGCAGCTGTCTGGGACAGACACTGATCACACACACAGTCACTTTGGGCTGAGGGCACAGCCATCCATTTTGTACATGGTCTCATCCGCCTCACAGCCCACTGTACTTTCTAGGCTGAAGCAATTACATGAGCCCAAGTGGTACAAATGAGGCCGATCACACTCAGTGGGGTTAAAGGGTGAATATATTGTGCTTTTAATACACAACTGTATCTCCACTGTTTGTGTGTTACATTTTACAGGCCTATGAGATGGGTGAATGAAGTAGGAGTGGGACAGTTATTAACAACAAATTGTATTTGCTGAGTATTGATCAGTTTTCTCCTCAGCCTTGATTATTGCAACAATGAGAGGGACTGACTCCAGTGACCACATTTGTATTGTTTGTTTATTGACCTATTCTGCTCTCTTTTACTGTTTCGCTGGCATTTACGACTCTGGGGCTTCAGTATGCCTATGAGTTCACATCACAGAAATTAACAAGGTGCTTTTCTCTCTGTACTGATCACCAAGAGGGCATTAAAACCAG
Organism: Pagrus pagrus; assembly: GCF_965226575.1. Lineage (NCBI taxonomy): Eukaryota > Metazoa > Chordata > Actinopteri > Spariformes > Sparidae > Pagrus > Pagrus pagrus. Next base: position 28,543,119 of record NC_140186.1, read on the forward strand.
GCTCAGACTAATTTTCCTGAGTAGTGATTGTGTGTTTAAATCCAAACACCACAGACTTCTGTTGACATGTTGAAAGAGTCTATACATCCCATTTACTAGTTTGTCATTGGACCACAACTCAGTTCTATTGCGGTCTCTGAAGTGCAGTTTTTAAGCAGCGACTGGGTACAAGCCTGTCGAAGGGCACTGTAATAGGCTTGAGGTATATCCTTTGGGTGCTAACCCCCTTAATGATATCTTAATTGCCTTTTTGTTCATATTATGAAATTTTAATGGCCTGCTGAGCTTTTACCTACAGACCAAGCCTTAGTCTGTTAGCCCCTCACATCATGGCCAGTTATGATATCATTTGTCAAAAATTATGTCCCATTTGTCATTTTGGAGCCACTAAATTATAAATGCGCCACCACTAAAAGGAGAATGACCACTGATGTTGATCTTGCTCATGAGGAAACAACCAGGAATGAAGCCAAAGGCGGGTAACAAAAACCTTTTTGTGTGTATATGTATGTGTTATGCTAACATGAATGTATACAGTGTAGGTTCATCATGGAAAATACACTCATATAAAGGCCCTCTAAAGGAACAATTTGTCATATGTGGAAAGACACTTTTCACTATTCAAGTTTTTGCTAAGAATTCAATGAGAGGATCACTACCATTTACCCCTCTCACATCTGTCAGCTACAGCCAGCTTGTTAGCTTATGTTAGCATAAAGACTGAAAAAAGGGTGAAACTGTTAGCCTAGCTTGATCTAAAGATAAAACAATCCGTCTACCAGCACCCAAACCTCCAGGAATTTGAAGCCAATAGGACATACACAGAGCCCGCAAAGTCGTTTCCCCCATAAGCTAACATTGTGAAAGGAATGCTGTACGACGGTGGATACGTTACAGCCCTACGAAATCACTTGTTTCAGTATCAGATTTTGATCCATTCAGTCTGATAACATTTTGAAAGTCTTGAAGAGCGGCATGATTAAACAAAGTCCTTTTAGGCAAGTCTCGCCACTCAGAAGCAATCTTGGCAACGTCCCCGGGCAGTTATTTTGGGCAAACAAAGCCAGGCTCCTATCTAAGTGAATGGGAAGAGAGCCATAACTTCACTTTCAATGGACATGAAGAGTGCATGTATAAAATCGGATGTTCTTTTGGATGGATAAAACAAATAAAAGTAAATGCTAAAATGGTTTGCCAAGTATACTTGGGTGCCCAAGTAAAGTCTACGTGTGGGAAACACTGGCTGATGTTTTTTCCGGTTTGGCTGCGATGAAGCGCATGATTGGTTTTTGGGGAGGAACAGGCGGGTTATGTGTCATACAACCGCCATCTCTGGCATTATAGACTTTTCTTTCCAAAATACTTCTATTGGTCTGTCTCCTCTTTCAGTCTCTGGATTAAACTACTTAATTTCAATTAAAGTTAGCGGAGGGCTAAACTGACACTGGCACAAAGTCTCTAGTGCCCATACTCTAAGGGCCCGAAAATGCAGAATATGTGTAATGTTGAATATAATATGGAAGTTGAACTTTTTAGGTTTCATGTGCCGCTGAGCAACTTTCAGAAATGCACCTGTAAAGCTCACAGAGCATGGCAGACATTTTAGGCTTGTCATGGCTGCAAAAGCAAAGGTGTAATTAATAACAGCAGAAGCCACTGTATTCCATTTAGGTGAGCTGGTTTCAGGGTCCTGATATTGTGCATGCTGGCACACTCTCCTGGCTTACTGAGACACTTGATAGGGCAGAGCCATCATTAATGAAATCAGTTTCGTTTGTACTTTTCCTACAATGACAAGTCAGAGTTTCTGCTGTGAAAAAGGTCTATTAATATGTGCTGTTTGGCAGAATGGTTTTTACCTCAGGACAGAACCAGGCTAGCTGCCCCCACCCCCCACCCCCGCTTCCTTTATGCTAATTAAGCTAGGCTAGGCTCCATTTTTACCTGACAGATGTGAGAGTGGTATCAATCTTCTCATCTAACTCTCGGCAAGGAAGTCAATTAGGTCATTTCCCAAAATGTCAAACTTCAAGAATAATGTTTCTTATGATACTACAGATGGTTATTTGTTACTACTGGTGCCCATTTCAGTGATGATCAGAAAACAGCTGAAAGTCTTAAAAGCCCTGCACACCCACGGTTCACTCACAGATGTGGTCACATCTTTCAGTTGATTAGATCTCCTCTCAGGACTGTGCACAGACTGTTGTTGACTGACATGTCTTTCACTCTACCTGGGAAATATAACACCTTTGTTAGTCTTATGGGCCTTTTTCACAAAAGCCGTTTTGACATGTCACCTTAGGAAAAATCCCAGGTGTCAATGATAAAATTAATGTTTTTCACTATGCCGGGTCTGTGTCACACTGTCATCGAGCCATTGTTAATGTTATTAGTAACACCTGCGCTTTTTTCTAGGCACGTCACACCAATGGGTGTTATGGGTGTTGTGACACCCGCACCTTCACAGAAACATGAATCCACCGCCCACGTTATACTCGCTGTAGTCATTGATGGAATGAAAGCTAAATACGTGACACCTGTTGGTGAAGTCGGACTGGTTTAACGGCCATCCAGCCAATCACAGGCATTTGGTCAACCACACATTGTTTGTATCACGGGCAAAATAGTCTTATTCTTATATTTTTGTGAATGGTGCGTTTTTTTAACAGACACTGAAAAGTCTCTATACTATGGAATGTTAAATGCATTATTATTTACATATGTTGGTGAAGATATGTAGAAATGCATAGCATTTATTTGATTTGGCATGCCTGGGGACTGGAACAGACCTTATTCACGGCAGACATTTCTACGTGTCAAAGCAGGAAAAGCACAGGTGGGACTTATAACATTAATGATGGCTGCATTCCATTTAGGTGAGCTACTTCCAGGGCTCTGGCTTTGTGCTTGCTCACTCACTAACATGCCTTACTGGGACACTGGATAGAATTGAGCCATTGTTAACATTATTGGTCACACCTGTGCCTGTTCCTGCTTTGACAAGTCAAAATACGTGCCGTGAAAAGGGTCCACTGGGGCCAAACTCAGGGGTCGCGGTGCCTACGTCCGAACCCTAGAACCCCCACACTTCTAAAAAATCTCAGCTCCAGTCCTGCTTCTTCCACTAATACAACTCACACTGTCTACAGCTGTTTGTACAAAGAGTTTGGTGACTTCATGTAATTCCCAGCACAGTTGCACCACAAATCAATCTGACCAGAGCTCTAATTAGCCGCAGTGATTGAAAGCACATGTAGGCTTGTGCAGGGCCTTTATAACCACACGTAACAAAAAGGGTGCATCCAAAACACAAGTACATCTCGTGGCTTAAAAGTATAGTCTTAAAGTTCTAATTCACTGTGTATGTATTAATATGTGACACATTACATCAAACAATCACAAGTTTTAGCACCTTTCGCAGTATGCAGGCTTTATTGTTGCCACAGTCCAACCTCCATTGAACAGGTAAGTAGTGTCAGGCAGTAGCCGCCATTAAAAGACACCAGAGTCCTGTCATCATTGTTTAATCTGAGAATTTGGTTATTTTATTGACCTTAGGAGTAGTTTACATTCAACAGTGACAAAAAAAAGTACACATAGAGAGTAGTGTTGACTCTGACGGCAAATTTGGGGGATTTTTTGTAAAAGATAAATGCAACAAGGCTTGTGTACTGCGTGTGTGTGTGCACAACAGCATTTAAGATAAAATGACTTCTGACCATAGTCAGGGGAGTGGGAGGAGGCAGTCTGTGTGGACAGTGTGTGTGTGTCGGAGACAAGAGAGCATGATAAAGCCCAGCAGGTATCAGAAGCGATACTGTGGAAAATGAGTATTGAAACAGTTTCAAATATTCTGTATTGATATCTATCAATAATTTGATATCTGAGAGCATTTAGGGCTCATTCTGAAATTCTTTAGTCACTACTCATATAACTGTTTTAGACAACAGTTTCAGAAGTGAAAGTATTCCGACCGTTGCACTGGGAGATCAAATTCACAGAACATAACAGCTTAATGAATGAAGACACTTCAAAGAAATAAAGGGTTTGAGATTTTAGTGTAAAGTCAACATTTCTTAGGTGGGTTGGAGGACACAACGGAGATTTGAATTAACTGCTTTGTATTTCTACGGCCCTGATCGTAAGGAAACAAGGAGAGGAGGAAAAGCAGATTTCAGAGGAAAGAAATTGAATGTAATCGTCTAAATTTACTCAATTCAGTTCAATTTGACTACTTTCATTTTTGCTACTTTACCCTGATACCTATCGCCTAGTAAGTTGTCATAGTGCATATTAAGATACATTTAAATAAAACACGTGACCAGCTTTTAAAATATGCATTGTTAAAGGCGCTACTGTAAAAAAAAAGTTGATTTTTGAGTCTCATTCCCAAATCGGCAGAGCGTCAGTTCTTGACGAGTTGGGACTGAGACGCAAAAATCAACTTTTCCTACAAATAGCAACTTTAAAATATCCAACATTAGTTACAATTAGCTCCATCTCGACCAACAACAACCAGTAAAGTAAAATGAGACTAAATGTGTCAGTAACAGTGATCCCATGGGATAATAATGACGACACTCACTGGGCCATTTGTCTTCATAACACTTCAAATACATTAAAATAATAATAAGATTACTGTAAGTGAATGCAGGAGTTTTACTTGAAATTCAGTATTTTCACACCGGGGATCTGAGTGTACTTCACTTCTTGGCAACAAATCAGCATGTCAAAAGAAAAACAGTGATAAAAAAAATTAAAAATGTGTAAATGAGTACAAATGTATACATTTTATATAAACATAAATTATCATTTGTTGCATTCCTTTAAAAAAAACTTTGATATTAGATTTCTGTTGTGACTTGAATGCCTTTCTCTTGAGGTGTCAGTGGTGGATGAAGTAGTACTCGGAGGCGGAACACATGCACTGCACTTTATTTAAAAAAATACACCCACAATTTAATCTGCTCTGTTGTTTTTTTAGATATTCTCTGTCTATGAAATAAGTTCCAGTGCCCTCACATCATCTCCAGGAATTTTTCAAAAAAGGAGAGAGGGCAGACGCGAGGGGGCGACGTTGGTCTCTGTAACACCCTGACAGAGAGGGGGAGAGAGGGAGAGAGAGGAGAGAGAGAGAGAGGAGATCCGACTCCGGTGTCAGCTCGATTCAGTCACACAGCTCCGGCTCAGACATGGGTGGAAATTCATCCAACGTCTCCTCTTTGTTTCTTCTGACTTGTATGGCGAGATGCAGAATCGCCGAATCACTCGCTGTTTAATCCAGCGCACAATGGCCACGTCGCTTTGCATTACGGCCCGACATTGTTGCGCTCCCGTCTATTACATTCGGAATTAGAGACTTATGTTAATTAGCTTCAATTACGCTCGTTTTCATCTTTTTGTCATCATCCTCCAAATGCTGCGCAAGTAGTTAGACCCCCACTATTTGTGGCTCCCTGACTCCCCCCATTTGCATACTTAATTTATGCTTTATGAATTAAATTAGCGCATGATGCAAGTGCATTCCAGTTAAGGCCGGCGTGTGAGGGGGTTAATGATAAGAATGGGAAGATAGGGGAACTAATAGGCTCCAGGCTATTAGCAACACGGTAGGACTAAAGCAGCGAGCTTCATTACGCTGAATTAAAGGAAGTCATGTGTGAGTCTGATCCTCTGATGGAGCCTCGGATCTCACGACGACGCTCAGCCGCCAAACACTGGAGATGTCACTTTGTTTGAAATTGTTTCACTGTCTCTCATATTCTGCCCTGATGTGTGTTCGTATCAGAGAGAGAGAGAGAGAGAGAGAGAGAGAGGACGGCCGTGGCACTGTGGGGTATTGCGTCACTTGCTGTCTTTACTTGCGCACGCTCTTTACATGGTGGTCTTCGGCTGTGGGCATCTTCTTGCTCCATTCTGACTCACGCGTTGGTACCAGAGCGCAGCTTCAATATCAAACTGTTGAAAATAATTGCGTCAAGGCCGACCTCATGGGGGTCGTGCTTCTTTATTTGGCAAATTGAAAGCCTTTTTGTCACACCGTGGACAAAATACAGTCATGATCATAACAAGAAAAAAAAAAAGTCCCTTTTTTTTGCAGTCAGAATGATCAGAAATAGTCGCCTTCTCCTGCCAGCTGCTGTATTTTCTGCACACATCCCCGCCGATGCCAACTGTCACCCACTATTATTCGACTTTCTTAATTCACTGGATGTGTAAAACATTTAATTTTCCTGCTACAACTGAGGCTGGGGCCTGGAGGAGAGAGAGGAGAGGAGAGGAGAGGAGAGGAGAGAGGAGCGCAGCGGCACTTAACTGGTTTTGTTATGAGGGCCCGATGTGCGCTCTGGCTGGCGTCGCGGAGCCCCAATCAGGTGCCATTACACCCGGTGTTTGAGAATACCATTGGCTGGTGGGGAAAGGAGCTGTGCGCAAAACCAACCCCGCTGCTCACACTCGCCTTACAGAAGCCGAGCTGAGAACATCATCCGCTTTGAGCGCTTAGGCGCAGTGATTACATCCTCACAGAGAGAGATAGAGAGAAAGTCCTGTTATTCGCCAGTCTTTATTCACAAGTTGCATTTGTTGGAGGTTTCCGCGGTGCGTTAAAGGGAGGTTTTTTTTTTCTCCCCATGTTTCTTTTTCCTGCTCGTGTGGAATTTCCCGTGCTTTTGTGTGACTTTATGTGAAGAAGGGGCAGTCTGTTCTGTGCACAGGGAGTGTTGGCTATGCGTCCTGGCTCCAGCCTGCAATGTTTGCGCTGACGCCAAAACTCACAGACCGGTGCAGAATTGATTAAAACAGAGGAGCTCGGATCAAATGGCTGTGCTTCTCACAGCTGAAACGACACAATGTCCCAGTGACCCGAGGCAGAGGAGAGGAATTTCGCAACCGGACAGCCTTGTTGCTGTTTATTTCACTGCCTTTTTACGGACAGAGCTGATGGGAAATGCTCGTTTCTTGTAAGAAAAAGGAATAACACTTTTTTTTTTTTTTTTTCTCGTCTTGAAGTGCACTTTGTGAGAGGGAGAGGAGATGATCTGGTTAATATTCCTGCTCTCCATCCTGGATGGAGCGGTCTCCCAGCTACACTACTCCGTGCCAGAGGAGCAGGAGCCGGGCTCCGTGGTTGGGAATATCGCAGAGGATTTGGGGCTGGACATTACCAAACTTTCCGCTCGCCGCTTTCAGACGGTGCCTAGTTCACGAACACCTTATCTGGAGGTGAACTTGGAGAACGGTGCGCTCTTGGTGAAGGAGAAAATCGACCGGGAAGAAATCTGTAAGCAGACCATCCCGTGCCTACTGCACCTGGAGGTGTTTCTGGAGAACCCGCTGGAGCTCTTTCGCGTGGAGATCGAGGTGATGGATATCAACGACAATCCGCCCAGCTTTCCCGAGACGGACATTTCCGTGGAGATATCGGAAAGCGCCATCCCCGGGACCCGTTTCCCGGTGGAGAACGCCTTCGACCCGGACGTGGGCACAAACGCGCTCAGCACATATGCCATAACGAATAATAACTATTTTTACCTTGACGTGCAGACGCAGAGCGACGGGAACAAGTTCGCGGAGCTGGTGCTGGAGAAGTCGCTGGACAGGGAGCAGCAGGCGGTGCACCGCTACGTGCTGACGGCGGTGGATGGGGGCATCCCGCAGCGGACCGGGACGGCGCTGCTGGTCGTTAAAGTTCTGGACTCGAATGATAACGCGCCCACCTTTGACCAGACTGTGTACTCGGTTAACCTGCGGGAAAACTCCCCCGTCGGCACTCTGGTTATCCAGCTCAACGCCACGGATGTTGACGAGGGACAAAACGGGGAGATAGTTTATTCCTTCAGCAGCCACAACGCCCCGCGGGTGAAGGACTTATTCAACATCGATGCCAGAACAGGTAGGATAGAGGTGGCGGGTGAGGTGGACTATGAAGAGAGCAGCACGCACCAGATTTACGTCCAGGCGAAAGATCTGGGGGCCAACGCGGTCCCCGCGCACTGCAAAGTGCTGGTCAAACTCGTGGACGTGAACGACAACACACCGGAGATCGGTTTCAGTACTGTGACTGAATCCGTAAGCGAGCAGGACGCCCCGGGCACCGTGATCGCACTTTTCAGCGTCTCGGATCGGGACTCCGGCGAGAACGGACACATGAGCTGCGAGATCTTAGGAGACGTCCCTTTCAAGCTGAAATCCTCTTTTAAAAACTACTACACCATCGTGACGGACGGGCCGCTGGACAGAGAGAACACAGACGCCTACACCATCACCGTGGTGGCCAAAGATAAGGGTCAGCCTTCGCTCGCCACCAGCAAGTCCATTAAAGTGCACGTCTCCGACGAGAACGACAATGCGCCCCGTTTTACGCAGGCGGTTTATGATGTGTATGTGACTGAGAATAATGTGCCCGGCGCTTTCATCCACGCTGTGAGCGCTCTGGACCCTGATATAGGACAGAACGCTCTAATTACTTACTCCATATTGGAGTGTGACATACAGGGCATGTCCGTGGACACCTATGTGTCCATAAACCAGGACACCGGCTACCTTTACGCGCTGCGCTCTTTTGATTACGAGCAGCTGAAGGAGTTTAATTTCATGGTCCAGGCTAAAGACTCTGGTGCCGCTGAGCTCTTCTCCAATGCCACTGTAAATGTGATCATAGTCGACCAAAACGACAACGCTCCCACTGTAATAGCCCCCATCGGTAAGAACGGCACAGCCAAAGAGCACCTGCCGCGCTCCGCGGAGCCCGGCTACCTGGTGACGCGCATTGTGGCCATGGATGCGGATGATGGCGAGAACGCACGGCTGTCCTACAGCATCCTGCGGGGCAACGAGATGGGGATGTTCCGCATGGACTGGAGGACAGGGGAGCTGAGGACAGCCCGCAGGATCTCTCCCAAGCGGGACCCGCAGGGCTACTACGACCTGCTGATCGAAGTGAGGGACCACGGGCAGCCCCCTCTGTCCTCCTCGGCCAGTGTGAGCGTGATGTTAGTGGACAGCGTGGTCGAAGGCCGCAGCGGGGATCGCGGCTCGGCCTCCAAGGCGAAGGAGACCTCCCTTGACCTCACCCTCATTCTCATCATCGCCTTGGGCTCCGTGTCCTTCATCTTCCTGTTGGCCATGATCGTGCTGGCCGTGCGCTGCCAAAAGGACAAGAAGCTCAACCTGTACACGTGCCTGCTGGCCGGTGACTGCTGCATGTGCTGCGGCTCGTGCTGCAGCAGGCAGGCCCGCGGCCGGAAACAGAAGAAGCTGAGCAAATCCGACATCATGTTAGTTCAGAGCACCAACGTGACGTCAGGGGTCGGGCCCGTGGGGCAGGTGCCCGTAGAGGAGTCCGGTGTGGGCGGCGTGGGAGGGGGCTTCGGCTCCCACCACCACCAGAACCAGAACTCCTACTGCTACCAGGTGTGTCTGACACCGGAGTCCGCCAAAACGGATCTGATGTTCCTGAAACCGTGCAGCCCGACCCGCAGCACTGACACGGACCACACCAACCCCTGCGGCGCCATAGTCACGGGTTACAGTGACCAACAACCGGACATCATATCCAATGGCAGTATTCTCTCTAATGAGGTAAGAGAAGGCTGAATCAGCGTTTGTCGCCCAGGGCTCCCACAGAACGCCACATTAGATGTAATAAAAGTGCACAAAGGTGTTAACCTCATTTTAAAGATCCTCCAGAAATCAGCAGCTGCCTCTGCTTCATGTCAAAGTGTGTTATCCATGCAGGTCACGCGCAGCAAAAGTCACAGAGAGGATGGAAGGGGTATCAGATATTGACTCGGCTGTTCTGCTCCGCGGCCTTTAATCATTGTCATGCGTAATGGTGATTGGACGTGTCAATTGTGAAATCTCATGTGGCCTTTTAGTTTTATTCGTGATAGAGCGCTGTCAGATCAACCTTTATGTCGTGCGCAATGGGCTGAGCGTGGCAGGGATGCTGACTTGGCCAGAAAGTGCTGATGATTTCAGTCAGTTAGTCGCATTTCTTTTTAAATTCTGTGTTTTGAACGTAAGTTTGGCCATTGTTCATTTAATATACCCGACATATTCGTTTGTTCCCAAAAGCGCGCACGCACGGGCAGTCCACATCTCGGGTTTGAATGTTTGGGTTACCTGTGCGTCAAAAGAAATCCTTAAATTGGCCAGAAACTTCTCCCTGTAAAAGAGCATTCCTGTGCGTAATGACACCGTTTGGTTACATCAGCAGGCCCTCCTTTAGCCCAGGAAATGTTAAGTTGGTATTTTTTAGTAAGGTTATACAATGTTACCAGAAGTAAGGAGGAGAGGAGTGACTTGCTTTGCGCACGGCCTTTTTTTTTTTTTTTTTTTTTTGGAGGGGGGGCTTTTTTGTTGATTGCGGTGTGGCTGGAGCGCAGCCAGACAGCCAGTCACAGCCTCGCCTTTGCTGCGCGTTAAGTATTCCGCGCACGACCCAGCACGGCAGCACCGTGAACAAAGGTTGTTCAGTTTCAGCATCGGGCGGCTCAATCATTTACGCATTCAATCGCCTCCCTAACCCACTCTTCCCTTGCTCCCGTCTCCTCTCGCCCACTCACTCACCAAGTGGATGCGCGCACCCGTCGGCACACAGCTCTCTCTGACACACTTAACACGTTTGACAGCCGATGTATGCATACGTCCTCAGCCACGATCCTCTCATGTAGCATAAACATTCCTCTTATGTATTTAATAAAGTGTCTTCTGGGCTCTAAATGTGTGTTTCTGTGGGCTTTTCCAGACAAAACACCAACGAGCAGAACTCAGCTATCTGGTGGACAGACCAAGACGTGTCAACAGGTAGCAAAGAACACACACACACACACACACACACACACACACACACACACGCATGAAGAGTATTATTACCAATGTGCAATACCTAGTGAGCCACATACCATCCGCCATCAGAGGACCTATAACCTCCAATAGGCCTCATGGAACCTCAGCCTATTCACATATCAATAAAATTGAATATCACACCCATCAGTGTGAATCCTGTATATTCCGCATCGTTAATTGCGGCTTGGAGAGGCTACATGGTTCCCAACGTGTCCATAACGTTCATCTTCAATTTGGCATCAGTCCCATAACTGACAGAGCAGCGCCTATTAAAGCTCTAATGCTGGATTTCATTACATGCCATGTGTAACATCCAATTTAGACTCTTGACGGCCACCGTGACTGTATTAATGTGGTGTTGATTTCTGATTCTCCCTCCCTTTTTCTCCCTCTCTCTGCCCCCTCATCTAATCCCCCCTCCTCTCCCTTCGTCTTCCCCAAACTCGCGTCTCGATGCTCTCTCCCCCCACCCCCACCCCCCTCCCTCCCGCGCGCTCTCCCTCTCCCCCTTCCCAGTTCGGCGTTCCAAGAGGCAGACATCGTCAGCTCCAAAGACAGTGGTCACGGTGACAGCGAACAGGGCGACAGTGACCACGATGCCACCAACCGGGGTCATTCGGCCGGTGAGTTCCCCACACACACACACACACACACACACACACACACACACACACACACACACACACGCACAGTCCCCTAATCTGTTTCCGTGGTGTGTGTTTGCGATTGTGAATTGGATAATGCTGAATTGTTGGTGCGCATCGGTGACTTTTAATTTCCTTAATTTGAGAGTGTGCGGAGGCCCGGGCTCCGGTGTTGCTGGCTGGCTGGCATGAACAGGCCCCAGAGGCGTTGATTGTATTTCACACCCGGGTGAAAAGGAGGAAAGGGAAAGAAAAAAAAAAATAGGGTGGAATTCTTTTCCCTCTGTCTCTCTGTGTGTCTCTCTGTCTCTCTCTAACCCCGCGGCTGCTTCAGAGCGTGGTGCTGAAAGGACAGCGACTCGCAGCGAGCCGCTGCAGCGCTTTAGTGGCACCAATCAATAGGCTCACTCAATGAGGAGAAAAGAAAAGCTATGGCGGCTAAATTGATATAATGAGATGCATTTCAATCAGCCTCGCAGTCGGCGTAAAGCACCGCCTTTGTTGGTGAGAGATTCAGCTGATCGAGCACATTAGCAGCTTGTGCGCTCTTCGGTTCCCCTCCATAACTAAAGGTGACGGTAAAATGTTGGTGTGCGGGAACGTTTCCCCCCTCTGCGCACTTCAGGTTTATTTACCGGCTCCCGTTTCTCTCCTACACTTTACATCGCGCTGGATTTGTCTTTGACGAGGCTTTAGGTCTTATCATAAGCCTCCCCCTTGTTCTCTCTAAAATTCTATTAGGTTAGTACCTGTTTATTGATCAGAGTGGAGTCAGACAAAAAGTGGAGCAATACAAAATCTCATTTCATATTGAATTGCCCTTTTCCCTTCTGAGGGATTGTTCCACGCGGCTCGCGCAAGGCCCCTGTCTAGACCGGAGCCTGCCAAATACCATGTCGGTGCTGGGAATACAAATAAAGCGGATCAGATAGGTGCTGTTAGGATAGTGAGCGGCCCCCTGTTAGGATCCACGGTGTTCCGGCGTTATTAACGAAGCGGCGGCAGTGGTCGCGTCACCGCCCGCCCTCGGAGGTCAAGCTGTGCCAGGCGCCACACGCAGAAAACCAAGAAATGCGCTCCTCTCTGTATCAAGAATGCAGCGGAGTCACGCAGAGTTTGGAGCGTGTTTTTTTGCTTTTTTTTTTTTTTTTTTTTTTTTTGAAAAACGCTTTTGCAATTCAGAGCAGAGAGATAGACACAGAGGAAAGAGACGGGATAACAAGGAGTGTAGGTTGCATGAATATGTGATGCGCATCTCAGTCTATTCATCTAGCAGCTAACCTCAGACCTGAGTGAGGAATCAGCCCTGACGCGGCGCTCCGGCCTGCGAGTGTGCTTCAAAACACGTTACAGTGCACGGATAGCACGTCTCCTCAGCTCACTTTGGCTCCGAGCGTGCCCGTTTGGCGCTGGCCCGGGCGCGCACCCAGTTTGGTGCTGTTCTCTGCAATCCATGCGAGGGAACCGACATTTGTTCCTCATGTTGGATTTAGAAGGGGAACAGCTTACCACTCCGCGGGAGGTAATATCACACGACTGGTACTTTTGGAAAGAGGGACACTTGGAGTTGCACAGACGTCTGTAAACAACAAACCCAGACGGGACGCGTGTGCCATTACGCGCGGGCGTAAAGGTATACCATTGTTTGATTTGAAGGTGTGGGCGGCGTATACATGATACCTGTATGTAATCCGCTCGCGTGTGTGGGAGAGAGAAACGAGGCTGGGCGATGATGTCTGTGTTGAAAAGGAGTTTTCCTTGGAGACGGTACTCAGGGAGGCTTAAATGAGATTCAGTCGGAGAGGAGAGAGTGGTAGCTTGTGCCTGGCACGCTGCCAGCTGTATATCATCTCTATATAGGCATACCTATTGTTCATTTGCCTCTCTCTCTCTCTCTCTCTGTGTGTGTGTGTGTGTGTGTGTGTGTGTATAGGTGTGACTTATTCCCTGTGTAAATATAGGAATTAGAATACTGCTGCTCATCTAGTGTGGGTTGCATACTATGTGTGTCTATATTGTTGTGTGCGCTGGCCTGTGAGAGTTTTAAGCTGAGTGCATGTTCTTCAGTTTTGCATGAAGATGCCATGAAGAGCCAAACTGAGCCAACGCTATGTATAGACCACTGTATGTATGTGTCTCTGCACACACACACACACACACATATGCTTAGCGTGTGCCAACAGTATACATATTTGCATTCTCTAGTGTGTGTATGTGTGTGTGTGTGTGTGTGAGAGAGAGAGGCACACACATTCTCTTCCAGGGTTTGTGGCAGGGTCTCATCCTTCATTCTGTCTCCCCCACACGTTGGCTCTCCGCAACACTCGGCTGATCAGTAATTCATTTCTAGAACCTTTGCATAGCAATTATCAAAGGAGGGTTAGAGGCAAGGTTTCCTCACGGGACACGCGCGGCACACTCTCCCTCTTTTGGTGCACCTCGGAATATTTCAAATCAAGGGAAAACCATTTCCAGTTGGCATATCATCAACTACACCTGCCGTAGCTTCCCGCTCGGCCGCTCGTCTGACACTTTAGAAAATAAGTCTCCTGACGTGCTTCTAAATCAAAGGGACACTGCCTGTGAGGCTGGGATATCAGCAGATACCTTTAAAAAGTGGGCAAATGGCTTTTCTGAGAGCGGCGTGTCTGGAGTGAGGCACCGCCGCGTCAGGAGCCAGAAGCGCTATTGATTGACGACCACACCCTTTACCTCCCAGCACCCCCCCCCCAACCGGCTATTTTATTTTAGGTTGCTTGATTCAAATTAGACACTGTTTTCCTCATTATTTCCCTCATCTTCCTAATAGGAGGTGGCAGCAAGAGTGAGCAAGCAAAACAAAAACGGTGACAGATAAGAGAGGATAAAATATTCATCAGCCGAAAACTGTGACATCTGAGAAACCTTCGATCAACTGTGGAAGGCTGCGTGACGGGTGGGAGACTGGAAACGATGATTATCATGACGTTTGTTTTGGTGAGAACAACAGCCGTGACAAATGGGACAATTAAATCACTGTGGCAACGGTGTATTAGATGGCTGATTATGAATTAGTGGCGGGCACCGTGTTGCAGTTTACCATGTCAGGGAGCTGTCAGAGGGATTTAGCATACATGGTTTTGAGACACCCTCCTCTCAGGCCCTAGATACTGACGAGACGGGGGAGAACATAAAGGAGGTCTCAGGTTGATTTTTCAAAAGCTCACAGGAATGAAAGGAACGGAGAGACCTCACCTCAAAAGGCTGAACGTTCACGAAAGACAATAACTTTGCCCGCATGGCGATAAAATAACACAAAGTAAAAAAAGGTCATTTTACAGAAAACCTTTCAGTCGAGAAAACATCCTCAGCTCCGCAGTCGAGAGCAATTTCAGACTAAGGCTGCAACTAACAATTATTTTCATCATCAATTTGCATATCATGTGTCAGAACATAGGAAAAAGAGAAACGCTTCCCAGAGTCGGAAGTGATGTGTCAAAATTGCTCGTTTTATCCCAAAAAAAAAAAAAACACTGTGCAAATGCCCAAAGATTTTCAGCTCGCTATCATGAAGGACAAAAAGAACAGCAAAGCGTGAGAGAGGCAAATGTCAGTCAATCAGGAGTAATGAGACCGGAACACTTCCTCTAACGGGGGCTGACGTAGTTAAAAATGCACCACGAGTGAAGCTGCACTCGGGCCTCTGGAACCCATTTGTCGACAATAACCTAAACAAGAGGAAAGTATCTCAGTGTGACATGAAACGGTACAGTTCTATTACGGCTAATAGGATAAAAACACTGCCTCATTAAAAAAAATCAATTTGCATTTTGTCTGTAACAGGTGGAGATGTCACCACTTCTGAGCCCACTGGCTCGTTGGATATCAATAACAGTCACAGCAGAGAAAGGGGAAGATCAATCAGTTTGATTAACTAATTGACCTGACTGCTTCCGCTTTCTGATCTCGCGCTCAGCATGTAGAAAAAGGAGCTTTGTATAACTTGCTAAAGGTAGAACGACTGTATTCATTTCGACGCACTCGCACATGAATTACATTACACGTGTAATGTAATGATTACCAATACACGTCTCGTCGAGTGTGGAGATGAATGTGTTCTTGGTATGAATAGGCCGCGCGTTCTGAATGAACTGAATAGCTCAAGTGTTTCCAAACCTGAAAAGGATGAAAAGGGGGACACAAGCCCTCTTCACTCTCAGCACCAAAGCATATGAGTACGCCTCGAATCTGCTGAAAACACAAGATGAAAATATGAAAAAGATGTATTGTCGCCGCCTCAAAGAGAGGCCTTGGATATGTATTCCTGAAGTTGAACTCAAGGCAGTGAGAAGAATGGAAATCTGAGCGAAGTCCGCGATGAGTAACACACATATCGTCCTTCCTGCCCAGAGACCGAGCGTCAGCGTGCATCTGCTCCAGCCGCGCTACACTTCCTACGACGACAACAAAAACAACACAACATAGCCTGTGATGTCAAGATCTGTGGCCAGTGGCTTTGATTACACTTCTCTCTGATAGAGAACATAAACTACATCACTTTTGTGAACATTTGCATCACATAAGTACACAAGTGCATGCTGCTGACAACAGATTCGAAAGGAGAATTCCACTTTTCGTGCACTTCTTTGCTGAGATCTGTGGACGCTGCTGTGCGGTTATATAAGAGCGGCAGTGCAAGAAACTACTACGACTACAGATCTTACAGGTTTTAATCAAACACCCACGTCAGCCAAATGTTACACGCTGAATAAGGACCGCTTCTTTTCAGGTGCCAGATGATTTTATTGTGCTGCAAATGCGACCAAAAGAAAGAGTTGTTGGGTGAGCGTCCGCTTCCCTGCAGTCACGATAACATAAATTACTGATACACACCCTGAAAGCGTTCACCAACAAAATACTGTTTGTATCAATCACACTTTTATCTGTACTGACTCTAAGGTCAGGTCCCTTAAATTACTGTGAAGCCATTGAGCTAGCAGCAGTAAGCTACTGATTCTAAAGCTCGTTAGCAGCCTTATTTTCTGACATTAATAACTTCATAAACATCCAACACGGCGTCACAAATGAGAATAAACTTAACATGAATGTCAATAGCTCTTCTCTTACCTGCAAATGCAACAAAAAGGCAGTTTTTGGATGAACACCGGCTGTGTTATGTTTTACGACTGAGCTAACCTGCTTCTAAACTTGCACAAGCTGCTACTGACGCCACAGACGAACATGAATATTTCCCGTTTAAAAGTGACACAAAGCATTTTAAATATAGTATAAACAATATAAACAGTTAATATAAACAGTGTGTTTCAAATAAAGAGAAAGCTGGGAAGGAGATGGAAAATTAGCTACTTAGCAACTCGATCTGCGTGCGCTGTTCCTATTGCAATCAGCTAGCTAGCATAACTACAGAGCAAAGAGAGGGATGGGACACACAAGGCCTCATGTAGGTGCTCTAATGTACAAACATATAACTCGCTCTACCTTTATTTTGGACATAATCACTTTTTTTGCCATTTGCAAGTCTTGAAGAAAGTTGCTAACACAGTTTCAGTAACCTGTTAGCTTCCCCCAACCAACCCCTCGGACTCTGTTGCAGTGTCACCCTGTTAACAAATACTGCGGTGAGTACAAATAAAGGGGCACTATGCAGTTTAAGAGATTAAAAATCAAACTCAGAATTTTAATGTTTAGAAAAAGAATAAGGTAATAATACAAGTACAGGTAGTATTTTATTGTGCATTTTCCCCATAACTGAATAAAAAGCTGTTCTTTGCGGAAAATACGGTCCCAGAACATTGTTTGAAGCTGGAAAAGTGGCAGGGTCCGCCACATATAAACAAAGTAAAACAGTATGACATTATGTGGGCCTTTAAAATTAGTTTGTGTAGTCAGTTTATTCAGTCATCTTCTGAAGAGAGTTTGAATATTTAGTTGTAATAAACCAGCATCACCCTCAGCCAGAATGGTGCAGTCGGGAGGTCTCAGCGTTTGAATGCATTTGGTCTGAGTCATAGTCTCGGCAAGGCTCTGTGTAATAGCTCGTTGCATTTTATAAGAGTAGACTAAGTGATGAAAGGCGTGCAAACCAGAGATCAATAATCAGTGGTCATCCAGAACCTTTGTTCTAACAATATCTAAGGAGCCATATTAATCAAACAGACACTGTTAGGGCAAGCGGCCATCTGGGCTCTCCTTCCCTGCCCGGTTGCCGTGTAACAAACATCGAAAAGTGGTCGCCGTTTCTCAGAGACTCGGAACAATTTCTCTGTCTGTCATTACTGGATGTGGCGGGAAACCATCTCGCTCTCCTTTAGCCCCTGTGAGGTCTCTGGTTTACTCATCGCAGCCTCGCCGGCCAACTCGTGTAGGGAAGCTGTGCTACTCCCCTGCCGTCCTGAGCTGCTGTCCAAATATTGACGTTTTGTGTCTGCATTCTCTCCGGAACAGAGGAGGACAAGATAAAAAACAGAGGTATGGATAGAAGACACCCTCCACCTGGGGCATGGAGAGTTGTTGTTTTTTTGGGAGAGAGAGAGAGAAACGGGCAGAGAGGATTAAATGTTAGAGAAAATAACAAGAGACAGAGAAAGAGACACAGGGACTAATAGAGATGGAGGGAGGGAGACAGACGGGAGGATGCAGGGAGGGAACGACTGCAGATAGATGCCCACAAAAGTGATTTCAAACATGGGGCTCGTGTTTTCCCAGGATTTGTTTTCCTCCATTTCCCCGCTTCCCAGTTGCTGGATGTATGTCAGGCAGCGCAATTAGTCAAATCACAGCGACGTGGGATTTCGGAAACACTCCGAGATGTAATGAAGAAAAAAGAAGCAGCGGAAAAAAAAAGATCCGAACAGACGTGCTGATTGCTTATTAGCAAGTAGATTGTGTTTGCATTGTGTTGCGTCGCTTACGTTCCCCCTGTGTGTGTCCGTGTGTGTGCGTGCGCGAGCGAGCTTTGCATGCGTGTGTGCGCTTGTTCTTCCTGCCTAGATGAGGTCACGATGAGAGATAGGGCTGCTGGCAGGGCCTGTCATTGCCAGTCACTGTTTTGGTTGTTGTTTTGCTTCCTGCCCGAGGAAGAAAAGGTGCTTCACGGGAATCAACAGCCACTGGGTGTCATGTGGTGTCATGGCCTGTCTGTCTGTTTACCCGTGTACATTTACATATCTGCGCGCCGAGAGAGAGTATTTTTAAGGCGGAGTGTGTGTTTGCAAACATACGTGTTGATGTCGCTGTTTTTTAAGAGAGAGCCGGCAGGCGGGCAAAAAAAAAAAGTAAAATAAAAAATCACCGAGTCGTTTGGAAGCTGGTGACAGGAGTTTCTCCTCGCCTGATGTACGGTAAACAGCGACTGCTGCAGACTATATTTGCAAATCGTATCCCCAGCACAGTGCTTAATAATATACAGCGATATGAGAAATGAGGAGCAACTCCTCTTAATCCTCTGACATTAAATCTGTATCTTTATCTTTATGCATGTCTGTGCGCTTTCTGCACACTTGCGTTCGGTTTTGCACCTGTGCTTAAATCTCTGCATCGTGGCTTTATCAGCGCAACGGCACAGAGTTGATTGGAGGGCCCGGGGTCAACACCCCTATGTGTCCGAGGAGGAAGTTAATTTGCCAAAAGTCCATTAAAAGGTTAAAGGCTAACTGCAAGGTGGGAATTAGCAGAAACGCCGTGATTTAAGTGCCCCCAACCTTTTAAAGACAGACATAAATAAACATTAGTTCCAGGGTTGAATTG
The DNA here is from genome assembly GCF_965226575.1 of Pagrus pagrus. Taxonomy (NCBI): domain Eukaryota; kingdom Metazoa; phylum Chordata; class Actinopteri; order Spariformes; family Sparidae; genus Pagrus; species Pagrus pagrus. The sequence goes on from NC_140186.1 coordinate 28,562,363, forward strand.
GAGGGCAAATGCAAGTCAACGCCACTCAGGATCTGCATTAGCATTCCCATAGATCTTCCGGAGTAGCTTCCCCGCTCTGCGCTTGTTGGGATTTTTGAGATCGCTCGTTCTGTTCTCCGACTTCTCTGGAGTGCAGAGCTGCCGTTGACCCGTGAGCCACATGTGCGAGGAGGTGAAGGAAACAAACGAACCCCTTTGGCTGCAGAAGCGCAGGCTGGTGCCGGTTCCGTAGAACAGACGTATTCAAAACCTGCTGAATCAAACGCAATATGTAAAAATAAAATACAAAGAAAGTAGCTGTCAGCTCTTGTATGCAGCTACTTGCCCTCGCTGCCTCTTTTAAAAGTAAATAACCCAGAACAGTCTTAAAGATCGATGTGGGCTCCGTGTGTCCCACAGGAAAGCAAGATTTAGCCGTTAATCCTCGGTTTATTTAATTAAGTCTATAAAAGTTTAATCATAATTTTACATTCCCGAGTTTTCTTACATTATATACATTCATTCTTATTCATTATTAAACTGGGATAGGCTCCAGCCCCACATGGATAGTTAGATAAGAGGATAAGATAGGCCGAAAACAATTCCTTTTTGGTTAAAGTGCATAAAAAAGCTAATGTTTAATTGGAGACTTTTCACTTCTGGTACTTAAATCAAATTCCTCTCCCTCTCTGCGTGACCCCTCTCTCTTCTCCATCTGCGATCGGCCAGGTCTCCCCCCCCCTGTCTGTTCTGGCCATTGCTCTTTCCATCTGCGATCGCCCAGGTCTCCCCTCTCCTTCCTTATGGTTCCCGCAGTCTTGCTGCTACTCCTGCCTGCTGTCTCTGTCTGTGAAATCTGTGACTTCCCCGTCTGTTTGGCCCTCGCTGTCCCCTGTCTGCGAGCCCTCGTGGCTCCTCTGGCTCTCTGGCCACGGCACAGTCTTTGTTGCCTGTCTCGCTCCACGTGAGGTCTGAATTCGCAACACGATTGGATCCACACGATGCGCACAAACGCAGAAATACAGTCAGCCACGGTGGTGGTTCGTAGACAATGTGGTGACAGTGCTGTAGGTAATAATGAGCTGTGCAGTATTTACATTGCACTGGGTGACTCTTGAGGTCAGAATAACTCGTAATATCGGCGATTATAAAGGTGTTTTGATATGATGGCAGGTAGCTGTTCTGCTACTGAATTATATTTAGACGGCGTTTCAAAGTTTGCGGTCTTTGATTGGTCGAGTTGAACACATTGCCTTGTCATTTTTCCGCCTGTCTTCCTTCCTTTCGGTCTATGATGTCGAGTTGTTTTCAGAAGATAGGGGGGCACGACGAGGACAGAAACAAACTAATGCTTTTATTCACTTTATTTAAAGGTGCATTATGTAGCTTTGGGGAAGTGATTTCAATCAGACGAGAGAGATCTATGTTGTTTTGTATGTGGCGGACCCTGCCACCTGTCTGGCTTCAAACAGTGTTCTGGGGACCTTTTCTTCCTCTGAGAACAGCTTGTTCGATCAGTTATTATGATAAAATAATATCTGAGTTTGTATTATCACCTCATTAACATTGTGAATATTGAAAGTCTGAGTTTGGATTTCTTCTCCAAAACTGAAAAGTGCCCCTTTAATCAACCCCCTCCACTGCTGCAAACTATACTAATGCAATTATACTCATTAATCAGTCTACTTCCTCTTCTGCTGCTGGTTAAAGCTAAATTTAAGTTTTATTGAAGACATTATGATGAAATTGGTTATTACACTTCCCATATTAATGGCAGTATAACAAAAAAAGAGTAAAAATGCAATGTAAACGTCTGCTGTTCTCATCCTACTTTAAATTACATTTAGTTTCCTTGATGGAGGAAATACATAGCATAATTGTTGATTGATGTTCTACTCAAGAGGCTTTTAAGAGAATATTAATTGTAACTAAAAATACACTTTCTATGATTATCTTTTCTTATTTGAGAAACATGCAAGACTCTATTTTCCAGCCCTCACTTGTGTCTGAAGGTGTTTATGTAGCCTGAGGGGCAAAGCTCAGGTCAAAATGTTGCTGGCAGAGCGCTTGCTGCACCTCACACTGCTCACTCGTTAAGCTTATTGCTTTGCACTGTAACAACTGAAGACGACTCACTGTGTATGAGGATATCAACATTCTAATCCACTCCGCATCTGGATTGTAGTGACCGGACAGAAAAGACACTTTCCTAGAAAGTTTTTCCTTTAAAAAAGAAAAATAAATCAAGCTGAAGCAACAAGAATGAGCAAGAAGAATATATTTTGAGTATAAATCACACCCTTGCCTGGTTGTCATGAGAAGACCAGCTACGACGTTGCCACGATAATGTTTCCACCACACGGGTTTTTATTTGTTTGCTTACAGTGTTTTTGCCTCAGACTCGTTAAATTGGCATCACATTGTAGAAACATGTCTGAAATGCACAGACCAGTAGAGCAGCGGCATCCAATCTGACACAACAAACAAAACAAAAGGGAAAACTCTGACAATGGGCGCCGCCGCTTTCATGACTGGTGACGCTTTCTCTGCACTCGCCTCTTCCCGCTGTCGGTAGAGATAATCCATAATCTGTGACAGGCTGGCACTTTGAGATTTAGTCTCAATATGCTGAGGGGAAGAGGTGGACAGGACTTGGAAAAAGTGTTTTTCTTTCCTTCAGGGTGCAGGTAAAGTTGAAAACCAACAGATCTTTACCATTTTATATTATGACAGAGTATTATATGACTTCACTGGGGTGGTCGTATTGATCCGTCCTGATTATTAATAGTGATGTAAGGGATTCTCTCACCCGCATTGAAGATGATTCCTTTGTGTGCGTCCGCTCTGCGCCGCCTTATCTTTCTCTGCAGCCTGACACCTGTATATGAGCATGCTTACATTGCATTGTTTGTGTGTGCGATCGCCTGCTTTTAGTAATAGATGAACAGTGGCATTATCAGTTGAATGGATCAGTAGAATAGATTTGTGTAAGTGGACCCTTTGATCTGGAGCCCCCTCAGCCTCGGGGAATTACAGATTTTCTGCTCTCTTTGTTTCCCGATCTCTCTCCTGTTTCCTTATTTATCCTCCTTCCCTCTCCTCACCCTCAAAAACGCTCATCTCCCGCTTTGATCCTGCCATTTCGCCGCTTCCCCGCATTCTCCTGGTTTTTTGCTTGAGAACTGGCAAAACTACAAATCCAATCTGCGCGCTGAGGGGAGAATGGCTGCAGAGTCTCATTACGATGATGAGAGTCATCATAGTATCATAGTTCACGTCTCTTTCTTCCTTTCTCTTCCCTTTTATAATGTCGCTGGTACTCTTCTTTCCCCTCGCTCTCCTCTCTTTATTCTCTCTAAGAGAGCGTAATTAACATAACTGGTACCTCTTTCATGCCGGCCGTGTGTGCGTATGAGAGTGTGTGTGTTATTCTATTATATCATTTCAGATGTTAATTTAATCTCTTTTTTTATGTTGGTGTTTTGTTTTTTGGCAGTAGCTCTCTGTCAATTACGCACTCTGTCGGTTTGTTTAGGGATGATTGACATTAGAGTGCGATTACACACACAGTGGAGATTTTGTTGGTTTTTGTGGCGCATTTCTTAAGATAATTGTCGTTTTTTTGTGCGCGGATGATGGAATATGGATTCGCAGTTTGTCTCTTGGTGTTTGGGAATCAATTGTGAGTCTGAGGATGTTGACGTGGAGAGGGGGTGAAATGTTTTCGCAACACCACATCACTTTGATTGCACATTTCATTCGGAATGAATGAGGTGAGGAGGAAAACAAACAATTCGCTTCATCAATGTTGGCCTTGTCTGTTTGATGAATGGCTTTTGCTGCACTTTTTCTGCTCGCGACATTGGCAAATGATTGCTAACTTATGTTCTCTCTTCTGGTCTCTTTCTCTCATCTCCACCTCCATCTCGCCTTTCCGCTTCTCCCCTCTCCTCTCATGCTCCGTCTTTTTTTTATTTCCTTTTACTTATCTCTGTAATCTTCCATCCACATTTCCACCTCTCCATCTTCCCCTCGCCTCATCTCCACTTTCCATCCCTCCATCTGTTTCCTGTCTTCAGGCGCTGACCTGTTCTCCAACTGCACGGAGGAGTGCAAAGCCCTGGGCCACTCCGACCGCTGCTGGATGCCGTCTTTCGTGCCGTCCGACGGGCGCCAGGGGCCGGACTACCGCAGCAACCTGCACGTCCCCGGCATGGACGCCACGCTGCCCGACACTGAGGTACCCTCCTCCGTCAACCTCTCCGAGCAACTCACCATGACCTCGTCCACCGCCTCGTCCAGCGATAGGTCATTCTCCACCTTTGGCAAGGACGGTCAGAGGTCACAGTCACACCACAGCCTTCACCATCACCTCCATCAGCAACAGCAGCAGTACAGCTCCAGCACGCTAGAGAGGAAAGAGTATGATAGGGGGACCCTACCGTACAAACCCACCTTTCTCTGTGAGTATCAGTATGAAAGTTCCCTGGGACCCTATGACTTTGGTCTGGTCCAGCACAGATACTAAAGGAGGGGACCATGAATCTGCCTCTTGATTCTGATCTGGACTTTTTATGTTGTTCATCAACTTTTGATTTCTTCTATTTTTAAGGAGTTTTTCTTAGAAAAATACGACTTTAAGTTTTGTTGTATTGTTTATTTTTCTTTTTCTTTTGTAACTTATCATTTCTTTTGTCAGATGTAAAATGTTCTATCATTGCTAACTCCCCTTCTCCAAAAACCCACCTTGACAAATTCAATCTAACCCCACCCTAACCCTAAATACTGTCTGTAAACATGTGATTATATTATTATAAAATAAACACTATTTGAATTAGACTCGTGTTAAACTGCTGTGGCCCCTTTTTCTTTCTTTTTCCTTTTCCCTAAATTTCCCCTCGAAATTCTTTCCAATCTGATGCTCATATAAGTAAAGGTCACCAACACAAGCACACTCTCTAATCCTGACATTTTCACACACCTCCCATCGAAAGCTGTTTCAAGTTTAAAACATGATTTTGAGTCTATAGACAGGGAATATAAGGTAGTTGTAAAGGACATCTTTTTTCCATTCTCTCACCAACTGAGTTTTGCTCGAGCGCGATGACTTCCCTACTGAATATCTCCAAAGGTGAAACTCACAACCCACGCTGCTTCTTTCTTCACACGGATTGAAGTCCATTTTGTTCTAAAAAGGATGTCTCGAGTATCTATACTCGCCTGCCTGCGGATCAATACCTGACATAAAGAAGGGTGGGTGAGGTGGGTTTGTCAACCCCGAGGTCAAGATTCTTCAGTTGGAAAAAGTCACATACACAAAGTTTGTGTGCAGGAAAAAGGAGGGAAACTATTACACCATGTGAAGGGCTTAATTTGGAAAAAAATGAAACATATTGATATCCATTGGAATAAAATTGAGTTCTCAGCTCGTAAAGAAGCAGGATCGGATTCTTTAGAGAAGGACGGCAGGACACTTCTGGCCGCTTTCAATTGCTTTCCGAGCTCCACATTACATGAATATTCTATTAGCTCTTAGAGTAGAGAATGGATTCGATATACACATTCAGTAGAGAAGTCATTTCCAGTCAAGTCACCACCATGTTAACCACCATCCACCATGATACTGCATGCTGACTGTGGGCCGTCTCTGCAGGTAAAAGACGAGCACCGTAACCTGCTTTATTTTTTTCCCTCCCTGTTGTTTGCGAGTTAGCGAACAGAGCCAAGCAATCTTTCTCTTGCACATCAGGTCTGTGAGAAAAATAATTTGTATTTAGCCTTTAGGTGTTCGAGCCTGCTTTTGCTCCAAATATAGCTGCCTGCGCGTCTGCTCATCTTGTTTGCCTCGCAGGGTTAGGATAAATGCACTCCATATTCGCTCGGTCCAAAACTCACAACTTCATTATATTTCATTTGACTTTTTTGATTTACGATTTCACCCGTTCTACCCGGTCTGTTGAAATAAATTGACCCCATGCTGCAACGGCAAAGATTTTGTTGTTCATCAGTCTGTAAAAAATATGAGAACAGTCCCAGAGGCTGAGACTCTATTAACCAATAGGCATCATGTTCTACTTTTAAAAATAGCAGCACATGCTACTACTGGCTTCGGCAAGGCTCTGATCACCAGGGTTGCCTTGATAAAGGGTTCATAAATATTTAATGATCCATTTATAGATAATTAATGAAGCAATTAGTGCTGTGTGTATTTTATATGCATGCATTATATACCCACCAAATTTTCAACATTTATCTCCGCTGATGGACGTGTTATTTTTTTTTTTTTACCTAATTCCCAAATTAGCTTTACCATTACACTGCGAGGACCAGCCTTTAGGGTATATAAATAACTTCACACAGAGTCCTTTGTGGCACGTATCCTTCAAGAGATGGTATTTCGAGCCGCTTGTGTCACTAAAAAGTCTCAAGGGAAGGGGTGCCATTTGTCTTAACGAGTGTGTTCTCTGTCTTTGCAGCCCGCAAAAGGATTTGCTAGCTCGTTCCACGTGGACCTGTCGGAGACAGCGTGAATCTCTGTACTAGACCACCAACACTGATGCTAGAGACAGCGAAATAAAACTAAACAAACAGCAACCTGGACAACTGCAACCTTGGCTAAGCTTCATTATCTTGGGTGGCGAACTGTAACAAAGCCTTGGCGGTGGTCACCGGGGGAGGAGAGGAGAGATAAATACTGAGTAGCTGTAAACCTCTAGATATGTGAGGAGCAATCCAAGGCCTTATTCCTCTCAGCAGGACTGAGACCGGGGCCGCAACACTCGACATGTGGTGAAAATTATAAAGTCATCAGCAGCAGACAGAGGAGAGGAACCGAAACGGACAGAGGAATACAAAACAAGAAGAAGAAGAGGGACCGATCAACTCACAGAGGTGTTTTTTTTTTGTTTTTTTTTTAGTTATTGTTTTGGACCGAGGAGTTAGCCTCTAGAGATCTGTGTGTGCCTGTTTACATGAAGAAAAAAAAAAACTAATGTTTCTGTACAAACTTCAACCAATGTCACACGGAACCCTTTAGCTATTTCTATGGTCACCACTAAGCCAACTGTACAGAGACTGTTTGGGGGAAAAACAAGGAGACTGAGCGAGAGACAGACAATTAGACAGACAGAGCGAGGCAGAGAGCGAGCAGGTGTTGTACAGGTCTAACATGACGCAGAAAAAAAAGGATAAGGGGACAAGCAGAGATGATGTGCAGTACTATAAATTCTGTATCTCCGGTTTTTTGACTTGACTGTCTTTATATAACTTCTCTTTTTTGTTTCTGTTGTTCTTTCTGTGTGGTTAAAGTGTGCAGACTCTAACGTAATCCAACTTACCGTTACGGACAGGAACACGCGGTCCGGAGACGGGTTCAGTCCTCTTTCGAGGCTAGCCACTTCAGGAAGGAGATTTTTAACACATACACTGGAAAAAGGAGACGAAACAATCCACACGTCCAGTTTATATCACAATAAAATATCACAAATGAATGTTCTCATTTCGAAAACTAGTGACTAACAAGTTCTCGAGCTCCTTCCTGAGCTGACTGCAGAGAAAGGGAAATGACCCTTTTACCAGGATGTGGTTCCCTCGACGCCATTGGCCTATACATAAACAATCAGACACACTCAGTGGTTTTTATCATGTGTGCAAAGTGTTTACTGTGCTATTTTAAAAGCTTATAAATGAATATAAATCTATATATATAACTATATATATATATACAATATACTTTTTTCTGAAAACTGTGTAACCATTGGTTAGTTTCTACACCTCATAATGTCATTCAATCTAATAATACCAAGTGCTACAAAATCAAGACTTGTATCGATCAAAACGAGGAGGAGTGCTCCAGCGTGGAAAGCAAACCCCTCTCACACCAACCAAGGATTAAGTTGATGTTCTTATTTGATTGTTACTTTTCACAGTTTACAGACGCTGGGCCTTGTTGTGTGTAGCGAAGACACCAGTTGAGTTGTTTTGGCCTGTTGTGTAATTTTTACTAGCAGAATATGTGTTCATGTACAGGAAGGGGGACTATCACAATTAGGCTAGATATCAAAGGTTTTACAATCATACAGGAGAGACACACAGACAATACATGGTGAGGCGCAAAGTATTGCACACACACACACACACATACACATATGCACACACATACACACAGGTCAAGTGGTGATAAATAAACAGTGTCATTGAAATTCACTAATGTGTGTTTTGTTGCGTTCACTTGGGAATATCATGTCACTGATCTGCAAACGTCTGCTACCTCGTGTGTCGTTTCCCTCCTCTTTTTCATGTATATGTGCGATGAGGCTGCACTGCTGAAGGTTCTCTTGTGTGTACACCTACCAAAGAGACATTGTTTTGTTATGGTTCGCCAATTTTTTGGTTCAGTTTTGGTGTCTTGCACCTAGTACGCTCAGAGATTGGAAGTTACAACTGGGGAATTCCCACGTCAGACATTGACTGGAACGCAGCATAAGGCTCAGGATTTTAGCCAAGTGCTAACATCAGTATGCTAACATGCTCACAAGGATAATGCTAATATGTATGCTAAGCAGGTATAACATTTACCGTCTTAGTTAATCATGTTAGCATGCTTACATTTGCTCATTAGCACTGAACAGTAAAGGTGAGAGGTTCATTCATTTGTAATTTTACAACACTGGGTTTGGAAAATGAAACTGAGTGTGATCCCTCTATGCTACAGAGCAGAAAAACAAAAAAAACAAACTTATATTTTATAAAATAGAGTGTGGAGGATGAATTGATGAGTCTCACAGCCTGACAATTGAAGCTGCTCTGTAGTCTGGCGGTATAGCAGCGGATACTTCTGCAGCAGGGTGTGGCTGTGGTGGGTGTTGTCTGTTGGTATCCTCTGGCGACACCTCACTTCACCCATATCACTGATGCTGATTCAATGGAAACCAATGATGCTCTCGATGTTTCCAGTGTCAGGAGGCTTTCTATTGCTCCTCTGTAAAAGTTGAAAAGAGTTTGACTTTGGAATTTAGCTTACTTAAGTTTCCCAAGGAAGTAGAGCTTTTTGTATGCTTTTATACTATTTTAGGGTGGTGATTTGCAATGAACATGATTGGTTCTCTGTGATGTTGATTCCCAGGAACCTAAAATTGTTCACCTGCGCTGAGGTGGACAGGTGTAGTAGAAGGCCTACAGCTGAGGCTTTTTCAGGTATTTGGTCAAATTTCTAGGAAATCCATCCAATATTGTTGAAACTTTTTAAAGAAAACACAAATTTGGACTCCATGGTGGCACTAGCGGAGTCAGCTGATCCCAGAGGCATTCACATTCCTCATCTGGGTCACATGAATGTCTGTACAAATTCTTGTGCCAATCCATCAAGTACATTCGGAGATATTACACTGATCTGCCCTTGCGGAAGGAAAAGTCAAGGGATCACCAAAGTCAGGGGGATTCATTCTTTGGGGACAGTGAGTGTCTGTTCAAAAGTTTAAAGCAATCCACCCAATTGTTGTTGAGATATTTCAGTATGGACCAAAGAGGAGGACTGACTAATTGCCCAACAGACTGACACTTCCATCCCCAGAGCCATGTCACTTGCATACCTAAAAATAATTTAATAAACTTGGATGAAAGAGACTCCTTTGTTATAGCCAAAGGAAACATGCTGGACCACTTGTCCAATCAAAGCGAGAACCTGCTTTTTTCACTTAAAATCCTCACAGAGCACGTCCACTGCTGTCACTGTTGTTTTTAGCACATGAATTTTCTTGAAAAGAGATTCAGGCATCCCAAAAGATTCTCATGGACTTTCAAGATGTAATCACCATGGTTTTGCTCCACTTTCCTCATTCTCTGACCTCAATATCTCATCAAAAAAACCAAAAAAAAAAACTTTTCTGGTCCCTGTCACTCCAGCCTTCTGCTAGTTTCCTTAAGACATCACTGATGCCACGCCCTACTTCCCAATCCAACTCCTTCAGTGCAGTCTGACCTAAACATGGCCTGGCACAAGATCACTGACACAGGAAGAAGAAGAAAACGAAGAGTCTGAATTTACTGCTGCAAATGAAGTCTGGGTTCATTGGGGAGACAAAGCAGTACATCAGTTGACAACCTAAAAACAGAAACCTTCTGTTTGTGTCTATCACAAGATTAACTTCTTTTACGAGCACACATGTGACCAGCACAAGGGCTGGTCTGGTGGTTGCCTTGTTCAATGAATGGCCTCCGGGGTTCTGATTAAAATCTCACCCAGACACAGTCCAGCATGTGTCGATGTAGTCTGGAAAATGGGGGCAGAAAAAAAAAGAAAAATCAAGAGTTCAGCTTGACAATAACAAGCTTAGTAGGTTATATCTGGTGCCAACAGGGTGATACTGTGGTATTCCTCGATTACCTCCATTTTCATCAAAGTACTTCAATGCTATAAGATAAAACGGTGGTATTACCCTATAATTATTGACAGATTTACCTTAATGTAATGTGTCTTCTGTCCCTAAACCTTTCCACGGTGTAACACACATTTTTGCCCTCATTGTTACCATGAAAATAACAGTAACATGTGTAATCACCATTGCATTACACAACATTTACCCTGTTTTACATACGCCCTTAATACCTTCACTACGAAATGTGAATGTTGTGTTAGAGGCAACCGGCGGCTGCGTATGGTTTGACAATGGAGGATTCGATAATCGTTTTCAGAGGGCATTCATAGTGGTCAATGTTGTGCCCTAAATACGCCCTTTGCTTCCTTATACGCTGGAATGTAATGGCCTTCTAGGGCTAGGTTTCACAGTACTTTATATGGCTACCAGTACAATACTTGAGCCTCTGTACCAAAACAATTGTTTTTCTGATTATTGCGTCAAGTACAGTATATACATATTTTATGACCCATTTTCATGTAGCAAAAGATTACCATTGAGGAGCTGCATAAGCAACCCTCCCGTGGAATGTTTGCCATTCTCTGTAAATGTAGAACATTTAATTTACCTGTAGATATCTCACTAGATCTTTTTGTTAGTTACACCAAAGTGTGTGTGTGTGTGTGCGGTGTGTGCGGGGGAGGGGGTTGAAACAATAGACATGGTGGGGAAAAAAATGACGACCTGCATTAATATGGGTGCTGGGAAGAAACCTGCTCCGTGCCGCAGGTAAAAGGAGAATTATTGGATACTTGGTGAGGCTGTTAGAAGGTAAAGAAAATGTACTCAGGCGAAATATGTGCTAAATACTTGCTCAGCTCGCATGATATGGGGATATATGCGTCACCCGGGGTTAATGCCTTACCTCTGGCTCACACAAAAGTGTAACAACATCAACTTTTTGAAACTAACTGTTGAAGGCTAGAAGTTCAGTTAATGCAGAAGGGACGAAGTGAGCTCAGAAGTAGAGCCCTTACCCTAATCTATGTAGAATTTAAATAAGGACTGGAAAAGTATCTGTAATTTTAGAGTGAATAACACCAGAATTCCTCAGGTCATTGTCAGATACAGTATAAAGGGCTGGATGGACAGCAGAGGATCTGCAACCTTTGTAATGACAATCGTTTTGGAGACAAGTATTGTATTATTTAAACCGCCCATCTAAATTAATTTTGTTATAACAATCAGAGAAGCCAAAAGTTATTTGTAAATTGGGGGCTTTTTTGAAAAATGTCCTTACATTGTAAACATTATGTAGAAATTGGCATTTCGTGTGATTTGGCGCCCCCAGTTTGTCTGTGGTAAATACAAATGTCAGGTCTGTAACAAGTTGTCAGACATAATGTAGGTGCTAACTACACACAAAACTCATGACATCATAACAACGTAAAAACTTGAATCCTGAAGTAAACATATCTGTAACGCTGTGATCCTACCTTCCACTGATGTTACACAGCACCCTACTACAAGACACTGAACCATCAAAATGATTTTGGAGCTATTATTCATTGTAAAAATTTGACATCATGTTGCTTGGAGTAATATCTGATGTTCTGTTTGTGCTCCATGTCATCATGGTCCCTGAGCCATATAAAAAACACATCATTCAACATTCATCATGATTTTAAATTAGACATGTTTCCTGGTTTTGCAGAAGAAATCAGATAATAAGCTCACAAATCAAAGTATCTGTCCAAGCATTCAATGTCAATTTAGATTTGCGGACCACAATGCTACAGACCCATTTCGAACCGGTTTAAAAATCTGATAATACATATTCTAAACCCAAGATTCACTTACTAGCTTAGTAAAATGCAGCTATCTACCATCAAATCAAATCAGTTTATTTATTAAAGCCCAAAATCACACTCACATTGGCTCAGTGGGCTTTACAAACTGTACAGTGAACAGGAGATGTTTGGTTAACCAACGAAGAATGAATCAGGCTTTGGATGTCCAAGGTTTTGATTTGTTTGATACCCAGCCCAGGTGCTTCTCAGTGAGGAAGAAACATCTTGACTTCACAGGGGGAGCCAGACGACCTGCGTGCAGAGACTGACATTCTGTCAATGGCTGTGAGTTCACCTGATCTGGTTGTCCTTTAAGGCGCCTCCATGGCAGACTGAGAGAATAAGAGTCATTACAACTGAATCATCTTGTCCATCTCTCCTCTCCTCTCCATACGAGGTTGAGTGAGGTGACCTAGCTGTCTGTCTCAGCCTCCGAGCCTGTCCTTCATATTCTTCCCCTGGCAGACGCACTTCATTACTCTGACTAAATAGACTTTCAAGAGACCCCATCAGCCATCGTTTACACAGCCCGGCCCTATCACCTTTCACCACGGCCTGCTCATCAGACATACGCACCCTGCTATTCACACATGCACTACATGGCACGCCCATGCAGACACGCATCTACAGACTGGACGCACATGCTGCTCTTGCCTTCTTATCCCTTCGCCACCCCATCAGTCAACACGCACACACACTTTCCGCACACACACAGTCAAGCATCCTTGGGCTCTATTCCCCAGCCACCTCATCAGGCAAGAGCAGACAGCTATTACAGTGTGTGCTCCGATGCCCATTTCTCCTCCCATCTCTTTCCTTATCTGCTGGCCGGCTCGGTCTGCAACAACCTATTGACCTGAGACGTAGCCTCGCTGCCCCGTTGACCTGGATGTTCTCTGTGAGCATTTAACTGAATGCCTGCTATCTTTCCACCCTCCAAACTCCATCCAACAACTGTTCATTTTTATTTATTTCACCTCAGGTAAGGCTGGTTTGACATTGTGTTTGCCACCTGGGCCAATTGGTTGTCTGGATTATGTCACAATGTCAGGACGTTACGGAAGAGCAATGGCTTGTCAGCATCAATCAGTCTCAGTTCACTTTACCGCAATCATTACTCTCCAAAGAGCATCTGAAGCGTATTGGAATCACACTTTTAAACTAATAACCTTTTACATAGTGGTTGCTCATCAGTCATTTGAATGCATAAAGTCCAAAGATTATTTTTTAATTAAATCACTTCTGGAAATGACTCTTCTGAATGTGAATGTTTTCAAAGTCAGGACAAAACATTGTTAATTACATTTTTGATTAGACACAACATGGCTAATTAATCTGCGGTTCACACACTCTGCGTATGCTCATGTCGTCTATATATATATATTTATATATTTTTCCTCAGGTCTTATTAGAGATGCTGCTGACAGCCTCTTTTACAGTCTGATAACTCCACAACACTGTGGACGACCTGTACCGGAAAGACATCCAGGCCAGAATTACCCTCATCTCCGCTCCTCTTATCTGCTCTCAGGAATGAATGGGAGTCAGGTACTTTTTTATTTTCCGGTTTTCTAAGATGACCTTCTCCAAACCACTAAAGCCAAAATTACTTCTGCCCTCACATTTTTGCTCCAAAACTTTTCTGAGACTAGAGTTGTGTGTGTGTGTCTTTAGCATTCAGTAACTGTAAGAACACTGCATAATACTAATAACATCATTATGCTGCACTGAACTTTTTATTTTATTCTTATCATTTGGGGTGATAAAATTAATGTGTTTTTGTAGCGATGAACTCACAGATAAGTATTACTCTGTCTGCTTTTCTCTTCAGCTCAATGGAGAATTTTAGCATCTTTTAGCTAATTGTTTTGGTTCACTCTAACCACTCTTGTTAACCGTGTCTCCAGCTGCAGGAGCTACCTTTTTTGCAACGAAAAGCTCTTTTAAATCTACTTCATGCTGCCTGTCCAAAAACACAGAGAGAACACCAGGGAGACACAGTTAGCTAGACTGTGAATACAGTGAAGCATTTAGCAGCTCAGGACCTTTTCACTCAAGAGCTAGTCTCGCATAGCCAGACCTACAGTATAGTGCTTTGTCAGCACTGGAGAAAGGTCTGGCTGCAACAACCCAATCATCATTATAAAGGGGTAAAAACGCTTGGGCTTGTTTGCATGTGTATGTTGTTTTGCACGATGGGGTCCTTGTTTAGGTTCACAATGTTAGTAACCTGTTAGGTTAATGTGGCATTTTCAGCATGTTGTTTGCTAGCTCGGAGGTTGCTGCTGTTGTTTCACATTGCAAAGGGGTTTTGAAAACAGTAGGCTAACACACAAATAGCAGAAGGAAGACAAGTAAATCGCCAATGACGGCTTAAGTCAGACTACTCAAGAGCTAAACCTGATAAAAGGACAGTTAAGGCCTCTACACACCGAGTCCATTTTTTTCTTGTGCATTTTTTTTAATCGGTCATCCGATTAAAAACATTGCACACATTTATTGCAAAAATTCAAGATAAAAGAGACATGCTGATGCTAATGTTGCTCCATGTTTTCAATACGCATCTATTGGGTGACACAGAATCCGGCTTGGATGCATTTGGGACCACTAGGAGCTCTGGCTGGTGAGATGGACGGCGCTCGGTTTTGGCTCGTCAGTTTGCAACATTGCGGCCGGGCTACAAACTTTCTTGTATTACAGATATGTTAAAATATGAATAAAAATCAGGTGAGCAATAGGCTACGTATCTATCTTGATTCGTATTCTATCGGCACATGCCTAGTTTGACAGTTTGATTATTACAAACCTTGTGAATTGCACTGGATGGACTTGGTTGCATAAAGTAGAGGTCAGGCTCGACTATGTAAATGAAGATACGGCGGACTGGTAGGTCAACTCAGCACAGTGCAGCCGGATCACCAGCTAGAATATGAATAAGATCTGCGACTTGACATCTGTAAACGGATCCAGTGTCTCTGCACTTTAACTTTTTAAGGTGATAATGGGGCAAATAGTTACTAAACATTTGTATATCAAAATATCAAATATCACTGCTTTAAGAGGCCTAAACCCTTTGTTCTTTGTAACTGATGATAATGTGCTGCCACAAAAAAAACTATGGTCTTTTTTGATTTGAAGACAAATGCCAGTGGACAGTGTGATATCATTCTGTATGTAAAATGACAATTCTGAGTACAAAGACAGGGTATGTCACCCTTCTGGGCTCTGTCAAACTGGGACAGTAAACAAAAGATTGTTGGCCTAGATCACAATTACTCCTCTTTTCCAATACAGCTACACACACAAATGCTCTCGCACACACACTCACAGGGCCTGAAACATCTTGCCCTCAGCCACCATCCCCTCTCATTCTATATTCTGGACAGGAAGTAGTGAGTTGGTAACCTGGGGTGACGGAATCAGGCCTCTGACTCACGCCCTGACCTCAAGGGGGGAACAACCCAGTGGAGGACAGACCTCAGCCTCCAGCGCTAGGCTAATGCAACATGCCTGACAGAGACAAACAGGCTAACCGCAGTGCTGGAATGAGTACTATAAAAGAACAAACATCACTGAGAGCAATAGCTTGCCTGCATGCAAAGCAAAACAGAGGGCAGGGTTAATGCTGGTATGATAGTTAACAAGAAAACTGCCTTCGTGGATGCAGGGAAAAAACAAATTCAATTGTAAAGGTTGTTAAAACAGAATTTAAAATCAACAACAACAAAAAAAGTGAGCTTTGCGACTTGCCTGCCGAACACACCGCTGCATAATAAGACAAACCCAATTGAAAGTGTGCATGCGTAGGTAAATACAGGCCACATAAAAAAACAAAACAAGAGAGAACGCCTGCCTCGTTCCCAGCTGTCACAGAAACAGCTGAAAACAGGAACAGCAAAAGCCAAACAGAAAATACCTGACCAACCGGAAAACAGAAAGAGTTCGGTCGGAGGAGAGGGAAACGCTTGAGTTGCTGACTCAAAGCCTGGCATTCATTTCAAGGAGATGTGTCAGGCAGAGGCAGAGGGTGTTGGAGGGGGGGGGAGGGCATAGAGGTCTGCTGTAGGGTGGTGTAACAACAAAGCTAGTAGCCTCTAGAGACCGGCCTTATCTGACGCCTTGTCTCTGCCCCCTCCCCACCTCCCAACCCTGCAGGTGCAGGTGCAGAGATGCCAAGTGAAACATGAGGGCAGGCTTCTTTTCTTTCCAGTCGTGCCCCCTCAGAAGGAGAACACCTGGTCCCCAAAGAGGGGGGAGACGGGGGAGGGGTAAGGGCTGATCTAGCGATAGCCACTCCCTCTGGATGTCTACCTCTTTCCCCCCTCTCTCACATTTCTCTCCACCTTTCTCAAATTCAAGCACTGCATCTCCTCTTCCTCCCTCCCTCCCTCCTTCCTTCCTCTCTCGTTCCGCTGTCTAGCTCTCAGCTGTCAAGACTGAGAAATGGCAGGCAAGACAGGGGTCTTCTGCCTGGGGAGATGGGCAAGAGAGGACAGAGGCCTCCAGACACACATGCGCTGACACACATACACACAAACACACGCACACACATGCTGCATTTACGTGTGTACCAGTCAGCACCTGCCAACCTGCGCACATGTTGTGTAACACCTCCGTATTTTGACGTTACACACAATGGCACGAGTTTTCACCTTAACAGGCCAAGAAGGACACAGCCTAAACAAACAGCTGTAGCCGGAATGATTGACATTTGTCAGTTTTTACAGCCAATCAGTGCTCCTGATTGTGTTGTGTGCATGACAGTGGCCCCGCATTTACATGTATATGATAACATTAGAAAAAACAAATTTCCTACGGAGATATTTTATGTTGATTGCAATCAAAATTGGATGATGAGGCTGGAACACCAGAGGGAAGTTTGTGACCCAACTCTCGTAATTGTGCTGCGCTGACGAGCTCCATCTGAGGACAGCAGAATGGAGGGAAAAAAATCACATTTCATTTCAGTTCAAAATATGCAGCAAACACTTACGGTATGGTATGTAAAAAAAGGCACCTTTAGGAAATGTTCAGATCTATGTGCTCTATGTGAGTATTTTCATGGTGAGAGTCAGATGAAAAGGCCGCTCTCATCTCTGTCCTTTAAAGGTGTTATTGATATTATTCAGCCTGCTGTTCCATCCTCCTCTTCCTTTGCATTCACGTCACAACCCAACTGTTGTTCGAATCATCTGCCCCCTCAAGTGGTTGCCAGGTTGAGCACTAGCTAACGTTGGAAATGCTAATGCCAGCAAGCTAACATAGGGCAGTTCAGGATGTTGGGCTCATACGGTAGAACGCAGCCATTCTTGCATTTTTTTCCACAAACTGGCAACTACCAAGACTGTTGATCACTGACAAAACACAGATGCCACGGGATACCAATGGCATTATACTATTGGCTCAGCCGGAACCAACCATCAGAAATCATTTTGGACCTGACAAACATGTTAAAATGACTGATTCACAATCATTAAATGTTTTTAAGGATAAGAGATTTGTCTACATAAAATATTATTAATGTTACATTTAAGTATGAAGTTAGCTTAGCTTAGCATAAAAACTGAAAGCAGGGTAACAGTCTGGCACTGTCCAAAGGTAATCAATCTGCTATCAGCACCTCTAACTATTGCTGCATAGCAAGTTCATTTTTGTGTAAGTCATTCACAATTCAAAATGTAAAAGCAACACTTTATGGTTTTACAGGGAATTGCATGCTGGAACTACTTCTTGGCAGGGTGCAGTGACTCCCTGGTTTGTCACTGAGATGTTATGGGCAACCAGTTAAGACTCCAGGAAGTCACTGCACCCTGCCGCTGGTCACTAAGAACTTCCTGTGTGTAACTTCCTGTACTTTTCTTTCTTTCACTTCCTACAGAGACAGGCTAGCTGTTTACCTTTTGCTTCGAGTCTTTATGCTTAGTTAAGCTAATCACCTTCTGACCCTCGCTTTTAAAATTAGTGTACGGACATGGAAGTAGTGTCAATTTTATTATCTAACCCTTCTGACTAATCCTTTCATTTTCTACCAAAAATGCACATGTGGACAAGGTTGAATAAACACTGTTTATATAACCATACATGAACTGTCCGTGACACTGTTTTCTGATAAGTGAGAAGGGCCTTCATTAGATCAAATAGGAGTATCAAACCAGCGGGCACACAGGCCCTTCATTATCAGTGTGATATGCTGACAAGATCAAAGAAAATGTAAGCACCGACTCTGAACTTTGTTCTGCAACTTTTTTTTCATATTTGGTGTATTGAAAGTTCAGAGTCACTTTGCGTAAGCCAGACTACTTACTTGTTACTCGATCATCAAAAACAGACCTGCGCTATTGATCTTATGGCCCTGTCAAAACTGATGTAACCCAAGACCAAAATATAAGCCTCAAAGTTGATCAAAGACTTAATGTGCCCCCCCCCCCCCGAATACAATATACTGTATGGCTGAAGCTGCTTAACTGGCAGCATTACAAGAAAAACGAGAAGAACTGTAAGGCTGAGTTATTTCATGCTCACTTCTACTCGGGGTTAATTTGACATGTTGTTTGATATTTTTCCAATCACGCAACATTTTGGGCATGGATACATTGAAGCAATGTATTAACTGGATGTAGAAAACTGTCTGTGAGGCCCGCTCTGTCAAAGCTAACTTTATATTTATTTCAAGAAGCAGCAAGACTGCTTTATAAAAAATGTTCCTTTTTTATGCCAAATGGGACATTTTTTTGGCCTGGATGTAACGATTTTCAGTATTTTTGCCAAGTTAGAAGAGTACAGATCTATACCACTCTAATGACTGTGAATCAACAACATGTTCTCACTCCCATCTGGTTAAATATGGCATACCCATACCCCTCTAGCATAATTTTTGCACGTGAAGGGCTCCCCAGTAAGGTCAACAATATGAAATATCAGATGTCTAGTTAGACTTTCGATATAAAGCTTGCTGACAAACAGTTCACATATTATGAATTATTATGACTTTTGGGCTTTTATTAGCATGGTCAAGCGGTCACAGTTTGGTTAGGTTCAGGCACAAAAAATACTTGGCTAGGTTTAGGTAAAGATCATGCTTTGGTTTAAAATAACGATGTCCACTCTGGTAATTTACATAAAGTGAGTTACGTCATTAAAGGAAGTAACTTATTTACATAACTTTACTTAAAAAAAAAAAAAAAGTCAATCTTGACTCTGGTCACAAACTGGACATGACTCCTGGTCTCCGGAGGGAAAGTGACGTGACGTAAGCAATGTAAGTACATCACCTCTGTAACATAAATTATGTAATTTATGTACATTAACTTACTTATGTAACATAACTTGAAAAACAAATCACTCTGTGTCACAAACTTGAGGCAAACTCTAGTCTCCAGAGGAAAGGTCCAGTGTATAACAACCCCAACCACCCCCAGACTTGGACTTCTTTGCTCTCAGTTCTCACAGCAATAGTTCCTGTTCATATCTAGTTGTGTATAGAAGGTACAGTGTCAGGATTTCAATTTTGGATGGGCCAAATTAATCTTGGTTTTAATTAAAGTTTGACAGTGTTTGCCTTTGTTTCACAGCTTCCAACTTGTAGACACACTGAAACAGAAGTGAATAAGTTATCTTCTTTCCTGAAACATTTTCAATGCCGAGATAGCTTATTATTTACCCGCAATAGTTTGCATTTATTGCAGACAGCAGTGAAACTTGGTATCCTGTCATGGTTTTTGTTGCTTTTTTATTATGTACACCAACACTAAAAAATTTAAGAAACCGACTTGACTTTACTAAAGTTACCTCAGAAATACCAAGAAAAGTAGACTGAGTGAAGTTGCATGAGCTAATAAGTTTAGTCTACTTTACTTGGTAATTCTGAGGTAATTGAAGTAAAGTCACTTTACAGACATTTCACATTATACACTAAATGAATGCATTCAGAACAGATATTTTCATTCTATATAAAGAAATGCCCCTCCTGGTGGTCTGACTGGATTATTATGTTTAAGTGAATTGCAGGAAGACAGAAAAATCGACTGCTGGGTGAGCTAGATTGACTTTTAACAAGAGAGAGAGTGGCACGCTGTGCAGTAAATTCATAAGCTTTTGTCAACAGAAATGGTCTATAGGCTTTCAAGGCAATATAGAGACAATCAAGTCAGGCAGGAGTTTTCAGCTCTGCCTCCTGTCTAACCTACAATATCTTCTAGGTTATTCTTGTCCCAGTAGTTAATGCATTTGCAGCTATTGAATTAGACACCGGCGATGTCTCTACCGTGACATGCCTGGGCCAACTTAAACTGGTCTGTTGTGATGTGTCCAGAATTCATAGCCTAACAAATGTTATCATTTACTTCTTTAGAAAAGAAAACATCTTTTACTTAATCTGTTTCAAAAACGTTAATTTGAATCCTTTAAACATTAAGAAAATATAGTTGTTTTTTAACTTGGACAGAGCCAGACTAACTGTTTAGTCCCGCTCACACTTATCGCCTCCAGGCTGCAGCTCCGTACTTAATGCGCACACCTGGGAGTGGTATAAATCATCCCACATAACTTTAGGCAAGGAAGCGAATAAGTTTATTTCCTTCATCGTCGAAGTGTTATGTTAACCTCGCTGCACCTCCTCAACTGTTGCACGACACAAGCTCACTGCGGTATTTCAGGAAATACTGTACGTCACAATTCAATCTTTTTCAAAAAAAAAAAAATTTAAGCCAGAAATCCTTTCTTGCAACGACATTTGATTCTTGGAAATGATTTCTGCTTCACTGAGGCATTAACATATTGTTGCTTTCTTATGTTGCAGTCATTCCCCTGATAGCATCGCACTCTTGAAATACAGTAAATCCGGAGACAGGGCTGTTCAACAGTAATGTGCAATTCCTCATGGGCTCCCAGGCTTTTGGCTCAGGGCTCTTTCTTCCCTTCCAGAGATTTCGTCAGTGGGCCTTTGATGTAAAAAGCACTAACAGAGGGGTAATAGAGAGGCAGCAAATGAGCATATATTTTTTATTTCCAACAACCATTGTAATGTTAACAAATGCCAATGGGAGATCAAAGCTGGGTCTATGTTCAGTGATACACTCATTCAGGTGTTGTTTCCTCAGTGATTATGTTTGTGAGGGAACACGTTTATCTTTGACAATAGTCTTTGAAAGAAAAGTGGGATATTTATGTACAGAGGCAAGGTGCATCGACTGAAAATGTAAACATGAAAGAAGAGCGAGGCGGTGGCGGTGGAGGGAGAAGAAACGCCGTCAGTCACAATGGGAAACCCCTGGTGTGACACCTGTGTGGCACTTTTGTCAGACAAGACAAGAGGAAACAAGTCACGTCTGCCCTCAGAGAGGAAAGGCAGCGCCGGCCCTCCGTCAGCAAGTGATGCTGCACGTCTCGATGGAAAATGACACAGGAAACAAACAACACGCCAAAACACAGCAAACAATCTTGAAGAAAATATAAAGAGCGCACACACCAAACTGTTGCATGCCATTACATCATGGTGTATAATCTGTGATGCAAAGCAAGAAAATAAATAAATAAAATAAAACAGAACAGAAAGCACCCTGCTGCTGGGAGCAGTGGTGGGAAGGGTTCTGGTGTAAACAGCAGTTAAAACACTCTCTCTGCTTCATACACACTCAAACACATAGAGTCCAGACCTGTGTTATTAATATGTTGACATCCACCATGATCTGCATGAAATAAGTGAAGAAAACACAACACGGACAAAAAAATGCAAAGAAACTGGAGGACATCCAAGATGACTAAATGAGTATTAATCCAGGATAAGATCTTGGCAGTTAACTTGTCTGCCAACCACTAATACGTTCACATTTGTTCGTGTCATAGGTTATGTATCATACTGACATTTCTACAAAATGTGTCAAATCAGGTTCAGATCACATGTTTATGGCCTGACTTTCATATCAGTAAGTGGAGGGGATGGTGGTGGAGTTAAAGACGAGAAGGCTGCCAAGCCAGTGACCGCAGTTCAGAACTGTGTTTCAACCTCTGCAAGTCTTAAACCACTGGATATTTTCCAGACCTGGAGGCAATTTCTAGACGTGTTTGTGGTGACATGGGAAAACTGATCATGTTTGACGGTAAAAACCTTTTAACACCAAGCACAGATTTTCTTCTGAAAAATAAACATGGAAATCTATAAAAACTGATTTTATGGGTTCTCATTAACATATGCACACCGCTGCAGAACACTTGTGCGAGAGAAAAATATTTGGACGGACCTCAATGTCAGCGGATTTCCACATGTGGAAATACAAATTTGAATAATAAAATCCTTCGTTTCAGCTGATGTCCAGGTCAAAATTGGAGAAAACCTTTTGAATTTGGTCTCACAACATCCAATACTGTATGACAAGAACCACAACGACTAACTCATCAACTAAGTCAAGGACAACATATTGCTTGAGATCGACTAGCATCTGGGATACAATGACGATGGTCATGTAGCTGATATTCACTTGATTATGTCACCGAAAGGGGGCTTTTGGGGTCCAGAGGGAATTTATTTGGCCTCATTCACAAAACGTAAATGACCAAATCTGATCATGATGTGTACTTATTAACGTTTCCGTGAACAGGGGGGATGGGGCCGCGGATGATTTGCACCGGACCCGGTGTGCGTAGTTGTCATGTGGAGAAATTGCATGTGGATTGTCTGTATTACCACACCGTCTCTTCGTAGTTGTAGGTTTAAGTTGGCACTTCTCCAGCTGTGTTTGTTGTGACCAAAACTGGTGTTTTTAGCTAAAACATGAACTTTCCCTAACCCTAACGAAGTGTTTTTGTGTGCCTAAACCTAACCATAACATGAGCGCAGTTTTGTCACAACATAAAATTGAAAATTAAAGCTGCAAAACAATGAAATGTAAATCTTTAAGAAAACGCTCATTTCCGATGTTTATTCTGGAGATTAGGTTCTCCAGGCATACGCTGTGTGCATGTGAATGTGTGGTTATACTTGGCTGCCTGGTCAACTTTAGAGAGAGCAGCGTGCAGTATTTCATCTACAGCACAGAGCCAGTAATTTCATACTGACAGCTACGGCCATCTACTGCTCTATTACATTTCCTGCACATTCTCTTACCCTCCCTCAGCTCTCACACACACGCACAAAAGTACACAATCCAAGGGTTTCATATTCACAGCCATTCGCTGTGACTTGCAGTAACAGTAAACGCCATGAAAAATGATAACTTCCTCCTACTTATTAACATTGACTAGCAGAGATGACGGAGTGAATGGAAGCTGCTGGACATTAGAGGTAATGCTTTTGAACAAGGCTCCCCGGACCCCAGTCAAATGGAGTCATTATATCAAAAAGACTCCCCATTGCACTAACTATACATCTCCTGCTGTGTCCTCTCACTGTATTGCCACTTAAAATATATAGCAACTAGAACAGGGGGGAGAGGCTACCTTCTTGGCAGTGTGTGGATCTTGAAGAAGCTCTTTGAAGATGGGTTGTTTTTTATTAGAATCATGGATTGGTACAAAAATAAGGGCCAGAAAGAAGGAATTGATTCTCTTGGTATTCCTGTGAAAAGCGAGCAAAAATGGGCTCTTTTTTGTGACTTTGTCTATGTTTTTTTTTTTTTCCTTGGAGCACAGAGTCTGTTTTGTTAGTGTTGAAAAGGAACCGACAACCTTTTCCCTTTTCCCTCTCTCTATTTAATTTCACTCCGCCTTTGAGGTCCTGATGAGTGAATAAGGGGGAGAGAGAATAAAAGAACAAGGTACATCAAATGTGTCCTTACCTGGGTGGCAGAATTGGCGCTGCATGGCTCAGCCTTTTAAGCATAATCAAGCATTCTAGGTTTTATCGACAAAACACGAGAGCACAAACAACAAACAACCCCACAGGAGCACCGAGAGCGAAAACGTTTCAGCCAACCAGAGGCGGGTCTCCAAGGTTACATGTTGTATTTAATCCCCCAAACCCCCCATAGGCCTGATGCTGGAAGAATTTTGTTGATGTCTTGAGTTGTCTGCACACTGCATGTGAGTGTGTGTGTGTGTGTGTGTGTGTGTGTGTGTATGTGTATGTGCGACTTCTTCCCTCGAGCCACAGTTAAACCTCAGTGACATCAGCAGCCATGTCTTATTTCCCTATTACAAAGGTCCCACTGTAACGCAGTGTGTCAGAGCAGGGACTACTGTCTCACACACAAACACACACACGCGCTCATTAGCACACATGCCGTGTCTCTCTCACGCACAAGCACACACACACACCAGAGGGAAGAGAGCAAGAGAGCAGAAAAAAGGCACAAAAACAAATTAAACCAAGTGCAAGATAGGCCTTTCATTATAATTACCATATTCAATAAAACACAGATTAGATAAAGGAAGAGAAGCTCTGGGAAAGAGGAAAGGGGTTTGTGCGCGCGTGTGTGCACGTGTCTGTGGTTGAGCATATTTCTCCATGAACTTGAAAGATGAGTAGAGGATTGTGCATAATTCACACTGTAGATTTCAAAGAGGACGCTATTCCGCAGATGGTACAAATTATGGTAGCTGTGCTCCTCCACTCACTTTTACTCAAGCATCTAAAGTCTCTCTCAAGTCCTGAACCTGAAGTAATTATAACATCCAATCAATTTTAAACTAATTTTAGGTTTGGCAGTTAGCTGCCTGTTTCGTGTCGCTACATTATTTGTGAGTTAGTTAATTTCGCAAGCAAGTTTATTTATTTACGCCCATGCAGGAGCAGTCGGCGTTGTTGCCTCCAAGAGCATTTTCACAGCTTAATGTTGCACTTTTGTAGCATATTCAAAGAGTTGAAATATGATCACTGAATTTTATCTCCCAATGGACTCGAACACTTGCATTTAAAATTGCTAAAATTACTTTTTACTATATTTGATTGACATGCACACAAGTTCTTTTAGTAGTGCTATATCTGCCGAATGTGTTGAGCATGTTATTCTGGGCTGCACCACAGTGACAGCATGTGCTAGTTACGATACCTTAATATCTGATATTTTGGTGTAAAAACATGTCTTCCTTAAGCTTGTTTGGGTAAGAACATAGTGTACAGAAAGAACATAGCTGTCTTGAGCTGGTCTGATATTACTGTTTGATATTCAGAAGTCTTCTTATTTGTTGATTGACAGAGTCTCCTCCCAGCTATGGGCAGCTGAAAAATAAAGGGAACAAATGTGTGCATGGAGGTGTGATGGCTGATGGCAATGCAGCCTTTACTCAATAGCAGTGGTGGACAGTAACGAAGTAAATTTACTTGAGTACTGTACTTAAGTACAGTTTTTGAGTATCTGTACTTTACTTGAGTATTATTTTGGGGGGATACTTTTACTTTCACTCCACTACATTTGAAGGACAAATATTGTACTTTTTACTCCACTACATTTCTATTAATGCTCTCGTTACTCGCTACTTTTGATCTTACGTCAGCTGATGATTTTTTTTTTTTTTGCAAAATTCAGAGAAAATAAACTGTTTCTGCTGATTCGCGTATGGTTTGTCTTAGCCGTATTGCCGTACCTGTACTACGTCATGAGCACCCGTGGCCTTATCTCAAACCCATGTTTGAGATTTTTGTCACAAAAACTGATTCGTTTCAGTTTAAATGTTTGTTGTGCTTACCGCGGACCAATTATATCACGGACTACAAAGACTCGTCTTCCAACCGGAAAAAGCACGTCGCGGTATGTAAAGTAGCTACTAACGTTAGCTAGCTTAATGTTTGTGAAAGAGAGAGAGAGTGTGTGTGTGTGTGTGTGTGTGTGTGCGCGCGCGCACGTGTGTGTGTGCGTGAGAGAGAGAGAGAGAGAGAGTGGATGTGCACGCGTTAGTGAGGTGCGGCTGTCTTTGATGTGGGTTATCCGGCTCATTTTTGGCTGTGATGTATGATATAAGTAAAGTAAACTAGCCAATAAGTTGTTTATCTGTAAATGTCAATATCAGTTCTTGTAGTGCCTACATCTACATCTTTTTTTATGTAGAGAAAGCGTGGATGTCAGATGCAAAAATATACTGAACTGACCGCAGCTGTCTGCAATATATTTCATTTGTTGATGAATGCAGCTGAGTCTGTGTTCTGAGGCTTCTTGCCTTTATTTGCTTATTTTTGAGCTATAAACACGTCTGTAGCAGAATCGCATCAGTGTATTGTATAATGACATTAAGCTACTTTCCTTTCCTGTATTTCCTGAGATATTTTTTAAATACTTTTACTTAAGTAATTTTTTAAACAAATACTTTAGTACTTTTACTTAAGTAATATTTTGACTAAGCTACTTTTACTTGTATTGGAGTAATATTTGACAAGGAGTATCTGTACTTTTACTCAAGTAGTGAAGTTGTGTACTCTGTCCACCTCTGCTCAATAGTCACTCAAGCATTACAACTGATTACTTTTGTTACCAATTAACATGTTGTTTAGTCTATAAAGTTTCAGAAAATGGGGAAAATGTGCCCATTACAATTTCCGAGAACATAAGCTGTTAAGCTGTCATAGGACCTCGAAGGTCCTATAGAAACATTCAGCAATATGTAGCCATTGCATTGCATTTGCAGTACAAATTCATAATATCAGTATAGACTAGCTTTCCTGCCTACTCCAGCCTAACCAAGTAGTTTTAGTGACTAAACCCACCAAGTAGTTTTGGCAAAATCTAACCAAGTAGTTTTGTTGACTGAACCTAACAAATTGGTTTTAGTGACTAAACTTAACCAAGTAGTTTTAGTTACTAAAACCACTAAGTAGTTAATGACTAAATCTAACCAAGTAGTTTTGTTGAGTAGACCTAACCAATTAGATTTAGTGACTAAACCTAACCAATTAGATTTAATGACTAAACCTAACCAAGTAGTTTTAGTCACTTAACCCACCAAGTAGTAAGTCACTAAACCTAACCAAGTAATTTCAGGAAGTAAGACCACAAAGTAGCTAGTGACTAAACTGAACAAAGCAGTTTTAGTGGGTTAACCTAACCAAGTAGTTTTAGTGCCTAAAATATAATATATGTTGTTTTGGGAGTCACAGGCAATCGACCAATCTATAACCAGCAATCTAATCTGATTTTTTTGTATTTGCCCTGTAAAGTGTAGTATTCTCACTATTGCTCACTTTAAATAAAATGCATTATTGTATTCTTAATTGTTTCAGCACTTATCGGTTAAGTTTTCCAATTAGGAAATGGCACTTCAAAAGTTGCATAACTTTTTTAGGCTACTAACTGTCAAGGTATTTCATATTAGTATATAGTTGATATTGATATACATTATAGCCCCATGTAACTGTATAGTGTAGAATTTGAACACAGTGACAGTAACCTTTGCAACATTTGTTACTTGTTGAGTACTTCATTGCTCTCCCCATGAAGTTTTACCTGTTCTATTAGGGGTTGATAAAATTCCCCTTCTTCAGCTAACGGCTAATGCAGACAGCTAATGCACTGAAGTGTAGCTGGATAGCAGAGTGTATCTCTTTTACAGTATCTGGTTACAGATTCATGCTGCACACCAAGTTGGGCACTGTGGGAATGAAGAGCATCTGGGCTGTCTGTGCATTAAAATGCTACAAGTAAAATGGGACAGCTCTCTCTGTTTTGGCTAATGTTAAATCACTCCTGCACACCTCTGACCAAAGTATCCCCATTTGGACAAACACAAAAAAAAAAAACCCAAAAAACGTTGGAAGTTATTCAAAGAATAACATTTTTTTTTAGCATAATGACCTCATTATTTTTCTACACATATAACTGTGCTTTCAAAATTAATTTATCAAATGATGTGACGATGTTAATATTCTTCATGCAGGTTGGAAACATATTCATATTCCTCTTAGAGAAAGTTGAGCCATTTGTTCAGAAAGTGTTTTTAGTGTTGATGTCAAGGTTAAATTAATATAACGTGTGAGGGTGGGAGTAGAAATAAAACTTTTGAGTGGTAAAGTATTGTAGTCTTTATAAGCTCTCTCTGTATCACAGAGATGGAAAAGGAAATGGAGGAATGTAGGTGTGTTGCTTCATGCATATGACTAAATCTGGGAAAAAAAACTTGAACTTTACAATATATCAAGAGGACATTTGTTATCAACAATAATGCAGTTCAGTACAGCACCACTTTTAACTTTACCTCACATTTAACTCAACATTATAAACTTGAACAACTTTATACAATATATTGGGCACTCATTTTTAAAAGCAATGACTTCATACTACATGTAGAGAGATCACAAGCTACGATGACTTCCTGTAGATATAAGTAATAAGTGAATGATATTCCAGCAGTGTGATACAATAAAATATTAGCAAACACAATAGTCATTAAAGACTGCCCAAATAGTCAAATGTATTGCATCTAATCTAATCTACTCAAATCTAATCATATCTAATTTAATTCAAATTTGATGAATTGAGCTTAATGTGATTCAAAACTGCACACAGTCTATTGTATTATGTACATCTTACTGTTATTTATCTACCAAATATTTATTAACCCCAGTCTCAGTTTTTACAGTGGTCTTTAGAGCGATTCCAATTACTGAAATTGTAGTGGCACCATCACATGATGTTTTTTTTACTTCAGAAAACACATCACTGTTGTTTTGTTGAACTGCAAAAACACAGTCACATGTGCTTGTGGAATTTTTCTGAGAAACAATATTTGGAAAAATACTGATACCATCTTGGAGAGAGCACATTAACTGTTGAATAGCTGAGGGATTCATTTTGGCTTTTCATCATGTTAACCTTAATGTAGGTGTTATGATGCAAGCATTTGTATCAACCTAGCTGTCTGAAACTAACCCTTGGCACCTCCATCTACTTGTGCCTCTCTCTGTGTGTGTGTGTGTGTGTGTGTGTGTGTGTGTGCTTACGCATTACTCCCCTGTGGTGATGCAATCTAAGCCGATTTATTTATTTGCTCCTTAATTTGTCAAACAAGGTCAAACGACCTGGTGACATTTTATTGAGACTCCCTTAGCCATTGTTCACACCCCAGCCAGACACACAGATTTCTTCACACAGACAGACACACAAGCGTACAGACACAGCGCCTTTTATCTCCCAAACATTTACAAAGCTGTCGGTGCCCCCCTGCCAGCCAAAACCCAGCATGCCCTTCTTATAAAGTCAATGAATTTCATGCAACAGCCGTCGCGACATCTGACTATCAGGTAGCGCGCGTCTGTACGGTCCCATACTAATAAACCTTAATCATCTCCATGAAAAACATTCACAGCGAGACACTCAAATCCACGCATACGTATGCCAAACCACTTCCACAAACCCATTCCAGCAATACCCACATTTCAACTGTTCCCACATCTCCACCGTCTCCCAACAACACACCTGCGCAGACACACACAGAGACATTGACGGTGGTATTGTAAAAGCAGATTCAGAATACCCATGACTACACAGATTCCTCTCACAACAAACACCAGCTCCGCTCAGAGAGCGTTGATCGTTCGCTCTCTCCTGGGTGGCTCATTGTGGCTAAGTCTCTTCCTCTGCGGGGTCTCCAACTGTCACTGAGGCATAACTAATGCAGTTAGCTATGGAAGTCTGGCAGACAGAACCATGAACGTTGTGCTGTTCTATACCTGTGCTTCACCCCCTACCCCCACCCTGTGTGCATCCCATCAATTTCACTGACGCTAATGGCTAACCATGTCTGGAAATGGCAACAGGACACTGCTTTGAAAAGAACATGATGAGAGATTTTTCTTGAGATATGTGTGGTGAATTTTAGTTTAGTCATGACTAAAAGAATTCAGCTTATGGAAATGCATGAATACAGGTCATAGAGAGGAGGGCAGTGGTATGGACAGACTCTGATAAGTGCAAAAATAAAGAAGGGCACCTCTTATCTGTGCAGGATTAGGTGAGGGGTTGTGTTTTCACAAAGATCACACCAGAACAGCTCTTGAAATAACAACAGGGGCACTTGGGCAGACAAAAAGAGCCCTTTCAGGGTACTCAGCCCAACCACGCCAGGTGCCCCTCAGCCACCTGGTGTGATATTAAGGCAAAAATGAAGTGTGAAAATGTCACTTGAGGACACACACATGCCTAGTAAATTAAGGTTTTAAAAAAGACAATTTGGCACTTAAAGCAGAAAGGTGGCAATCCTCCATCCCCTGTGCACAGCACTGATGGTCAACACAATCATGTTAGAAGCAATTATAAAGGCTCCCTTAAAAGGTTACTCCGGCATTTTAGTGCTGTAGATTTATAAAGTTGAGGGGACTCACAGGAGACAGTTTGAAAAAGAATGGACAAAATCAACGAAGCAGAGCCCAGGACATCCTTTCTGTAAGTTGAACTTTCAAAAGTGGATCCCACATTTAATGTAACCAGTAGCATAACTTCTGTCCCTGTCTGGTAAAAAAAACGTCTTTCGAGTTCCCAGTTTGTATCCTAGGCGTTTTTGTTCTGAATGTATCATCTCCAACCCCAAACTGAGATAACTTGCGATGACATCACTGTGGCACCACTGGAGTTATTTACTCAGAAATCACCTGTCTCTACATGTTTATCCTTTCAGAGGACACTATTGCCGCGCATTAAAGGTGCCACGACGGGGCAGAAAACGAGGGTGGACTTTATTTTTATCCAGCTGATTTTGCATTAGCTGCAGTGTACACCAACAACCACCAAGTGGCACGTGAGCAATCCAGACTACAGTAAATACATCAAGGCCCCGAGTTTCTCTCTCCTCCCTCTGGAACCAGACACACTGTTTTATTTCCTCATTGACTCAGTGTGTATCAAAGCGTGTGTCAACCCGCATTAAGTAGCGGGTTTACTGTGTGTCAGAATCAAAATCCTCGTTGGATATTATTTTGTTACTCAGGACTATCTAAAGTTAGGGTTAGTTTATCATACATCGGCTCCATGCCCGCTGGGCAAACCTATGTTTTGTTAGCCAACAAACTAGATCTTGGTGTTGTAAATAGTATAGGCTATAAACAGTAAGCAACATCTAAAATAATCCTCACTAATAATGAATAAGCAATTGTAATGTAGCCTAATAAAGCTTAACAGTGCAACCACCAGAGCTGCCGGCTGCTGTCCAGCCCAGTGCAAACACACAGGTCTCTGTGTGAGCTCGCCCATCATCTCCAGGTAGAACAATTATTGTAAAGCACTTACAGTATGGCTATTTTCATCTTATGTCAAATGCAACAGCAATAGACAATAAACAAGGCTCAAAATCAATGCACAAATAAATAAATAAATAAATGTGGTAAATAATGAATGAATGGACAACACTGAATACAACTTTGTGTTAACTGGTTGACACTTTTCCTCGCTATGACTCAGGCTCTTTTTTAAAGATAAATGTGCACAGTCCACATATAGCCTTCTGTATGCGATGAGTGTGTTGTTTTTGCGACCAAAAGAAACAAAAAAACAATACAAAACAAAGAAAAAACGCGTAGAGATGTGTGAGCCTCGGAATGAACGATTTGTTACACCACAAGACAAGTTGGGGGAAAAAACTCAGGCTATATATTTCACTGTACTTTATTTGTATAGGCCTCTATAGGTTTATTCCTGTATTTTAGGCCTACTGCATTGTTTTACATTTTATTTGTTGATAAATAAATCCATCCGTAACTGAAGAACCATAGTGTTGTGTCTTTCCTGGAGGGTGGGATTTATACAAAGGAAGAAATAACTTAAGTCGTTTCACAAAGAGACGTTTCTGCTAACTCAACAACTCCCAAAATTGCGTGATTTTTTAAGGGCGTCTGGGGATATGGATGTTACTAGCTAAACATTGTGTTCACAGATATTAGCTGCTTATTTTACAGTACAACACCTGATTAGCATTACGTGGACCTTTTTGTTCACTTAATGGGCCATCGTCCAGCAGGTCTTCCAGCCCCCAAAAGGTGCGTTGTTTAACTGAGAACAACAGCCTTTGTACAGTAACACTACAGATGTGTGCTGCACAACTGTGTCAGCAGCTTAGGAAAATGAATATTGATGAAAAACATGGATAGTGATGACCTTAAAAATTGCATTTACAAAACATGTAGGGCCTACTTATAGACATTCAAATGACCTCTTAGTAGGTTTTTTTCATTAGTTAGTTACTATAATAACAACAGAAATAACAAATAAAGAAATTGATAATAATATATGGCAACAATCACAGTATTGTATAGCCTGATTATGCACTCTACAGTATTCACAGTCCATCAGCCCATAAAGTGACATGATGTTCACTGTTACCGCACATATTAGCTAGTTTGGCTCCATCATCTGAAGAACAATAACCCGTAAAACTACAATTTGGCGTATTTGAACAAAATCAATAACAGCTACCAACAGCCATAGTCCTTACAACCTTAACTAATGTGTTGTCATGGGTTAGATTGTCAAAATTAGAAAAATAACAGCTTAAATCCCTGAGGAGCTACATTAGCATTAGTGACGGTTTCGTCCACAAGTATGCGGTTACCTATAATTCCCTCACACAAAGTAAGGAAGATGCGCATCAGAGGGGATTCAGAAGTGGGTATACGCAATGCTGACTAAAACATATGTAGTTATATGCCGTAAACCTGCACCACTAGTTAAAGTTACACTCTGCCATAGATAATTAACAGCACTCTACACACTGCCTTCGAGCTGGCCATAAACATATACTTCAGACTGTATGTTTCACTTATAGGCTTATGCAAGGACAAACAGTAACTTAACATTACACATCTTTAGTTCATTTAACTTCACTGAAGAGCTGTTAAAGTTAAATATCAGTCAAGGCAGTCATATTAACATAGCGTTAGACCACATACATCCGCTTCCTGTGGAGTCAACCAGCTGAAATACGGACAGAAAATGGTGGTGGTGCTGTTGTCCTTACTGTCCACCCAATCATATATTACATGGGACGGGACTTGCTGACCACGTCTATCCTGAGTTTATAAGGCAGGAACTATTGTAACAGAGACATTTGAAGAATTGAGACCATGAATGCTGCTGGTGAGTGTTGGGTTTATGTAAGCTTGTTGTTAACTGTAGTCCACCATCTGTTAATGTAGCATTCTTTTTTTCTTTCGCTGTACAAGAGGTTTATCCCTGCGCTCACCAGTGCCCTGCTAGCAGAGAAAAACACTATAGAGACACAGGCCCCTTAGCTCCTCCACAGCCACACAAAACATTTACTGTAATTTGATCTTTGCATGCAAAATCTGTGGCATGCTCCTTTAAACTGTGGCATATGGAAAGATGATGACATACAACAGAATCTCAGAGCAAAATATAAACAAAATAAACAAAAAAAAAAAACAAGCTGCTTGGTTGTTAACCATATGCACAACACAATAATTTGGTCCAAAGAGACCAGCGTCAAACGAAAACACAAGAGGAAAAGGTTTCTACAAATAAGTGAAGATACAACCAATAATAGAACTGGGAAGTAAGAACATAGGAGGGATGATGGTGTCAAAACAACCACAGAACAAACCTAGATAATAAAGGACCAGTTCAGGATAAGGAGAAAAGGAATTCAGAAGAGGGAACGAAAGCACAAAGCACAATTTGTGTTGTACTTATTTATATATTTTTCATTCGTTGATTTAAATTTCTTAGGGAAAATAAGTTCTTTTTTTAGGAAGTATGTTTATCTCCATGTCCTTTATCTCATCCCTGCTTGCAGTAATTCTGTCCTCAATCTAGAATGCCCTGTGATTTAAGTTGCTTAAAAAAATACCCCAAAACATCTCTGAAGAATTTGTACAATTCAATACAAATGCCAAAAATGAAAAAATAAAATAAAATCACCATTCCGATCTATGATGATGAAGTGCACACAAGAAGACCAGAAAATATTTTCGCGTTTGTATGAATTTAACACAGCTTGTGATGAATTTTCAAAAGAAAACCTCTGACGGTAAGGCATTTGAGTTTATAAATGGAATGGAAAGCGATGTGGAATCGTTGTTTTGAAGAAGCTGTTGAGAGTCAAGGTGCGGTGTAAAAGCAACTCTAATACATGGCCAATTTGAAGGACAGATATTTTGAAAAAAAAGACTGTAATTCAGAAAAACTCCACATAACTGGATTTCAAGCACACACACATTGCTTTCACTATCACTCCATCTCTGAGGACAAGGCAGCAGAAACCTCACTATACAAGCCCCAGTGAAACACAGAAATCTCCTCTCCTCAAATTTTGGATTTAACATTTCTTTAGGTTCAATTTAAAATTGTATTTTGTGACAACACAGTGCAAATGGTCTGGCTAGGTGTAGGCACAAAAACTACTTGCTAGGATAAGGAAAATATTATGTGTTGGCTTAAAACACCAGCTTTGGTTGTCACAAACACGGCTGAAGATGTCCTGATTTCCCATCAAACATAATTTGTTTTGTGTTGCCACAAACACGGCTGGAAGTTGCCCCGAGGTGTATACAGTGGTGTCACGCTTACAAATATTGAAGCCCTGTGCTCCCTTCTCAAAAAAATATCCAGTGGTTTCGCACTTAAATGTTGAAAAACAGTCTGGAACTGTGGTCACTGGCTTAGCAGCCCTCATCTATAACTCCACCACTGGGTCATAAACATGTAATGTGAACATGATATGACATCTTTTGCAGAATTGTCAATATGGTACAGAGCCTATGATGCGTTCAAATTGGCATATGTAATCTAATTGCTGTTGACATGAAAAAGTTTTGAGAACCACTGCTCTGGGGACCACGAACAAAATTTCATGGCAGTCCATTCAAAAGCTGGTTGTCATCTATCAAACCTCAACAACTAAATCACCAGAAAAGTCGCCCAAGCTCTCACTCTCATGCACTTTTAATAGGAATTTATATTTGCAGTCTGACAATCTGCTCTCCTTGGGTCATAAGTATTTATCACTGGTGTGCTTCCGTAGAGCATGCTAACAAATCACTTTGGGAGTCAGTGTAATTAATGACTTGTACTACATGAGACAAAATGAGTGTTTCCACTCTATTAGCATGTATGATAAATATACCTGTCGGAGTACTGCTGAATACATTTCACATTAAATATCATCTCATGGTGTCACTGTGGTGGGAGATGTGCATTCGGAGTGGGAACCTGTCTGATGTTGCAGCAACACATGGTGTACTCCCTAGCTTTGTCTTTGTATAGATAGATAGATAGATCGATAGATTGATAGAAAGATTGATAGAAAGCATACGCTTGGCAAGATAAAGAAACAGAGTACCTAAAAATGTCTTTATCAGATTTATTTTATTATTGCACTCGGCACCTGTTCCAATGCCAAACAAACAAGTTGGCAAAATATCTATATATTCTCTGGGCTGGAGTTTCACAATCCCACAATCAATACATGAATTCAAAATGCTCTCTTTGCAAGAGTTTGCCTCATCATAAAGAAAACAATGTGCCAATAACAATATCTGCCTACTGTTGTTTGCGCTCGCAGGTCTCTTCGACAAAAAAAGCTTCTGGCCAAATATAGAGAACAAAGACACGCAAATTATAGTATATCAATGTGCTGCCTAGAGGGATCCATAACACAGGAGCAATAAGGAGAAAACCAATAACTTGATTTTGAAAAGCTAGATTGCCTCTATCCAGATAGTTCACAGTACTAACAATGCAAGAATGGAGTATTTCAGTGAAGCGTCGATCATTACGTCGGCACACAGAAAAATGGCCACCCTTGGCGATCCTCACTGGCATTGGCCGTGACAGCCATTATCAAGATGGATCACTGTCATTGTCTTTTAATGGACAGGTGACCCATGTAACGTGTGTATGTGTGTGTTTTCTGTACGGTCTCAAAGCGCGGCGAAACTCGCTGCTGCCGTGATTAGCAGAAGTTTCATAGCAATTCGCAGGGCTCCCTATAACACAAGCATTCTTTCTCTCAAATTAATTAGCTTAAATTAGATGTCAAAATGGTTAATTATTATGATGAATGTTTTATTGCAATAATAGTGAGAGGAATTAGAACAATGTTAAATCGGGGCGCGCACACTCAATGCAGAGTTGTCAGAGAGAGTAATGGGTATAATTCATTTAATGGGAACAAAAATATCCACAGATTTTAATAGCAAGGACAGAGTGTGAGAGAGAGCGAGAGACAGAGGAGGAATAATGAATGCATCCTGAAAATGCAACTCATCTCCCTTTGTCGTATAGAGCTAAATGAGGAGAGGCTGGAGAGAGTCTCTCAGCTTGCCTGTATTTGCCTTGCTGAACACAGAAGCACACTTTGAATAGAAATGAAGACAAAACCCTCTCATAGCAGAGCTATAAATTGATGATGAATTACGTGAATGCGTTGACAACAGACTCAATAGTAAGAGGTAGTTATGGCTGAGCCTTTCTCAAATCAGGCACAGATGAGTTTCATATCTGTTCCAGTCACTTCCAAGTCTCAGACGTCTCATCGTCTTCACTCTGGGCCTCTTAACCCAACTTAACTCTGATGAAAATATCTAATCAGGCTAAGCAGCAGGGGTGTCACAATTCTCCAAATACATTATTGACTCTGTTATTGATTTTAAGGTCACAATTTGATTTAATTTAATTTTCTATATACACATTTTTATTAGCACTGACAGCAGTGCCATTCTTTTTTACTGGATTTGTAACAGATCATTGGTTTTATGCACCGACCACTGCCGTTTACATTTCCAAATTCTTCTTTACAAAGATTTCACAACAGCTTGACTTCATCCTGGTGGTTTTATGCAAGGTCAAATAATATTCACCAAAATTAAAGAATCCATAGTTCAACAAAACAATACCACCATTGGAGATTCAACACTGAACAAATCTTTTCTCAAATCTGTCGTGAGTCAACCATCTTCCCAAACAAATCAGTTAAGGATCTCTGGCAATGTTAGTTGTTTTAGTTCCACATCAATCACGTATGATTCTACATTTTCAAATCCACAGTTTCAGAAAATTGTATTTATATCACAATTCCATTCATCCTTTGGTTTCCATTCATCTGTCTTTGGTAGTGCAATCAATTGGCAGACTCTTGACATTTTGCTGAGTTCTGCAATCCATCACATGTTGTAGTTTCTATTGATTTTTGATAAAGTTACATTGTTGTGAGGCAACACAGTGCAGGCTTTTCAAATATGCGCTTCAATTCTATTCAATTCAGTTCAGTTGAATTCAATACATCTTTATTGAGCTCTGTAAAGTTCCCTTTAGGCAGCATCCTGCCACCGACACACAGTAGATAAGGAAAGAAAGAAAACACTGTCCTCTGTTCACAAAGTTAAAAACCATTCCAAGGCTGTAAGCTGTGTAATTGACAATACAATTGTTGATACTTAACTTTATGTATAACTGTACAGTATGTATGTAGACTTGATGTTCAGTGTGATAAGCTGCAAAACTTCAGCAAGTTTCAAGTAGTTTTAGCAATGCTAGCACTGTGGCTTAAGGGATGTTGGTTGGTCAACCACTTTTGTCCAGACTGAAATGTTTCAGCAACTAGGATGTATTGATATTGAAGGTTGTACAGACAAAAAAGTGGGATCACTTCAGGAAATCAGATTCGGTAAAACATAAAACTTTTTCATAAAACTTCTTTTCACACAGGTAGTCATACTCCCCGAGGCCTGTGAACAGACTTTATGTTCCCCTTTGACTTTTCAGTCTGAAAGTGCCTCAAATATCTACACCGGGCCGAACCAAATAGTGACAGATCTGAAAAGAATGTGCCCAGTTGTGCAACTAACTATTGATTTTCCAAACATTCGCCGTCACCAGGATAATATAACCCAGCAAGATGAGCTTTGATCTGTAATTTATCAAGACTTTAGCCAGCCAAAACCTTCACCTGATGTCTCATCATAATCTGCCATCGTGCTGTCATCCGCCTTCTCTGATCGCTTTACACTCTGAAGATTGCAACGTGGCCTCACTTCTACTCAGAAAGTCCTTAGAGTGTTAGCTTGTCAGACACAGCCATGAGATGATTGACACCTCTGTGAAGTCAGCTATCCATTAGTTCAGTTTACAGGTGGTTCTCTGTGTCTGGTGCACGGACAGGGGCGATGATGCTACTGTGAGTGGCATAGGCTTTAGTCCGTCGACTGGGTTCAGTGATCGTCGCTGTTTGTTCTAATCCAATTACTGAACAAATGGAGAAAATTCAGTGGCAATGAGCCCCTGTGATTAAAACTGTTCTGCATTCTCTCTGTAGTGGAGAGCAATAAACACTTGCATTTACATTTTGTGTACTGAATCTGGAAATCCATGTAAACAATGAATTACAGGGCAATTTTGCAGATACATGATGTACTCTTATTATTAAGCCATGCACATTGTATGTATATTAAGCCTCAGGTCTGCTTCTTTTGTAATACAGAAAGACAGATTAAAATAATTTAATTTAGCCAATCACAGTCCAATCTTTAATTACGTTTGCAGTAGATTGCAATTAACTAATGCAATTACTTACCACAATTACCTCTTTAAAAGCACACAATGCGTGTCAACAGTGTTTCATCCGAAAGCAGCATTAAACCAAAGTACAGCCTCATCCGATTTGTCTGATCCCAGTCATCTGTGGAGACAAGAGTTCATCTCAGGCCTTAAAATCCTGCATATGACAACACCTGTGTTTGGTTGTTTCAAGTGCACTGTGCTGAATGGAGCAGCTCATCTTATGCAGTGTGTGTGTGTGTGTGTGTGTGTGTGTGTGTGTGTGTGTGTGTGTGTGTGTGTGTGTGTGTAGAAGGGGAGGGGGTAGAGCTGAGGTGTGAGGGTGCACACAAGTCAGGATCATCTGTTTGTGAGGTCATGTCAGCACAATCTTTGTGCTTGAGCTGCCTGACCTGACTTGTACTCCTTTACTGGTCCAAATAGGGTCTAAGCTGTCTGGCCTCGCCATATGCCGGCTAACAGCACCCCTGCCATCAAGGACCCACTCAGCCCTGCCTCAGAAGACCAGAAGACCTGCAGTCAACATAGTCATGGCTTTGAATGTGTCTTAGATTAGAACGATTTTGTAGGCTTTTGACGGGCAATTTTGCACCAGAAATGGGCTGTTTCCCAGTTCCAGCGAGTGGCCTCTCAATGACATAACAGCTTCTCCACTGCAACCACATCATCAGGCCCTCTTCTACGTTCCTCTTCTTTGAAATATATGAGTGGAAATCAAGACAAAGTGTGTCAGAAAGGTGCCACCACACCACAGGTAACCATGACACCGTCACCTCCTTGTCACAGATTCAACCGGTCTCTGGACTGAGACTGGAAGGATGAGCGCTATTCTTTTGAAAAATAGTCCCTGGCAGTGGTTTGCACTATCTAACATGTCAGTTTCAAATCCCCCATGGCTGTGGGACTGGATTATGTTTGACATTTGTTTGGGACAATACCTTTGTTGTATTACAGGGTTTTTTTTTCTCAATTGCTTTTATAATTGACTTTTTCAATAATGGCTTTGCAGTTCCCCGAACATGAGAGCAATCACATCAATTCATAGTGAGCAGCACAGCACTTCACTTGTCCAACAAAAGGACGGTACTCACTCAAAACTTTTCACTTGTCCGTCATCGATGAGTGCATCACTGCCGCCAAAGTGACATGGCCCTCTATTATTGTTAAAATCATGAAAGTCAGATGTCTAAGAAACCATCAGAATGATGTTAAATTGTGTTTCTCTGTCATTTCTCATTGACTTAGTGGCCCAATATCCTCTACAGGTGACTGAACAAACAACAGTGGCGGACTCAGGGTGTTCAAGGGGCAAAATAAAAAAAGGGCACCAGTGCGCAGAAAGTCATGACTTCACCACGTTTTGTCCACCAGTGTTCACAAATGCTAGTTTTCACAGTGTGTTCACAGGTTCTGTAACTGTTTGCTTTTGTGTGAGTCCCCTTTTCATAGCAACTGTCTTAAATGTAACAGTCCAGTAAAACAAAAAACAACAAAAATGTAATAAATGTCATGATACAACAACTTTACGTGAATAAGGAACCATTTAGCAATTAAAATTTGACTCCCCCTCAACACCTCATTGGTGATCCAAACATATATCTGTTCACAGCACTGCCTTGTAGCGAAACCCAATCTTTTGGCATGGTGCAGCCATACACATATCTCTGCTGTGATATCATCATAGGCAGCATGAGGTCTCAATCCTCCCTCTGTTTCCTCCTCTGTGTTCATCTCTTTGACCAAACTGACACAAATAGTCTTCTGTATGAGCAGCCTGTTGTCCTTTTATGATGTCTGTCTGGTCGTTGTTCAGTAACTGTGGAACCTACAAAAAAAAGACATGCATGCTCGGACATTTTTGTTGTGTGGCTTTCAAAGTCTGCACAAGTGCTGCACACCACGATTAACCAATAACCAGAGACGATCACAACTGGCTGTAACACCCTAACAGCTAAATCTCTCTTTGCCAACACGGCCAGACATCAAGCATGTGCAACAACACAAGACATATAACAGGTCAGCTACTCAACAGCAAGTCCGGCTCGACATCTGTCTGCTAAGTTTATTTAGCGTAGCTGTTGCCAATGACAAAAAAAGCCAGTCCATGGTGTGTTCAGACCAAATGCGAAGCACATTTTTTGTGCGTCTAGATTACATACAAAGTCAATGAAACGACGTGAATAGATGCAAATTTGCATGTATTTGTGCCGGGCAACGCAAATGACACAAACACATAAAAATATTGAACTCAAGTGAGTTTTTCGCGTGAGACTGCCAATCGGCGTTGACATTAACACTGACATCAGGTAATGCTGTAAATCATTGGCCCAGATTCTGATCCCACACTCTCACTGAAGATACAAAGTGCAGAATTAAGTGATGGGGGAGACTCCATCACCGTATTACAAGTCACAATAACATTTAAATGATTTTGAAGCTGTTTTTGTGAAGGTAAAATAGTTCCATAGTGTTGCTTTCATACATGTGTGTAGGGGATCTTCAGCAAGCTAAACTCAAAGCCTTTTTTTAAAAAAGCCTAGTCTTCACCATGTGGGGAAAAAACAGTTAATTTACATGGGCTTGTCAGGCGGGGAGCTTGCTACCTGCTACCTGCTCCTTTGCCATGAACGGTTGCCATGATATCCTCATCCAACAGAAAACCTTGAGGTCCAATCCCCAACAAAATGGATTCAACGGATTACAGAAATATCTACGACTTCTACAGTGCCAGTATGGATGAACTATGCTCCATGAGAAGAAAGGCTGAGGAAGAAACAAAACTGAATATATAGAACACTGCAGCACACGGACTGTATATTTTTGCTCTCACAGAGAAATACTTAGGCTACATAACCCAGCGCTGGAACATGTAATTACATATAAGATCCTGTAATGAAAGTGAATCCACATGTATAAGGCACTTAGGAACAGATAAGTGCTGTACATGTAAGAACATGTAAATGGTGAACATGTGCTGAACCTGCTATGCGACTGTAGTGTAAATGTAAATGTATGGTCCTCTAAGTGGGATGAACATAGGGTTTTGTTTATAATCTAACAATAGCATGCCTCAGCGTATCTGAGGCTCCTGCGAAAGAACATCTCTTAACGTGGGCTTTGAAGTTGCGATCAAGATGCAAGATGTGTGTGTGTGTGTTTTTATGAGTGTGTGTGATTTGGGTTACGTCTTCTCATCTGGTCTTGGCATTATGGAGTCAAGCTTGTTTTCTTTTTTCTCCTCCTTTGCCTCGCAAGTTGCTCCCACCATCTGGCACCGGGCTTTGAAAACCAGGCCAAGTCTCTCCCACCAGAATGGCATGAAAATATACCCGCATATACCCAGCCGTCCTGTCGCTCTCTCTCTCTCTCTCTCAAGCCGCAGACTACAAGCACAGATAACAGGGTT
This sequence comes from Pagrus pagrus, assembly GCF_965226575.1. Taxonomy (NCBI): domain Eukaryota; kingdom Metazoa; phylum Chordata; class Actinopteri; order Spariformes; family Sparidae; genus Pagrus; species Pagrus pagrus. The sequence goes on from NC_140186.1 coordinate 28,604,373, forward strand.
GATGGGTTGAAAAGGATACAGAGGAATTCGATGGGTCAATGGAGACACAAGATGCTCCTTCTGAGGGTAAAAATATACTCGAAAATGCATTTACATGAATCTGTTTCGTGGGTGGTTTGAAGCCAGAATCAGGGGCGCAATTATAAGATTGCCAAATGTCTTTTTATCCAGGTCAAAACTTAGAGATGCAGAGGGTGAACTCGGTTAAACAAGTCAAGCTGGAGAAAGAGACAGTTGGAGTGAGGGAGAGAATGGCTTCGGAGCTCCAGTGACTTGTTTGTGTAGTTAACTTTCTGCTCCCGTCAGCGTGGAGGAACTCCATTGACTCCCTTCTGTCGGAGGCCAGGGTCATTTGCATAACCTATTCCCCTCTCTCACTGCCAGTTGCCTCCGCTTCTCCCTCAGTCTCTGTTTACTATGTGCGACCGGGGCCATGTTGGATCGCTCCACTGCTGTGCCGTGTCGATTCCCCTGTCCGTGGCTGGGCTTTAATTGCCTTGGTTTTATGCTGGGTCAGGCTGTGTGAGATACACACTCCTTAGTAGGCCTCATCGTGACAATGACCTTTAAATTGCTCTCTCTCTCTCTCTCTCTCTCTCTCTCTCTCTCTCTATTCCTCAAACACACACACACACATACAAACACACACTGTGCTCACCCAGCCTTAGTTTCTTTGGCTTTTCTTATCACTGTTTACTGGGAACTTGCATTTGTCTGCCAAATGAAGACCCATAAATAAAAGCTTTATATTTCAAAGCTTTAGTGCTAATACACTGTCAGGGATGTTAACCATCTGCGCAAAGCATCCTGCAAATTTTCTGTATACGACACAACAGCTGGCACATTTATTCATTAGTAACAATAAAATCTATTGTGGTATATTTGTACATTTAAGGGTCATGTTCTAACGTGACTGTTAGTTCTTTCTCAGTCATGGATACTGCTTTCTATTTCCAATGCAATGCATCACATAAATAAGATTGTGAAGTTACAGTCGTGCGACTCTACTGACGTCAGCAATGGCACAAAATGAGTGTTATTCATAAGTGCCCGATTCAAAGTTTCCACCATAGAATAAACTATTTGCATCTATTATAAAGGGAGTAGCGAACACAGCGCTGGGATCAGTCTAACAAATATAATACGTGTTATTACAGTAAATGTGTTACAGCTTGTTTCCATCTGCTCCAGCTGCACATACTTCCATGGACCTAGCCTACTCTTTATACTTAATAACCTCTGTAAGTGTCTATAGGGGACAAACTGCACAGTGTCTTCCCTCTCTTGGAGACGAGGAAAACACGTCCCCTCCACAGTCACATATTTGTTTCCTTCAATCCGCACTGAATCACATCAGCTGCTGTACTGCTCTCCGTGGGTGGAGATCTACTGTCAATACCCCGACTGGTGATGTCACTGCAAGTGTTTTATTTTGACAGATGATGCAAAACAGCAGGTGACATCACTGATAGCCTAGCTGCCATTGAGAGCATAGCAGCAGCAGTCTGTGCCTTGATGGTGATTCAGTTTGGATTTCCCCTTCAAAATCTAAAGACTCGAGCAGAGGCTATGTTTATCTTTTTTATCTTTTTGTCTCAAGGTTGGTCAGACTGACAAACTGACAATTTATACCAAATGACTGCAAGGCAGTGTGGTCATGACTTGACCTACAAACATGATTCAAAATGGATTAACCTTTCCATTCAACTCGGTATCATGCCAAACCGTGTAAAAGACCTGCCGGTCAACTGTGTCACTGTCATGTTTAGCCTCACCTATCTGTGAAAACATCACAGTCTCTGGTTCTAGTTACAAATAATAAACATGAAACATCTCTTTACATGTTGAAAAGAAAGCCACCAAAAACCACTTGGTTAGGTTCAGGAAAAGATCAATGTTTGGCTTAAAATACCTTCTACCAGCTGGTTGCCTTGAACAGGAATTTAACTTTCAAGACCTTTTTACATGCACAAGAACCTTTATTATACACTGAAGGAAAGGAGGAAAAAATGAAAAGCATAATAGAGCTCTGTTAAACTGTGTGACTTCAGAAGTGGCAAACTGATGTATGCAGCAGAACACATCTTTTCATGAGACAGGTGCATAGGAGAAGGATGGGTGGGGGTCCAGAGTTGCAAACTAACACCTGCGTACTGTCTTCATCCGTCCAATGGTTTGCAACAATGAGAAGCCATCTTAATTGGGAGTTAGACAGTGTGCAGCAGTTTGTTTGAAACTTGCCCAATAATGATAAGATCAGTGCAAAAGCTGCGGCAGTACAAGGTCAGCTCCAATGCTCCCTTTAAAAGAGCTGTGGTGTGAAGTATTGTGTGTTGATGCCCTGTAGTGATTACCAGTAAACAGACACATCTATGCGTCCCGAGTACATAAAAAATGTGCACGTCTCCTCATGTGACACAAGCTGGTAATGAGGCCTGGAAAAACATGATTAACTTTTCAGAGAAACTCTGACTTGTGAAGCTGGCAAAGTCTGACAATTACATAGCACTGGCACAGGTAGGGTCTCGACTGAGAGCCATCTAGTTTAGTGGAGCAGCCAACAAGATCAAAGAGGCGCACATCAAAACACTGGAAGACTCCAGGATGCTGTGTTTCTGAAGCACCAAGATTCTCCCTTCATTGTCTTCGGTGCATCTGTGTGCCCAGTAACATGTTCTTTTATCACTCTTGACTGACTCCACTGAAGGGGTAAAGTGAAAATGCCCAAACTACTTTCTTAGAAACGCTGAGAAAAGAGAAAGAAAAGAAGAAGACATGAAGACGTGAGCGGAGTTCAGAATGGGCAAAAATATTGTTGCCAGGCTTTTGTAGGCAAAGTCATTACTCTGATGAAAAAGTGGTGCACAAAAGCCAAGTTAATCTGCTTTCTTCACACAGGTTTGATGAAAAGATTCACACACGCACTCTCATGTCTTTGCCTAAGTATGGAGCCTCAGCCAGTAAGCAGTTTTAGCATAGCAGAAAGACTGGGAGCAGAAGGAAATAGGTTGAAATAGCTTGAGGCACCGCTACGAAGTGCAAGATGAGTACATAAGGGTACAATGATTACATTTCAGCAGGAATTGAATATTGAAAATTATGTTTTTTGTTTAAACTATTACAATGACATTCAGCTGAGATGTCCCATGCCCTGGGTTATGGGATGGCCCAAATAAAAAAAGTAAAATAATCTGCTGGGGAGGGCCTTTGAGATTATCTTGTACTGGGGAAGGCTATCAGCAGCCCTGGACGAGCTAGCAAGGCTACCTAAAATAAGCCAAATTACCATGGATGTCTTAAGGAGAGCTGGATTCCACGATAAAAGATTTTCGATTGCTGAGCTGCATGACTTCCTGATTTCATGAATGGGATAAAACAATTTATCCATATGTCTATTGTGAACTTTCCAAATGTTTCGGGGGCTTCTGAAGCTTGAAAAAAAAATTAGTTGCTGTTTAACAGCCAAAATTGGAGCAGTTTGCGTCATGTGAGCTGCTAAAAGTTGCAATACCAAACTAACATCTTCAAGGCAAGGCAAGGCAAGGCAAGTTTATTTGTATAGCACAATTCAGACACAGGGCAACTCAAAGTGCTTTACAGGCGCATACAATTACAGTAAAACATTTAAGATACATTAAAACAAAACATTAAAACAAGTTGAGAAATAGACATTTAAACAAAACATTAAAACAAGTTAAGAAATAGACATTAAAACAAAACATTAAAACAAGTTAAGAAATAGGAAAGTAGGCTAAAATAGAATAGGTTTCTTACACCAGCTTCCTGGTTTTTTGCAATCTCCCATTGTTCTACTTGTCACTCGTCCCAGTGCACTTTATCCTTAAGACCCGGTCGTCACCGTGAATTCAGTTTGTTTACGCTACAAATTCTGAAAAAGCAGCCAACCAGCGGTGATAACCTTAAGAGACACCTTGTCTCCACTTGGTTCCACTCGGCCCTGAGTTGGCCCCAATCCAGCGGTAAAACAGCTTAATAGGAAAAAACACCTTTTCTTCCTATTAGCTCTGGCGTTCCCAGAATCCGGTATTACTCTGCCCTGAATTGGTTCGAGTCGCCCAACTATCACAATGCACTTTTAGTTTTTAGACCCGGTCGTCACCGTGAATTCAGTTTGTTTACGCTACAAATCAGCTTTCTTTGTTGGTCACATGACCCTTGCCTTGCAGATTGTAGAGGTCTGTCAAGAGTCTCATTGAGTAGAGACCTCACTGGTCTCTGTTCAAACCTAAGCTAACTGATTTTCTAGCTCTAGCATTAGGATACAGAGAAGAGTTAGGTTTGAATCTACTGATTAGCTGACATTAAGCAAATAAGCGTATTTCCCTAAATGTCAAACATGTATGTCCAAAACACATTTGATGAACCAGATCGTCAAGCTAACGTAGCTACTGATGTTCCCACATGAATTTAATTAACAGTCTTCAAGTGGTTAATGAGGAGACGAGATATCAAACCTATTTTTTTACTTTGCACTCATATGTCAACATTTAGGTCCTTAATGTATACAGAAACTTATTTTAGCTTTTTACAGTGCAGGTATCCACATGTAAGCACAGTGATACAAGCTTATGCAATATGATATTATTATATATTATCCTTTAATATCAGATGGAATGATGAATGTAAGAAAGCAAGGAGCAGCACAAGAAGTAACAGCATTCTGGCACTGGTGGGCTATAATTGCTGTGTAAATAGATAGGGCAGTCATTGTGTCTAGCTCTATAATAAGATGGAGGAGAAAAAAAAGTTGATTCACATGTCAAAAACCAATGTGTTTCTTTTCGAAAGGACATGGTGATGAAAATATGGGTAAATAGATGTACAGGGAGGTAGCATGTATCTGTTTTCAACTCAAGTGGAGTCAGTTTATGTTAGAGACGGATAAAGCAGATAGGGACATGAATAATGGATGAGGCAGGGTCGGAAGAACATAGATGCGGGATGGAAGAAAGGATTAATGACTTTTCAGTGTTCATCAAAATGAAATAAAAGCCGAGATGAGTAGCTTTTCAGATGATGAAATTATCATCCAGAAGAAAAAATATATCTGAGTTTGTATTTTGTATCTAAATAACCTTAAATACACTCAGTATGAGTGAACATTCACCAGTGAAGTGCTGCGTGGTGAGTCAGTCAACAATAACTGATTGAATTAGTAAATCCAATGGAAATGTGGAGCTGGAAGGGAAGAGAGGACGTATTCAGAAGAAAAAGATTAAAATACATGAATTCAAGCTGTTCTGTTATGATGCTATGAATACGTCAAACTACGATAACTTCAGCCTAAAGGTCAGGAGGATGCTGTCATTGCTAAGAGTTTGTCATAAACACAGGGGGCTCATGCGATCCCTAGATGACTCCTGGGTATTATACAGCAACAATCCTTCAACAACATGTGTTCCTGGAATTAGAAGTACTATATATCTGCCTAAAGCTCATGGAATCAGACCATTAGCGGTGAGGATATTCATGCATGTGGACATCTGTTTGGTTGTCAGCACATTTACAATCAAGATCTGTTGTTGCTGCCTTTTGAAGCTCAGATCTAACAAGTTTATTAATATACCAATTTCATCCACATGTGCTCTCCCCATAGCATAACTATCTTTGATTGGTGATAAACGATATGATGTCAAATCATAAATTCAAAGTATAAAGACCATTTCTAGAGAAATTATAAAGATTAAACAGAGAGAAACTAGATGAAGAAACAGGATGTGGTGCAGGATACCTGCATCTAAATGTCTTTGAAAAAGAACATGTCTGCACAATAAGCCTTGTGTGTAAACGGTATGGTGTAACTGAGCTGTGATTATCATGAATCTATTCATTGTTTTCTCTTGAAACTGTCACCAAATAGTGAAAAAAATAGAAAAATTATAATTTCTCAGACCCCAAAAGGTGTATTTAAATTGTTTTCTCTCTCTCTATATATATATATATAATAAAAAAAATGTTACGTGTGCAGACATTATAGGTCTACCAAAAGCACAATTCTCAAGTTATTTTCATTAGTATTTATCTGTTGCTTATTTTAATCATTAATCAATGCATCATTTTGTGAAAAATAACATTTTCCCCAGAGCCCAAAGTGTATATTCAGATTGATTGTTTTGCATCCACGGGAGGTTTGAACACTCCACAGCACAAATATATTGAATTTAAAATGAGTCCCCAGATTTGAGAAGCTCATAGAAGAAAATTGGTGGTTGATAAATGACCTAATTGATTTATTATCAAACATGTTGGTGATTCATTATTTGTATAAACAGAATGCCACAGTGTTTGAATGATTTACTGTACCTCTTCATTCCATTGTGTTTTAATCCCCACTCATTTGTTTGTGTATTCAATCATTCTTTCATTTACTCACTCATTTATTCACACATTTGTTCACACACCCAGCGTGACCTCATCTGGCCTAGAGGTTGGCAGAAGACACAGCAGTGTTTGCTGTCTACAACCAGGATGATTCACTCGCTCAACTGTTCAGAGAGGGGGAGAGTACTTTTCATCCTTGAGGTTATTTTCCCAATAATGGTCCATCAATCATTTACTTGTGTACAGCATTTTGAATTCATTAATAACTACACCAGCTCAAAAAATCATTTATATTGCTTACAGACTTGAAAGTATGACACTAAACACACCAACTCCACCAAAACCTACCCAATAAAAATGTTTTCTCTGGCTCCATTTAAAACAGTCAACTCCTGCAGAGGCTGAATAAGTGCTATCTGCTGAGTAACTTTGTCAACATCATAATCATCTTTGATTGGTGTTTCGTCGCAGTAGAGAATCACAACAGATGCTGCCTCATTACCCATACAGTCTTGTCTGAATTCACACTCACACACGCAAGAATGTGCACAGGAAGAGGGCGTGATGGATCATTTGTCGCTTTTATTTTTTGCCTTGGCTTTTAAATGATGCATTTTATTGAATTTTTTGTTCATATCCAAAAAGGACAAGCTGGAATTTTAGTTGCAATGAGGATTTGATTGAAACTAAAATGAGCATACAATTCCTATAAGTACCCTGCATGTAGATGTGGATATACACACAGACTGCAATGGCTGCCACTAACAACATCAGTACAACACAACACACACACACACCCTCCCTCCCACCAAAGGGAGACAGAAACAGCGCACCCAGAGGATAATGGATTAGTATAGATTTAAGAAGATTCCACTGCTTGTTAAGTGTGTGTGTGTGTGTATGTGTGTGTGTGTGTGTGTGTGTGTTTGTCCCATATCAAACACGGCTCATCTTTTAGATACAAAAAAAAAGTCCATTAGAAAGACACCATGTTTAATCTGTCACTTGAGATGGGAGGGGGGAGGGATGTGGGTTTTTTGTGTTTTTGTAGGGAATAACTGATGATACACACCTTTTGCAACACATGTAGTCACTGCGGAAAGAAGTGAATACGCAGTGAAAGGAAAAAAGAACACACATACACACACACACATTGATTCACTGTGTCTTAGCAGGAAATCATATCTAAATGTACTTTGTCAATGGACTACACAATTCCCTATGAGTTTACAGACAAGATTATGAATATATATATATATATATATATATATATATATATATATATATATATATATATATATATATATATAAAACCATGTCTTTGGCGGACACACAATCTGTTACACTAAATGAGACGCTTTGCGGCGTTGAGCATGGACCACTGTAAGAACTGCTTCAGGCTATAAGCACTAGGAGATCCCAGCCGCAGATTGCATGAGTGTGTGCCCCTGCTAAATGCGGGCTATTTGGGATTTTAATAATGGATCAATAATGCATGTACTGTAGTGCAAACTGGAAAAGCCAATTAAATTCTACTTAACATAATTTCTTTCCCCATGTGCATCTCACTTTCATTTTGTTGTTGTTTGCCTGTATACTGCACCTACTTTTCTCCCGCTGCCTCTGTAGTCACAGGCGGGCTTAGAAACTTCTGAATGGGGAGATCAGACTGAGGCACAGACTCAGAGGGGGGTCAGAATGTGTTCACACTCAAATCTAAAGCCTGGGTTCTTGGCAATAATAAACTGTGCATTATTAATAGTAACATTGTTTATTCATCATTCAGTGTAATAAATCAAAGTCAAATAAACAACTTTAAATATGCTTTGAAATAATACCAATAAATAGCTGGATTTTGTAACTCTAAAGAACCTACAGATACGAACAGATTCTGAGACATGGGGTTCCTACACACAGACATAAGATGTAAAAGTCCCCTCCTACATAAGAGCAGACAGCCTGACAGAGGAAGACGCAAAGTACAGTAATAATATCTTTTAAGTCTTTGAGATTGCCTTGTGTCTAATATTGTTAGGCATCTCCTTGAGGTCATCTTGCATATCTTTGTGGCCATCTTTAGGTCTAAATCTGTATTTTTGAAATTTTAGGCATCTCTTTAAGATCGTTTTGAATCCCCTCCCATTTGTTTTGCATCTCTTTGTGGTCTTCTCTTCTAGGTTGTCTTTTTGAAATTTTGTTATGGGTTTACTTGAGGTAATTTTGGGACTCTGAGTTTTTTGGGTTTTTTGCATCCCTTTGTAGTTTGGTCTTTTTGAGATCGTATTGCATCTTTTTCAGGTTGTCTTGTGCCTTTTTAAAATGTTATGTCTCTCTTTGAGGTCGTGATGTATCTCTTTGAGGTTGTTTTACATCTTATCGAGGTCATCTTGAGTCTTTTTGAAATGTAATGCACTTCTGTAAGGTCACTTTAAGGTCATTCTGCATCTCTGTGTGGTTGTTTTATGTCTTGCGTCTTTTACAGGTCGTCTTGCGACTTTTTGAGGTCATCTTGGAAATGTTATGCTTCTCTTTGAGATGTTTTTGCATTTCTTTAAGGCCTCTTTCTGTCACTTTTTGATGTCATCTTGCATCTTGTTGAAAGGTTAAGTACTGCTTTGAGGTCATTTTCAACTCTCTCTGAGAACATTTTGCATCTCTTTGAGGTTGTTTTGCATCCCTTTTGAAGTTTTGTGTCTTTTTGAGATCGTATTTCATCTTATTGAGGTTGTCTTGTGTCTTTTTGAAATGTAACGCATTTCTTGAGGTCGTTTCGCATGTTTGTGGTTGTTTTATAGCTTTTTTAAGGACGCCTTGCGTCTTTTTTAGGTTGTTTTGCGTCCTTTTTAAAAATATTGTTATGGGTTTCTCAGAGACCATCTTGCATCTCTTTGAGGTTGCTTTGTATCCCTTTGAAGTTTTGTTTTGTCTTTTTGAAATGTTACGCATTTCTTTGAGGTCATTTTGTTACTCTTTGTTGTTGTTTTACATCTTTTTCAGGTCGCCTTGTGAATTTTTTAGGTAGTCTTGCAAAATGTTGAAATGTCATAACTGAACTTTGAGTCATATTGCGTCTCTTTGAAGTCGCTCTGTGTCTTTTTGCCGGGTCCTTTTAGGAATCTACCCGTGGCCTGACTCTCTGACTCTGGGTGGGAAAGGGGCACCAGGGATGGCCAATCAGATTTCAGGGAGGGTGTGTGCCACCCTTCTGACCCAGCCCCTGTTAATAGTTTCTTCCTTCTAATCAGGCATCCATATGTTCACCGCTCTCACCCTCTCTTCAACCCCCTCCTTCTCTTTATCAACATCTCACCCACCCGTCTGGTATCTCTGGCCCACTTTGTCTTCTCCAAACTCCCTCTCCCTCCATCCATCTCGACTTTGCCTCCTCTCCCTTTGAACGCACAGTATGGAAAACATGGATGAGCACCACACACATCTAACACAACACACTCCCCCAACCACCACCGCCACCACCAACCCTCCCAATCTCAGTGACCCGACCATCTGTGACTGAGAATTCCAGTCTTTAACTAAACCCCCGTCATACTGGTCTCTGCGGCTACAGTGTGTGAGTGTGTGAAGCAGTGGTAGCGGTGGTGGTGGTGGTGATGGGGGAGAGGGGGGGCAAGCCAGAGCATGGGGTAAGCTCCACTCAAAGCTGTCGTAAACACCACTAATGCATCGCTAAACTTGGGGAATCTCGTGTGCCTCCGCTTGCATGCTTGTGTGTCTGTGTCTATTGCGCACACACACAGCCGACTAATCCCTCATAAACCTACATTTTATCGCTTACCACACCATTAGCTCAGCTGTGGCATTCTGCCTAGAGATGTCAAAACACAGGGACTACAAGAGTCTGTGCTATTTCTTTGTTGCTCTGTGCGTAGAATTCACATTTCCCAGGGCCTTGTGAGAGATGAAAAGAATTATGTCCTTCTCAGCTGGGAGACAATGTAATATTAACTGCAACCAGCCTTATTTTTTTTCCTTCTGGTTTACATATCCAAAACTGTAAAACAAGATGTAAATTTAGACACTTTGAACCCCAGCTCTGGGAATGATGTTTTTTCTTTGATTAAAGTTGACTGTCAGCTTTTTGAAAAGTAAGCATACATGCTAACTATATTTGAAGTGTTTACTTTATTTTTTTATTTCATGAGCAGTTAAACTGATATTGATGTGATTAACACCTTGTTTCTTGCTGGTTTCGTACTAAAAGAAACACTTCTAAAAAAAAATTTGATAGAATAGTATAAATTTTCCACAGGGAGGAAATCTTTCTCTCACTTCCCTAGACAAAACACACACACACACACACACACACACACAGGTAGCAGACAGGGGCTGTGTGAGGCTGTCTACAGAGTGGCGTCAGTGACAGAGAGCGATCTCCTGGGGGGTTTGAGCTGGGGAGCGAGGTGACACTGTTACAGTCTCTGATCAACTCAGGAGCTGGAAAAGTGTGTGTGTGTGTGTGTGTGTGTGTGTGCGTGCCCATGACCTCACCTGTCACTATCTGTCTTTGCATTTGTTTGTTTGCGAATCAGTGCAGGTGTCACGGAGTTAGAACGCGTTTGTGTGTCTTTATGTGTGTGTGTGTGTGTGTGTTACTCAGTTTGCTACATACAAAATGCTTCAGTTGTCAGCTGCAGACCCTGTCTCCCTCAGAGACCTACACTCCACACATCTCAGTGTTTGCTTCGTGGCGATGAGAGCATCTTTACGCTAAGGTTCAGGCTCTGTGTGCATTTTCAGTTGAAATCTAAAGTCAGTTGCAGGAAGAAATAATTATTATTCTGCAGAAATATTATGAGGGATTTTTCTCTTCAACAGCTGAAGGCTTTTGATTGGGTAATTTTACATTTATTTGAAGATAAACACTGCAATCAGAGAACCGTAGCTCACCCTAGTCTCAGTTTCTTTGCCCCTGACGCCATTAAAAACAGCATGACTGGCAATGAGTGGTAATGAAAAATGCAGCTTCCTGAATAATTATGTGTTTTTGTAGTATGTGTTTTGCAGCATCCACATTTCCCGTGAAATAACTGCTTAGTTCTTTTATTGTGACAAACTCAAACGAAGCTCGCAGCATTAACAACACTAGCTGACCAGATTATTCACTAATTAAATGGCTCGGGCTTCCAAAATGCATCATTACAGTTTGTTCCCATCACTGTACAGCACTGTTAGTCCCATGGTAAACAGAAATGCCATCCACAGCTTTGTTTTGTTTGTAGTTGCCCTATTTTTCCAGCAAAGTCAATTCCCCGTTTGAACAAAGCGCCGTAATATGCAAAGACTGAATAATCTTTCTCAGGGAGATAGTAAAAACATCCACTTCACGGCGACCTGTGAGTCAGTCTACTTAAGACAGCAAAGACAAACACTTGAGCGAGGTGAGGCGAGGTTTCAGAAAAAATCACAACAACATTCTGCAGGAAACAAAGGGAGACGAACATGAAAATGAAATAAGATGGAGTTTGCATTTTTACGGTGCCAGCGGTTGATTTTAGCCTGCCACTGGGCTGTTGTGTTTGGGTTTTTAACTTAAGCTGTTTGACTCGGCTGTCACGATGAAATCAAGCACCCGCTTTAATATTTCTCTGTTTGTTTTTGTTGGATTTATCTTCATGTTTTATTTGTTTGGCTAGGCGTCTTAATGAGGAATCAACTTTAACCCCCTAAAATTTATAAATATGTCTGATGCCACAATTTGATTTACCATCTGCCCCCATGTGGTTAATATTCATTTTTTATGCTAAAATAGACCAAAATAGACTTTACAAAGAGTGTCAGTGACAAACATCTTGAGCTCTCTATTAATCTAATGCCAAAGAAAAGTTCTTACAAGACAAACAGGATTACTTTGAGCTTACATGTTGGTACTGAAAACAGGGTCACATTGAAGTAGAAGGCACATTGTTCACTTCCAAGACACTGAAAAAAAAGCTTTAGTTTATAATTACCCCAGTGACATTTGATTTCACAAGTCCAATAACTACTCATGCATTGGGAGGTTTCTGCAAAACAAAGTGGAGACAATGTTCTGAGACAGCACACAGTATAGTGGATGGGCTGCTAATAATAATTGTCATTGATTAATCAGCCTATTGATTGTCTAGAACATGTCAGAGAATGGTGAGAAATGTCTATTATAGACTTAAATTGCATGTTTTGTCCATCAAGTCAAAAACCTAAAGATTATACCGTAGACAAAGACAGCATAACATCTTGACATTTGAGAATCTGGAACCAGCAGTGCTTGGGAATCTGGCTTGAAAATGACTAAAACGGCTTGATTATCAAACTGATCAAATAACTACTCATTGCAGCTCTGGTAGGTACCCACGCACTTTAAAATTTGTGTTGGCTTTTAGCCTTTTTTTAGACAGGACAGCTATTCATGTCAGACAGGACAGAGGTCAGACAGGACAGAGGTGTGAGAGCGAGGGGAAGACATGCAGCAAAGGCCACCGTGGAGAACTGAGAACCACACAGGTCCACACCTATGCACTTTATTAGAGTTTTTAAGAAGCATAAGGAAAAAGTCAGTTGAGGGAAAAATAATTCTCAGATTCAGCACTGCACCCAGTGCAGTCCAGTCCAACAGTGCTGGAGCCAAGATGGAGAGCTTGTTAAGAAAAACATCAAAGTCAGCTGTTACCCACTATCCTGATGGCTTATGAGCCAGAAAGTCCACATCGGGCAGTTGACCAGTTTACTAATAGGAACTTCTCCCAGGTGACCAAGGTTCAAGGCACACTGGGTATTGTGTTAAGGAAGAAGTGAAGCCATGATCCTTTCCAAATCCTAAGCAAATAGTTTTGGTGCCTTTATTTTGAAAATGTAACTGGATGTAGCATGTTTGTTATTGGTTGCTCGCCAACAAAAGAGAGGAAAGAGGTTGTTTTCATGGACAAGCCAGGACAACAATGACAGTGACATGGTTTGGTAGGATACCTGGTTGGAGAGTTAAATAGGAAGATTGATTTTTTTTTAAATTTTATTTTATTTAACCTTTATTTAACCAGGAAAAGACTCATTGAGATTAAAAATCTCTTTTACAAGAGTGTCCTGATACAACTCTCATGGGTGTACAATTAGCTTAGCTTAGCTTAGCTTAAATACTGAGAAACAGGCTCAAACAGCTAACCTAGCTTTGTCCAGATGAACAGAATCTGTAAAGTTAACAGATCATCACATTATATATTATATATTTAATTCATACAAATGAAAACAAGTGTAAAATCACATGTTTTTAGCAGGGATTTGTAGTAGCTTTGTGGTCATCTTATCCATCTTTTGCTCTGAACCTCGGAAGGCAGGGATATGTGCACACTGATATGTGCCCCTGTGGAGAGTCAGCAGAGAAAACCTTCCTTATTGCTAATAATGTGGGGTCAGTGTGAGTTGTACAAACACAGTGCAGCTCCCATCACCACGCTCTCTGACCACAGAGACCAGCTGGCCATTACCTTCCCACAGAATCCATACATCAGTTGCTTTACCAGAACCAGCAGATTGATTCGTGCATCACGTCCTATTGGCAAAAGGAAAAGGTCACAGTTATTAAGACATAAAAACACTGGGATGTGGGATGTTGTGACATTCAGTGCCATAGGAAATGAAGTTGATTTAAAGTCAAATGTGCATCCTTGAATGTCAACATGGCTCGCGCATGGTACAGCTGATTTTATTACTGGATTTAGATTTTAGAATCTGCTGCAGTTTAGGGCTAAGGCATTGTAGCTGTGAGCTTACTCTACAGAGGATTAATATTCCTGAATCCTACAAGCTTAGGGAATAACTTATTGTCAGTGTAGAAAAAGCTGCTGGATCCTGCTGTGTATTTTTCTCCCTCGGGGGAATACCAGCTGAGAAGTCTGCTATTGGACAGATAATGTTATCCTTTGAAATCCCTCATATTTGTTTGTATATGCTTTATCTGCAGTATTCAGCACTTTGAATGCCTACCAAAGGTAAAGACCTTCTAGCCTGATTTTACACTTTTCTGGGCATACATTAAATATGTTGTTTGATCCAAACGACAGAAATACCATAGCTTCAAAACACATTTAAAAGACACGGCAAACTAATAACGCAGTCGTTGTATTGAGTGCTTTTTCTTCGTGCTTGCAGTTTTTGGTAATAGTACAAAAAAAAGTGTATTAGTGTAAAAATGTAGTTTCTAATAGGATTTTCAAATACTATATCACTCCTGCAAATGTGTCTGCTTGTGCAAACCTCAGTTCATTTTTTTCTCCATGTTCTCTTAGAGAAGACCTCTGATATTTCTTTCACCTGAGAGAATTTTTTCCCCATCTGTTGTTGCAGACATCATGCCAGCACGTACATTCTTCAATACCCAGGAGAATCTTCTGTGGAAGGAAGAGACAAGGATCAACAATTTTGTTGTACATCTGAACTGTATGTGCACATTTGTGTGTGTGTGTGAAATAGAAATAGAGAGACAGAGAGACACAGTGAGATAGAGCGGGAAAGAGAGCGTAAGAAAGATTGAGAGAGAGGCGAAGATGTACTCCTATGTGCAAAAGAGAATCACTCTTGCTTAGTGGCTTTATTAGTAATCTGTTATAGAGTGTGCGAGGGAGAAAAAGAGGAGAGAGGAGGGGGTGGGGTAAATTATGCTTAATGGGGTTACCAGTCAATGTTAGATGTGGCTGGAATAAGATAAACTGGCAAGCCATTTGAGCTAACACTTGGGAGTGTACAAAGGCTTGGGTGTAAGGAAGAGGTAGAAACATTATATTATATTTATATGCTGTATATCTACATATATATTGGTTGACTCCTGGCGAGACATCAGACGACCCAAGAAAGGAAGGCAGGGCTTTACCAAGGCTGCTCTCAGCAGGAAAAGAGAATTATTCACCTGGCCTACCTATGGACTGGCAGGTGGGATGGTGGGTCCCATCTTTAAAAAGGTGGATTGGACAGTATATTCCAGGAATACAAGCAGTGTGTCATGGGTTCAAACCTGCTCAGCCTTTCTCAGCAAGCCTGTTGTTATTGGAAATGAAACTCAAACCTCGGGTTTAGGAAGAGCAATGCTGGTCCAGTCCTGAGTGAGCAGTGGACCAGCTCCTCCTGTTACCCATTGGTTTGTGAACTACCATTTTGAAGCCCTGAGCTTGGCATCGTCTCATTTTTTGGAGATAGAAGTGATCATGTTTAAAGGGGAGAGTGGAGCTGCCCAGGAAGGGGAGGCAGGGCCTTAACAATGCTGCTGTCAGCAGGCACAGCAAATTATTCACCTGGTCTACCTGGATGGGCAGATGGGCTGGTGGGTCCCATTTTTAAAAAGGTGGATTGGAGAGTATACTTCAGCCAAACAAGTAGTGCCTCTCTCAGCAAGCCTGTTGATGAAATGCAACTAGAACTGATCGCAAACCTCTGCTTCAGGAGGAGCAATGCTGATTCGGCTATGGTCATGGAGAGACAGAGACAGTGAAGCAGTGGAGCAGTTATTTATTCTTGCCAGTATACTGGAGTTATATCAAGTTCACATTGTATGAATCCCACTGGGTGTCTTTTAGGGAGGCATTGCGGGAATATGGGGTGCCAGGGGCCTGTATAAACCCACTATGATGTCACCCATTGGTTTGTGGACAAAGGTTTTAAAGCCTTGAATCTGTTGTTACAGCCATTGCCATCTTGGTTTTTTGGAGCCAGAAGTGACCAGATTTAAACGAGAGTGGGCCCAGGAAGGGTATGCATTGCTAGGCTGCTATCCTGATTGCTTTCTAGTCCTACAGGCTCCCTTGGATCCTGGCCGCGCCCGGGTCGTGGATCGTGGATGCGCCCACTGCTATGGCCCTGCCTGATCGTGGATGCGCCCACTGCTATGGCCCTGCCTGATCGTGGATGCGCCTACTGCTATGGCCCTGCCTGATCGTGGATGCACCTACTGCCATGACCCTGCCTGACACCCACCACTACTGTCGCTAATATTAGTCACATCTCTGTTACATACGTTCCACTACTATTATCGTACTGCATTGCTACATACCATCCTTGCCATTGATCATTACTACTGTTATCACTAGTAATCACATTTCCATGTGCATTTCATCATTATTGCTGTAATACATCTTTGTGTACTTTCACTCCTGTCAACCATCGCTTATAATTGAATACATTGTGATCTCGTTGATCTGCTCTGTACATGCGACATCTATTGCACGTCTGTCCGTCCTGGGAGAGGGATCCCTCCTCTGTGGCTCTCCCTGAGGTTTCTTCCGCATTTTTTCCCTGTTAAAAGGGCCTTTTTTGGGGCAAGTTTTTCCTCACTCGAATCGAGGGTCGAAGGACAGAGGGTGTCGTCTCTGTACAGATTGTAAAGCCCTCTGAGGCAAACTGTGATTTGTGAATTTGGGCTATACAAATAAAATTTGATTTGATTTGATCTGACTGTAAAGCCAGGGTATGACTTGGAACTAGCTCTTGAGACCGTAAACTCATTAGGAAACTGTTTACTGAGGTAATAAATCAAGTAAAGAAGGGTCATTTTCCTAAAGGACTCCATACAAATGGAATTCTTGGCCTGCTGGTCAGTAAAAAGAATGCAGGTTTAAGACTCTACCACATTGGCTTCACTTTTCAGACGCTCCATCCCTATATAATACAGTTTATGAGCAGACCCTGATCCATGGAGAAATCACTTATCCTAACTGAAATGTCTCAGGAGCCTCCAAAAAGAGCTGGCAGGCAGGGACAAGGTCATCTAGGCTATTTTGCTGAAATCCCAAGAGGCCTATCATATATACATCTTATATTACAATGTATTAAATTAACTGGCACTTAAAAGTATGATATAAAGCACCTGTTGGTTGGACCACTAACTCTTATTTATTCTTCTGTCTCTATGCCTTTCATAATAACAGTTTTTAATTTCAGCCTGAGCTGTGCTATCACACTGAGCAGCATTCATTTTGGACGGATAGAAAACACCATGTTATCAGGACTTTTAGCCTTTGTGCAAACAACCCTTTTAATTAAGACTGTTCCGTTGTGCTCCAAGCTCATATTTGCAGAGGGTGGGAGTAGGGGTGACACAGACTGTGCAAGAAAGAAAAAAGAGAGCTGAATGAGAGCAGACCAAGCAGTGCTACAGTAAGAGGCATGCCGTTCTACTGCCAAAAATATCACAGCAGCAACAAAAAATATATAAAAATCATCACTGCAATCAGTTTTATCTCTCAACTGTAAAGACTAAAATGATGCAGACAAAACCTAGATTTGTACACCACAACATTATATGACTACACCATCTGGTCAACTGGAGTCAGCAGGATAAAAAGAAGTCATGAGAGCTACGTGATATTAAAACAAACAGCAGCCATAAGCCAATGCTTTCAAATGCAACCTAAAGACTGAGCCAAACTGCGAGTGAACAGACTAGCATGCTGCTGCTTAACCCGGAAAACAGAATGTACTGTGTGCTCGACAAACACTGACTATGAGCATTTAAATACGTTCAGCAGGGATTGTGACAGACCTTGGGAAATTCTTCTCGGGGAAATTAAACTAGTTCAGAGTCAATAACAATGACAAATATAGTTCATGCGTGCAAAAGTACTGTCTGAGGGGCACCTTCCTGTTTGAAGTTAAAGCAGTCTCCAGAAGTTTTGATTTTGGGTAGCCTGTCCTGAGAAGCAGGTTTGCCTGGAAAGAGAACGTCTAAAGAAGTCCAAAAGAAGGAGCTGTCCTTGGTGAAAAGAGCTGCAGAAATACTGTATCTGCCATGAAAATATCCAGAAAAACCAGAGCCAAAGAGGAGATCAGCTACGGGCCAGCAAATGTCAGCAGCTGCTCCACCCTTCATTCCTACATGGAAACAGTGTATCCGCTACCATCCATGACATGATGTTCTGTGTGTCTCAAATGATGAGCAGCAATTGTTTTCTGTTGACCACGGGTCAACTTCTTTCAGGCAACATATTTTCCACTGAGACTATTACATAAGGCAACACAGACACAACAAAATATGATGAAATATATTGTACAAAGTGCTGTCTAAACTGTAAAAGCCACCCTAATCAAGAGTTTATAGCAAAAACGGATTAAGTGACTTTGTGTGATGATGATTTCCCCTCAGCTCTATAGACCATTTTAGCATCTGTCAGCTTATTATTTTGGTCGAGTCTCATCCCTCTTAGCAGCCTTGTTTCCAGCTTCAGCAGGCATCTTTTTAAAGTGAAAAATAAGTAATCGTGCAGACTCTCCTGCGCTACCTGTCCAGCACGAAACTTTTTTTTAGTATAGCAGCTCAAGAGACAGATATTTTCCTCGTTAGTTTTCATCTGCTGGCCAAATGCCAATATTGCTCCATGTAACAAGGTGTGTACCAACTGTTGGCTCACATGTGCACCATACAATGCAACATACATGCAACTATACGATCCACAATTTTTGCTATTGTTGTGTTTCCAGCTTATTTTCCAGCCTATTTTTATGCATTTTGTGTCCCACACAGTCAACCTGTTGATGATCTCAAATGAGTTACTGTCAAATCAACACTACTCTACAAGCACTAAATCTCTTGTTTCACTCTGCAGTGTGACTGTGATTTCCCACAATCAGCTTTTATATCCTTTACCTCTTTGAATTACTATTGTCTATGCAGTCTACTATACAAGTACATTTCCCTCGCCTCACTTACTTTGTCAAGATTGAATTTCATTTGTTTCCCAAATGGGGGATATTTCACCAACT